>NC_140707.1:7895000-9095000 GCF_050655825.1 Lonchura striata
CCCAACTTTCCCATATTGCTCCAAGCAGGAAATAGAAAACACTCTCAGGAAAACTCCTGACCTTTACAGCAATCCCAGGCTTACCTTCTTTGGGAAGTGTCCTCTGGAGCTGTGCCCAGGCTGGTCTGGAGCTGGGAGCAGCCCTGCCCCAGCCAGCCCCTCTCAGCAGCAGCACCTGCCCTGCTCAGGGTGGCTCCTTCCCCCCACAGCTCCTGGCCAGCGCTGGGAGCAGCTCCAGGGCCGGCTGAGAGCTGTCCCTGGCAGGCAGCAGAGTCCCTGGCCCAGCACAGCGCCCTGGGCTGCAGGACCCTGCTCTGCAGGACAGCCCTGGGCACCCCTGGCTGCTCTGCACAGGAGATGAGCAGAGAATGCACTCACAGGGGCTGTGGGCATTGGCATGTTCCAGCTTTAGGAGATCTCTCCAGGAGCTGCAGGTGCATTGTCCTGCAGCCAGAGGTTCCTGTGCCAAGGGCTGGCAGTGATTCTGCCCCAGGCACTTCTCAGCCCCTTCCCAGCCCTGACTGATTGAAGCTCTCTGTGCCTCTGTGCTGTGCCCGGGCTGGCTGCAGGCAGTGCCCCAGCCCTGCTGGGCTGGCAGAAGAGCTGCTCAGCAAGAGAAATGTGCTTTTGAAGCTCTGCTTGGTTACCAGGATCACCCTCTGTGCCAGGAGCCCGGCCCAGCTCAGCAGCACAGACACAGCACAAGGACTTTAATGACCCTCTGCGGCTTTGTGCTCAGGCCCTGAACATCAGGCCCTGAGAGGGAGCTGCAGAAACCTCTGCAGAACTCCAAGTCGCAATCCAGCTCCAAAGTTTCTGGGACTTTTAATGGGTCCCACTGAGGGACACGACTGAGAAAGTGTCCCCAGGCCCCAGGCAGAGCAGAGAACTGGAGGCACTGATGCCAGGTGGGGACAAAGAGAAGCCAAGTCTTGGTGCCCTGGGGCACAGCAGGGTCTGTGCCACCAAGGGCTGTGAGGAGACACCTTGTCCTGAGGCCCTGGGGCGTCCTGGCACAGCCCCAGCCAGGCTGGGCACTGTCAGCCCCTGGTCCTGCCCTCAGCATCCCCCCCATGCCCACATCCCAGTGGCCTCAAGGATCTGCTGGAAGGAGTCCCTGGGGAGCCTTGGTCAGGAATGGCCCTGGGGGCTCCTTCATACTCCCAGGGACTGCAGGTTTTTCAATGGACTTTGGCTTTTGCTTTTACCTTGCAGTCTCTGAGAGCTTTGTGCAATCATGGCCTCCAATTATCTGCTTTAAGGAGTCCCATGAGAGCTTTGTACTGACACTCAGTGGGGCTCATTAATGCTTTGAGATCCTCAAGGTTCTTAGGGTACTTTGGATTGTCCTTTCAAAACGGAGAGGTTTTTGTGCCATTTTCAGTTTCTGAGAGGTTTTTGTGCCATCCTGGTCTCCAGTTCTCTTTTCCAAGGAATCCACGAAGACTCTGTGTTGGGGATGGACCTCAGTGGGTCCCATTAATGCCTTGAGACACCTTGGGTGTTTCCTCTTGACTTTTACTCCTGTAAAGGTTTGTGCAATCTCCTCTCAGGCTGTGAGATTCCGGGGCTCAGCTCCAAATGCACCATGGGGCTCATTCGGATCAAACAAGTCCTGACAAACCATGGCTCTGCCTTGATTTCTCTCTTGTCTGGGGCAGTGGATCAGGAAGTGTCGTGGTTTGACACGGAAAGAGAATTTTTTTCCGGAAGGAAGAGGTCAATTTAGATATTGACCAATTGAAAGTAGACACGCCTCTGAGAACACAGAGGGTTGAAAGCAGAATTCCCAGGGGAACTCGCTCTCTTTGGTTCCGGTCAGCGTGCAGTGCAAACCTCCCCTGCCCAGCCACGAGCTGGGTGGGGGAGGGGAAGCCCCCATGGCCTGAAGGGTAGGCCCCAAGGGTGGTGGAAGGACTGGAACCGGGCTGGCCCCTGCAGATGGAAGGGTGGAAGAAATCTGGGATGTCTCCATTTCTCGCCCCCCCCCCCCCACCCCGGTTTCTCTCCCGAGGGGGAGAGAGAAAGAGACGGCAGCGGTCCTGTCCTGTCAGCAATTCCACCACAAGGAAGGAGGAGCGGGGGGAGCTCCAAGGTGCCCAGTTGTGTGGGAGTTGCTGGATGTCCGGGCATCGAGCCATCCCTGGGAGTTCAGACTTTTAACCCTTTCTTGAGAAAATGAAAGCTTTGTGAATTTTCCTTTCCTCTCCTCGGTTTGAAAGAGAGGAAGAGGGACACCTTGGACCCTGGGATGTTGGAAGGAGGAATTCTAGAGGGGAGGGGGACAAGGAGTGGCTTTTGGCTGGACTTTTCCGTGTTAGCCACAACCTGAACCAATCTTCTCATTCAAGAGGGACTAGGTTTTGGGAGGATGCCAGTGAGTCAAGAGACCTGCTTCAGCTGGGAAAAAGACAAAATTGGAGTGAACAGAGAAAAGGTTAGGGAGTTTATGGTGGCGCCCCCTTGCCCTGGAAAGGAAAGAGAAGAGAAGAAGATCTCTGTTCTTGAGCCCTCGGCCCCAGGGGAAAATGGGGGGGACTGTGGTCCCAAACAATGAAGAACTGAACTGTTGTTTTCTCCCCTCTTGGCAGGGCATCCTTGAAAGGAAAAATCCTAAAAGCAGTCTGACCATCCATGCATTGGTGGTGAGAGCACTGTGCATGGAAAGGAGAAGGGTCACCATGGCAAACTTTTTCTCCGGGCGGTGCCATGTGTGACATGGAAACACAGGATGTGAAGCTGTGTTTCTTGGGGGGTCTGTGGCACAGGAGAGACTCTGTTCCCTCGATGGACTGAGTATCGGTTGTTTGGAGGGTGGAAACCTGATTGGGGTCCAGATTGTGCCTCACTGTGGTTTGTTGGAGTTGGGTGGTGGGGGGAGGAATGTTTTGCAAGGTTTTCATTTGGATCTTTGTGTGTTTTTTTTTTCCCCTTCTTTAGTTTTCTCTTTTCTTTTGTAGTAGTAGTTTAATAAAGTTTTTTTCCTGTTATTAAGCTTGGGCCTGCTTTGCTCTATTCTAGGTTCCACTTCACAGCATTCAAGGTAGGGATCACATTTTCATTGGGGCACTGGCATTGTGCCAGTGTTAAACCATGACAGGAAGTTTCTGTAGTGGTTTTGGTTTGCCAATTTGAGATTTCTTGGCCAATGCATTAATTAGTGTGGTGGATTCAGTGTTGGCTAATTACCAGTGCACTCGCTAGAATATACTTACTCATTTTCTGCTGTGAGATAGGATTAGGAGAAAGGCAAAGTAGGCTCAGAACTTTAAAATAAACTTTTAAATTTCTAAAGAAAAGTTTATTAACAGTAACTAAAAGAAAGGGTAAAAAGAATCAGGACAAAACTTTCAGAACACTTCCCCTCTTCGTACAACCTGACAGTGTAAAGAGATCAAACCTAAATTGTCAGCTAAAAGGGAGAAAAGTTCCTCTTGTTAATGTTATGGAGACTTCTCCACAAGAAAACAGTTATCTCATGGCTTTTAATTTCCATGAATAGCAGATGCCCAGGAAAATCTGTAATTGTGAAGTCCCTCCCATTTTTCCACAGCTTTTCCCACAGCTGTCTTTATAGCCAATGTTATGGGATATTACTTAAAAGATGAGCTGTTTAATAGCAAAAGTTCTTTTCACCTATTTCTGAAATCATCTTCATCTCTGGGAACAGAGGTCTTCCTCTTCCTGAGGGCACAGGGTCTCATCACTGTGCTCTCTTTCTTGGTTCAAACTTCTCATGGGATCACACCTACTGCAACATTTGCTCACTTTAGCATGGAGGCCTTTGCTGAACAAGTCATCTCCCCATACTTTTCAATGCCTTATAGGGAAAAGGAGTGTCTGATGTATCAATGACATCCTTCTCCATAGCTTTAGCAGAGGATTTCAGCCCCAAGATCAAGGCATCCACTCATCCCTCCATTCTGAGACTCAACTTCCCCTTCCCTGCCCTCGGTGTGTTCATGTTGCTCCTCTGCGTGCCTGCCCTGTGTCCTTCTCTCTCACTGGAGGGAGGATGGCAGCACTGGCAGAGTCAATATCTGCCCAGGGCTGCAGATGGTTCCATGAGCCCAGCTGGGCTCGGTGGCTAATTCTAATTTTGGCCATGGTCCCCGGACGTGAAGACCAGTTTTTTTTTCCACAGGAATGAAGAAACAGAGCACCACTGTTTTAGGGGCGGATGAGAGGTGACCACAAGAGGCAAAGGCCAGCCAGAGCCACCAGATTGTGTTCTGAGAGATACCCTTACAAATAGGAAATTTTGTAGGGAGGGTACCAATTTTGGCAATGGACATGTGAAATAACAGACGGTTATTTCCATACAGAGGAGAGCATGGAGCTCCAGTGCTCCAGGAGCTGATGAGAGGCAGACCTTGACATTCTGAGATCAGCCAGACCTGTCAGGTGGCCCCTGGCAGGCCAAGCCAGCCAGACCTGGTCCATGTTCCCTCACTTCCATGGGGCCCCACAGTGTCCCAATGGTCCCTTGCTTCCAGGAGGCCCTGAGGTGTCACAATGGCCCCCTTGGTGACACCAGGCCCTGAAGGGTCGGAATGGTCTCCATGGTTCCATCAGGCCCCACAGAGTCATAATGGTCTCTGGGTTCATGAAGCCCCGCGGTGTCACCATGGCCCCTTGGTTCCATGGGCTCCAGTGGTGCCACAATGATCCCCTTGGTTCCATGAGGTGCCCACAGTGTCACAGTGATCTCCATGGGAAGGAAAGAACCGAGCCCCAGTGTGGCAGGGGCAGCCACCAGAGGCCAAGGCCAGACAGACTTGACAGTACTGACAGATTTTGGCTGGGAGCAACCCTTGGATATAGGGAATTTTAGAGGTGGCATCCCAGTTTCTGACATGGACACCTGGAGGAGAAGGATGGTTCTTTTATGGAGGAAGGAATGGATGGAACACCGGTGTTTGAGGGGCAGATGAAAGGCAGCCATCAAAGGCCTAAGGCAGCCAGACCTCTCTGTCCTGATAGCTTTTGTCTGAAAGCAACCCTTGGATATAGGGAATTTCTGAGGTTGAATTCCATTTTTGGTCATTTCTTCATACATAAGGACAGTTAATTTCCATAGGAAGGAAAGCAGCAAGCCCCAGTGTTTCGAGGCAGGTGAGAGACAGCCCCCAAAGGTCCGAGGGCAGCCAGACTTGTCTTTCCTGGCATTTCACTTGGGAGCAATCATTGGCTGTATGTTGTTTTGGAGGTGGAATCCCAGTTTTGGCCATGGGCGCCTGGTCAAGATAGATGGGTTTTTTTCCCATGGGTAAGAGAAGCGTGCAGTCCAAGTGTTCTGGAAGAAGATGAGAGGTTTCCTTAGGCCAAGCCAGCGAGATCTGGCTTTCCTGGCCCCTTTTGTTTAGAGGCTATCCTTGGCCATATGGCATTTCGGAGGTGGAATCTTAGTTTTGGCCATTACATTAGGAAGGAAAGCACAGAGCCCCCATGTTTCTGAGGCAAATAAATGCCAGCCCTCAGGAAGACAAGGCCAGCCAGACTTGCCAGTCCTGGCAGCTTTTATCTGGGAGCTATCCTTGGATATAGGGAATTCTGGCATCAAATGCCCAATTTTGGCCATGTGCCCCTAGTTGAGGTGAATGTTTTTTTCCCATAAGAAAGAAAAGCACATGGTCCCAGTGTTTCACAGGGAGATGAGAATTGGCCCCTGGGTGGTCAAGGTAGCCAGACCTGTTCCATGTTCCCTTGGTTGCGTGGAACCCCACAATGTCACAATGATCTCCTTGGTTCCATGAAGCCCTGGAGTGTCTCAATGTTCCCCTTGATTCTGCAGTGTCAGAGTGGCCCCGTGCTTCCATGAGGCCTTGCAGTGTGTCTTGGTTCGACAAGACAGGAGTCTGTGAAGGAGGTCAAAAGCCTCCTGTGCAATGGAGAAGGTAAACCATCTCCCTCCGAATTACTAGGATTTTTAAATTAAAAGGCTCTCAGGCAAAGATACGGGAATGGGAGTAACAATTCTTTACTAGGAGAAAACTAGATAACAATTTAAAAAGGCAAATGCAATCGGTACAAACAAAACTAGTGATAAAGTCCAGAACCTGAGGATTCGGGGTGCTGGTAGCAGTCCGGTCAAAATGATAGCTGCTCCTCTTGCAGTGGCTGATGAATTGCAGCTGAAGTGGTGAGCTTTAGAAGGGTATAGTTTTCTCTGAAGATCTGGTGGCAGTTGGGCTGGTCTTCCTCTGCGCCGGGGTTGCCCCCGAGCTCCGCCGCCGCTGCCTCACCGCGCTCCAGCCGCTTCTCTGGGAATCTCGCCGAAGGAGCTGCTTCTCTGCGAAATCCCGCAAAGAGAGAGCTGCTTCGTCTCCCCAAAAGCTACCCCTTTATACAATAAAAGAGTGCTTGGCTTCCCCCTCTGGGTGGAACATCTCACAATGGGATGGTGTTACGTTACCAGCCCTGCACTGAATCAGTCAATGGCCCATTAACAAACCATTACCTCTTCGAGCAAACCATTCTTCTTGAGAGATAACAAACCTGCCCAACTTCCAACAGACGGCAAATAGAATACAAACTTATCTTATAACCCAGGACACAATTGCGCAATGGCTTAGTGGTTCCACAGACCCCTGATGTGTCACAGTGGCCCCTCGGCTCCGTGTGCCCTCGCTGTGTCACAATGGCTCCTCTGTGACACTGAGGCTGCACAAGGTCACCATGGACCCTTGGTTCCTTGGGGTCTCTGAGTTCTCAATGGTCTCCTTGATTCCATGAGGCAGCACAGTGTCACACTGGCCCCTTGGTTCCATGAGGATCTACAGGGTCACACAGGTTTCTGACATTTGTCCTTGCTGCCCCTCACATCCCCCCTGCCCCACAAACAGCCCCGAGCCACCCGTGAGGGACAGGCCCTGCTGTGCCAGGCTGGGCTCAGGGCTTGGCCTTTCTGCTTCCCCCAGCCAGCCCAGGCCTTGCTCAGCATTGCAGTTCCCTGCTCTGAGCCTTGGGCTCCCTGGAATCCTGGTCTCAAGGATCTGCTCTCACCAGTCCCTGGAGAGCCTTTGGCAGTCCCTGCCCTCAGTGGGGCCCAGTGATGCTCCAAGGGACTTGGTGTTTTGCTTCTGACTCCTTGAGCAGCTTCTTCAGCCTTCTCTCAGTGCCTGAGGATTCTGGACTAAGCCCCAAATCCACCATGGGGATCATCAAAATGCAGGAATCCTTCAGGGACGCTTTGTCTTCATCCAATTGTCTGCAAATCTCCTGGGCTTGTGCAGCTGATTGGAGTCAGTTTGGAGTCCTTGTAAAGGAAGAAGATTTCCAAGAGCACTTCCTGATTTTTTTTCTTTAATCAAGTGAGTATTCTTAGTTTCCAGTTCAGTGAAGAGCTGATAGAAGCATTCCCCAGGTGATCTTGATGCTCACTGTCTCATTAGGAGGTCTGGGCATGTAGAAGAATGAGCCCCTTGAGGACTGACCCTGTTTGGACAAGCTGCTCCTCACCCCCATCCTCACCATGTCTGACATCGCCCACCTGGCACTGACATCCCTGTGCCCTGCAGCAGAACCTTGTCCCTGAGCTCTGCAGCTCCATGTCCCAGTCCATTGCACCGTGTCCCACCTGCTCTCCTCAGGGCTCTGCCTGCATACTGGCCCAGGAGAAGTTTTCCTCTTGGGAAAGAAAGAACGGAAAAGCTTGATCAGGTTTCCTGAACAACAAACCCCACTCAGGAACCACCTGCTCAGTACAGGCTGCCTGGAATGGTGTCACCTTTCTACAAGGAACAGTGTAACCAGAAATGATCTCTGAAAGCAGAATTCTCTGAGTCTCCCAGCTGAATTCTCTGTCCCAGCCCTTTCCCTGGATCTCTGTTGCAGATGGAAGCTGCTGGTGCCAGCCTCACTTTTAACCTCTCTTTGGAAGGCAAATAGATGTTTGCAGCTGTGTTAAGCAGGATTTTCTCAATCTTTCTATAAATCTTTTGTGCTCCTCATGGAACGAAGGGGCCATTTTGGCACTGAGTGGGTGACGTGGAAGCAAGGAGTCAATTGTGACCCTGGGGTCCCATGGAACCAAGGGGCCACGGTGACACAGCAGGGCCATGTGGATCCAGTGGTCCATTGTGACACTGTGGATCCAAGGAGACCATGGAGACACCCCCAGAACCTCATGGAACCAAGGAGTCCATGGTGACCCAGCAGGGCTGCATGGAGCCAATGGTCCATGGTGACACAGCCCATCCAAGGAGGCCATTTGGACACTGCAGAAGCTCATGGAGTGAGGTGGCCATTGTGACACTGAAGAACTTCATGACACCAAATATCCATGGGGACACAGCAGGGCATCATGGAACCCAGGAACTGCTGTTGCAGTTTTGAAAACTCCTGGAACCAGGGCCTGTTGTGGCACTGCAGCACCAACACAGCTGCTGCACCTTGTCCCCTGCCCTGCACAGCTCCTTGGGAGGCACGGCAGGAGCAGCACCCTGGAAGCCTCGGGAATGCCCCTCTGGGATCCATGGCACACACTCCCAGGGGCTGGAATTGCAGTTCCCTTCCAGGAAAAATGTTCCTGCCCTTGAAGGAAAAGCTCTTATGGAAGAGCCAAAAGCCAAGTGGAGCGAGATCTTACAGTGACATTTCACTGCCAGCCTTCATAATTTCACCCGTAGTTGTTGCAGCTCATGGATTGGGAATGAAATCAGGGCAGGGTCTTTGGTGGGAGCTGCCCTGAGTCAAGGGAGACACTGAGAGAGAAACAGAGCAGGTAAAGAGAGGCAGGAGAGAAAGGAGGTGTTTTGGTTTGGAATGACAGGTGTCTGCTAAGAAAGGCAGGGGCCTCCCCTGAAATGGAAAAATGTAGACTCTTTCTTTCTGAATTGCTATAAATTGGAAATTAAGGGGGGCTGTTGGGTAAAAATATGGGAGCAGGAATAATAGTTTTTTATTAGGGAAGAAAATTAAAAGATAAACATTTCAGTTAACTGAAACAACACTGACAAAATCAGAATACAACCTGACACCCTGTTGGACAGGGTGTTGGTCACAGTCTAATTGGAACTGTGGGTGCAGTCCTCCAGGAGTGTCAGGTGTGGTTCTGTTGGAGAAGTGATCCTGTAGGAATGGGAATCTTCTTCTGAAGAGGAAGGGGCAGCTGTTCCTCTGGGAAAATCCAGCCCAGAAAAAGCTGTGTTGGAGGGCCAGAATCTCAAGACTAAATGCAGGTAGGAATGCTTGGCTCCTCCCTCTGGGCGGAACATCTCACAATGGGATGTTACAGTTCTTATCAGTCATGCAGTGACATTCAATAGCCCATTATCAGCAGATGTCTCCCCTGAGGGAGGATTGATTGTGGAAGAGATAAGGAAAAACTGCCCACTTAACACAGGACAACTGCCATACAGATGGCAAATAGAACACATCTTGCTTTTCAGTCTGGGGCAGGAGGACACAAACAAAATCAGCTGAGGAGGCGGCACTTTGAAAAGCAAACCAGAACTGACAGAAAATGAATGGGACAGAAATCAATAATTCTGATAGTTTTATTTATTATCAAAATAAATCACACTCGCCCAGCCCCACACAATCCCGATCCCACAACCTCAAATTTGGATCTCACTTCTCCCAATCTCCTTCCAACTCTATCTCACCCTGGAGGCTGAGGAATCAAATTATTTTGGCATGGGACTGAGGTGGGAACCAGCCATTTTGAGGTGGGATTCACCTATTTTGGGGTAAGATTGAGGAGTTTTGAGTGGGATTGAGTCATTTTGAGGTGACAGACCAATCCACCTTGGCATTTGGAATGGAAAGGTATGGAAAATACTCCCATATATCCCCCAAGAATCCACAGATCCTCCAGAATATGTTCCCAAACCATAAATTCCACCTCAAATACCTTTTAAATGGTGGGATTTTTGACATGTCTGGTCAATACTCTTTTTAGCCATTTTTAAGGTGTTTTTAAGTGATAAAGACAAATCAGAAGAAAATTGGGGCCAAACCAAAACCAGAGACCCCTTGAGCATCCTCTGAGCACTGGACAAAACAAACTCAGCAGAAATTAAACTTAACCCTCCATAAAATGCCTTGAGGAAGATTTGCTCTTCCCACAAGTCACTTGTGATGTGTTCTGGTTTGAAAGTAAAACCAGTGAGAGACTCCAAGTCAGAAATACAATTTATTGGGAAAAGTGAAAAGGACAAAAATACATGCAATAATACAAAGGGAAAAGCTACTGACAAAGTCAGAATACAACCTGGCCAGCGTGCTGGTAGCAGTCCGAATTGGAAGAGCTGCAGTCCTCTTGGGATGGCAGATGTAGTTGCTGTGTCTTCTCAGAGAACCTGTGGAAAGGCTCCCCTCTGTCTAGAAATCCCCAGTTTTATCCAGGTGGGAATGCCTAGCTCCTCCCCTTGGGCAGAGCATCTCACAATGGGTCATTATGAGTCACGAGGTGTGTCCTTAATCACCTCCTCCTCCTGGACAGTGTTATCTCTGAGTCATGTGGCCAGGCATTGATGGGGCCATTAACAGCAGATAAGGAAAACTGCCCCGAGGCAACTCCTACTCAGATGGTAACAGGAAAATGTTTGGTTTTTTTTCTTCAGTCTTGGACAATATTGGATTGCTTTCTCTGTAATATTGATTAGTCAATAATCAATGAATTATTGATACTGGATCAATTTCTTTGTAATGGTTATTAATTAATAACCAATAATCAATCATGAATATTTGAGTGATTTCTTTGTAATATTGTGAAAAATGCAGATTGAATTATGCGCTGCTATTGACTATTGATAACTCCCTGCCATTGATTTATAATAATCTGCTATTGATTATTTATAACTCCCTTCTATTGATTATTGATAACTCCCTGCTCTTGATTTGGATGTGTGGAGATGAAGGAACAATGGGAATGGAAATCTCCTTTTTTTTCCTTTTTTTCCCCATTTTTTTCTCCTTTTTTTGCCCTTCTCTCTCCCATGACAAAAATGAAGATTTGCTGAAAAATCATTAAAATGGGAAACAGAACTTTTTTAAAATTGCTTTTTTAAAAAAATTCAGTGAACAATTGGAGCTGGGTAATTGGTTCTTTAATGACTTTAAATTCGTGCTTTGGGTTTTTTAATCAATGCTTTAAAAAAGAACCTTAAAATCCAAACTGGAACAAACTCCCCAAGTGTCACCAACCCCCCCGGTGCCCCCAATGTCCCCAAATGTTCCCAAATGTCCCCAAACCTCCCTAAATGTCCCCAAACTCCCCAACATCCCAAAATCTCCAGAAATGTCCGCAGATGTTCCCAAATGTCCCCAATCCCCACTCAGGATGCATCGGTTTGTGGGGGATGTCACCCCCCCCCACCCCCCCGTTTATTCTGGAAATGTTTGGGGACATCTTGGGGACAATGGGGGGACTTTGAGACACTGGGGACATTTGGGAACATTTGGGGACATTGAGACATTGGGGACATTTGGGGACATTGGGGAAGTTTGGGGAGCTTGGGGACATTTGTGGTTGGGGACATTTTTGGGGGGGGTTGGGGACATTTTTGGGGGTTTGGGGACATTGGAGCTGTCACATGAAGAGCCCCCCTGGAGTGAGAGAGAAGAGGAGGGGACACATTGGGACATTGGGGACACCTGGGACATGGGGACATGGAGATGAAGGGGGACACCGGGGACATTGGGGACACCGGTGTCACCTCCCCGCCGAGGGCCACAGGCGCAGGCTGAGCCCCTCGATGACGAAGGCCACCAGGGCCATCCCCGCCATGTCCTCCACGCTGGGCATGGTGGCACCTGTGGGGACATTGGGGACACATCACTGACACCCCCAGGTGACACCAACACCCCTGGGTGGCACCGAGCCCGTCCTGGTGGCACCGGCCACCCCGCAATGTCCCCAGCTCGCTCTTGATGTCCCTTAGGAGATCCCAGCCCTGTCCCCAGTGTCCCCAACCCCATCCCAGCTGTCCCTATCTCCATGCCTGTGTCCCCGACCCTGTCCCCAGTATCCCCAACCCCATCCCAGGTGCCCCCAACCCTGTCCCAGATATCCCCAACCCCTTCCCAGGTGTCTCCAACCCTGTCCCCAGTGTCCACAACTCCATCCCAGGTGTCCCCAACCCTGTCCCCAGTGTCCCCAGGCATCCCTGGTGTCCCAAGACCCTCCAAACCCCGTTCCTAATGTCCCCAAGTGTCCCCAACCCCACTCCTGATGTCCCCAACCCCATCCTGGTGTTCCCAACTCTATCCTCAATGTCCCCAACACCATTCCTGATGTCCCCAACCCCATCCCAGGTGTCCCCAACCCCAGTCCTGGTGTCCCAAGACCCTCCACACCCCATCCCTGATGTCCCCAGTTGTCCCCAACCGCATCCCTGATGTTTTCAAGTCTCCCAAACTCCATCCCTGATGTCCTCAGGTGTCCAAAAACCCTGTCCCTGATGTCCCCAATATGCCCAGCTGTGCCCAAACCCTGTCCCTGATGTCCCCAGGTGTCCCCAAACCCCATCCCTGATGTCCCCAGGTGTGTCCTCAGGTGTCCCTCACCTGCCACCACCACAGTGACCCGGTGTGGGGTGTCCCACGCCGCGTGTGTCACCAGGCAGCTGTAGCTGTCCCCCGGCACTGCCGCAGCCACGCGCAGCCCCGCGCTGCGGCTGAAGGTGCCGTCGGCCGCGCGCCGGTGCCCGGAGCTCCAGCTGGGCCCCAGGGTGGTCACCGGGCTGTCCCCAGAGGTGTCCCCCAGGCGTGGCCGGGTGTGTCCGTGGGCGCGGTGTTCCCAGCGGATCTCCACGTCCAGCGGGAAGAAGCCGACGGCGTCGCAGCGCAGCTCGGCCGGGAGCCCCGGGGACAGCCGGGACGGCAGCAGGGACACCCGGGGAGGGGCTGGGACACGAGACAGTGAGCTGGGGATACTGGGAGGGACTGGGAGGGACTGGGAAGGAACTGGGAGGGACTGGGAGGGAACTGGGAGGGAACTGGGACATACTGGGAGAAGACTGGGACATACTGGGAGGGAACTGGGAAGTACTGGGAGGGGCTGGGACATACTGGGAGCCCCGGCCCCGCCCATTCCCGGCACTGACCAATCACGTGCAGCCGCAGCACCTGCTGCACCTGCCCGCGGGGCGTGCTCATGGAGCAGACGAAGGCGCCGTCGTCCGACACCGAGAGCGGCGGCAGCTGCAGCAACACCTCCCTGGCGCCCCCCGGCGGCTGGGAGGACCGAGGAAACGTTCGGCCTCAGCGGCGCCCCCCGGTGACCGGGAGGACCATGGCCGTGCCCAAAAACCCCCAAAAAATGCCCCCAAAAACAACCCCCCTAAACACAAAAAATGCTTCCAAGCCCCCCCACAACAAAACCCCCCAAAATCACTCACCGAACCCCCCCAGGACTTCCCAAAAATTTTCCCTGAAAAATGCTCCCAAAACTTTCCAAAAACTGTTCAATGCCCGCAGTGCCCCCTAGCGGCCGGGAGGACCGAGGCTTTCCAGTGCCAGCGGCGCCCCCTGGTGGCCAGGATGACAAAAGCGGTTTCATGCCCCCAGCGCCCCCTAGCGGCCGGGAGGACCGAGGCTGCCCAGTGGCGCCCCATAGTGGCCAAGAGGTGGCCGGGAGCACCCGACACCCCCCGCTCGGTGGCGCCCCCCGCTGTCCCCGCAGCCCCTCCCCTCCCCTCACCTGTGCGGTGCCGGGGGGGCTCCCGTGGCCCCCCAGGAACAGCAGCACCCCCGGCGCGGCCTCGGTGCGGCGGGCGGCGGCTGAGTCGAAGGCCAGCAGGCGCCGCGTGGCGCCGTGGCGGTGCCGCAGCCACTGCAGCGTGAAGGGCTCGGCCGGGGGCGCGAAGGCGCAGTGCAGCTGCCCCGGCGCCCCCAGCAGCGCCCGCGTCTGCGGCGTCTGCGTGGACACTAACAGGGACACTGAGGGGTGGGACAGGGCGTCAGGGGTGTGGGGACATCGGGGACACTGGGGACATCGGGGATGTGGGGGGATGTCAGAGACATTGTGGGGCGGGACAGGGTAGTCATGGGGTGCGGGGACATCGGGGACACTGGGGACATCGGGGATGTGTGGGGACATCAGGGACATCGGGGATGTGTGGGGACACTAGGGACATCGGGGACACCGGGGATATGGGGGGATATCAGGGACACTGCGGGGTGGGGCAGGGCATCACCGGCGGGGGGACACTGGGGACACTAGGGACACCGGGGACATGGGGATAATGGGGGACATGAGGACAATGGGGGGACATCGGGGACAAGGGGACAATGGAGATGTGTGGGATAATGGGGACAATAGGGGGACATCGGGGACATCAGTAGCATCCGGGACATTGGGGAAATGTCCCCGATGCCCCTGATGTCCCCCCATTGTCCCCATTGTCCCCCAGTGGGGGGACATCGGGGACATCAGAGACATTGGGGATAATGGGTGGACATTGGGGACATCAGGGACATCGGGGACATGGGGACAGTGTGGGGGCATCAGGACAGTGGGGTGATGTTGTGCATGTGAGGACAATGGGGACATTGGGATATTGGCATGGGGAACATGGGGTGACACCGGGGACGTTTGGAGCCGTGGGGTGGCAGACACAGAGGTGACAAACACAGAGCTGGCAAACACAGGTGACACAGAAGTGACAGTGACACACAGGTGCCACACACAGGTGACAATGACACAGGTGACCAGGTGCCACACACAGGTGACAGTGACACAGGTGACACACAGAGCTGTCCCCGGTGTCCCCTCACCGTTGAGGAGCGGCGGGTCTCCTCCCCGCTGCTGCAGCAGCGCCGTCCCCTCCCCCTCGGGTGTCCCCAGGGCCAGGAGCCACCAGCGCGTCCCCAGCCCGGGGTGGCACTGCGGGGACCCCGGGGACGTCCCCGGGGGTGGCAGCAGCGGCGCCGTGGGGCTGAGCTCGCACCGGGGGGGCTGCCGGGAGGGACCCCAAAATTCCCCCAGCACCCCCAAGGGGTCTGCAGGGAAAGGGAAAGAGCAGGGGGTGAGCTGCACCCCAAAATCCCACCAAACACCCCCAAAATTCCATCAAATCCCCCCAAACTCCCCTCAGCACCCCCCAGGGGACTGCAGGAAAAGGAAAAGAGCAGGGGGTGAGCTGCACCCCAAAATCCCATCAAATACCCCCAAAATTCCATCAAATACCCCCAAAATTCCATCAAATACCCCCAAAATCCCCTCAGCACCCCCCAGGGGACTGCAGGAAAAGGGAAAGAGCAGGGGGTGAGCTGCACTCCAAAATCACAGCAAATCCACCCAAAATCCCCCCAAAACCCCCAAAAATCACCCCCAACCCCCCCCCAGGACCCCACAAAAAAACACCAAAAATTTCCCCCAAAATTCCCTTAAAACCCTCCAGGAGTCACCCCAAAACAACCCAAAAAAATGCCCCCAAAACCCTCTAGAATCCGCCAAAAATGCCCCCAAAACATCCACAGAACACCCCAAGAAGCCCCCCAAAATTGCCCTCAAAAATCGCCCCCAAAAACCCCCCAAAATCCCCTGAAAACCGCCCCTGAACCCCCCCAGAAAAACCCCTAAAAGCCCCCAAAACCCCTCAAAATCGCCCCCAAAACCCCAAAAAATCGCCCTCAAAATCGCCCCCAAAACCCCCCAAAATTGCCCCCAACCCCCCCCAGGACCCCCCAAAATCACTCCCGAACCCCCCCAGGACCCCCCAGAAGCCTTTCCCGCCCCCCCCCAGAACCGCGGGGGTCCCCCTCAACTGGGGGGTCTCGCACCGATGACATCGAAGGCGTTCTGGGGGTCCCGCGGGGGGCCGGGGGCCGGGGGGGCCTCGGGACCCCCCAGAAGCCGGAGCAGGGCCCCGCGGGGGGAGGGGGCGCCGCGCTCGTCCAGCAGGGGGCAGCGCAGGGCGGGGGGGGGGTCCCCAAAAAGCGCCACCCCCCCCCAGGCCAGGAACAGCCCTGGGGGGGCAAAAATATGGGGCTGGGGGGGGCTTGAGGGGGCAAAGAGGGGATGTGGGGGGTCCTAGGGGGTCTGGGGGAATTTGGGGGGGATTTTGGGGGTCTTGGGTGGACAAAGAGGGGTTTTGGGGGGTCCTGGGGGGTTCTGGGAGCGTTTCGGGGGCATTTGAGGGGAGTTTGGCGGAATTTGGGAAGGTTCTAGGGGGCTTTCGGAATCCAGGGGGGGCTCTGGGGGCTCCTGGAGAGATTTGGGGGCGTCTTAGGGGGCATTTCGGGGGAGCCTGGGGGGGATCTGGGGGGGTCCTGGGGTGGTTGTGGGGGTCCTGGGGGGCGTTTAGGTGGTCCTGAACAGGTTTTGGGAGGTCCTGGGGGAGTTTTGGGGGAGATTAGGGAGGTCGTGGGGGATTTGGGGGGATCCAGGGGGGGTCCGGAGTGGTTTAGGGGGTCCCGAGGGGGTTTGGGGGGTCCTGGGGGATTTCAAGAGGGCTTCGGGAGATTTGAGGAAGATCCGGGGGGTCCTTGGGGGGATTTAGGGGAGTCCTGGGGGGGTCTGGGGGAAATTCGGGAGTCCTGGGGGATTTCGGGCGGTCCAAGGGGACCTGGGGGGCCTTGGGGGGGGGTTGGGGGGAATTCGGCAGGTCCTGGGGGATTTTGAAGGGTCCTGGGGGGGGTCCGAGAAGGGATCTGGGGGTGCCGGGGTGGGGTATAGGGGGATCTGGGGGCTCCTGGGGGACTTTGGGGGGTTCCTGGGGGATTTTGGGGGGTCGCAAAGGGGTCCTGGACAGGATTTGGGGGGTCTTTGAAGGATTTGGGGGTGCTGGGGGGGGTCTTGGGGAAGATTTTGGGGTCCCCGGGGAGATTTGAGGCAGGGTTTTTTTTTTTTGGTGGGGGGGGGGAGTGCAGGAATTTGGGAAGTTTTGAGTGGGGAATTTTGGGGGTCCCGGTTCCGGGAATGTCCCGAATTTGGGGGTTCCGATTTTTGGGGTTATGGATTTTTGAGGTTTTCCGAAATTTGAGGGGATTTCCCAGGATTTGGGGTTGAGGGGGGGGGGCGGGGCTTGGATCCGCCGGGATTTGGGGTCGGGGCGGATTTGGGATCCCGATTTTTGGGGTTTTTCGCCCCTTCCTCACCCGCCAGCGCCAGCCGCGCTCCCGCCATCGCTTTCGCTTTCGCTCTGGCCCCGCCCCAAACCCGCCCCAAATCCCCAAAACCGCCACAAATCCCCAAAACCGCCACAAAATTCCCCCCGGGGGCTCCGGCCACGCCCCAAACCCCAAAATTCTCCTCAGGGACCCTGGCAGGACTGAGCCCGTGGCACAGTGACCCACGCTGCAGCACTCGGAGGGGGCTGTGCCCAGGGGATGGACTCCGCTCCGAGAAGTTCCTGGAGAAGTCTCGGCCGGGAGAGAGCGCAGGGTGCAGCAGGGAACGACTCCTGTCCCTGAGCAGAGGGAGAAGCCCCGGGGGATGAGCTGAGCATGGCCCCATTCCCTGTCTCCTGCCCTGCCGGGGGAGGAGGTGCAGCTGGGAGCAGGGAGCCGTGGGGAAAGCTGCATTTAAGGCTCTGCACTGACTTCTCCTTCTCCTGCTCCGAGTCTTTGGAGTTTTCTGCCAGAAATCTCTCCCCTGCCCCACCCACCCACAGGGCTTGGGGCAGGTTTCCCTTTTCGGGGGAAATCAAAGCGAAGCACTGATGCGCTAACGAGGCGCAGGAGAAGTGAGGCTCCTGGGCTTCCCGCAGAGGCGGAGGCACGGGAGGCGCAGGGCCGGGAAAGCCGTGGCGGGAGGCGCGGAGAAGTTTGTTTGTGTGGGCAGCTCAATCCCGGCTCGGCCCGGGCCCGTGCCGGGGCTGTTCCTCATCTCCGGCTTTCCCCTCACGCAGCCCGGGGGCGCCGAGAGCGCGGGGCGAGGCGGGGCCGTGCGCAGAGCCCGCCCCGAGCTCGCTGCCATTGGCCGCCGGTGCCGTCAGTCGCGGTCGCGGCGCGCTGATTGGTGGGAGCGGGGCGCGGCGCGGCCCCGGCGGCGGGCTGAGGGCGGCCGTGGCCGCGCAGCGCCGCCATTGGCCGAGCGGCTGCGCGGGCCCGGCAGCGGCGGCAGCGGCCGGAGCGCGGTGAGGCGGCGGCGGCGGAGCTCGGAGGCGGCCCCGGCGCAGGTGGGAGCCGCGCTGGGCTCTGCGGGGGCTCGGGGCCGGCTGCGGGCGGAGGGGGCGGCAGGGGGCTCCGGCGGCTCGCCGGTGCCGTGTCCGGCCCGTGCCGGCCCCGGGCTGAGGGCGCTGCGGGAGCGGCTGCCCGCGGTCTCCTTCCCGCCGGGGCCGGGCAGGAGCCGCTGCCGGAGCAGCGCTGGCTCGGCCCGGCTGCTGTGGGTAGGACAGAGGGGCTGCCCCGCGGCCGGGAGCGGGCGGGGAAATTCCCGTCGCCGGAGGTTCGTGTGTCCGGCGGAGAGCGAGGAGTCCTGTCAAAGTGACTTTATTGCCGAGCAGGGGCAGAGGCCGTGGGGCATTTGCCGTGCGCTCTCTGCCGTGGCTGTAGTCCGCAGCCTCCTTTTTATCCTCATTTTCCCGGCCGCATCTCCCTCTGCCTTTGCCCACCGGCTGAGTTCCTTGGAAGGTTCCGACTTCCCGATGCGCCTGGAGCCTGTCCTCGTTAATGTGCACCCTCCTTTTGTAGAACAGCCGATATTCATGGCTCTGTTAAGTCTTTGTTCTTCTCCTCGAAGTTCAGGAATGTAGCGGGACTTTGAGCAGCTCTCTGGGTCAATTTGTAACATTTATTGGAACTGATGGTTTCTCCCCTTATCTACAAGTGCCCGGCCCTATGTCCAGGCAGATTCACTCCTTGACTCTGTTTTATTCTTCCCGGGTCCTCTTTGGTTTTGGGATTATTCTCGGTGTCCTCATTCCCTGTCCTTTTGTAGCCGTTTGTGGATCAGGAGGCCTGGCTGCCACCTGCATGCCCTGGCTCAGCTGCTGGATGAGCTGCACTGCCAAGGTGTGGAGCATGGTAAAAAGATGAGAGTTGCTGCAGCACAGAAGAGGAGAAGCAGCATTCCTTTAACCCCTGCTGTGCTGGGGAGCCAGGAAACCGTGTCCCATTCCCATCCTTTCCATGTTTGGACCAATACATAAACTGCTCTCCTATTTCCTTTCTTATCTTTTTTAGCAGTTTTCTCGTCATCTCTTTGCCAACAGCAGTTTGAGCCATTTAGTTTTCCACAAACTCCTGCTTTTTCTGCTAAGAGATAATCTGATCCCATTCTCTGGTGAAATGTTGTGTTCCTCGTTTCAGTGGCTTGGTCGGCAGGAAGGTCAGGAGCTGGAGCTGTCTGGTTGGTTCTTATTCTGAGGACAGCTTGTAATGTAATGATGCCATTGAAATGATAAATGGGTTCTCTGTCTCCTGATATGAATTTGTGAGAAACGCCAATCACTTGGTTTTTAAAATGTTAGAAGTTTAATACTAGTAAAATGGTTATAAAAGTAGGAATACAATTAGACTAATAAAAATTTAGAGTTAGGACAATTGCAAGACATTAAAAAGCAAAGACTTGCAGATGTCCGGATGCTCTCTTGGGCACTTAAGCCACAACAACCATACCTTGTGAATAAAGGAATCACCCCTAAAAAAATACACTGTTGCATATTCTTATATCCTTCATGGTTATGCATACATTTTATTTAAAACAAGTAACTCTGTCTGTTGTATGTCAGCTGTTTTTTTTAATCCCCACGGCATGCTCCAGTCTGAGCATGGCCTGAAGTAATTAACTTCTTCTAGTAAGAAATCCATAAATTGCTCTTCTCTGGAGAATTTAGGTGTTCCTTGAGCGAATTTAGGTGTTCTCATTCCTTAAACCCCCCCCCCCCACACACACATGCATGTTTTCTCTTTTAACTACTAAAGCTTCATTTTATCTACAAAGCTACGTTTACCATACTATTAAAATGTTCATACAGCACAAGTTATCATTATAACATAATACATGTAGTAACTATCTGCACAGAGCCATATAACATGCATTTTTCACAAAATCATTTTGGTTCCCAGGGGCTGGTCCATGGTGTTGTAGGATTTGTTCTGGTGGCCGTTCATCTTTTCCCCATGTTTGGGCGCTCCCTCAAGCTGGGGCTGCATCAATTGACCATTTTTTTTCTTAGTCCTTCATCATATACTTGAATTCCAACTGATTTCCCTGAACTTGTTCTAGCAAAACTCCCAGTGCTCTGATACACCCTGTACAGCACAGACAGTGACAGCAGATGTTGGAGTGGGCAGAGGGATGATCCCCCCCTTATTTTAGTGAAGTTTTCCCAACATTCTCCATTTGCTGTTTCCCTTTGCAGCTTCAGCCCTTTCTGTTGCAGAGTCAGAGATCCTCACCATGGGCTCTGCCTTCAGCTGTGCAGATTCCATCTGTGCAAGCAGGCAGAGCTTGGGGTGAGGGGCAGAGGGAATCAGCCAATTCCTGCCCCAGGCAAGAAGAGCCAGGTACATTGTCCCCAGTTTGCCCCAGCAGTTTTAATTTGCATTTCTGAAGCTCCTCCTGGGTGCCTGGAATGCAGCTTCTCTTCCACAGCAGCCTTCAGCAGCCTCAGTTGTGCACCCCCCACAATCTACTGCTTTTTTTTTTTCCTTCAAATCATCTATTTATTGTTCATGAGTTAAAGGGTCACCTTTAAATCTCATCTAGTTTTGAAAATTTTGAAAAACTCTAATCACTTGGTTTTTAAAATTTTAAAAGTTTAATAATAATAAAATGGTTATAAAAATAATAATACAATTAGAGTTAGGACAATTACAAGACAAAAAGAGCAAAGAATTACGGATGTCCAGATGCTCTCGGACCCTAAGTCAAGAAAAGCATGACTTGTGAACAAAGGAATCACCCTTAAACAAAGACACTTGTTGCATATTCATACATTCTTCATGGTTATGCATACATTCTGTTCTAAACAAGAAACTCTGTTGTATGTCAACTGTTCCCTTTAATCCCCTGGCATCTTCAAGTCTGAGCAAGGCCTGAAGAAATTAGCTTCTCCTGATCAGAAGCCATAAATTCCTCTCCTTTGGAAGATTTAGGTGTTCTTCGAAGGGAGCATCTCATTCCTAAAAAGAAACCTCCCCCCACATACATTGTCTCTATTTTAACATAATGTTGTAACCTAAAACTACACTTAACACAATATGTAAGGGAATTAATACAGCATAACTTTCTAACATTACACATATAATATTCATTGTAACATTTGTGAAAAGCCAATCATAAATATGCATTTTTCACAATCCCACCTCTTACTGCGCAAGCCAAATGATTTATAAAGAATATTTCCTGTCCTCCTGCATTCTTTGGACTCTGTTGGTAATCAAATAAAACATGGGATTAAACAAAGAAGAAATATCAAAACACTTGTAACACATAAAAGGAAGAATCCTAATTTCTTCCACCATCCCATTCTCAATACATTACCCCACCTGCTAGTTTTTAACGTTATTTTCCCATTTTTGGACTGATACCTGGGTCATAATTTTTTTCTGATATCCTTTGTTTTTTCCAGGATGGCATCCTCATTGCCATCTATTTTCAACAATCTGTACACCCCATTCTTTAGCCAATAAATAGCGTAAAGCCAACCTATTTTAATGCACTACAGGTGATGTTTGGCTTTGCAGACTCCATATTAATTCCAATGCCTGAGCAGCTTTGTTTATTATCTTCTCTATAACTGCTTGGAGTCATTTAATATGACTCAGGATATAATTTGGGGTTAACACAGAGCTAGACTGCTGTGCTTGTTTTCCCTTTTTTTTTTACTAACTGTCTCTTTACCGAATCTTGGACTATATTTCTAAGATCAAATGTAAAACAAATCCATCTCTCTCCTTTTGGACATTCCATGCCCCAAGTATTACTACTTTTTCCTAAGTTCTTTGTAATGTGATAATTTTCCCCCTTTTTCCTGCAGGTACTTAATTTGGATGGGTTATAACAGTGCCTGTTGACATGGGTGTGTGTACCAAAAAGGAACTTTGGTTTCTTTCCATGTGATACTTTCTGTAGCATTTGTGACACGATCTTGCTGCTATCTCAGAAGGGAGAAGACAACAAATGAGAGACAGAAACAGGAATGACAGAGGTCTGGCTTGGCTTATACCCCCACCTCCCCTGCCTGTGGGGCTGCTGCCCACAGCAGGTACGTGTGATCTTCTCGCTGGTGAGTTCAGTGCTCAATCCAGGCTTGCCCTCTGTTTCCCTTGTCACTCCTTTTTTACTCATTTCCAGGCAAATTGTTTTTGACACCTTTTAACTGTGGTTTTCCACCATTCCTCAGGTATCTCTCAGTCCACAGGCATTGATAATCCCCATCTACAAAAGCAATTTATTACTTCAGTTTTTGAGGTCTTTCTGTATAGGGGATTGATTCAGTACTCAATACTTCTTGCCACGAGAACATAGATTTTGTGAGCTACAATGCCAATTATTCTCATAATTTAAACATTCACTTATAACCCAGCTGCCATGTCCAATATGGGGATGAATCAAATAAAGTATACAGCATAGTATTAATGGCAATTTCCCTTCTTGCCTGTACAAGCCACAGGCTAAGGCCAGACTATAAGAACTCTTTGACTCAAACACTCCCGACCCTCCTGTTTGAAGTGGCAGTGTTCCTCTGCCAAGGAGGTGTCGGAGGCGTCTCAGGGCTTATTCAGGCAGGGCTTAGAACCAGTGATGCAAGCTTTGCCTTATTTCTCAGTTAGGTGTTATTCTTTGTACCTGCCTTGGATCGTTTGGGTCTTCCCAAACCATTACCACCCAGTCCTGGTTGAAAGTCAATTTGGTATCACCCGGTTTAGATGTGATAGTCCATTCCTCACGGTTCTTCACAAATTCTTTTATTTTGCTGGCATGAATTCACCCTCTTTTCCATGGTTGGGATTGCTGCTTTAGTAGTACCTGGAAAAGACTTCTTTATAACACAGTGTTAAAAGAAAAACAATACTGCATTAACTTTCACCATTAGTTTTCTTCAAAACTTTCTGGGTTTAACTAAAAACTTTTTCTGTGGCTGCTTCTTCTTCTTGTATCCAGCTGTGCTAATTGCTGCAGAGGCCAATTCTTCTTCTTGTGAGCTATAATTAGTTAAATAAAAAAAGACTAGCCCAAATTTAACACAAGATGTATCACATCTCTTGGTTTTTTGCTTTTTAGGCAACATCCAACTGTTTTAGTCTTACAGACCCATTCTTCAGAACAAAAGCCTCCTTTCCTTAACAACAAAAATCAGAAGGAAAAAAAAGAAGTCTTGTTTAAAAAAATAAAGCACATTGTGAGAGTCAGCTATCTCTGCTTTGATCTTATCTCTATTGGTGGTCCAGCTCTCCCTCTTTTTCACAGCTTTGCCTTTGACTGTACTTCCTCACTCCCCTCCCCTTGTTGTCACTCTGTCTAGCAGGAATGGGGGAGAACTTACAAATAGCTATGGTATGGGGACTTTGGGGTGTATTTCGCTCTTTCTCTTTCTCTCTCTTTCCCTTTCTCTCTCTTTCTCTTTTTCTCTCTTCTTCTCTCTTCTCCCTTTCTCTCTGTTTCGCCCTCTTTTTCTCTTTTCACACTTCAACATCCACATTCCAATATCAGTCCACTTTCTAACATTAGTCCTACATCCTGGAGAGGTGAGTCTGCCAATCACCTCTCCCTCCTTTTTCAACTTCCTTACAAATTTAATTAGTTTTGTTATGTGTGTTCTGCAGGCCTTTAATTCACGGCACCCTCCACCAAGGGCTACCAGCTACCCACAGCTGACAGTGCTAAAACTAAAGACTTATTTTGCTGTCACAATTTTCCATTCACAAGCTTGAAAGGGTTGTAGGAACAAGGTAAACAAAAACTTACTTCTGAAGTGATCTTGCCTGCAATAAAAAATTTAAGGCAATGCTTGTTAGTGCAATATAATTTGCAAAGAAGCCAAGGTTTGATTTGGGAAGGGCATCTGAGGACACAGAGCATGAGTTTTACAAATCTATAATTTGAAGAGGGAATAGACAAAATGTGGATACAGTGGGGGAGACAGCAAGTAAGGAATTTATCTCTGCAATACTCTCTTTTTGACTGCCAGGAGACACTCTCTGAAGAGGTTCTTACAGTACAAACAATAACTGGATGGGAAGAGGCACTCTTGAATTTAAGCTTTGGTGTCAAAATAGGAAACTGCCCCTGAGCACTGCAGTGCTGGAGCACCCTGCCTGCAAACTCACCAGAGGCAAGCCACTGCTGCCACGCTGCAGGGCTGCCTGCAGCACAGAGGGAACCATGGCCAAGCCCTCCCTGCAGGCCTGGGTAATCCACACAAGGAATCACAATTGCTTCATAGCTCTCTAACTCATTCAAGAAATAGGAAACTGTAGTAAACAGAGATCTCCCTCACCATCTTTTTCATATGTGTGTGTCACACACCCACTGTGATGCTGGAAGTAACAAATTGTTTACATTAGAAGATACTGAAACTTTTTCTTCATCTAGCTTTGTAGTTTCCCTTTTCTATATGTAGCAACCTCCCATTGTGGGAAAAAATGAGCCCTATTTTTTTACAAGTGTTTTGTATGCACAATTTTATTTGCTCTTCTAGATACACTGCAAGTAGTTAGCACTTCCAGAAAAACCAGCAAACAAGCAAAACAAAAAAACTAAGAAAGCAAAACACATTTGGGTACATGAAAAAGGACTGGTTGGAAGGAAAATTGTTTCTCATTGATCTACCAAGCGGTTGGTGTTACCTTTAGTTTAACTTTACACACTGAGAACACTTGATTGAACAGCCTGCATTGACTCAAATTAATAGCAGGTTTTGCTATGTCACAGCTGTAAACTAGTTTTTCAATCCTAGAGTACAGTAAGTTATGTATTTCAAGATAAAAATCACAATGCAAATTGGAAGAAATTTAGTACTGCATGAGGTGTGCACACAATTAATTTACCTCTAGAAGTCAGTTTATGACTTTCCTCTACTAGGATTGCAGTAGCTGCTATAGCTTGAATACACACTGGCCAGCCTTGATTTACTGGATCCCACATCTTTGATAAATAAGCCACGGGTCTCTTTACTCCTCCCCACTCTTGAAACAAAACCCTATGAGCTACCCCCTTTTTTTCATTTACATATAAATGAAAGGGTTTTGCTAGTGAAGGTAAGCTTAAAGTTTATATTGGGGCTAGTTTTAACTTCTTTTTTCTTAATTTTTCATTTTCCTTTTTGATCCATTTTATATCATCTCCCTCTGTCATTTTTTTTTATTCAAAAATTTTACTGTCTGTGTATATCCTTCAATCGACAATCTATAATATCCCAATAATCTGAGTATCTTTCTGATTTCCCCCTTTGAAGAGGGAGGGGGAAGGGATAGAATCCCTGTGTTTCAGTCTGGGTTGAGCTTCCAACTACCCTTACTAAGCAAGTGTCCAAGATATTTTACCTCTGATTCTACAAATTGCAGCTTCCCTTTTGATACCCTTAATCCTTTTTCCCCAAGAAAATTCAAAAGCTTTATAGTAGCCTCTCTAACTTCAGCTTCAGCTTCCCCAGAAAGTAAAAGATTATCCACATATTGGATAATTTGTATTTCAGGGGGAGTGGGGAAAGTTTGTAGTATTGTTTCTAAAGCTTGTCCAAATAAGTTTGGGGATTCTGTAAGCCCCTGTGGTAGTTTTGTCCATCTTAATTGCTGTTTTCTCCAGTTAGTGGGTCCTTCCATTCAAAATCAAAGATAACTTGCTCTCCTGGGCTAATGGGCAAGCCCAAAAGGCATCTTTAAGGTCCACTACACTAAACCACTGATGCTGGGGAGGAACTTTACTGAAAAGAGTATAAGGATTTGGTACCACTGGATAGCGGGTCTGAGTTCCTTTGTTAACCTCCCTTAAGTCTTGTACCAGTCTATAGCTCCCGTCAGGCTTCTTTACTGGGAGTATTGGGGTATTATGGGGAGACATACAAGGTTCTAATGTCCCATCCTTTATTAGTCCTTCTATTACTGGCTTTAAACATTCCCGTCCTTCTAAAGGTACAGGATACTGCCGTACATGTATGGGACAATTTTTTTTTCCTCAGTTGTAATCTTTATGGGGTCAATATTTAATCTTCCCCTATTTCCCTCCCCAGCCCAAACTTCCTTGTTAATTCTTCTTCCATCCTCCTGGCCTAGTTTTAAAAGTCTAGCTGTCATCTTCCCATCTTCTGGAACAACCCCTATTCCTAATTTCACCTGTAAATCTTGTCCCAATAAATTGCTACCTGCCCCTGGGACCAAGAAAACATCCCTCATCCAAAATTTAGTTTCTCCCTCTATTACCACATTTTTAATAACGGGTACTGTGAAACTCTCTCCTTTTGCTCCTGTTACTATTACGGTATCTTTGCTTACACTATAACCTTTTGGAATATTTAACATAAAGGTTCTTTTTGCCCCTGTGTCTACCACAAATTCCAATTCTTCTTCTTGGGGACCCACTCTTAAAGTTATCTCAGCATTCCCCACCTGGACCCACCTGCGCCCCCCCTCGGCCCCATGGCCCCGCGAGGGGAATTTGGGGAGGTGGGAGTGGGGCAGCGCCAAGGCCGGGCCCCCCCGCGCTGTCCTGGCGGGAGCGGCTGCAGTGGGGACCGAGTGCGGGCGGGAGCGGCCGAGAGCCCAGCGCTGCCCCAGCCCGACCTGCCCCAGCTCCATCCCTGCCCCTGCGCTGGGATGCTGTGGGGCTGGGGGGAAGAGGGAGCCGGCAGTGGGTGCTGGGCCTGGGGGCAGGAGGAGAAGGGAAGGAGAAGCAGGCTTGAGGAACAGAATGGTCAAAGGATGCAAGTGGCAGGAGAGGGTGGGATTGTGCCAGAGAAGGAGGAATAGCCGGAGGAAGAGGAGTGTGAGGAAGAGTAGAGACACAAGAGGAGGAGGAGGAGGAGCAGAAAGAGGAAGCAGCAGAAGGTTCCACCCCTCCCTGTGTCTGCAGCCTCCCCCCAGCCCCAGGAGTGGTGCTCCCCCCACATGCAGCAGGTAACTGTGGAGCGGGATCCACGATTTTCATGGGGTGAATCTTGGTGTTTCTGAGCTTTCTTGGGTTAAATGTTGGTGCTTTGGTTTTATGTGGCAGCTGAATCTTTATCTTTTGAAGGAGGTTTTTGCTGAGTGGTGATGTTCGGGGAGTTTTTGATTTGTGTCTTGAAGTTTGTGGGATTTTTGGGCTGAATCTTGGTGTTTTGGAGGTTCTTACAGACACAGGATTCCCAATGACTTCCTGAGATGAACTTGGGCAAGGAGGAACCTCCAGTCCAAGGAGCTCTTCTCTTGTTTTTCCCTCAAACCAGGATTTGTCATTGCCAGGGCGTGGCTGGATGGAGGAGGAGGAAAAGTCCCGGAGATGCTGCAGGAGGAGGAGCTGCAAACCCAGCCCAGGGAGCTGCAGGGAGGAAAGAGCCCCCTGAGCCAGGAAGGCGGGCGGAGATCCAGCCAGAGCTCGGAGCTGGTGGAGAAGCCTCATGGCAGGGAGAAGCCCCACAAGTGCTTGGAATGTGGGAAGGGTTTCAGCCAGAGCTCCACCCTGATCTATCACCAGAGGATCCACACTGGGGAACGGCCCTATGAGTGCTTGGAATGTGGGAAGGGTTTCAGCCGGAGCTCCTACCTGATCCGGCACCAGAGGATCCACACTGGGGAACGGCCCTTCGAGTGTGGGAAATGTGGGAAGAGGTTTCGGACCAGCTCTGATGTCCTCAAACATGAGCGGATTCACACAGAGGAGAGGCCCTACCGCTGCCCCAACTGCGGGATGGGCTTCAACCGCAACTGCAGCCTCATTGTGCACCGGAGCATCCACACCGGGGAGAGGCCCTACGAGTGTGGGAAGTGTGGGAAGGGCTTCAGACACAGGTCTAGTCTGATCAAGCACCAGGTGATCCACACTGGGGAACGGCCCTATGAGTGCTTGGAATGTGGGAAGAGCTTTGGGTGGAGCTCTGCCCTGAGAATACACCAACGCTTCCACACTGGGGAGAGGCCCTACGAGTGTCCCCAGTGTGGGAAGAGGTTTCGGACCAGCTCCAGTGTCCTTCTACATGAACGGATTCACACAGAGGAGAGGCCCTTCCGCTGCCCCAACTGTGGGAAGGGCTTCAAACACAACTCCAGCCGCATCAGGCACCGGCGCATCCACACTGGGGAGAGGCCCTACGAGTGTGGGAAGTGTGGGAAGAGCTTCTCACAGAGCTTTCACTTGACCCAGCACCAAAGGAGGCACCACTAAAGGAAGCCCTGTGAGTGCCCCGCGTGAGGGAAGAGCTTGGAGTGAGGGAAGAGCTCGGTGTGCTGCTGCAGCTCCTTACCTCATGGGAGGATCAGGGCTGGATGATCCCCAGTGAACCCCATTGGGCAGAGCCCTGGTGCCCCCATATAGGGAATAAAACAGAGAGTAAAGCAATGGAGCTGATAAAGGGGCCCGATATCTGAGGCCTGACTGAGCAGAAACTGTGGGAAACACAGACAGTTTAAGTCTCCCTGGGCAAGAAGAGGGGACAGTGGGGGGTGTTGCTATTATGCTGGCGTGGTAGTGTGGAGGAAGGGTTTTAGAAAGGTCTTGGGAATGGGAAACTGAGGAAAATATACATTTTTGTATGCCCCATTGTTTTTGGAAAGTTTTGCTTCAGCATTTCTCTGTGAACCCCCTTCTCCCCACCCCTGAGCAGTTCCCATTTGACCTGACCCCTGGGTTGATTCTGATGCGCCTAAGCTGGACACTGTCTCCATTGTTTAGACCTTATCTCTTAATTTTGCTATATAAAACTGTATCTGGGCAGTAGCCCGGGGTCTTTGGTCCCTGCAACCGTTCAGGCAATACAATCTCTCTGGACTGTATACCACTGACCTCTCTTCGTCTCTTTATCTCCATCCCTAGCGGCGACCGAGGCACGCTGCCGCTTGGACCGTGCTAACCCAGCCGCTGCCTGGTAAGCCCAGGGCAGCGGGACCACGACAAAACCCCGGCCCCTGGAGGGGACAGCTAGCCGGAGGGTCCTGGGGGGCCGGGGAGGGACGGGGGACAGCTTCAAGTGACCCCCAAAAGCCGCAGGGGGTGGCAGGGGTGTGACAGAGGGGATGAGGGGGTGAGAAAGGGACAGAAGGGACATCAGAGTGTGGGAAACCACAGACTGAGGTATTGTTTATTAAGATATATATAAATAAGTTAGGAAACGGATTTGTGAGAAATCACAGACTGAGGATAGGAAACGGAGGGTGAGAAAATACAGACTGCTTACAGACTAAGGTATTGATTAGGAAACGAGGATACGCAAATAGCCTGCGGACACAACATTTGCAAGATAAGGAAACCAAACACACCTGGGGACTGATGATACAAGATAACGATAACCTCCATTACTCACCGACTGCTTACGTAAACAAAAGGAAACTGCAAGCTTAAACAAAGGAGACCCCTCGGGAATTCATTGAAAGAACGGGATAAAAATGAGGGCTGTTTGAATGAATCGGCGCGGCAGAGAGGGAGCAGAAACTCCCCCGCCGCCCAGCGCTGTCTTTGCTCATATCCTACTTGCTGTAATTAATAAAATTCTAATTGGATTATGATCCATTGTGGCGTAAATTTATAACAATTTCTGGTGTCGTGACTCGGATAAGGAACGGTGGGCTTTGGTCCTCCGGGGAGGCGCCCCGCGACATTTCGTGGTCCCGCGACCAATAGCTTACCCTAACCTTACCGACGAACCTAAAGTCTAGGATAATGAGCAAAGGAGAGACCGGTAAAAAATCCCATAAAAATCCTGTGCACGAGAGTCCGGACGAAGACGCAGGACGCGTAAGTAGTGAAATTATTCGCAGAGCGAAACTGTTCACGGTGAAATTTCTCACGGGTTTTCCGTTCGGGCGGGATTGGGTTTCCTGGAATATAACGAATGAGAGGTTCGATATACTGAGCCAAGCAAGTGTGGACTCTTAAGTACTGCGTTTTCCATCTCCCGCGAGGGACTGGGCCAGGAACAAGAGGAGCGAGTACGTGTGTGTGTGGAGATATTCCAGAAGATGGGGGCGAAGGGAAGCAAGCCTTCGACTCCCATGGGAAGGGTACCCACTGTACCAAAGGATACCCCTCTGGCATATATCTTAGATAATTGGAGATATTTCCCTGGAACCCTAGGGAAAGATAAGCAAAAAATGATAGAATATTGTACTAAGATATGGGGAGGGAAGAAGATTTCTAAAAATGTCTTTTGACCAGTTTATGGGTCAGAAAAAGATTGGGTAAGGCAGCAGTTAAACCTCTGGGTAAATAATAAAAAACTCCTTAACCCGGAGGGGAGACAATACGCGGAAGTGTGGCTAGAAAGACCGGGAGCTGGACTTTATCCGCTGAATGAAATAAAAACTAAACATAAGAAAAAGAAGGAAGAGTTAGACGAAACCCTTCTAACCCTCCCTCCTTACATCCCTCCTCCTGTTTCCGCAGCCCCTCCAGAGGTCTCCAGAGCACCCACTCCCTCACCAGAGTCAGAACAAGGGTCTCCCCCCGTTCCTAGACACGTAACTAGAAGTCAAAGAGGGGAAGCTCAGATGTACCCCCTAAGAGAAATACCCATGGGGGGACCTCAACCTGTGATTGGATATATTTCCGTCCCCTTAAACTCGGCTGACTTACGAGATTTTAAAAGAACCGAGATGGGAAGCTTAATTGAGGACCCACTCGGAGTAGCAGAAAGACTAGATCAATTTTTGGGACCAAGCCTTTATACTTGGGATGAGATGCAATCTATCCTTGGTCAATTATTCATTACCGAGGAAAGAGATATGATTAGACGAGCAGGAATGAGACTGGGATTCTCAACATGCTCAGGGACCTCAAGCAGATATTAAATGGCCACTCCAAAGACCTAATTGGAATAATCAGGATCCGGCGCTTAGAACTCATATGCAGGACCTGAGAACTATAGTAATTCAGGGGATTAGAGAAGCAGTACCCCGTGGGCAGAATATCAATAAAGCATTTAATGAAATGCAAAAGAATGATGAAAGCCCTACTGAGTGGCTGGAACGACTAAGGAAAGCCCTTCAGCTGTACTCTGGGGTAAATCCAAACGACCCTTTAGGGCAAATGCTCCTCAAAACTCAGTTTGTGGCAAAATCATGGGAAGATATCAGGAAGAAGATTGAAAAGTTAGAGAACTGGCAGAATAGAGGGTTAGATGAATTATTGAGGGAAGCTCAGAAAGTCTACGTAAGATGGGAAGAAGAGAGCAGCAAGCGACAAGTAAGAATGATGGTAGCAACAGTCAGAGAGGATCGCAAAGGGCGAACTGGTGAACACAGATCTGCTAGAATGAAACAAATAGAAAAGGAACAGAGGTGTTGTTTTTACTGTGGAAAAAAGGGACATATAAGGAAGAATTGCAGAGAAAGGATCAGAGATGAGGAAATATTGAAAACAGAATAGGGGAGTCAGGGGCTCTATATCTTAGGGGACCGGAGTCATCATGAGCCCTTGATAAAAGTAAAAATAGGTCCCCATAAACAAGAGTTCACCTTTTTAGTAGACACTGGGGCTGAAAAATCAACTATTAAGCAGATACCTGAGGGATGTAAAGTTTCCCCTGAAAAAGTACAAGTAATTGGGGCAAAAGGGGAACCCTTTAAAGTAAGCAAAATCAAAAATGTGGTATTCGAAACTGAAAATAAATTTGGAATGGGTGAACTCTTGCTCGTCCCTGAAGCAGAATTTAACCTGTTAGGACGAGACTTAATTATTGAATTGCAATTAGAAATTAAAGTGAAAAATCAAGAGTTGGCAGGGTCTGCTTATCCTTTGACCGTGGATGATCAAAAACAAATTAACCCCAATGTCTGGTACTCTCCGGACACAATTAGTAGACTGGAAATGCCACCGATTAAAATCCAAATTTCCGAACCTCACATACCTGTGAAGGTAAGGCAATATCCCATATCCTTAGAAGGACGAAGAGGATTGAAGCCAGAAATTGATCGATTATTGGCACAAGGAATCTTAGAGCCCTGTATGTCACCCTTTAACACCCCCATTTTGCCTGTAAAGAAACCAAATGGGAAATATCGGCTCGTACATGATCTAAGGGAAATAAACAAAAGAACTATTACTCGGTTCCCTGTGGTAGCAAACCCATACACATTGCTAAGCAAACTAGGACCCCATAATTCCTGGTATAGTGTGATTGATTTAAAGGATGCCTTTTGGGTCTGTCCACTGGCAGAAGAATGCCTAATTATTTTGCCTTTGAATGGGAAGACATAGAGACGGGCTGGAGACAGCAATTAAGATAGACCGTGCTCCCCCAAGGGTTCACTGAGTCCCCTAATCTGTTTGGACAGGCCCTAGAAGAGCTCTTAACAGAATATCAAGTACAAATGGGGAATGTGCTGTTACAACATGTAGATGATCTGCTCATAGCGGGGAATAATAGGGAGAATGTAAGAAAAGAAACCATTCGACTCCTAAACTTTCTTGCACAAAAGGGACTACGGGTATCACAGGAAAAGTTACAATTTGTAGAGGAAAAAGTAAAATATCTGGGACATTATCTGTTTAACGGCCAGAAGATACTAGATCCAGAGCGTATTAAAGGAATTCTGGAATTACCTATGCCTGTCACTAAGAGGCAAATTCGGCAGGCATTAGGGCTATTTGGGTATTGTAGACAATGGATAGAGAACTACAGCTTTAAAGTTAAATTCCTATATGAACAACTGCTTAAAGACAAAATACCCAAGTGGACTCTTCAGGATCAAGAGCAGTTTGCCAGCCTTAAAAGGGAGCTAAGCCAAGCACCAGTTTTAAGTCTCCCGGATTTAAAACAGCCATTCCATTTATTTGTTAACATACATGAAGGAACGGCATTCGGAGTATTAACTCAGGAATGGGCCGGACAAAAGAAACCAGTGGCATACTTATCAAAGCTGTTAGACCCTGTGAGCAGGGGTTGGTCGAGTTGTTTACAGATCATTGTTGCTGCTGCCCTATTGCTTGAGGAACAAACTGCATTACTTTTAATGGAGAAGTTGTCTTATATGTGCCTCATAACATCAGGGGAGTGTTACAACAAAAAGCAGAAAAATGGCTTACAGATAGCCGAATATTAAAGTATGAGGGAATACTTATAGAATCCTCTAAATTATCTTTAAAAACTACTGGAGCAGTTAACCCCGCTGAGTTTTTATATTCAGGAGAAGGTAATGAACCATTACACGATTGGTTTCAAACAATTGAACAACAAACACGCATTAGGTCAGACTTAGAAGAAGAAAAACTACAATGTGGAGAAGTATTATTCATAGATGGGTCATCACGAATAGTAGAAGGTAAACGATTGTCTGGATATGCCATCGTTAAATGGGAAAAAGGGGAATTTAAGACAAAAGAATCCGGCTCCCTGAGTGCCAGTTGGTCGGCTCAAGCCTGTGAGCTATATGCATTGTGGAAAGCATTAGTGTTACTGAAGGGAAAGGATGGGACTATATATACAGACTCACGTTATGTGTTCGGAGTAGTACACACCTTTGGGAAAATATGGGAGGAAAGGGGATTTGTTAACTCCCAGGGAAAAGAACTGATACACCCGGAATTAATTCGGCAAGTTCTGGGGGCATTGAAAATGCCAAATAAAATAGCAGTTGTACATATAAAAGGACACCAGCGAGGTACAAGTTACCAAGTTGGGGGAAATAATGCAGCTGATATAGAGGCAAAACGAGTGGCAGGCAATTATAATATAATTTTGACTATGCAACAAGTACCTATTAGTAAAAATTTGAGTTTTTAGTCTGCGGAAAAAGAAAAACTAGAACAAATAGGAGCTAAGGAATGGGATGGGAAATACATATTGCCAGACGGGAGAGAAGTCTTGCCAAAGGGCATAGCACTTGAAATATTTTCAAAAATACACAGTAAAGCACACTGGGGAACTCAGGCGTTAGTTGATAATTTTAATCAACAGTTTGCCTGTATAGGCGTATATAATATAGCAAAGACAGTTACAGCAGCCTGCGAGACCTGTCAAAAGGTTAATCAAAACAACATAAAACAAAGACCTCTTGGAGGACGTTCCCCCGCATACCGACCATTCTCACATATACAAGTAGATTTTACTGAACTACCTAGGGTGGGGCGTTAAAAATATTTATTAGTAATGGTGGATCACTTAACACATTATGTTGAGGCTTTTCCTACCTCCAGGGCAACCGCTAACCAAGTCACTAAAGTGTTACTTGAACACGTTATACCTTGATATGGAGTACCTGAGGTAATCGACTCAGACAGAGGAACACATTTTGTATCAAAAATTGTTAACGATCTGACAGAAAACTTGGGTATAAAGTGGGAATACCATACACCATGGCATCCACAAAGTTCAGGAAAAGTTGCAAGGATGAGTGGAGAAATTAAAACTATTTTGACTAAATTAATTATAGAAACCAAATTATCATGGATTAAATGCCTACCCATGGCACTATTCTCAGAACCAGACCCCAAGCAGATGTAGGAATATCAGCATTTGAAATGGTGTATGGAATGTCCTACAGAATTGAAAGCCCACAAACAAATGTTTTAATTAGAGACCGTGTGATTAATGAATATGTTTCATAATTAGCAAAACATCGTAACCATCTTTGGGAATGTGGACTGATTGTGCAACGACCCCCATTGGACTTAAAAATACACAACGTTAAACCTGGGGATTGGATATTGATTAAAGTGTGGAAAGAAGAAATCCTAAAGCCCAATTGGGACGGACCTTATCTTGTTTTGTTGACAACAGAAACAGCCGTCCGGACTGCTGAGCGTGGATGGACTCATGCCAGCCGCCTTAAAGGCCCAGTAACGAGACCTCACTGAAAAGTAATCAATACCCCAGGTGACACCAAGATAACCCTGAAAAGATAACATAATGATAAAGACGTTATTTTATTTTTTTGCTGCATTACCTTTTGGTATAAAGTGTGTATTGCTGTTTATATATGCTATAATTACTTCTTTTTTTATCTATTATATATGGAAGCGTACAAAGTGTGTAGAAGGAAATTGCTAGACATATGTAGCCACACCATAGTGAATATAGAAGGTATGCTGATGTAAATAATATATATGTACTCTAAATATACGAATTTGTGGTAATGATATAAACTGTAATTGTTATCCGTCTGCTTGTTTTAGGTATAAGGTATGCCAAGATAAATGGTGAACACACTGTGAAGGTGGATACCTTTCCAACGAACCAGTCCCCCTTTGTGGTTGAAATCTTGGCTATAAAGTGTAGAGGGGAAGTACTAACTGTGTCTTGCTTTGCCCCATTAGTTCTAGCTGCAAAGTGGGAAGCCTATATAAACAGGCAGAAATCCCGAAACAGCTGTTCTCCTGAAGAATTCCCTTGCTGCTGAGAAGATGATACCCCCCGTGACTCGACGCAACCGAGTCGATGGGTGAGGCAAAAGAGGAACAAACTGTGGAGAAAAGAATCAGAACAATGGGACGCAGAGGCAGCAATGGTCGAACTTCCCCAGGATTGGTAAAAATATACTTAAATTGGCAAAATTGACAGACACCCTTTTTCCTGGTATACCGTTACTCTTGATATTGATAATAACCCAGGCAGAAGGGGGAAATCCTCATGAACCATTTCAATGGGAACTAATATCTTGGGAAGGAACGAGAACAATAGCCACTTTTAGCAAACCAGGTCCACCTGAATTCATAGTAAAACTTTGTGATTTAGTACCAATACATTGTGTAAAAGGACCTCCATTTTATATATGCCCGGCCTCTGGACCGTCTTACTGTAATTATCCTGGACATTATTATTGTGGTTATTGGGGATGTGAAACAATAGCCTTGGGCTGGTCGGTAAAGGCTCCTGATAAATATATAAAAGCAACCTAGACTCCTAACGAATGTGTGCCTGAACAAACAGTTGTAGATCTTACAGGTCTGCGTGACAATTATGTAGCTCCTTGTGACAAGGAAGTCTGTACCTACATCAAATTTCAAGTATTACATCCCCTAGAAGACAAGTGGTTAGTGGGACGAACATGGGGAATATGGGTCTATGGAGGAATTCCTAAAGACTTGGGAGGGCACTTTCTCATAAGAAAAGTTAAAATACCACATGATTCACTCCCTGTTGGGCCGAATAAAGTATTGAATTTACCCACTTCCCCTACAAAAAAGATTGTCCCCGCAAGTGTTACAACCACTCGTCCCAACTCCCTATCAGTAACAGATCGAATAACTAATGACAGGGTGACAGTTAGGGATTCAGGAGCGTCAAAATCCAAAGACCCTTTATGGGATTTAATGCAAGCCTCTTATCGTACCCTTAATGAAAGCAAACCAAATATAACTAAGGAGTGCTGGTTATGTTATAATGTTAGACCACCATATTTTGAGGCAATTGGAAAACCAGATAAGATTCAATGGTCTAGTGGTTCAAACCCACGAGAATGTCCATGGAATGACCAAAAAAACCATACGCAAGGAATTACTATTCAATTAGTAACAGGTCAAGGAAAATGTATCAGTACAGTGCCCAAAGATTATCAGCCTCTGTGTAACCAAACAACAATAATCACTACAAAAACTATAGAGAGACACAAGAAGAGAAATGACAAATGGGCTATCCTGGCACCAGGAGCTAAATGGGTTTGTTCAGACACCGGAGTAACGCCTTGCCTATCCCTAAAAGTGTTTGATCAATCTCAGTTTTGTATACAGGTGATTATAGTTCCTCGTCTTATCTATCACACCTCTGAAGAGGTGTTACGCCACTTTGAAGGAGACCTGAATATACAAAAACGAGAACCAATTACGGTGGTAACCTTAGCTACACTGCTGATAGCGGGTGGAGTTGGAACAGGTACAGGCATAGCCTCCTTAGTAAAAAGTCAGGAACTACAAAGTTTACAGATGGCTGTAGATGAAGATTTAGCAAAAATAGGACAATCTATCCAAAATTTAGCCACTTCAGTAAAGTCTTTATCAGAAGTAGTATTGCAAAATAGAAGGGGATTAGATCTGTTATTCCTAAAAGAAGGAGGATTATGTATAGCTCTCAATGAAGAATGTTGCTCTTTTGCTGACCATACAGGAGTAGTCCAGGATACTATATCTGAACTCTGGAAAAGGTTAAATCAATGTAAAAAAGATCGTGAGGCGGGCAGGTCATGGTATGAAAATTGGTTTAATGTTTCACCTTGGTTAACCACTTTGTTATCTGCCTTAGCAGGACCACTGATTATATTGATTCTGGGATTTATATTTGGGCCTTGTATATTACGCTGTATTTTACACTATGTTAAAAAACGATTTGACATAGCTAAACTACTTATTTTAACTACGAGGTCGGGGGCAAAATATAAAAGTGCATCTATTGATGAGGATGAAGATTGTTGTGAATGTATTGTGCCACGTGGGGGCTACGCCTATTGTAATTGTGAAGTATTACCTTGTGAGTGCTATGATAAATGTTTAGATTGTGGAAGAAGGTTTATTTGCAATAGCGAGATTGAAAGCAGCGTCTAATAAACAATAATGGGATAAAACAAGAAAATGGGGGTAATTGTGGGAAACCACAGACTGAGGTATTGTTTATTAAGATATATATATAAAGCTAGGAAATGGATTTGTGAGAAATCACAGACTGAGGATAGGAAACCAAGTGTGAGAAAATACAGATGGCTTACAGACTAAGGTATTGTTTAGAAAACAAGGATACGCAAATAGCCTGCGGACACAACATTTGCAAGATAAGGAAACCAAACACTTACACCTGGGGACTGACGATACAAGATAAAGATAACCCCCATTACTCACTGACTGCTTACATAAACAAAAGGAAACTGCAAGCTTAAACAAAGGAGACCCCTCGGGAATTCATGGAAAGAAAATGGGATAAAAGAGGACCGTTTAGACAAATCGGCGCGGCAAAAGAGAGAGCAGAAGTCCCTTTACCGCCCAGCGCTGTTTTACTCGTATCCTACTTGCTGTAATCAATAAAATTCTAAATTGGATTATGACCCGTTGTGGCGTAAATTTATAACATAAGTCAATCCTTCTAATCTGCCTTTTTCTAAGAGAAGCACTAAACAAATCATATGCTGCTTGCCTTTCCATGATTACGTCAGTACCGTTGCTGGCTCCTTCAGGCTTCGGCAGCACGTATCGGCTGAGCTTGCCTCTACGGTCACTCAGGGCGCGGAGCAGAGCGTTTGGCCTCTTTTCGATATCTCGCCGTCCTTCCAGCTGCAGGACCCGAACCCCAACGCAGCACCTCTCTTGCCTCTGGCTCGGATAAGGTCCCTGCTTTCGGGCGCCAGTTGTTGGAGGGTGCCGCGGGAGACAAGACTCATGCTATCATGATCATCAAGTCTCACTTTATTGTGACAGATTACACAGTTTATATATGTTCGTTAATTAGCTCATACATATTGCAAAAGCCGAGCTCATGATTGGTTGCTATGTGACTTGTACTATTATCTTAAAACTATCTTTGTGATTGATACTTGCCTGTCCAGCTGACCTTGCAGTTAGAACAGCTTAGCACTTCTTTGTTCTTCTCTATCTATTTTTACATACCAAGCAGTTTCAATATCCTGCTTTCTGCACACCATCTGTTCTTCAAGGTCATGCGAACTTTGCAGCAGTCATGTAGCCCTCTCTACTTGGATTAGTTTTACGGCATCATGTCCCCTGTTGTACAACCATTCTTCTGCCAAGCTCTCTTCAGTTATAGGCTGAGTTAAATACTGTTAAATGTTATTCCTCTGTTAAATTGCTAAGTTGTAGGTTATAAGTTAGGTTAAATACTGTTAAGCTCTTCTCTTTGCTAAACTGTGACTATCAAACTATCATTTAAGGTTTAGATGTAAGTTAAGTCCTGTTAAGTTGGAGCTCTGTTAAGCTTTTCGGCCATATTCCTTTTATCCTTGCTCTCACTGCCCTTTTGTCACACACATACACACACACACAGTTCTCAGTTCATTCCTGGTTTGATTGCCTGGATTTTGTTTGGTTTTGTTGTTGCTTTGTTTCCTTGCTGTGCCTAAAGTGAAAAGTCAGGAGCAGAGTGACTCTTGCCAAGGAACTTTGTGCTGCTGTCACTTTAATATTAAGCCCATCCCGGGATGGGCACTGGCATGTGGGGATGTGCAGTGCCAAGGGCAGGACCATGGGGCGGCCCCTGCCAGGCTGCTGAGCAGGGACAAGGAGGCACTGAGGCCCCAGGGCTGCAAGGGTCACTTGTCCCCTGGTGGCCTCAGGCCCAGGGCCAGCAGCCATGGCCAAAGGGCTGCACAGGTTGGCTCTGTCAGGGCCTTGCAGCTGCTGCACATCCCTGAGCCCTCTGCAGCCCAGGCTGTCCCACGGTGTTCCTGCCCTGCGCCTCTGTCCCTGCAGGCTGTCGTCACCCCCGGCTGCCCCACCTCGCTGGCCCTTCCTTTGCTGGCAGCTCTGCCTCCTGCTGCCCCTGCCTGGCCACACAAAGCCTTGGGCTGCTCCAGGCTCCTGCTGGGGACGTGCTGCACCACAGCCCTGCCCTGGGAGGGAAATTCCTTTCTCCTCCTGTGTCCAGTCTGGACTTCCCCAGCTGCATTTGTGGCATAATTTCTCTCCCTGCCTGATTCCCACTATGGAGAAAAGCTCCACCATTTCCACATCCACCCTTCAAGCCCTGCCAGGCCACTCCTGATCTGTCCTCAGTCTCTTCACAACTGAGCCCAGGCACATCAGCCTCCATACATGGGTTATGTTCTTGAGGCCTGCAAAACCCATCTCGGGAGATCTCTGGGCCCTGTCCAAGGTGTTTGCAAAGGAAAACATTCTGCTCATATCACCAGAGGCCAAGGCCAGGCAGAACTGTCTGTCCTGGCAGCTTTTGTCTGGGAGCAATCCTAGGATAGATGGAACTTTGGCGGCCACATTCCAGCTCCTGCCATGGCCCCTGGACAAGAGGGTCAGTTCTTTTCTGCAGGAAGGAAGGCACAGAGCCCCAGTGCTTCTGAGGCAACTGAGATGCGACCATCAGAGGCCAAGGCCAGCCAGAGCTGGCAGGTTTTTTTCTGACAGATACCCTTGCATACAGGAAATTTTTTAGGAGAAGTACCAATTTTGTCCATGGATGTCTGAAAAGAGGGACAGTTCTTTTCCATAGGAAGGAAAGCACAGAGCCCCAGTGGTTCATGGGCAGATGAGAAGCAGCCCTTGACATTCCAAGATCAACCAGACCTGTCAGGTGGCCCCTGGGAGGCCAAGCCAGCCAGACCTGTTCCCTGTTCCCCTCATTCCATGGAGCCCCACAGTGTCCCAATGGTCCCTTGTTTCCAGAAGGCCCTGAGGTGTCACAATGCCCCCTTGGTGACACCAGGCCCTGAAGGGTCGGAATGATCTCCATGGTTCCACAAGGCCCCACAGAGTCATGGTGGTCTCTGGGTTCCATGGAGCTCCGTGGTGTCACCATGGCCCCAAAGTCCCAATGGACTCCATGGTTCCACCAGGTCTTCACCGTGCCACCATGGTCTCCACAGGAAGGGAACAACCCACCCCAGTGCTGCAGGGGCAGATGAGCCACAGCCACCAGAGGCCAAGGGCAGCCAGATCAGATGGTGCTGGCAGATTTTGTCCTTGGATATAGGGAATTTTAGAGGTGGAATGCCAGTTTCAGACCTGGCTGCATGGAGGAGGACGGTTCTTTTCCATAGGAAGGCAAGGATGGAACATGGGTGTTTCAGGGGCAGATGAAAGGTGACCATCAGAGGCCAAGGGCAGCCAGACCTCTCTGATGTGGTATTTTTTTGTCTGAAAGCAACCATTGCATATAGGGAATTTGGGAGGTGGAACCCAAATTTCGGCCATTTCTGCATTGTTAAGAAGGACAGTTCTTTTCCATAGGAAGGAAAGCACCGAGCCCCAGTGTTGCAGGGGCAGAAGCAGAGAGAGAAGGCTCCTGGGAGGCCGAGCCAGCCAGACCTGTTTGTCCTGGCAGCTTTGTCACTGAGAAATCCTTGGACCTAGGGAATTCTGGAGGAGGATTCCAAACTTTGGCCATGGGCATCTGGTCAAGATGGATGGTTTTTCCCATAGGAAAGAAAAGCGTGGAGCCCAGGTGTTTTGGAAGAAGATGAGAGGTGGTCACCATAGGCCAAGAGAGCCAGACCTGTCTCTCCTGGCACCTTTCATCTGGGGGAAATCCTTGGATATTCAGAATTTTGAAGGTGGAATCTCAGTTCTGGCCATGGGCACCTGGGCAGGAAGAAGAGTTCATCAGAAAGGAAAGCACAAAGCCCCAGTGTTTCAAAGGCAGATAAGGATCAGCTCTTTGGAGACCAAGGCCAGCCAGACTTGTCTCTCCTGGAAGCTTTCACCTGGGAGAAATCCCTGGATATAGGGAATCCTGGAGGCAGATTCCCAACTTTGGCCATGGGTGCCTGGATGTGAAAGGTGCTTTTTTCCCATACGAAAGAAAAGCACAGTGTCCCAGTGTTTCACAGGCAGATGAGAGGTGGCCCTGGGTGGCCAAGCCAGCCAGACCTGTGTGTCCTGGCAGATTTCATCTGGGAACAATCTTTGCATAGAAGCAAACTAAGAAGAGGAATCCAGATTTTGGCCATGGGCACCTGGAAGAGAAGGACAGTTCTTTCCAAAGGAAGGAGAGCACCGAGCCCCAGTGCTCCAGGGGCAGATGAGCAGCAGCCCTGGACATGCCAAGGTCAGCTGGACCTGTCAGGTGGCCCCCAGGTGGCCCAGCCAGCCAGGCCTTGATGCCTTGAGAGGCCACCTAGAGCAGAGGCTGGACAGTGTTACAGGAGTAAAGTGGGGATTTATTAAAAAGGCCTTCAAAGGATTCACCTGGGCAGTACAAGGGCATGGCTGAGGGTACACCCAGGATGGACGCCAGGTCACACGTTTTCACAATTTTGTAAGATTTGTTTCATTTCCATATTGGGGTTAATTGTCCAATTACACCTTCAGATTATGCAGCCCCACCCTCCCAGTCTGCTCTCCTCAAATCGCTGTTGTTTTCACTTTTTGGGCCTGAAGCTGCAGCGGTGTCTTTGGTTCTCGGGCAGGAAAAGGATTGTTTTGTCTGACTACACTGTAAGAGAACTTGCTGACACTCTACATGAAGTTCAGAGTTACAGACTGATACAGCACAGAATTGGGAAAATATGGAAGCTAAAACTTAAGGCATCAGCCTGTCCCATGTTCCTTTGGTTCCATGGGGACCCACAGTGTCACAATGGCTCCTCCGTGACACTCTGGGCTGCACAGTGTCACCCTGGGCCCTTGGATCCATGGGAGCTTCCCAATGGTCCCCTCTGATTCCACGAGGTCCCCAAAGTGTCACAACTGACCCATGGCTCCATGAGGGTCCCCAGTGTCACCAGGGTGTCCTTGGACCTGCCTTGTCACATTTGACCCATGGCTCCATGAGGCTCCATGAGGTTCCCCAGTGTCACCGTGGTCGCTGTCAGAGGCTGGATGAGATCAATGTCCCCAGACACCTTGGGCTGAGCTGTCAATCAGTCACACAGATGGGACAGCGCTCACCCAGCTCTGAACACCTGAGATATCAGAAGTCCCAGCTGGGGGGAGGCCCACGAAGGCCCAGGGGCTTAAAACCAAGGAGCACAAGGTCAGCCCCTGGTATGGACTCTGCCTTCTCCTGGGGTTTGTGTCTCACCCACACTGGAACCCCAAGAGCTGGGAGCCACATGTGTGTCTTTCTGTGGAGCTTCTGTCTTCCTGTCTCTCTCTCTTTCCTCTCCTTCTAATGCTCTTTATATGGAACATTTGTGGGTACCTGAACAACTTCAGTGTTTAGGGCTTTCCAGGCTAAATGGGCTGAGTTAATGAAGTTACAGCTGTGAAAAATGATTTAAGTTGGATTGGATTGGTATTAAACGCTTTTCCAAAGTTCCTTGTTCTTTTGTACTTTGCCAGTAAAATTTTGGGGGTCCCGAATGGGCGCTGAGGGGCACTTGGGGGTCCCGGAGGGTCTGGGGGACACTGATGGGACAGATGGGGGCGGTACTGGGGTTCTGTGGAGCGCGGGGCATGATGGGCGTTGTAGTCCCGGCCCCAATGGGGCTCTATGGGGCCGCAGAGCATGACGGGAGTTGTAGGCAAAATAAAGTATGGCGCAGGCCCCAGGCCCCGCCCACAACACCATGATCCCTGACGCTGATTGGTGGGAGCCGTGATGGGCGGGAGCCTCGGCCAATGGGAGGCAGTGCGGGTGGGAACAGCCCATTCAACCCCTCCAGTCCCTCCCAGTACAGCCCAGTTCATCTCCAGTGCGGCCCAGTACAGCCCCAGTGCCCCTCCAGTCCATCCCAGCACATCCCAGTTCATCCCCAGTACAGCCCAGTACAGCCCCAGTGCCCCTCCAGTCCATCCCAGCACAGCCCAGTACATCCCCAGTACAGCCCAGTACAGCCCCAGTGCCCCTCCAGTGCCTCCCAATACACCTGAGTTCATTCCCAGTCCCTCCCAGTCTCCCCAGTTCCATCCATATCCCGCTCCAGTGTCCCCCAGTCTTCCCCACAGCGTTCCTGCCCATTGCGGGGCAGCGGCGCAGACGGAATGTCCTGCGGCCCAAACCTCCTGCTCCTGCCACACAGCGCCAGCCTTCTCCCCTCCTCCTCCTCTCCCAGCACGGCACAAATTCCAGCTCGGAGGAGGCTTCCCCAGAGAGGGCTCCGGCTCCTGTCTCAGCCCGAGTGTCCCTGCAGATGAACAGGGCATCCTTCAGGCACTTCCACAAGCTCAGGGTTCCCATTTCATGGGGAATCTGGGATGAAAATGGCCTTTTTCAGAAAGACAAATGCAGAGGAGATGGATTAGAAATTATTTGGGAAAAGTGACCCTTCTTCCAGACAAAGTTCACCAAGTCATTGCCTGCATTTCTCCTTTTCAGATTGTTACAGTCATCTCCTGAAAGGTCCAGATTGTTCTGGTGCTTTTCATGAACTGATTGAACTCTTGATATATATCAGTGCATGAGATGTGGAAGCTTCTAAAATGAACACAGAAACAAACTCCCTCTGTCAGCCCATTTTCATCTTCTACATCACTTTCAAGCTGTCCATAGGGGTGTTGGAATGATTATCACACAGCTCTCCATTTCTGGCTGCAGACTCTGGAGATTCTTTCTCTGCATTCAGTCAGGCTTGCATTCCCTGACAATTCCTGGTAGCCCATCATGGTTTCTTAGGGCAGAACAATAACAGTGAAAATCTCACCAATGGCACAACTGCCCAGCCCACAAGGAAAAGAAAGAACAAATTGTAAAGTTCTTCAACTATTTGTCGCGCTTTTCTGCAAGAGTCGAGCTGCACACACAGTGTGGAAAGGCAAGAAAAGCTGAAGTTGGTGGCACATCTTGTGACAGAAGCTGCTCAAAGCTTCCTCGTCTTCCAGCAAAGGTTCTTGGAAACAGCAAACAGGACTGTGGAAAAGATTCTGAGAAAACTGAAACAGCTTTTAAGAAATGAAATGAAAATGGAAAGAAACAATCCAAGATGTTTTTCTCTGTTTATTTTTAGGCTACCCTTTTCTATCTTTCACTACTTCTCCTTCTCATTAATTGCAAATGGATCTCGCTTCTATGATCCACGACATGGCAAGTTTTAGACAGTGTAAAATACCATGAGCTACACACAGTTTGCCTTCCCCTGTTTTGGTTTGTTTGTTTTTTTTTTTTTGGAAATCAGTGCTGGGGACTAAGTGCAGTGCTTGGGTCAGGTACAAATTCAGAATTGAGGGAATGTGCTCCAAGAGTGTTTGACCCTCAGCAGGGACAATGCACAGCAGTGACCGAGGGGATTCCTGTGCCCCTGGGCAGGAGTCCAGGCTCTGGGTCTCGGCTGGACACGGAAAAGTTCCCGTGTTTGGACAGGCTCAGGGGCTGCCCCGGGGAGCGCGGGGCTGGGCGCGGGGGCGAGCGGCAGCGGACACACGGACACGGAGACACACGGACACGGGGACACACGGACATGGACACACGGACACAGGGACACATGGACACGGAGCTTCAGCTGCAGCGGCAGCAGCAGCAGCGGCAGCGAAAGCAGCGAAAGCAGCGAAAGCATCCGGCGCCGGGGCGAGCTGGTGATGAGCGGGGCCAGCGGCAGAAGCCGGGCCGTGCCGGGCGGGGCTGAGCCGGGGCCCGGCAGGGTGGGAGCTGCCAGGACGCCTGGAGGGAGAGCGGGCGTGGGGCCAGCGCAGGGCGCAGAGCATCCCGGGTTGGCCGAGGGGTTCCCGACCCCCGGCACGGCATCAGCCCCACTGACAGCATCGTGCTCCTCCCGCAGCCCCACGGCACCAGCGCAGCCCTGGAGATTGCGCTGCTGGACAAGGTCTCCTCTGGCTGTGCTGGTGTCATTCAGCTCCTGCAGTGGCTTCAGCTCCCCGACAGCTTTGTGCTGGTGCTGGAGCATCCGGAGCGGTGCCAGGACCTGTCGGGTTTCCTGGCGGAGCGGGGGTTCCTGCGGAGGAGGAGGCGCGGGGGCTGCTCCTCCAGGTGCTGGAGGCCGTGCGGCGCTGCCCCAGCTGCGGGGTCCTGCACAGGGACATCAAACCAGGGAACATCCTGCTCGACCTGGCCACCGGGCAGCTGACACTGATCGACTTTGGCTGTGGCACTTTCCTCCAAGACACAGCCTACACCCAGTTTGCAGGTGATCCCTGCCAGGGGATGCTCCTGGGGGTTTCATGGCCCAGCCGAGGTGCAGCACCGGGGCTTCCCCTATTGCAGCCAGGATGGGATTAATGCTGGAGCCAGGTTGATTTGTGTGGGGTGTGAGGGGGCCAACTCCCATCCCTGCCGACAGCCTTCAGCACCCACTGTGCCCTGGGCTGGGGCTGGAGCTGGGGCAGCCAGCCCGACAAAAACCCCCATGGGGGTAGCAGAGAGGGGGGTCTGACCCCATGCCCCAGACAGTTTGGTGTGCAGGCAAGGAAGGGCTTGGACTGCTTTGCTCCCCTTGTTTGCCTTGGCTTATTAACATTTTGTGGGGCCATGCAAGCAGGGAGGAGAGGGGGTTTTCTCCACCACTGGGTGAGTTTCTTTTGTGTGTCATGGTTGTGCCTTCCCAGGGCTTCTACTGCCCTCTTCCAGCACCAGTGGCTTCTTTTCCAGGCCTGAGTCTGTACACAAGTCCCAGGTGCTGGCGAGAGGGCAGCAGTCACACCGTGTGCCACTGGGGCAGCCCCCACATGCCCAGGGGTACTGGGGCCAGGCTCTGGGAGCAGCAGCATCCCCCTGATGAATGTGTCTGTGCTCCACAGGAACCCTCTCCTACAGCCCACCAGAGTGGATCCACCACCAACACTACCATGGCGAGGCAGCGACAATCTGGTCCCTGGGCCTCCTGCTGCACCATGTGGTCATGGGGAAGCTCCCGTTCAGGAGGGGCCAGGAGATATCTGGGGGCAGATCTTGTTCCCAGAATGGCTCTCTCAAGGTGGATCCTCATCTCTGGGCACAGGGGCAAAGCCAGGGTGGGGAGACAGCAGCAGCTCATGCGCATCCTGCTCTGGCAGCTGCTGAGGAGGTGGCACATGTCCTGTTCTCCTGCTCTCCTCCAAACAGAGAATCCATGGGGAAGTTTAGGCCCAGCTCTGGGCACACCCAGCATGGCCTGGGCATGGGAACAGGGGGCAACTTCTCCAAATGACTGGTGATTTCTGGTTTCTCTCCCCAGAGTGCCAGGATGTCATTAAGAGGGGTTTGTCCATGCAGCCCTTGAACATGCCATCCTTAGAAGAGCTTTTCCATGATCCTTGGGTGCAGGGTGTTCCTCTGCCCTAGAAGATGGGAGAGATCCAAGTGCACAGTTGGATCCAGGGGCCTGGCAGGTAACAGCTCCACACATCTCTTGGCACTCAGTGGCAAAGACAACCAGACAGATTTTGTCCTGCCTGTAGCTCTGAGCAGGGGTCAGCAGAAGGGAAGACGCAGCTCATGGGCTGGAGCTGAGCTGGAGACCTGGTGTGGCAAGCACTGTGGGCCCACCATCCCCCCATGGTTTTGCTTGCCATGGTTCATGGATGGCTGGGGCCCTGGGCAGAGCCCTGACAGCCTGGTCTGGCCCAGGGAAGGAGAAGGAGCCCCTCGAGAAGCTGTTCCAGGTGGGGCTGCTGCTGCTGGGGACAGCGAGGATGAAGTCAAGGATGACAACCTCTTGCTCCACCTGACCACCGGCAGGCTGAAGATGGTGGACTTTGATTCTGACACCTTCTCCAAAGCCAGGCTCCACAGGGAGTTTGCAGATGAGTCCACACACCGGGGAATGCTCCCAGATTTGGGCATTGCACAGCCTGGCCGGGAACCAAAGGTTCTCCCTTTGCTGGGGCGGATGCAGCTGATCCTTCAGTCGGCTGCCAGGCTGCTTTTGGCAGGGCTGGGGGCATGGGCTGGGGTGGATATGAAATGGGAGTGGGCTCCTGGCCCTGCCAACAGCCCCCAGCACCCACCGTGCCCCGGGCTGGGGCTGGGCTGGGGCAGCCAGCCCGACACAAACAAACCCCCATGGTGGGAGCAGAGGTGGGACTCCAGACCCTGTGCAGGGGCTGCTTTGCTTTGCAGGCAAAGGAGGGCTTGGGCTGCTCCACTGCCCTTGTTTGCTTTGGGATCACCATGGGGGCCGTGCAAGGGAAGGGAGAAAGCCTGGGATTCCCTCACCCATGGTGGGTTTTTCCCTGGCACGCAGGGGTTGGGCCTTCCTTAAGGCCCTGACAGAGGTAAGATTTTTGACCTTTTTTCTTGTTCCCCTTTCTGTCTGTAACCTATTTTCCATAATTTGATATTTGTTTTTCTAGAGGAAGTGTTCCAGGTGGGGCCCAGTCTGGATCAGGACGTGCTTGGGAGCAGCTGCGGCGTGGATGGGCCGTGCCCTTGGAGAAGGCTGAGGGCATCGTTTGGGAGCAGCTTTTCTTCCAGCGGGGGATGGCGTGAGGTGGGTCCTGTCTGCTGGGGATGGTGGGATCAGAGCTCTGGGGAGATGGCAGCGAGCACAGGAGCGTCCTGCTCTGGGCAGCTGCTGAGGGCTGGAGGTGCCGTGGCTGGCTGCAGGCTGGGCACATGTCCTGCCCTCCTGCTCTGCTCCCAAAGGCAGCAGTGATGGGCAGCTCTGGGCACAGCTCTGGCACGGCCAGCATGGCCTGGGCACCACAGGCGGCTGGGGCAAGGGGACAGGAGCCTTCAGCTGACGGGGCTTTCTGGTTTCTCTCCTTGCAGCCGGGCTCTGTGGGTGCTGAGGCTGCTCTGGGCTCTGCCAGGGCCCTGCTGGAGCTCAGCACTGGGCTGCAATCAGCCAAAGGAGAAATGGGGTGCCCTGCAGCACAGACTGGCTTGAGTATTTCAGCAACACAGCTCAAGAAAACATGCAGCCACCCAAAAAATAAACTTGTTCAATAACTTCTGAAATGAAATCAATCTGGGATGACCCCAAATGACTTTTTGCAGCTTGCTCAAGCAGTACCTCAGCCCTTCTCTGAACTCTTCTCTCCCCCACCTGCCTTTTACTTCCCAGTTGCTCCTTCTTTTTCCCCAGTGAGTTCCCAGCCCATTCCAGTCTCCATCACACTGTTGCATTCCTTGTTGCCCCTCACCATGAGGAAGGCTGAGCCCCAGGCTTAGGAACTCATCCTGTCACTGGCTGAGGAGCAGCAATGTCTCAAAAGGTCTGGTGGGATTTTAGTGTCATTCAGAGCTGCTCTCAAGCCCCCAGCTCTCCTCACTGCTGAGTTCCCGCTCCCTTTTCCTCGTCCTTGCAGCAGGATGAGCTCTGTGAATCCCCTTGAGCCTCCCCAATCTTCCCAGCCCATGCACCCACCTCAGTTAGGCTGAAGCAGCAGCTTCTCTGTCTCCTCTGGCACACCAGTGCAGTCCCCTGTGCAGGGAGCCCCAGCCCCAGAGCACAGCACTCAGCAGTGCAGTCGGGGCTGGAGCAGCTGCCCTGCAGCCCTGCCTTGGCTCTTTGTGGCAGGGAATGCTCCCTGTTTGCAGCTGTCCCTGCAGGATGGCCCCAGGGCAGAGCCCAGCCGGGCTCCCACTGCAGCCCCTGAAGCTTGGGGCAGACAGTGGTCCCAGAGCTGAGGTTCACGGGGAGCTCCCGGAGCTGTGCCTCGCACTCTGTTGCCGTGTGTCACCGTGCAGGCTGGCTTGTACGGGGTGAATGTACCAGCTCTGGTTTGACTGACAGGGGCCGGGCCCATCACATCTCTCCCAAGGCTGCAGGCATTGCCCAGGCCAGAATCTGAAGGGGCACAGAGATCAGACCAGTGAAATAATCCAGACCGGGTTTTCAAAGGCCCTTTAGGAGGAAGGGCTTGAGAATAAACTGTGCTCTGTTTGCCACACAAACATCAGGGTGAGTGGTCTCTTTGGCTCCAACCCACTTTCCTCCCTGAGCCAACGTTACCCTCTCCCTCACACGTCCCCCTCGTGCCTTCCCACTGCCTTGTCCTGTCAGGGCTCCCACAGCCCCTCATCCCTTTGTGGCCCCGTCCCCTCAGGGTCTCCCCAGCCCAGCCAACCTGCCCGGCAGCAGCGCCGCAGCCCCACAGGAGCTCCAGAGGAGCCCCACCAAGAGGCACCTGGGAGCCCTCAGCAATCCAGCCAGCAACACACGGGCAGGAGGACACGGATGGTGCTTCCTGCCTGGGACAGGGCTTGTGGCCGTCTCCAGGCACCGCTCTCACAGAGATCCCCACAGCTCCAGCCCCTGCCCATCTGCTCTATGGGCAGCACAGAGGCTTCAGCAGAACCACCAAAGGCCAAGGGGCTTCTGGCCATTTTCCCTGCAACCCTGCATGCCTGGGCAGCTTGCTGAGCCCAGGAACCCTTTTCTCCCTCTTCCCCTCGGCCCTGCAGAGCCTGGGCAGCAAAAGAAAGATGCTGGGAGTCTGTCTATAGCAACACATCCTATATTAACATGCTAAAGAGAAACAAAAGAAGAAAAGAACAATGTTAAAGAAATAAAACATTCCTGCTGGCTGGGGTGGCCCCAGCAGACAGAGCCTCTGGAATCAGCTCTCTGCAGAGCTCCAGCAGCGCAGCCAGCCGAGCCCCGACAGACGAGGCCGTCTCCTCCATGCCCTGCAGAGCCGATCACGCAGGTTGTCAAAGATGGAATATGGAGCTCTCTCTGCTTCCTGGACGATGTACGGTGTTTGAACTGCCAGGCTTGCGACGTCGACACTGATGTCATTTTCCAAGCCTTCAAGGGCTGAAAGAGAGAGGAACAGAGCCATGGTCAGTTCCCACATGTGAGGGGACCCGAGGGGACTCTGTGCCAGGGCCATCCCAGCCGGCTCTGACCATGGCCAGCAGGGAGCAGGGACCAGCCAGATCAGCCCGAAGCTGCTGGCCACGAATCCCCCAGGTGCCCTGAAAGCTCTGTGTGCTCTGCCCTCGCCGGCCCTGGTCCACACAGGGAGCAGAGCCCTCCGCAGCCGGGGCAGGGCTCGCAGCTCCCCCGGCAGCCCCCGCTGGCAGCCCGCTGCCCTCACTCACCCTCAGAGAGGAGCTGGAGCTCTTCCTTCCTCCCCCTCAGGTGCCGCCCGACCGTCCCTGGGAACACAGAGCCTGTCAGGCCCAGGGCACAGCTCCCTGCCAGCGGCGCCGCCAGCCCTGTGCCCACACGGCCTCCTGGCCCGGCTCGTGGCTCACCCATGAACCTGACGGCCGCCTCTCGCAGGGGCTCCTGTGGGCTCTGCAGGTAGGGCAGGGCCTGGCGCAGGTGCTCGGCCACGCTGCTGCTGTCCTCTGCCAGCTGGAGAGAGCGGCAGGAGGGAAGGGTTGGCCCCGCAGCCCCCCGGGCCGGGGCTCCATGGGCACCCGGCTGGGGCCGCAGGAGCCTGGAGCAGAGCCCGCGCGGCCTCGGGCTGCAGCAGCGGGCAGGGGCACAGCTGCCAGCCCGCACACCGAGCACCGCGCTCAGGGGCTGCTCCAGGCTGGGGCTGCGGCTTCCCGGCCCTCCTTACCAGGCACTCGGTGAACTGCCACAGCTTCTGGTTCTGCACCATCTGTACAAGATCCCTCCTCCTGAGGAACTCGGCCACACAGAGCAGCGTTTCCTGAGAAGCCTGGAGAACAGCAGAGACGCGGAGATGGCCCCACAGCCCAGGGCGCAGGACCCCGTCCCTGTGCCAAGGCCAGCAGGAGCTGCAGCCTGCAAGGCGCCAGGGCAGGGCCAGCCCAGCCCCTGCCAGGGGCCAGAGGCAGCTGCCGAGTCCTCACCTCTGCCACTCGCTGGTTCTCATCATGGCAGTGGAAGAAGAGTGGTACCAGGCTCTGGCGCACATGTGTCTTCAGGACCTCTTTTTCCTGTTCTGGAAAAACATCCAGCATCTCCTTGAAGATAAACATGGAGCACAACTGCACCTGGCTGTCCTCCTGTATGAAAGGAAGGAAGAAAGGCCTCAGCGTCAGCTGCTTCAGGCCCACCTGGGCACAGCCTGTGAGTGCACAGGGCACAAAGTGTGCGGGCAGCACCCGCTGGCCGTGGCTGGAGGCGCAGAGCCTTACGTTGTCAAAGAGTGGCAGGAGCGCCTCAGCCAGCTGCAGGGCGAGGGCGCTGGTTATTGGGGCACCATTGCACAGGAACAAACCCCTGAGGAGAACCGTGGTCATCCTGAGCATGACGCTGTCATCTTCCTTCAGGAGCTCCACGAGCCTTTCATGCAGGCTCCACATCCTTATGGCCATCTATTTGTGGAACATAAGTATGTGAAACACCATCCTGCTGCCACAGGGCCCAGGGGCCAAAGGCCTGTGCCAAAGCCCTGGGGCAGCTGCAGCAGGAGGCAGGAGAGCTGGCAGCAGCTGCCCCAGTGCCCCAAGGCCAGCCAAGCCCCAGGGACTGCCTTCCCCAGCCCCACGCTGGCAGCACGGCTTCAGCCCCTGCGCTCTTCTCACCGAGACACTGGTGGTGCCGAGCGCCACGAGGCCTCGGAGTGCCAAGCGACGCCTCCCCCTGCACTCGCTCTGCAGGTGCTTGGACAGGAACTGCAGGACGCTGTCACGGCGCTCACTCACGTTCAGGTGCTCCAGGATCTGAAAGGCACAGGCCGGTGACGGGGGAGCGGCCGGCGGGAGCCCAGAACCGCCCAGGGCCGGGCCCAGGCAGCAGCACAGGGCGTGGGCTCCGTCCCAGGCACTGCGGCCAAGAGAGGGCAGAGAGCCGGGAGGCAGCTCAGCGAGGCAGCGCCGGCCTTCAGGCTCACCTCCACAAGGAACGCCAGGGCGGCCAAATCCCGGCACGGCGTGTCCTTGCTGAGCAGCCCGAGCAGGTGGAATGCAATCCCGGAACACGCGGCTTCGGATGCGCGGTGCATTTCTCTGACAGGAGGAAACACGAGTCAAAGCCCTCAGCCAGCGGGGAAACCTCTCCCAGGACTGCCTCACAGAGCTCTGGCCTTTCTCCACCACCCTGCAAGGGGCAGCTGAGCCCTCTGGGAGGTTGCTGCTCTTGGGCATGCTCCTCTCCCAGCCTTTTGCAGCCTCCTTGGCCGTCCCTTGGTGACAAGGCCTTCTGGCCCATGGCCACGGGGACTGTGTGGGGCACCTCGGGCACAGGGCACACATGCCGGGGACAGCTGGGGAGCAGGGGGTCTCACCTGGCCAGCACGCCCACAGCACAGTGGTGGGTGTCAGCACAGAGCAGTGTGTCCCAGCCACGCTTGTCTTCCATGGCCACCACCACATCCTCATAGTGCAGTCGGCAGAGCAGGGCCTTGAGGGTCTGCTCTGCAAAGCTGTGCACAGAGCAAAGCTGAGGTTACACTGGGAGCACTGGCCCCTGCCCTGGGCACATGGCAGGGACAGGAGGACTGGCATGGAGCACCTGCTGGGGCTGGTGGCAAGACCGTGTTGCTGCTGGCATCCCTTCCAGAAGGTATTGACCTCCTCTGGCACATCCAGAGTGCTGAAGAGCACTTGGAAGAGCAGATGCACAAAGAGGCCGGGGAAATTCATGGTCACTACATGTGGCACACAGGGCAGCTGGAGGATCTTCCACATCACCACGGTTGCCTGCAAAGGACAGAGCAGCCCGAGACAGCGCTCAGTGCTGAGGTGTCCGTGTGGCAGGGCCCGAGCACGGGAGGGAGAGGCCCGGAGAGACACAGGGGGAGCACCGGGCCTGGTGGCCCTGGAGCTGCCCCGAGGCCAGGTTTCAGCCCAGTGCCTGAGGCAGGGAGACGCCGTGGGGGAGGGAGGATGGAGAGCTGCTGGAGAGGTGGCCTTGGGGCCAGCAAAGGCAGAAACTCACAGCCAGGGCAAGGACAGCCGTGTGGTCCCCATCGGAGGTGCACGTGCTGTGCTCTGGCCAGCTCCCCAGCACATCGAGGAGCACGAGCATGGCCGGCTCTGCAGTCCTCAGCGAGCACATGATGCTCTTCCACATGGCCAGAGCAGCTCTGTGGGGTCAGAGCTCTGTCTCAGAGGAGTCTGGGACACAGCAGCGTGGCCTGGGCGGCAGCGGGGAGCTGAGCTGCTCTGCCAGCCCTGCCTCTGCCCACTGCCCCTCACTGGCAGCACGCAGGCAGCCCAGCCCTGTGGGCACTGGCCCCTGAGGGGCAGGGGGAAAGCATGGCAGCACGCTGGGGGGCTGGCAGAGGCCAGGGCTGGCAAAGGGAGCAGCCAGAGGGCCCTGGAATTCTCTGTGTCATTCACCTGGGACAGGCTGCACAGGGGGAAGGGCTGCTGAGCCCTGAGCCCTCTGGGCAGGTGGGCCCCGTACCTGTCACACAATGGGGCCACACGCAGGAGAGCCATCACCACGTCAGAGGGCTGTGCCTCTGTCAGATCCAGAAGGGTCCTGTACAGATTGTACTCAGGAAACTCATTGGCCATGAGCCACTGGTGGATGTACCTCACCATGGCGGGCACCTGGAGAAGGAAGGGGAGACTTGGAAAGCTGCCGGAGGAAGGAATGTGCCCAGCTGCCCCAGAGAAGTGCTTCCGTTGCCACCACACTGCCATGGCCTCAAAGGCTCCCAGGGAGCAGCAGGCGTGGCTTGGGAGGCCAAGCAATTGCTGGGAGAAGAATAGCCAGGCCACAGGCTGCTTACTTGCTTTGGGCTGGAAGGACCCTCCTCTACAAGCATATCCAGCAGGGCAGCGCTGGTCTTGGTTTTGAAGATGGGAGAGTACGCTCTGAGCACGGTGCCCATGGCGCTGCTCTCTTCCTCCCGAATCCTCTTCATGAATTTGCAAACCATCTGCAGCAGAAGGGCAAGAAGCCCGGGATGCTGCATGGAGTGCTCCGAGCACAGTGCTGGGCTGAGCAGTGCCAGCAGGCCCAGCCCAGGTGGGGATGGCTGCAGGTACCTGCGCTGTTCTGCGGAAGCGGCCACGGGTGCGTTCCTGCTCTCGTGTGCGCTGCACGGCTGCACCTGGCAAAGAGCGAGCGCAGCCCGAGCTGAGGGGCTGCGGGAGAGGCCGGAGAACACAGCCCAGCCCTGCACTGCCCAGGCAGGGACAGCCCCGCGACGGCCCAGGTCACGGAGCACGGCTGTGGGGTGTCTGCCCGGCCCCTATTCCATCCTGTCCATGGGCATGGCCCCAGGGGATGGCATGGCATGGCATGGCATGGCATGGCATGGCATGGCATGGCATGGCATGGCATGGCATGGCATGGCATGGGGCCAAGCTGGCTGCAGGCACCAGCCCTGTGGCCCAGCTCTGCCACTCACCCTTCTGCCGTGGCTGGAACTGCTCCAACTCTTCAGGCTGCTGTGCTGGGGCAGCTCCAGGGCCTTCTTTCTCCTCCTTCCCCCAGGCCAGTGTGGGCACTCTCGCAGGTCTGTGCTCTACGACACTGCCTGGATTCATGGCTGCTTGCAGAAGGTAAAAAGGAAAAGGTCCAAGTCAGCAAGTGCTGCAGTCGTGCCTTGAGGGCACCTGCAAGAGTGAAGACTTGGCAAGGCTACAGGATGGCAAGTCCTGCACTCTGGTCCTGGGGGCTCCAGCCACAAGGAAAGGAGACTTCTGTCAAGGTCAGTGAAAAGCAAATGCCACGGTCTGCCCTCGAGGGCAGCTGCAGAAGAGATGCCTCGGGAAGGCCAGGGGTCACCAAGTGCTCTGGTCTGGCCACGAGCTCACCTGCAGGAGTAATACCTCGGGAAAGCTCCGGGTCAGCAAAGAACAAGTGGCTGTGTGAGGGCTCCTCACAGCACCACTCTCTCGCGTCCTCTCTCGTCGTGTGCACCGAGCACTGTGGAGTGTAACTGTAACTTGTAACTGCCAACACCTCTGCCAGAGCGTGTCACCAAGGGCCCTTGGAATCCCTGCCCCGTTCCATTCCACGGTGACCATGCTGCACCGTGTCACCAAGGGCCCTTGGATCCCCTGTCCCGTTCCATTCCACGGTGACCATGCTGCACCGTGTCACCAAGGGCCCTTGGATCCCCTGTCCCGTTCCATTCCATGGTGACCATGCTGCACCGTGTCACCAAGGGCCCTTGGAATCCCTGTCCCGTTCCATTCCACGGTGACCATGCTGCACCGTGTCACCAAGGGCCCTTGGAATCCCTGTCCCGTTCCATTCCACGGTGACCATGCTGCACCGTGTCACCAAGGGCCCTTGCACGCACTGCCCCATGCCCTGGGGCCACCCCCAGCCCCCCAGAGTGGCCCAGGGTGGAAGGAATGCCTTGCCCCAGGTGTGTCAGACAGCCCAACAGGATCTTTAGGAAGGGCTCAGCCCATCAGCAAACGCTGCCCTGCTCTGCGGGCTCAGAGCAGCAGGAGCCCCCGCAGCTGCCGACGCAGCCGCGGCGGGAAGGGCACGGGGCCTCCACAGAAGCTGGCACGGCCTCCTCGGGACACGTCCCACATGGTGGCCATCCTAAGCACGGCCGTGGGACACAGACCAGGAACGTGTGGGCCAGGGCAGGAATGCTGCTCTGAGCCCTGGGGCCCGGGCAGCGCTGACAGCAGCAGGTGAGGCACAGTCCCCGCCCAAGCAGAGTTCCCCCGAGCCCTGGCAGCACCGGTGCCCGTCTCCTGCCCCAGAAACCTGTGCCCCAAAAGGGCTTCTCTGCCAGAGGGCAGCCAAAGCTGGTGTGCACTGGGGGCTGTGCTCCGTCCTACAGGGGCTGTGGGTAGCAGCACCTGGAGCAACTGGGGGCAACATTTGGTGCGTGTCAGATGTTGTTGCTCCTTCCTGGGATGATTTTTTCATGGAGGGGATTAGCAGCAGCACAGAAACACCAACAGCTACTGAACTTCACAGGACAAAGAGACTCCACCGAAACACTGCCATGTTTCCTTGTGCTTTTGTGTCTTTCTTGCACTCTGAAAGAAGAAGAATTGGCCCAAGCCCTGCTGTTCAAATCTCCAGTTGCTGTGTGTCTTCCTGTGGCAGCTCACTGCAAACACAACTGGCTGCCTGCTCAGCTGGGCAATGGACAGCCACAAACAGGGAGGGCCCTGGTGAACATCTCTTTGGTCTCGTGGGGCAGCGAGGGCACAGGAGACAAAGACTGCTCCTCCCGAGTTCATGGGGCAACAGAGAGATTTTATTTCCCAAGCTCCCCCTTACACAGGGCATTTGAAAGACCAGGCCTGGAAGCTCTCATTGGTTTGAGCTCCACGCCCCTTCAGGTTCTAGCCCGTGAGGTGCCTGCAGTTTTGGGAGATATTTGATTGGTCAAGACCCCTGTCAATCATGGGAACACCTCACCCTCCTTTTCTTTATAAAATTCTGTTTATTGTTCTCTGTCACCCATCTGCAAGGGCCCTTTGCAAACATGGGGACAGAGGAGAGCGTGCATCTAATTTACACTGGAGCTGCAGCATTCCCCTCCAGGAACTGTTAGGGGAGAACTCAGGCCACAGGCATAATGCTTCTTGGTTACAAATTCAACTTATCTCTAAAAGCAGAAGGCTATTTAACCCTGAGCCCATTTAACACTTAGAGAAAAACCCAATTTTAAAAAACAACCTTTAAGCACTTGATCCCTTGGGGGAAAACCAAACTTCCAGAAAACAATCTGTAAACAGAAAAACTGTTTGCAAACTTGAGAAGTAATTTGTAAACAAATCAAATCCATCTATGAACTGTCCATGAGGCAGGTGATCATTTGTAATGTTGTCTGTGGTTTCCAGTGTCCATATTTTAGGCAGCTGTATTGTACTGTTGTAGGATTTATTGTAAAACATGAGAACAGACTCAGAGGGGAGGAGGGTGTACCCTCAATTCAACCCCTTTCCCTTTTTTTATTTGTATAAAAATAATAATAGGAACAGAACATGGACTTTGAATACTATTAACTTATGCAACGTTTCATCCACATTTACTGAAAATATTTGCCTTTACCAGCCAGGTTCAGGGCAAAGAACTTGATTGGGAGATGTTTTGATCAGGGCAAGGAACTTGGTTGGGAGACATTTTCTGTATTTATATTTTATCTAGTGCAAACCATATACTTTTTTCCCTTTGTTAGAAGTTAGAAATTTTGTTATTGACTTTAATAGCTGACTTTTCACTTTTAAAATGATGACAAGTGGCAGAATGTCAGTGAAAATCTCTGCAACTGCAATTTGCTTATGATAAATCAATGTTCTATTGTACCTCAGTGGATATTCTTTGAATCATACCAGTTTATCTTGAAGCAATGCAAGAATAATTACTCGAATATTAAGAAAAGACATGTTAATGCACATACTAGGACTTCTTTAGGACAATGATTTACTAAAATATGAATATCAATCTAATATCGATATCCAACTGAGATGGACAAAAACTCTCTACGGGTTTAAAGTTAGAAAGTGTATGTTTATTGAGACAGCCAGGCAGTACCTGGGATAATTCCCTAATGCACACTGCAAAAATCACAGGTATTACAAAGCTTTTCTATTTACAGAAGTCTTGAATACACAACATATGAATGCATATTCATATCCCTGTCACTTCCTCTGATCCACTTCACATGCTAATTGGCAAAAAGGCAATTAAGCATGTGTAGTTCTGTTCCCTGAAATGAGTCAGGGGTCCTTTTTGGGGAGGGGTCTCCAAAATGAGGAAGTAAAATAAGTCTTCCTCGTTCTGACCTTTCTGCCTTTCCCATGCACACGTGACAAATGAATCCTTGCCGTTTTTCCTGTGCTTATTGGATTCCTAAACTATGGGAAGTCTGCAACTGTTTTTGTGTCCCTGAAATCTGTTTATCACATTCTGTTTCACATGATAAGCACAGCTACCCAAGCATAAAGCTGGCAAGCAATGAGTTAATAGATCCTGGATATCTTATCTAAGATCCAGCTACTGTTAACTATGAACAAAGCCGATTTATCTACTTCCGATAAGTCAGCAACATCTAATTTAACTATCATCTTAACTTTCCTAAAATTCTTAATTCTTCAAAATTAATGTCTCACCGGGATTGGGGACAGGGAATGGGAATGGGGACAGGGAATGGGAATGGGGACAGGGAATGGGGAATAGGAATGGAGACAGGGACTGGGAGTGGTGACAGAGACAGGGAATGGGGACAGGGACCAGGAATGGGGACAGGGAATAGGACTGGGACAGGGACAGGGACAGGGAATACGGTACAAGGATCAAGAATGGGGTCCGGATTGGGATGGGAGCAGGATGGGAACGGGACAGGGGGGACACAGGAACAGGCAGGGGCAAGGGGAGTATGGAAGGGGAGTAAGGAATGGGGCAGCCGCTGCAGGGGGATGAGGTGTTGGGATGGGGCACATGGGGACAGTTCCAGGGCAGGAGGTCCTTGACCAGCTGCCCAGAACCTCCACCAGGGTCTCCCAGGGCAACTGGAGCCGCTCAGCCTGGGGTGCCCAAAGCCCTGAGCAACTCCCAGGTCCCTCCCAGGAACCCCCAAGTCCTTCAAACCCAGCATCCCCCATATCCCCTGCAAGACCCCCCCATGTCCCCATCCTTGTCTTAGCTCAACATCTTTATTTTTACCTGCTTTTAAGAGTTTTGAAAGGGCAAAGAGAAATGAAAAGAAAATCCAGGCCACAGGGAGCCAGGAGGATGTGGAGCCCCTCCAGCTGGGTGTCTTCCCAACATGGATCAGCAGCACCACAGGTCACCAGGGCTCTGCCCACTGGGGCTCACTGGGGATCAACCAGCACGGATCCTCCCATGGGGGATGGAGCTGGAGAAGCACACGGAGCTCTTCCCACACTGGGGCACTCACAGGGCTGCCCTTCGTGGTGCCTCTGCTGGTTTGGGGTCAAGGCTGAGCCGTGTCATGAGCTCTTCCCACACCTGGGACACTTGTGGGGCCTGGGACATCACCAGGAGTGGGGCTGGGATGTGTCCTGGTGCCTGGGACATCATCAGGAGCGGGGCTGGGATGTGCCCTGGTGCCTTGGACATCACCAGGAGCAGGGCTGGGATGTGCCCTGGTGCCTGGGACATCACCAGGAGCGGGGCTGGGATGTGCCCTGGTGCCTGGGACATCACCAGGAGCGGGGCTGGGATGTGCTCTGGTGCCTGGGACATCACCAGGAGCGGGGCTGGCTCTGATGCTCTCCGGTGCCTGGGACATGACAAGGGGCGGTGCTGGCTGCGGTTTGTTTGGTGCCTGTGCAATCCCAAGGGCAGTGTCACAGCGGGGCAGCTCTCAGTGTCCCCAGCAGGTCACAGTGTCCAGGGCAGCCCGTGCCAGCGGTCACTGCGCACACGGGGCACGCTGGGCTGGACAGGGGACGGGGCAGAAACGCTGCCCCGGGACTGGGGTCTCCCCCTGCCTCTGGGGTCCAGCCCCTGCTGGGAGCGCCTTGGGCAGGGCACGGGGCTGCTGCCGGGCCAGGGGGACAGGCCGTGCCCCCTGTCCCCTGCTGCTGGGCCAGGGGGACAGGCCGTGCCCCCTGTCCCCTGCTGCTGGGCCAGGGGTGTTATGGACAAATTCAATTGGGGAGACTAATTATAGATAAATCAATTAACAAGAATTTATTAAGCAAGTGGTATTAAGCAAGAGAACAGGTCTGGGTGGCCAGGGAGCCTCTGCTCTGCCACGGCGCACCTTCCCCCTTCACCTTTTTTTTTTATAGTCCCTTTCTATTTCCTGTTGACACATTTTCTCTCGATGCACTCTGCGTCGGTGCAATTGGTTCCTGGGGGGTCTTTTGTTCTGCCCTTGGTGGTCATAGGATGAAGGCTCCTCATCTTCCTTGCAGATTGTCCTTGGCCTAAAAGTTAACTTGTATATAATTAGTTACACAGTCTTCTATGCTAATTGCATTCCCTACTCAGTTCAGATTCTTATCTCCTATATCGCTCGTTTTGATGAGCAAAACAATTTTTATTTATTACAATTCCCCCTTTTTCTCTTTACCAATTTGTTCATTAAAACGCTTTAACTCTTGGTAGCTTAAGACCAGGGTTTCATCTACTTCTAAGTCCCTGGGCAATGTTTCCTACCTATCTCTAATAAGTGTTAGATGAGCTGCCGCTAATCTTCCTTTTACAATGTCTATGATTTTATTAACAATGTAAGGTCTGAAAGTTAAACTTAGTAACAACAATATTACGGGACCTGCAATCTCCCTTATACAGAATTTCTCCTTGAGTGCCATACCCCGGAGTTTTGCACCCCTCAGGGTACCATGAGACATTTAAACATTTACCTGGATGGGTGACAGCCAAGGCGGTTGCTATAGTTTCACAGCCCCAATACCCACACAGATATTCCCCAGGATAATGACCATATCCCCTCCCAGGATTGGAACTAGGACACCAATAGGTAGCCCGGAGTTCAGGTTTACTCCATCTCCACATAGAGTCTGCCAAGTCTTTGTTAGTAACAAAAAAAATGGGAGCTACAGTGGTGGCATTATGCTTAACAACTTTCCCTTGGTCTATTTTGATCAGAGTCCAATTAAATGGCTGGTGTGCATAGTCCCCTTGACCAGGCCAGGTACAACATATAACTAATATGCACAGGATTTGCCAGCAAGGGTGGAGTCCAAACTGCCCCAGGGTTTGATTATCATTATCTCCCCATTCCCAGTGTTTGTTTTGACATGTTATTGCCGGGCTCACCTTTACCCTTGGGAGATCAGTATCCTTGAGGCAGTTCTTGAAATACTTTGAATTGTCCCAGTCTGAGGGCTCTTTCCTCCACCGCTTCTTATCCCTCTGCCTCGCTCGCCGACTCGGTTGCTCTGAGCCGCGAGGCGCACCATCTTCTCGGAACAAGGATATTCTTCAGGAGGACCCTTACTCTGTTTTTGTTGCCTCTTTTTGAATGATTCCCAGCTTTTATCCTTCACTTGTGATGAGTCACACTGAATCCCAGGTAAAGTTTTCTGGTAATTCCCTTTTATAATTTGAACAATTAGGGGAATTGGAGTGGAAACAACAATTTTCAGGCCTAGCCCCCTTAGTAAACACCTCCCACCACTCTTGGGATTCCCTTGGTAGGGTCCCGTTCACTACTCCAATCTTTAGGACTGACTCTGTCAGTTCTCTTTCTAACTGATAACACCTTTACAAATACCCCTAGGAGGAGTGCCTCTGTAACTATGGACCCACCACTGTTCCGGCAAATTTTACAAATAGAGCATACAAAAGGGTAACAATTACAATCCTTATTAGTACAATATACTCTAAAATCATTAGTTATAGGATATCCATAGTCCAATATCTCACTATACCAGCTGGTTCGTACAATTCTTACTGAGTCCATTCAGTCCATTTAAATGTGACCTTAAGGTCCCCGGGCTGGCTGGTTTTTCTCCAGGGCTCTTCGGCAGCAGCAGGAATCTCTCCCTTTATTTGGCTCGCATGGGTCCACCCCTTCTCGGTGGTTCTGACTGCAGTTTCTCTAGTGAGTAAAGCAACATAGGGGGCTTCCCAGTTTGGGGTTAGTGAGGTTTTTTTCCAGGTTTTTTATTAACACCTTATCACCTGGATTTATATTATGGATTGCTAGGTCTAAAGGAGGTTGTTGCACTAGTAACCCAGCTCTTCTAAGCCCTTCCCGAGCCTTCACAAGTTGCATGACATATTGGTTAATTTGTTGATTACTTATTTCAGGGTGATCTATAGGAGAATCCATGTCATAAGGCATCCCGTAAAGCATTTCAAATGGAGAAATTCCAATATCGGTTCTGGGCTGAGTTTTTATATTTAACAAGGCTAAAGGTAAACATTTTACCCAAGATAATTGTGTTTCATACATCAATTTAGTTAGTTGTTTCGTAATTTTCCCATTTACCCTTTTCACTTTACATAGCTTTGTGGATGCCAGGGAGTATGATATTGCCACTTTGTTCCTAGAGCTGTAACTACTTGTTTAATTATTTTGGAGGCAAAGTGTGGCCCTCTGTCTGAGTCTATTACTTCTGCTAGTTCATAGCGGGGGATTATCTCTTCTAATAGTATTTTTACTACTGTTTGTGTAGTTGTCCTGGAGGTAGGGAATGTCTCTACAAAGTGAGTCAAGTGATCTATTATCACCAATAAGTGTTTATACCTTCCTACTTTAGGCATATCAGTAAAATCGATTTGAATGTGGGAAAATGGTCTATGTGCCAATTCCCGTCTCCCCCATTTCCCACACCACTCAGGATTTCTCACACCTGGGTCTATTCCTGGGTCAGGGGTCTCTTCAGCCCCTCTAGAAATCTCAGCCCTCATTCTAGAGAGACTGCAGACTGTGTAGAGAAAGCTTACCAGATTAAACACCAGGAAGATGGTCTCTTTAACAGTCAGGGGAAACGGAACATTCTCTAATAGGGAGCTGAGAGATTCAGAGGAGAAGAAGGAAAGCAACGGCTGAAAAGCCTCAACCCCTGCTTCCCCTCTAACAAACTGGCTGCACAACCATGACTATGAGCCATGCATTCCTGGAACAGACCTCAGCACCTTCATAAACCCCCTGGATGCCATCACACCCTGGCACAGCCTGATGGATATTCTGGTCAGTGGCCTTCTACTGCAAAAACTACGTATTAGGGACAATACTGGAGCTATTCCTGGATAAAAAAATAAACCTAGGGACCATAGAGGGATTAAGATCTCAAAAAAAATCCTAGGGACCAGGAACACATACAGGCCTCCACTCTAAAAGACACTATGAATTCAAACAACAAAGCTAGTAACTGCTCCATACTAACACAAAGTAATTGGAACCAAAATATGATTAGAACTGGGTTGTTTTTTTTTTTCATTCTCTCCAGCCACGAGATGGGCAGCAAAATATTTGTCCTAGTTTGGGGCAAATTTGGGAGAAAAAACTCTGGAAGGAGCCCCCCAGAAAACAAACCCCCATGGCCCCTCCCCACCCACCTGATTCAGGAAGAATTTTCTCTGAGAGAAGTGGAAAAGAACCTGTTTATTTAACAAACAAAACCCTTCCCAGCAGTAAAAAAATGAACAACACCAGATGACAACAAAACTCTTTCACCACTCTGCAGAGATGACAAATCCAGAAAGTCTCTCCTGGGGGTGGTCGCCCGGGTCTGGGCGCTGGGGATTGCTCTGGGCACTGGGGATGGCTGCTGCAGATCACAGAGCGCAGGCTATCGGTGCACCTCGGTGTATAGAGGGTCCCAGTCCAGAGCAGGTTGGATGCTATTCAGGAAAGGGAAAGGGAAAAGAAACAGTCCAGGGAAAGAATTGGACTGCTTAGCTATACTAATTTAAAAAGCAAAGGCAAAAGCAAAAGCAAGCAAAAAAGCAAAGCAAAGCAAGCAAAAGCCAGCAAGCAAAAGAAAGCAAGTCAGTCAACACTGGCCTCTTCTAGACAACAGACCATGGGGGGAGGTGAGCCGGCTGGTAACAAGGCAAAACAAACCTTCACTTTCTGAGTCAGTTCTGAGAGCAGAGAACAGAATATCAAACATAAACAGAACACACGATTGAGGATACAAACACCATAATGTCACCCTTGGACATTCCACCCCTTATCTCCATATCTTTAACATCATGTTAAAAACTATATCAAGTTAAAACTTCCATCTTTCACTTACTCATAAACATTTCCTTCCATCTCACTTACTCAAACCTTTGACACACATTTCCTTCTGTCTCATGTCTGTGTGTTTTTGTGTACAGACACTGGCAGTAACATCCAGCAAACAGTGATATTTGCATTTGAGTCTCACCCCACAGTCAGATCTTCCTGAGGTACACATCGTGTTGCTCCATCTCTCTGCATTATCCACCATGTACAACCTGGTCCCTGAGCAAAGACAATCCCACAAATGGGTTTGTCAGTACTCGAGGCAGAATTGATCCACACTGATTTCCCTAACAAACCTCTGGCATGTGCCACTGGGACTTTATCAGGGGCTCAGACTGGGCAGGACCTGCTCGATTGGTGGAACCTTGGCTGTTAACTAACCAGGTGGCCTTTGCTAAATGTTGCTCCCAATTTTTGAAAGATCCCCCACCCAATGCTTTTAAGGTGATTTTTAACAGTCCATTGTACCTCTCCACTTTGTCTGCAGCTGGTGCACTCAATGCCATGTTCCCTAGCCCAGGTGTTGATAAGGCTGTTCTTGAAATGAATCCCATTTTCTGACTCAATCCTCTCAGGGGTACCATGCCTCCAAAGGACCTGCTTTTCAAGGCCCAGGATGGTGTTACGGGCTGTAGCATGAGACACAGGGTAGCTTTCCAACCATCCAGTGGTGGCTTTTACCATGGTCAGCACGTAGCACTTGCCTTGGCGTGTCTGGGGCAGTGTGATGTGGTCAATCTGCCAGGCCTCCCCATACTTGTACTTGGACCACCGCCCACCATACCACAGGGGCTTCACTCTCTTGGCCTGTTTGATGGCAGCACACGTCTCACAGTCATGGATCACCTGAGAAATACTGTCCATGGTTAGAGCCACCCCTCGGTCTCGTGCCCACTTGTAGGTGGCATCTCTGCCCTGATGGCCTGAGGCATCATGAGCCCATCGTGCCAGGAACAACTCCCCCTTGTGTTCCCAATCGAGGTCTATCTTTGATACCCCTATCTTTGCAGTCTGATCTACCTGCTGATTGTTTTGCTGCTCTTCATTAGCTCTGCTTCTGGGGACATGGGCATCTACATGGTGAACCTTCACAGGTAGCTTCTCTACCCAGGTAGTGATATCTTTCCACTCTTCAGCAGTCCAAATTGGTTTTCCTCTACGCTGCCAGTTAGCCTCTTTCTACCTCTCTAGCCACCCCCATAGAGCACTGGCTACCATCCATGAATCAGTGTAGAGGTAGAGCTTGGGCCACTTCTCCCTTTCTGCAATGTTGAATGGCTTTGAGTTCAGCAAGCTGGCTTGATCCACCTTCTCCTTCAGTGGCCTCTGCAACCCATCATGTGGGACTCCATGCAGCTGCTTTCCACTTCCAGTTCATCCCTACGATGCAACAGGAACCATCAGTAAAAAGAGCATAGCGTGTTTCCTCTGCTGGCAGTTGGTTGTATGGTGGAGCTTCTTCAGCCTGTGTCACTTCTCCCTGCTCCTCTTTGTGAGACCAAAGTTTTCACTTTCCATCCAGTCTGTAATTATCTCCAAAATCCCAGGGCGATTCAGGTTTCCAATACGGGCGCGTTGAGTGATGAGGGCAATCCATTTGCTCCATGTGGCGTCAGTGGCATGGTGGGTAGTAGGAACCTTTCCTTTAAACATCCACCCCAGCACCGGTAGTCGGGGTGCCAGGAGGAGTTGTGTTTCTGTGCCAATTACCTCCGAGGCGGCTTGAACTCCTTCAAAGGCAGCCAAGATTTCCTTCTCTGTGGGAGCGTACTTGGCTTCGGACCCTCTCTAGCTTTGGATCCAGAATCCCAGAGGTCGGCCTCAGTCTCCCAAGGCACCTTCTGTCAAAGGCTCCAGGACAAGCCATTGTTCTGGCTGCAGAGTAGAGCACATTCTTCACCTCTGGTCCTGTCCTGACTGGGCCAAGGGCTACAGTATGAGCGATCTTCTGCTTGATCTGGGTGAAGGCTTGTTGCTGTTCAGGGCCCCAGTGGAAATCATTCTTCTTACTGGTAACCAGGTAGAGAGGGCTCACAATCTGGCTATACTAAGGAATGTGCATTCTTCAAAAACCTATGGCACCCAGGAAAGCTTGTGTTTCCTTTTTGCTGGTTGGTGGGGACATAGCTGTGATCTTGTTGATGACCTCAGTGGGAATCTGGCGCAGTCTGTCTTTCCATTTAAATCCCAGGAACTGGATCTCTCGGGCAGGTCCCTTGACTTTGCTCTTCTTGATGGCGAAGCCAGCTTCTAGTAGTATCTGGATGATCCTCTCACCTCTCTCAAACACTTCCATTGCCATGTTCCCCCACACAACGATGCCATCGATGTACTGCAGGTGTTCTGGAGCCTCACCCTTTTCCAGTGCAGCCTGGGTCAGTCCATGGCAGATGGTGGGGCTGTGCTTCCACCCTGGGGCAGTTGGTTCCAGGTGTACTGCACGCCAGGTGAAAAGAAACTGAGGCCTGCATTCTGCTGCCAGAGGAATGGAGAAAAACACGTTAGCAATGTCAGCAGTGGTGTACCACTTTGCTGCCTTGGACTCCAGCTTATGCTGGAGCTCCAGCACGTCCGGCACAGCAGCGCTCAGCAGTGGAGTCACTTCATTTAATACACAATAGTCCACAGTCAATCTCCATTCTCTGTCAGAGTTGTGCACAGGCCAGATGGGGCTGTGGAAGGGTGAGTGGGCCTTACTGACCACCCCTTGGCTCTCCAGCTCATGGATCATTCTGTGGATGGGGATCATGGCATCCCGATTCGTTCAATACTGCTGGCCCTGCACTGTCGAGGTGGCAATTGGCACTCGTTGCTCTTCCACCCTCAGGAGTCCTACTGCAGATGGGTTCCCTGACAGTCCAGGCAAGGTGTTCAATTGCTTAATGTCCTCTGCCTCTGCAGCAGCTATGCCAAAAGCCCCCCTGAGTCCCTTTGGGTCTCTGTAACAGCCGTTCTGGAGGAAGTCTATGCCCAGAACACACGGGGCCTCTGGGCCGGTCACAATGGATGTTTCTGCCGCTCCTTCCCAGCCAGGCTCACCTCGGCTCCCAACAGGGTCAATTGCTGCAATCCCCCTGTCACCCCAGCAATGGAAACAGGTTCTGCCCCACATGCCCCAATGGCATTGGGGTACACTGTGCATGAGTATCAGCTAAAGCTTCATATTTCTGTGGCTCTGATGTGCCAGGACATTGGATCCACAACATCCAAAGGTTATGGTTTTCCAATGCCTCTCCCTGGCTAGAGACAGGGGCCCTCTAGCCCGGGTTATTATTTCTTTTCTAGGTATACATGGTGGAGGCAAGTTAAAGCGGATCTGACAGATCCTACTCGGCAGCTCGGGCATGGGAGGTTGAGGCTACCTTCACTTCACTGGAATTCCCTTGGTCAGTGCTTCCCTCCTTGAGCTGACACAACCACGCTGCCAGGACAGAAATGGGTTTCCCATCCCACCTTCCCATGTCTTCCCCATGGTCACACAGAAAGAACTCCAGGCCAGCCCGTGGGGCGTACCCTCTCTCTCTGGCTGGGGAACGTTGGGCTCTGACTTTGGGGCCTGTGACTCGCACTGGGGCAATGTGGGAACTGTTCCTCCTCACCTCCACCCTCATCTCCCTCATCTCCTCTTTGAGTTCCTTGCCCACAGCAGAGCCATGAGCCTGCACTGGGCCATGGATCATACTCTCACAATTTCTCAGCTGCTGGCAGCAAAGCCCACTGTCTCTCGGCTGTTATCGGCATTGATCGTGGCAATGAAGGTGGTGTACTGAGATGGCCCCAGCCTTGCCAGACTCCACAGCATTTGCCCTGTGCCCCTGACCTTGTCGGGCTCATTATCATGCTGTCCATCCCTCCCAAAGAGTACCTCCAATGCTGCCACTTCCCTCAGCTGTTGGATCCCTTCCTCAAGGTTTTCCAGCACGTTCTATGCTGGTGCTCCTGCTTTCTCTCCCTGTGGACAAACCTCTCTCTGGCACTCATTAAAATCCGCTCCCAGAGGGAAAGGGACCCTGGCTCTCTTACAAAAATCTGATTCATACCTGAGTCCTCAGTCAAGGGTCCCAAATTCCTTGCCTCACCACCATCCAGCTGGACACCTGTACCCATGAGGTCTCAGACTTGAAGCAGTCAGGTTGTATAAGCCTCACGTCTCCGTCGTACAATGTCCTTGTGCAGGTTACAGAGACTTTTGTACGTCAGGGACTCGGTGATGATCGCAACCTCTGGCTCCCCTGTGGGTTGTGAGGGCCTTCCCTTATCTGGGTGCTCTGATTCCATCTTAGACCTCCTTGTTTCTACAGGGGCGACTGCTGCTGGCTGTGGCTGCCTTTGTGGTTCAGCTGGAACCTGGACAGTTGTAACATCTGTGGGTTCCACTGCTGCCCCATCAGACTCTCCTTTTTCGAGGCAGGGGGAGGGCTTCTCACCAGCTGGGGAAATGCACTCCTTCAGCATCTCCTGCATCTCCCTCACCAGACCCCCACCCAGTCTGGGTGGTTCATATCTGGGGTGGCTGTGGGGCAGGGTCAGGCTCTGGGGCAGCAGCATCCCTGGTCTCTGGGGCCGTGTCAGGTTCTGGGCTGGGTGTCAGGGTGGTTTTCCAGGTTAATCTTCCCTTGTCTCTCAGTGCCAAATAGAACAGGGCTAACAGCAACACAGCCCCTGTATGAGATCATTGGTATTTGGAGTGGATCTGAGCCCTTCACAAACTGGTGGGGCAGCCCCAAAGAGATGGTTAAAGGCTTGGGAGAAAATTTCCCCCTGTCTCATTTCCTCACAGTAGGTGCCATTATTAAAGTAACCCCAAAAGCACACAGTCAGTGTGTGACAGCTGTGAATCCATGTGCCTGCTTCCCAGAGGAAGTTAAACATCCATGAATTCTTCCCCTTATTCACCCATAAAACAAACCAGAGAACAGCCACAGCAGCCTTGGCTGTAGGAGCCGTGTTTAGATCAGGACCTGCAAATGGAGAAATGCAGCCACGGTTCCGTGCCACCCAAACCAGGGCAGGCTGGAGCACAGGGTGCCGCTGAACGAAGTTTCTGTAGCAGCACACAAAAATTGGATTACTCAAGAACTGTTATTCCCTTTTTTGTTCCTGTGCCCTCGAGCCGCACGTTGGGTGCCAAAATCTGTCTTGGTTTGCAAAGACAGGAGTCTGCTAAGGAAGGCAGGAGCCTCCCCTGAAATGGGAAAAAAAATGTAGATCCCCTCCCTCTGAATTGCTGTAAATTTGAAGTTAAGGGGGGCTCTCAGGCAAAAATATGGGAGCAGGAATAACAGTTCTTTATGAGGGAAGAAAATAAAAAGATAAAATAAACAATACAGTGAACCAACCTCTAACAGATGGCAATTGAATACATATTGCCTTCAGCATGAATCACATCCATTTACCACATGCCCCTTACCCCCAGATATTGCCCACCTGGGACTGACATACCAATACATTTTTAGAAAATTATGCATTCTTCTTCATAATTAAAATGTAGTTATATTTTAATTAAATTAATTTAATAAATTAATTTTAGCTGAATAACAGTTTAAATTTTATTTTGCTTATGCATAAAAATATTATTCATTACTTTATTATTTTATTTTAATGTTTGTATAAAAAAAATCTCTATATGGGTTTTGCAACCAAGAAATCATTGGTCATTGGTTCTAAGTAACACAATACCCTTCATTAATTCATTGACCATTATTGGCAATTGATTTTGCCCCTTTATTGTATTTTCCTTTATTTGTATTATTTTTGTCATCAATTTCTACCATTTTCACAGACAGGGTAAAAGCGGCCACTTTGGGGCCCGTGGAAACATTTCTGGGCACATTTGGGGCAGTTTTGTGTCTGGGGAGGGAATTCAGAGAGAACTTGAGGGTCTGGGGACCCCTGGGGGAGCCGGGCGGGCGCTTGGAGGGGCACTCAGGGATCCTGAGGGGCAGTTCGGGGTCCGGGGGAGCACTCGGGGGTCCGGGGCCCTGGAGGTCAGCGAGGGGAATTTGGGGCCCTTCGGGGTCCGGGGAGCACTCGGGGGGCTCGGGCGGGGCTCGCTGGGGCGCGGTGGCTGATGGGAGTTGTAGGCGCGGGTACAATGCGGTGCAACGGGGCCGCGGAGCATCACGGGAGTTCTAGAACACCTACAGCGGCTCTCGGTGGGGCGCGGTGCATGACGGGAGATGAAGTCACGGCTGGAGCAGCGCTGGCCGTGCGCCGCAGAGCATGATGGGAGCTGTAGTCCCGGAAGTGTCTCGGACGCGGCGTTTGGGGCCCGGGAAGGCCTCGGGGGACACTTTTGCATCCGAGCCGCGACTTGAGGTCCTCGGGGGCTCTGGGGCACTCGGGGGAGCTTGGGGAGATTTAACCAGGTTCCTTAGGGCACAGGGCGCGGCAAGAATTTTAGGCGCAGAACAGTGTTCGGAGGGGCTCTGGGGCCGCGGGGGATGAGAGGAGAGGAATTCCCAGAAGTGGCTGTACCGGGCATCTGTGGGGCTGGGAGCACTCAGGAGATCCGAGGACGCTTTTGGGGGCTCCCGAATGGGCGCTGAGGGGCACTTGGGGATCCCGGAGGGTCTGGGGGGCACTGACGGGAGAGAGGGGGGCGGTACCGGGGTTCTGTGGAGCGCGGGGCATGACGGGCGTTGTAGTCTCGGCCCTAATGGGGCTCTATTGGGCTGCGGTGCATGATGGGAGATGTAGGCAAAAGAAAAGATGGCGCTGACTTCAGGCACCGCCCCCAAAGTCATGATGCCTGTCGCTGATTGGTTGGGGCTGTGATGATGTGCGGGAGCCTCGGCAAATGGGAGGCGGCGGGGGCGGGAACAGCCCATTCCCAGTGCAGCCCCAGTGCCCCTCCAATCCCTCCCAGTACAACCCAGTCCCTCCCAATACACCTGAGTTTATTCCCAGGCCCTCCCAGTTCCTCCCAATGTCATCCACAGTATGCCCCAGTGTTGCCCAGTCTTCCCCACAATGTCCCTAGTTTGTCCCAGTATCCCCCAGTTTCACTCCCAGTTTCACTCCCAGTATGTCCCAGTGTGTCCCAGTGTACCCCCAAGTCCATCCCAGCCCACCCAGATTCCCCCTCAGCATTCCTCATGTTCCCAGGCTGTCCCAGCCCTCCACAGCATCACTCCCAGTATGTCCCAGTGTCTCCCACAGCATTCCCAGTATTCCCCAGTATGTCCCAGTCCTCCCCAGTGTTTCCAAGGACGGTTTAATTTCTCAGGGCTGCCGTGGCAGCCAAACCCAGCAGTGGGGTCAGTGCAGTGCCCATGGCCACAGCCCCTTGCAGTGCCCAGTGCAGCTGGGGCTGATGATCCACCCTCACAGCTGGCCCAGGGCCAGTCTGGAGTGGTTTTGGTGGCACCTTGGGCTGGCACACACCTGAGGAGAGTGTCTGTTTTCATGGGGAAACTCAGGGGTTTTAGATTGCTCCAAACATAGAAAAAGGGAAAGCCCCTCTTAGGCTGGGTGCAGCCAGCTCTGCAGGCACAGCAGGTCCCAGGTGAGTGAGGACAGAGAGGATGGGCTGGGGCAATGTGGAGCAAGGTTGTCCACGCTGGGCCAGAGCTCAGGGCACAGCTTCTCTGAGCAGGCCAGAGCTCCTGAGGGGAGACCCTGGCTCAATATCAATCACAGAATGCTGCAATCACCTCTGATCTAAAGAGAAATGTAATAAAATACACCCTTTAAAACAGGAATGTGTATTTCTTACAAGCTCTTTGAAATCTTTCTCCACAACTGGAAGAGGAAAACTTTAATGACCCTCTCAGGGCTTTGGTGTTGTTTACATCAGACTCAGTCCCTGAGAGTGTCTTCAAAAAACTTCTCAAGAACTCAAAGCTAAATTTAAACTCCAAAGTTTCTTGAAGTTTTAATGGGTCCCACTGAGGAACAGGACTGAGAAAGTGTCCCCAGGTTCCAGTCAGAGCAGAACACTGGAGGCAGTGATGACAGCTGGGGACAAGCAAGGGGAAGGTGGCTCTGGTGCTGAGCAAACCTGGATGTGTTTCAGGAATGCAAAGGGCCCAGGCCTGAGCCCCAGCCCCTGGCAAGGCAGATCCTGTCCCTCCCTCATTGCTCAGGGCTCTTCCCGGGATGGGCACTGGCATGTGGGGATGTGCAGTGCCAAGGGCAGGACCATGGGGCGGCCCCTGCCAGGCTGCTGAGCAGGGACAAGGAGGCACTGAGGCCCCAGGGCTGCAAGGGTCACTTGTCCCCTGGTGGCCTCAGGCCCAGGGCCAGCAGCCATGGCCAAAGGGCTGCACAGGTTGGCTCTGTCAGGGCCTTGCAGCTGCTGCACATCCCTGAACCCTCTGCAGCCCAGGCTGTCCCATGGTGTCCCTGCCCTGCGCCTCTGTCCCTGCAGGCTGTCGTCACCCCCGGCTGCCCCACCTCGCTGGCCCTTCCTTTGCTGGCAGCTCTGCCTCCTGCTGCCCCTGCCTGGACACACAAAGCCTTGGGCTGATACCGAAAGGGTTTATTCCATTTTTACCTTGCCTGGGAACTTTTAACACAGGAACAAGGAGTGCAGGAGCTGCTTTTCCAGCAGGGACAGTTGGAAGTGTAGAAGACATCTGGCTCAAGGGTGCAGTGATACAAAAAGCAAGGACTGAACCTGGGAACTTTGGGTGGGTTTTATGGAAATGGGTAAATTGTAATACACATTTAGCGACTGTGTATAAGCAACACACAGGTAGAGTTACATGTCCACATACGGTTAGGAGTTATCCCTCACTAGACCCAAGGCCTGAATAAATGATCCCCTCTTAAATAGCAAATTAGTGTTAAGGAGTCTTGTTCTGATATTTCAGAGATTTGGTGGCCATGGGGCCTCACAGAACCCAGGAGTCAGCTGTGACTCTGTGCAAACTCATGGAACAAAGGGTCCATGGTGACACAGCGGAATCCCATGGAACCCAAATCCATTTTGGCACCCTGGGGCCACATTGAACCAATGGCCCATTGTGATACCACGGATCCAAGGAGACCATTGTGACCCTGAGAAACCTCTTGGAACCAAGGGGCCATTCTGACACAGCAAGGCCTCGTGGAACCACAGGTCCATTGTGACACTGCAAGGTCACACGGAACCTAGGTGGCCATGGAACCAAGGTTCTGCCATGGAACCTCATGGAACAAAGGGACCATGGTGACACTGTGGAACCAGGGAGACTGTTTTTGGCAGTAGGAAAGCTCATGGAACCCCAAGTCCATTGTGACACAGCGAGGCCTCATGGAACCAAGGGACCATTGTTAAACTGTGTGGCCTCATGGAACCATGAGCCATTGTGACACAGCGTGGCACCTCATGGAGCCAAGAGTCCATTGTGACACTGTGGGGCCCTGTGGAACCAAGGGGACCACAGTGACTTTGTGGGGCCTCATGGAACCATGGAGACTGTTCTGACACTTTGGGACCCACTGGAACCAAGGGGCCATGAGAGCATGGCAGGGCATCATAGAACCAAGGGGACTGCAGTGAACACTGTGGGTCTCCATGGGATGAAGGGTCCAATGGAACCATTGTGTCACCATTGTGTCACCATGGTGTCACTCTGGGGCATCCTGGAACCAAAGGTCCATTGTGACCCAGCAGGGCCTCATGGGACCATGGAGACCATTTCTACATTTTGAGGCCTTGTGAAACCAAAGGGCCTCTGTGGCACTTCAGAGCCTCGTGGGGCCAAGGGGACCATCGTGACACTGTGGGGCTCAGTGACACCAATGGTCTGTTGTCACACTGCCAGGCCTTAGGTGTGGGTGCTCTGCTTGTTTTTTCTACCTGTGTTGTGATCGGGATTGAAGGTACTTGAGAGGGTAGTTCGTGTTCAGACTCAGGTTCTTCTTGTTTCTTATCAGTGTTGCAGCCTCACAACTGAGTTCTGCAGTCTTTCATTAGCAAGTCACAAAATGGCCAAATATCTCTTGTTACAAGGTCTTTTAAAACTATCCAATCAAGAAATTACACCGAAATTATTTTCCCTTTTGACCCAATAACTGATCCCTCTAAGCCAGCAGTGCAGACTTTTCTGTCCAATCACAAAATATCACCCAAACCCATGAAGAAGGAGGTAAGAAGAAGGTAAATGAGAAGAACCTGTCTCCACCCTAAAACCTCCATCTTGCTTCATATTTATTACTATGTTCTAAACCCCCAAACTCTAACTTTTCCACCCAGTGGTTGTATACACGTCTAACCAACTGCACACCTGTAACCCCAGTGCTATTAATCAATTTTGGAAGCCTTCTCCACAGCCTCAGGTCAAATGCAGTGTTCTCTTGCAAGTCTGTGCCTTTCAGCACAGCAAGTTTAACATTCTCAGCATCCAGGGTTCCAACACTCATGGAATCAGGGACACTCCTGTGACACTAAAGGCCTCACTGAGCCATTGTGACACCACAAGGCCCCATTGAACCCAGGGGCCGTTGTGACACTATGGAGTGTTGGCAGGCCAAGGGGCAGCCGTCACACTGAGTGGCACCATGGAACCAAGGAGCTGCAGGGCCCATGGAACTAAGGATTCATGGAACAGTGTGGGACCCCACGGAACCAAAGGTCCATTGTGACATTGTGGGGCCCATTGGAATCCTGGAGGCCATTCTGACACTTTGAGGCCTCGTTGAATCAAGGGGCTCTGCAGGGCCCCATGGAGCCAAGGAGACCCTTCTGACACTGTGAGTGCCCATGGAACCAAGGGTCCATTGTGACCCTGTGGCACCAAGGAGACCCCTGTGACCCTGCAAGGCCTCATGGAAGCAAGGGACCATTGTGACACTATGGAGCCCCATGGAAACAAGAGGCCAGCGTGACACATCTGGGCCTCATGGAACCAAGGATCCAATATGACACCACCAGTGTGACACTGCAGGGCCCCATGGAAACAAGGGGCCAGTGTGACCCTGTGGCACCAAGGAGACATTTAACTCTCTAATGGAGACATTTAAAAGGAATGACAATAATCTGTGTCCTCTGATTTGGATGTACTGAAGCAATATTATCAAGAGTTTCTCAGGAGCTCTAAACAACAAACCAGCTTTTACTGGGAAATTTAGAAAATCAGAGAAACTTTGGCAAACGTTTTAATATAGCATTCAATCAACAACAACAACAACAACAACAAAACTTCTCAAAGCATTAACTTGGCCCACTCAGCTTCACAAACTCTAAGCCTGTTCAATTTTAAGTTAATCAATATTTGCAAGAGTACAGAAATAGAAGAAGTAGATACAGAAAGAGAGAAAAATAAGATACACAGAGAGAAGCACACACTCATCTACCAACTCCTGGATTCCAGCAGTGTTCAGATGGAAATTCCAAGAGGAGGTAAGGTCAAGATGTGTGCTTGCCTTGTGGTCAGCCTTAAATACCCCTTGGTCTTCCTGGGCCCTTCCCCCAGGTGGGACTTGGGGTCATTTGGTCACTCAGGAGCTGGGCTGGGGCTCCAGAGGTGGCTGTGGAGCATTGCCTGTGCTGTGCCAGGGACTGGCAGACACTGCTGGGCTGGGATAGAGGCTCTGGGAGGATTGGGGTTCCAGGGCAGGGCAGGGCTGGGGTTCCAGGGCAGGGCAAGGGTGGACCTGCCCTTTCCTCCCTCACACATGAAATGTTTCCAGCCAACAATCACCTCCAGTCTGTCACAATCTGCACTTGGAGGTGAAATTCCAATTCTGGCCATGACCACCTGCAGGAGAGGGACAGTTCTTTTCCATAGGAAGGAAAGCATAGAGCCCTAGTGCATAGGAAGTCAGGTGAGAGCCTCTTTAGGCCAAGGCCAGCCAGACTTGGCAGGAATGGCAGATTTTGTCTGGGGGCAGTCTCTGGATATAGGGAATTTTGGAGACAGAATCCAAATTTTGCCCATGGGCACCTGGAGAAGCAGCACAGTTCTTCCCCATAGGAGGGAAAGCATGGAGCCTTCCCTAGTCTTTTGTGGACAGGTAAGCAGTGACCCTTAAGAAATGACTGCCAGCCTGATTTTTCCTGGCAATATGTCCATGGGAACAATCCCTGGATATAAGGAAATAGAGATGAAATCTGAATTCTGGCCATGGACACCTGGAGGAGAAGGAGAGTTCTTTTCCATAGGAAAGAAAGCCCCGAGACCCAGTGCTTCAATAGCAGATGAGAAGAGACCCTGCAGGTGCCAAGCTGTCAGGCAGCCCCTGGAGGCCAAACCAGCCAGACCTGTTCCGTGTTCCCTTGGTTCCTTGGGGCCCCACAGTGTCCCAGTGGTCTCCGTGGTTCCCAGGCCCCACAGTGTCACGGGACTCCTCTGTTCCATGAGGCCACAATGTCACAATGGACCTTTGGACTCTGGGGGTTTGCAGTGTCACAATGATCTCCTTTGGCTCCACAGGGTCACAATGGAACACTGATGACACGAGGCCCTGCAGTGTCACAATGGACCTTTGGTTCCCTGCAGCCCTGCAGTGTCACAAAGGCCTCTTGGTTTCACGAGGCCCCACAGTGTCACCATGGTCCTCTTGGTTCTGTGGGGACCCCCAGGGTCACAATGGTCTCACTGGTGCCATGAGGCCTCACAGTGTCACAATGCTTTCCTTATTCCATGGGGGCTCATAGTGTCCCAATGGTTTCCATGATCCCATGAGTCCCCTCAGTGTCACAATGGAATCCTTGGTTCCATGGTGCCCCACAGTGTCACAATGGTCTCCTTGGTTCCATGAGGTTGTGCAGTCTCTTAATGGTGTCTCCATGATTCCATGAGGCCTTGTAATGTCACAATGGACCTTTGGCTCCCTGGGGTCTCGCCATATCACAATGGTCCCTTGGTCCCATGACACCCCAAAGAGTCATAATGGTCTCCATGGTTCCCTGAGGCCCTGTGGTGTCACAATGGTCCCTCGGTCCCACAGGCCCCACATTTGTGGGGGGAGGGGGGGGGGTCATAACCCCAAACTTTGGGGACTGGGAGGATTGATCCTAAAATTTGGGGTTTAGGGGGTTTGACACCTCGGGGGTTGGGAGTTTTTGATCCCAAACTTTGGGAACTGGGGGAGCTTGACACCCCAGGGTTTGGGATCTTGTTTTTTTTTTCCCAAGATTTGGGAATCAGGGGGTTTCATCCCCAAATGTTTGGGTCAGGGTGGTTGGCAAACCAGGTGTTTCAACCCCCAGGATTTGGGGTTTGGGGGTTTAGACACAAAAATTTGGAAACTTGGGGGGTTGACCAACTGATTTTGGGGGATTTAACCTCAAAGTGGGGGAGATCAGGGGCATGTGACACCCCAGGGTTTGGGATTGGGGGGGGGTTGACCCCAAAGTTTGGGAATTGAGGGGTTTGACCCCAACCTTTGGAGAGGAGGAGGGTTGGACAACCCAGGTATTTCAAACCCCAGGAGTCGGGGATTGGGGGTTTTAACCCCAAACTTTGGGGGCTGGGGGTGTTTGACACATCAGGATTTGGGATTTGGTGGTATTTGACCCCAGACTTTGGGAATTGGGGGTGTTGGACACCCCAAATATTTTGAAACCCAGGATTTCGGGTCAGGAGGGTTTAACACCAACGTCTGGGATTTTGGGAGTGTTTGACACCCCAGGATCTGGGATTTGGGGGGTTTGATCCTAAAATTTGGGGTTTGGGGCAGGGGGGAGGTTGACATCCCAGAGTTTGGGTTTGGGGGTGTTTGACCTCTCCCCTCCCACTGTTGGGATTTGGGGTGTTTGACCCCAATGTTTGACTCCCTGGGTTTGGGGTCGGGGTTGGGATAGGAGCCATTCCCTGGAAACAGCGGTGGGATCGGGATCGAGAACAGGAACGGGAATGGGATCGGGATCCGGAGTGGGAGTGTAATGGGGTTGGGAATGAGATCGGGATCGGGAACTGGCCCGGGAACGGGAACAGAAATGGGAGTGGGATCGGGAACAGGATCAGGGAACGGGATTGGGATCGGGAAGGGGAGAGACCCTGACTCAATAATGGAGCCCACCCCCAGGGAGCGATCCTGCCCCAGTCCCGGAATGGACCCAGCCCCTCAATCCCGGACCCCTCCCCAATCCCAGCCCCTCCGCAGCCGCTGACCGGACCCTCCCTCAATCCCAGCCCGCCGCAATCCGGATCGGAGCCATTCCCGGACCGGACCCTTCAATCCCTTCTTGGGGCGGCTCCTGCCGCTTCCAGCCCATTTTTGGGGCTTCCAAGCGGCTCCGGGGACCCTCCCCATTTTGGGGTGTTGGGGTGGCCCCAAGGCCGCCCCGGGGGCCGAGGGGGGATGGAAACCCCCAAACCCGGGGGGCTCCTGGGGGTCCCCAGTTCCTCCCGGCCCCGCCCCGAAGCAGATCCTGGCCAATCAGAGCGCGCGGCGTTGATGACGATTCAGTTCCCAGGCAGGAACTCGGCGCTGGTCCCGCCTGGCGATTTTCAGCCAATCAGCGCCCGGGACGGCTCTGACTCATCAGTTGCCAGGCAGATCCCGGCGACTCTCACAGCACCGGCCAATCTAAACATACAATCGAACACACCTTAGTAAAACAATTCATACTACAAATATACTGAACACGAAACCAAACACCACTGTAATGTCTCATACAATTTAACCAAACAATTAAACTTTAATAGCACCCTTAAACACTCTAAAAAAATTAAAATGGTTTTAAGAAATATAATTGCAGATGGGTGGTTTTATATGGATATTGGTTTTTGGATTGTTTGGGTTAGATGATTTTTTAAAAACGATTTTTATAGTAATTTAAACAGCTGAGAAGGAGCCACTCTAGAAACAGAACTGACTGAAAATGAATGGGACAAACATCATTAACTCTGAAAGTTTTATTCAGTATCAGATACATCCCAACCACCCAGCCCCACACAATCCCAATCCCTCCACTCCAAACTGGGATCCCAATTCTCCCAATCTACTCCCAACCCCATCTAACCCTGGCAGATGTGGAATTGAGTGAGTTTTGTGTGAGATTTAGTTTTTTTGAGGGGGAACATGCAATTTGAGGTGAGATTGTGCCTTTATAGGTTAAAATTCAGTTCTTTTCAGTGGGATTGTGTGGTTTTGTGGTGACAGTTCCATCCCTCTTGGCTTTTGAAATGCAAAGAGATGGAGAACACTGCCCAAAATCATCCCAGAACCCACAAATCCTCCAGAAGTTGAGTTCATGGTGTCCAGGGAGGGTGCAGCTGCCAGCGGCAGGAACAAATGAGACAGGGCTTGGTTTCACAAAACTCCAGAATCCATTTCTTACCCTCGAAAGACAGGGCAAAGGCAGGGCCGTGGGGTTTGTATAGGGTATTCCCAGGGGGGGAGTTAGGGTTTGGGTCAAGGGAGGAATTATTGGCAACACAAGAAGGGTGAGATCAAACTCCTGCCTCTCAGCAACAGGGGCACTCTACACAGAATGTGTCCCCAAATCCTAAATTCCCCCTCAAACTCCTGTGAAATGGTAGCACTTCGGATATTTTTGATCAATTTCTTTAATTTAACCCTGTTTTGGCTGTGTTTAAAGAATAAAGATGAATCAGAGGAAAATTAGGGCCAAACCAAAAGGATAACCAGTCAGGTGTGTTCCCAACATTGATCACAGGGAATGTGGGTCACCAGACCTGTGCCCAATGTGGGTCCTGCAGTGGGGGATGGAGCTGGAGCAGAGCACGAAGCTCTTCCTGCAGGCGGGACACTCTTGGGGCTTCCCTTACTGGTGCCTCTGTTGGTGTCTGGTCAAGTGAGAGCTCTGGGTGAAGCTCTTCCCACACTGGGGACACCCGTAGGGCCTCTCCCCAGTGTGGATGCGCCGGTGCCTGACAAGGGAGGAGTTGTGCTTGAAGCCCTTCCCACAGTCAGGGCAGCGGAAGGGCCTCTCATCTGTATGAGCTCGATAGTGCAAGAGGAGATAGGAGTGAGTCTGAAACCCCTTCCCACACTTGGAACACTCGTAGGGTCGCTCCCCAGTGTGGATCTTCTGGTGGACAATCAGGGCACCACACTGCCTGAAGCTCTTCCCACACTCCCTACACTCATAGGGCCTTTCCCCAGTGTGGATCCTCTTGTGGCTGCTCAGGTGGGAGATCCGCCTGAAGCTCTTCCCACATTCCCTACACTCATAGGGCTTCTCCCCAGTGTGGATCCTCTTGTGCTGGATCACGTTGGAATTTGACAAAAAGCTCTTCCCACATTCCTCACACTCATAGGGCCTCTCCCCAGTGTGGATCCTCTTGTGCTGGATCACGTTGGAATTTGACAAAAAGCTCCTCCCACATTCCCTACACTCATAGGGCTTCTCCCCAGTGTGGATCCTCTGGTGCTGGATCAGGTTGGAGTTTGACCTGAAGCTCTTCCCACACTCTGAGCACTTATGGGGCTTCTCCTCATCATGAAGCTGCTCAGGGACCACCAGCCCTGAGCTCTGGCTGAAGCTCTGTCCACCTTCCTGGACCAGAGTGCATCTTTCCTCCTCAGATCCCCTCGATCTGCGTTTGCAGCCCCTCCTGGTGCAGCTCCCATTGGGTTCCTGCACCATGGAGCCACTCAAAACAGCCTCTTCCACAAGGTTCTGCCAGGGGGATTTGTCCTCGCTGCTCTCCACCCTCAGCACCTCATCTGCGGGAGGAAGGACAAGGAGAGGATGGGATTTGCCTCTGTGCCAGAGGGAAGGGCAGGGAGATCCCCCCAGTGCGTCCCCGGCAGGAGGGCACCGGCAGCGGGGCTGTCCTGCAGCTGGGGGCCAGGCTGGGCTGGGAGATGGAGCAGGAGAGAGGGGGAAGGGGGCACTGACTTCCTCCTCACCCGCCTCGGTGTCCCAGGGCTCCTTCCTCTTCCTCGCAGCCTCCTTCTCCATTTCGTGAAGGTTTTGGGATGGGAAATCCTGTTTTGGGAGGAAAACAAGGGATGAGCACAGTGAGTTTTGTACTGTTTCAAAGCAAAACAGGGAGAGAGTCTAAGCCAGAATCACAATTGAGTAAGAAAATTAAGATCAAGGCAATGATAGAGAAACACTGCCTTAACCTGACAGAGTCAGGATATAACCTGACACCCCGTTGGTCAGGGTGGTGGTAGCTGTCTGATGAAATGGTGGCTGCAGTCCGGCTGGAGCGATGAACGTGATTTTGTCAAAGCAGTGATCCTGTAGAAGGGTCTAGTCTTCCTCTGCAGGTCCAGTGGTGCTTATGGAGCTCTTGTCCTCTGGGAATCCAGTAGGCAAGGTCGTCGTGGTGTTGCAAATGGTGAGATTATATCCAGGCAGGAATTCTTGGTTCCTCCCCCTGGGCGGAGCATCCCACAATGGGATGATGTAATTTTATCAGTGCTGCAGTGACACTCAATGGCCCATTAAGAGAAGATGGCCCCTGGAGGGCGTTATCAGGGCTGAGCCATGGAAGAGATAAAGAACACTGCCCCACCTGTTGATAACAGTTTATGGAGATGGGGACTGAAAACACTTTTGGTTACTTCTGACACTGCAACCTGAAACAGTGAGGCAATCCTGCTCGGGGTGGGGGGTGAACACCACCCCCCTTACCCAAACTGGCTCAGGTGTAAAACCCCCACCCTGGGAAGGCCACGCACACAGGGGACAATGTCACACTTGCCCTGTCCCAGGGGAGATCTCTGTCCCTGTCACTCCCTTGCTCTCTTTTTCTTTCCATCTCTCTCTACCTCACATTTACTGGTCAATAAAATCCACTTTGGATTTGGTCTTGTTAGCACCTTAATTGGGGCAGAGGCATCTCTCTAACAATTTCATTATCCAGATTGCAACAGTATTTTGGCACAGTGAGTTCAGGGCACTGTTGTCTGACCCCAGGTGCCTTTGACAACAGCATGGTTCTCTCCTCTGAGGAGCTTGTGGCTCTTTCTGGTGGAACTTTTGGAAACTTGGATGCAGCTTCCTCTGAGTGACTTTAGGGAGAACTTATGAGGAAAATAGCTCTTGTGGGTGGCCAGTTTAAAGAAAATATTTTGTCGTCCTTCTTTGAAAAGTCTGTTAAAATCACTGGAGGAAAGGGACCAAACGATACCAGCAAGACTGACAAGGATCATTCACCACCCGGTGAGGAACACAAGGCTACTTAAATCCTACAAGAAGCCCAGCTCAAGTAGCTAAATTCCCAAATAACTCCTGAATTCATGGGCTTTGGGGGAAGAAGCATTATTTTCTTGGTCCCTGTCACCTTTGTGTTAGTTACACAGACCTTTCCCTTCCTTTTAATAATCTGTATTGGGCCAAATTTCCGTGTTTGTTTTTTTTTTTGGAACCTGCCAGCATCTGAGCTGGAGCAGTGCTTGAACTGATGAAATTTGGAATTGCTAGAGAATTGCTTCTGTTGTTGGTCTATTAATGTTTGGGATTTGTTTGTGTTTCCATCAGAAGTGACTTGTGGGAAGAGCAAATCTTCCTCAAGGCATTTTATGGAGGGTTAAATTTGATTTCTGCTGAGTTTGTTTTGTCCAGTGCCCAGGGGATGCTCAAGGGGTCTCTAGTTTTGGTTTGGACCTAATTTTCTTCTGATTTGTCTTTATCACTTAAAAACACCTGAAAAATTACTAAAAAGAGTATTGATCAGAGATGTCAGAAGTCCCACCATTTTAGAGGTATTTGAGGTGGAATTTACTGTTTGGGAACATATTCTGGAGGATTTGTGGGTTCTTGGGGGATATCTGGTAGTATTCTCCATATCTTTGCACTCCAAAATCCAAGGTGGATTTATCTGTCACCTCAAAATTACTCAATCCCACTCAAAACCCCTCAATCTTACCCCAAAATGACTCAATCCCATCTCAAAATGGCTGGTTCCCAACTCACTCCCATGCCAAAAATACTGAATTCCTCAGCCTCCAGGATGAGATGGGGTTGGAAGGAGATCGGGAGAAGTGAGATCCAAATTTGAGGGTGTGGGATCAGGATTGTGTGGGGACGGGTGGGTGCGATTTATTTTGATAATAAATAAAACTTTCAGAATTACTGATTTTCTGTCAGTTCTGGTTTGCTTTTCAGAGTGCTGCCTTCTCAGCTGATTTTGTGACCTCCTGCCCCTGACTGAAAAGCAAGATGTGTTCTATTTCCCATCTGTATGGCAGTTGTCCTGTGTTAAGTGGGCAGTTTTTCCTTATCTCTTCCACAATCAATCCTCCCTCAGGGGAGACATCTGCTGATAATGGGCTATTGAATGTCACAGCATGACTGATAAGAACTGTAACATCCCATTGTGAGACGCTCCACCCAGAGGGAGGAGCCAAGCATTCCTACCTGCATCTAGTCTTGAGATTCTGGCCCACCAACACAGCTTTCTCTGTGCTGGATTTCTCAGAGGAACAGCTTCCTCTTCAGAAGAGGACTCCCATTCCTACAGGATCACTTCTCCAACAGAACCACACCTGACACTCCTGGAAGACTGCAGCCACAATTCCAATTGGACTGTGGCTGACACCTGTCCAACAGGGTGTCAGGTTGTATTCTGACTCTGTCAGTGTTGTTTTAGTTCACTGCATTGTTTATTTTATCTTTTTATTTTCTTCCCTAATAAAAAACTGTTATTCCTGCTTCCATATTTTTACCTGAGAGCCCCCTTTATTTCAAATTTATAACAATTCAGAAAGAGTCTACATTTTTAAATTTCAGGGGAGACTCCTGCCTTCCTTAGAAGACACCTGTCTTTCCAAACGAAAACATCTCCTTTCTCTCCTGCTTTCCTTCACCTGCTCTGTTTCTCTCTCAGTGCCTCCTTTGACCCAGGGCAGCTCCCACCAAAGACCCTGCCCTGATTTAATTCCCAATCCATGAGCTACAACAACCATGGGTGAAGTTAGGAAGGCTGTCAGTGAAATGTCCCTGTGGGATCTTGCTCCACTTGGCTTTTGGCCCCTTCTTAAGAGCTTTGCCTTCAAGGGCAGGAACATCTTTTTCTGGCTGGGAACTGGACCCTGAGAGCATGTGCCATGGATCCCAGAGGGGCATTCCTGAGGCTCCCAGGTGCTGCTCCTGCCGTGCCTCCCAAGGAGCTGTGCAGGGCAGGGGACAAGGTGCAGCAGCTGTGTTGGTGCTGCAGTGCCACAACAGCCCCTGGTTCCAGGAGTTTCTGCACTGCCATCAGCAGTTTCTGGGTTCCATGATGCCCTGCTGTGTCCCCATGGATATTTGGTGTCATGAAGTTCTTCAGTGTCACAATGGCCACCTCGCTCCATGAGCTTCTGCAGTGTCCAAATGGCCTCCTTGGATGGGCAGTGTCACCATGGACCATTGGCTCCATGCAGCCCCGCTGGGTCACCATGGACTCCTTGGTTCCATGAGGTTCTGGGGGTGTCTCCATGGTCTCCTTGGATCCACAGTGTCACAATGGGCCACTGGATCCACGTGGCCCTGCTGTGTCACCGTGGCCCCTTGGTTCCATGGGACCCCAGGGTCACAATTGACTCCTTGCTTCCATGTCACTCCCTCAGTGCCAAAATGGCCCCTTTGTTCCATGGGGGACACAAAAGGTTTATAGAAACATTGAGAAAATCCTGCTTAACACAGCTGGGAATATCTGCCTGCATTCTAGAAAGAGGTTAAAGGAGAGGATGGCAGCAGCAGCTTCCATCTGCAACAGAGATCCAGGGAAAGGACAGGGACAGAGAATTCAGCTGGGAGACTCAGAGAATTCTGCTTCCAGAAATAATTTCTGGCCACACTATCCCTTGTAGAAATGTGACACAATTCCAGGCAGCCTGTACTGAGCAGGTGGCTCCTGAGTGGGGTTTTGCGGTGGTGTGTCTTTAATTTGATTTTTGTTCAATATCTGTTTCCCCCCCCCGCCCCCATCCCTAATCTCCACCTCTCCCCAGTTGTCAGTCTTCCCTAGCTCTCCCCTAACCCCCTCATCTCCAAGTTGTCAATCCTCCCTTTCCCTGCCCCTTTCCCTGGAACCTTCCCTGTTATTCATCCTAGCCCCCTCCTCTGCTTCCAGAGCATTCCCTGTCTGTTTAGTGAGACTCAAAACCCTATTGCTTATATTGTGTTATTTCACTTCCCTGCTCCCCCTGATAGGTTTGTGATATGTTAGTTCTGCCCTAAACTCCTCCCCTGCTGTTCCCTCATTGGTTGCTGTTCCTACACCCATCTCCCTGAATTCTTGTATAAAAGCTCTGCTCCCGCTCCCGAGGGGGTCTTGGGGCTCACTGAATAAAACCATCCTGTTCACCCCCAAGTCCCGTGTTGCCTCCGTCTGTTCCCGCACCACCGGCTGGGACTGCAGAGCTTCACCGAGGGAGCAGCCGCCCGTTCTCTTCCCTCTCACCGCCCAGCCCGGCACTGCTCGGGGAATCACGGCGAGGGGAGCGCATTGCCGCACTACAACAGGGTTTGTTGTTCAGGAAACCTGCTCAGGCTTTTCCATTCTTTCCTTCCCAACAGGAAAACTTCTCCTGGGCCTGTGTGCAGGCAGAGCCCTGAGGAGAGCAGGTGGGACACGGTGAAATGGGCTGGGACATGGAGCTGCAGAGCTCAGGGACAAGGTTCTGCTGCAGGGCACAGGGATGTCAGTGCCAGGTGGGCGATGTCAGACATGGTGAGGCTGGGGGTGAGGAGCAGCTTGTCCAAACAGGGTCAGCCCTCAAGGGGCTCATTCTTATACATGCCCAGACTTCCTAAGGAGAATTTAAGTGTCAAGATCACCCGGGGAATGCTTCTATCCGCTCTTCTCCAAACTGGGAAATAAAAAAACCCACTAATTTGATTGAAGAATAAAAGGTCATGACGTGCACTTGGAAATCTTCCTCCGTAACAGAACTCCAGACTGACTCCAATCAGCTGCACAAGCCCTGGAGACTTGTAGACAATTGAATGAAAACAAAGCACCCGTGAGGGCTTTCTGTATTTTGATGATCCCCACCGTGGATTTGGGCCCCTGTCCAGAACCCTCAGGCACTGAGAGAAGGCTTAAGAAGCTGCTCAAGGAGTCAGAAGCAAAACTCCGAGTTTTTTGGAGCATCACTGGGCCCCACTGAGGGCAGGGACTGCCAAAGGCTCCCAGGTTGTGGGAACTCAAAATGTCTCTCAGACATTTTTAGAGGTTCCAGGCCTTGGTCAGAGGCAGTCTAGACCCCAGCAGGCAGCTGGAAACAGCTGTGATTTTGAGTTTGAACCATGGAATGAATTACCAACTTTGAAGGTGTAACAAGCAGTCACAAAGGGTTAGATAGTATAGTAAAAATAGTTACAAAGTAGAGGGGAAATTTTTTTAGTATTGTACAGGGGGGTTTTAACACTTGTACAGGGGGGTTTTTACTTTGTACATGGGGGTCAGAAGTTCTAAGATGGAGGAAAGTGGGCTGATCCTGTTCTTCTTCCTTCTTCTTCCTTGCCTCCATGTTCTTGGTGATGTTGGCACTCACAGATTGGTTTAGAGTAGAAAAGCACTTTGTAATATAGGTAGTAGGTATCGGGGAATAACTGTAAACATGTTATAGGTAATATATCTTCTAAAAAATAGCAGCAGCCCTGGGCGGGGGAGAGAGAAGAAGAAGACACCAGACAGTCAGGGTGTCAGGAGTGTGTGCGTCTCTGCCTGGGCCGCTGACCAAAGGGCCGCAAACAGAGAACTTAATCTTTTAGATAACTAGCAATAAATCGTCTTGAGACCGAACAAGAAGAGGCTGTGGAGTTTTTCTTTGGGAACACAGGTTGGAGGAGAAGCTTTACCACCATATGAGACCCCAAACCAAACCCGGGGTTCTCACATCTGGTTCCCTGGCTGGGCACCGGCAAGAAGACCGAAAAGAAACATCAAACAACCTCCAACCTGCATCAGCGGAGAAGAAAAAAAAGAGAAGAGCAGAGCACACACTCGCCGTAAATTCCAAGAGAGGGAGCGGACAGCTCGAGATAAGAACCTGACCTTCACTGAAACAACTAGTCTCGGGGACTTTCCAGGGAGGAGACGACCCAGAAGCACGCCTGGGATCTCTCACCTGTGACCTGCTGGACGGTGATCAGTGCCATCTCCGGACTGACCTCGAGCCCACACAGCTTTTGGTGAGAACGGTCAAAATTAAGAACATGGTGGGGGGGGGGAATTCTCCCAAGAGGAAAAAGAAATTGTATCTGCCTTCCAGGGCATCATCTCTGCCCATCCGGTAGAGATTGCTCAAAAGGAGCTGAAAGATTTATTATTATGGGTGAGGTGTAACTTCCCACACTCATATCCAGATTTATTGTATGAGCCAAGTTTTTGGCAGGAAATTAATAAGCAATTGTATTATCAGGCTATAAAAAATAATAAGCTTGCCGCAAAACTTTTATCTTCAGCAAGAACAGTTTTAGAGTCACTCTCACAACGCGGCAGCTCAAGCCAGGCAGCTACGGCTCCTGGTGACAAACAGGGTGGGGGACAGTCCGGCCAGCAGCTTGGGACAGCCCCTCTCAACACAGGCACAGGACAGGCAGGATTGCTTCCTGTGGAACATCAGGGAGATGATACCCCATCGCGTCCCGTGTCCTCGGGCTCTCACTGTTCCTCAGTTTCCCAAGAGTCCCTAAGCTCCTCCGACGCAGAAATTCCCCAGACGGAGGCGGGCGAGCCAGGCACAGCCGCGACCCTCAGTGGGAGGAAGGCATTGCCCAAGTCCAAACTCATGGCAGGGATGGCAGCGGCGGCAGCTCTGGTGGGGGAGGATGCGAACGTGAGTGCAGAGCAGGGGGAGGAGGGAGAGGAAAGTGCTTTCGCATCTGCACAGGCTGGGAGTTCAAAACAGCCCGCGCAGAAAGCGAGGCTGGGGAGAGCGGCGGGGGCGGGACGGATCGGGGTGAAAGCGGGGGGTGCGAGTGCGGCGGTGGTACGCTCGGAGCGCCCGGGGACGCGTTCAATGTCGAGAATCCGTGAGGCCGCAGAAGCGGCTGCCCAAGAGGTGCGGGAACTTGGCTCCCTGACCGCGGCAGCCAGGGCTGCTGAGGAAGCGGCAGACGGACAGCGGGAGGCGTTCCTCGCTGCAGCTCAGGCGGCGGGCACGTGTGTGAAGGTTGAGCAAAACCCGACGGCCACAGGTGGGGGGGATTTCTCATTTCGAATGCGCGGGACGGGCACACAGGGGGCGGAGCCAGCGCGCGCGGGCTGTGGGTGCTGGCATGGAGCCAGGAGACGGGCAAAGTGAGACGGAGACATCAGGGTTGAATGGGAACAGGAAGGTGATTGCGTCAGCCTTGGGGGGGACGGCAATGGCTCTGATTCGGAGGCGGTGCGGGGCGGAGCGAGGCCAAAGCATAGCCAGGGTCGGAGCAGGAGCGTTCACTCCCCTGTGATGACGCAGGCAGGGATGGGGCGTGGCCAGGAGGTAAACATTCCTCAGGGCATGGTTCCATCATCGTTCCCATGGCAACAGACAGCCCAAGCCCACGGCCAATCCCTGTCAGCTTTAGACATGGCCAAATTAGAAGAGTTGTTACAACAAGAGTCAGTTTCACCAACTGCAGGGATTGCAAACGAGAATCAGTTATTAGGATAAATGCTCAAAGGTTTATTGGGAATTAGTGCGGGATTTGCAAATGTAAATCAGTTGACAGAAGAGATGCTAAAATGTTTATCGGAAGTGCAGATTGAAGAGCAGAGTGCGGTTCCCACCTCAGCTGGTCAGGCGGCAGCGCCATCTAGCGGCGGAACCACAACATTGCAACAGGCGGCACAGAACTTGTCGAGGCACTGCGCCACCCAGTGGTGGGACTGTGACATTGCAGGACTTTTTTCCAGTCTCTTATAAGAAAAACTCCAGGGTGAAAAAGGTCACATCTGCACGGCAGCAGGAACCTCCACTGACACCGGAACAGTGCGGGACTCAGGACACTTCTGCTGAGGCGCAGCAACGGGAGGAAACGATACGCATCACCGCTTCGGAGGGTGTCCCAGCTTGGACAATTCCAAAATCAAGGTCTGCCAAACTTTCAGGGCAGGGAGAGTCAATTTTAATATCAAAGGGGGTTGTTGAATTTCTTTTACGATATTTAAGCACAGCCTTGGAGTCACAGCCAGAACTGTTGGTTCATCTTCCAAAAATTTTCCAAATAATGCAAGGCAGTCGTGTGTTCTCCTCCACAGCAGACGCTTCACTTTTCTCCAGATACTCCCAGCCTTCATCTTCGCAGATGCTGCAGACGCCGTTGGTATCGGTGAGTGCTGCTGCACCAGAGCTGCAGCCACAACAGATAACTCCACTCTACAGGCAAGTACCCACTGAATTTACAGCTTTGCAGAGCGCAAAAGTGGACTGGCAGGACATTCGAGCAGAGTTGGAGAAAGAGAAAGGTTTATTGCAGGGCTCAGGAAATATAATGATGCCAGTGAACTATGACACTCAGGGCCAAAACCCTAGATGGGAACGCCTGGACCGTGGAGCAATCAAAGATTTAGCTAAGGCCATTCAGGACAATGGGTTGTCATCACCATATTTCAAGCAGATGTTAAAAAGCATTTTTGGCATGTATGATTTAACACCATACGATCCTAAATATCTTGCAACATCAGTTCTTACAGACACCCAAGCTCTTGTGTGGCAGAAGGTGTGGAGGAGATCCCTGGAGGAGCTGAGAGTCAGATACCAGGGCGGGCCGAATGCAAACCTCACCATGGTGCAGCTTGCTGGTGATCCTCCTGAGGACGATCCAACTCAACAGGCAGTGAAACTCCTGCATCACGTGCTCAGCGACACCAAAGAGGCAGCACGGAGGGCAATTCTTCAAATTGCTCCAGCGGGGATCCAGGACACCATCTACCCTGAGATCAAACAGGGTCCTTTGGAGCCGTTTTCTTCATTCATGGATTGTCTTTCTCAGGCGGTGGAGCCGCAGGTGACCGAGGAGGGAGTGAAACCACACCTGCTCAAAAGCCTCTTGTTCTCCAATGCCAATCCGGAGTGCAGACGGATCATCAGCATGATGCCACACCAGGCCACCTTGGCAGACATGATCGAGGCGTGCAGCAAGGTGGGGACACCACAACATGTTGCTTCCATCATGGAGAAACACTTGGGGGATCGAATTGAAAAACGTGTTAGGGAAGCTCTTGCAAATTATACAAAGGGCAACTCCAATGCAGAGACGGTGCTTTGGGTGTGGGACACAAAGACATATTAAAAGGAACTGCCCACAACTTGCAAAGCCCAACGAGCCACCAGACCTTTGCCCTCGATGCAGGAGAGGGAAACATCTCGCAAGTGAGTGTCACTCACAGACAGATGTGGATGGGAAACTTCTTCCTATTCTGGGAAACGGGAAAAAGAGCGCGAATCAACGCCAGCGCGCTCAGACACAAATCCTGGAAGTGACACAGAACCAGCAGGAACAATCCTCGGGGAGCAACAAACAGAACCCCTCAGCAGAGCAATTTCCAAAATCCCCAGCGACCCAGACTTGGTACCACCCGGATTCCAATGTGTCTTACCAACCTCCAAACTGTTGTGTCTTTTGGACAATAGCCATGCAGTGATACCTACAGGTGTCACAGGGACTTCTTGGAAAAGACAGGATTTTTTAATAATGGCCAGGGACAGGAGCAGTATCCTTGGACTTGTTGTTTATCCATCTTTGATTTCAGCAAACCGTAATGAGGAGTTGATGGTCATGGCAAAAGCCTTGCAACCACCTCTGACAATTCCACAAAACACACCGATTGCTCAAGCTATGGCTCTGCCATCTCATCCAGAAAGGCAAGCCATGCCGGTGTTCAACAAACGGGATTCTTTTCCTGGTGATCAAGCAGAAGTGCATGCATCTTGGGTGAAACATTTGAGCCGAGATCGGCCCATTGTTACTTGTCAGTTGACTTGTAACGAAAAGACAATTGCTATTACAGGGATGCTTGACACAGGAGCGGATGTTACAGTTATTTCATACATTTTTTGGCCTCAGGAATGGGACTTGGTTGCACCTTTGGGTTCTCTCACGGGCATAGGGGGGAGTTCCCTGTGCCATGCAGAGTGAGAATGCAATTGTTGTCACAGGTCCGGGAAAAAAGACAGCAGTTATGAGTCCTTTCATCGTGCAAAAGCCCATCACAGTATGGGGAAGGGACCTTTTGGCACAATGGGGGCTGGAATTAGAACTGGATTTTTAACAGGGGTCACTGTGGCACTCGCCACTTTGAAACTGACCTGGAAAACAAATGATCCTGTTTGGGTGGATCAGTGGCCCCTGGAGCAGAAAAAATTGAGTGCATTGAAAAAGTTGGTCCAAGAACAGCTGCAGAAGGGACACATCAAACCAACAAACAGCCCATGGAATTCCCCAGTGTTTGTCATTCGCAAGAAAACTTCAGGGTCTTGGAGACTGCTTCATGATCTCAGGAAAATCAACGAGGTCATCGAGGACATGGGGCCACTGCAGCTTGGGCTTCCATCTCTCTCGATGATCCCGAGGGACTGGTCGCTTGTGATCATTGATCTCAAGGACTGTTTTTTCAGCATTCAACTTCATCCAGATGATGCTCCACGCTTTGCGTTTTCTGTCCCAAGCATCAACAGAGAAGAACCTTTGCAGAGATACCATTGGACGGTTCTTCCTCAGGGACTCAAAAATTCTCCAAGCATTTGCCAATGGTACGTGGCCCAAGCTTTGCATCCAGCACGAGAAAAACATCCAAAACCAAAAATTATCCATTATATGGATGATTTGCTCATTGCAGCACCAACAAAACAGGAGGTGCAAGAGGTTCGTGACTCTGTGATTGCGCAGGTACAAAAAGCAGGACTGGAAATTAGTACACCAAAAATACAGGAAATTGCACCTTGGAAATACCTGGGATGGTGTCCTGGGTTGTAAGATAAGCTTGTATTCTATTTTCCATCTGTTGGAGGTTGGGCAGGTTTGTTATCTCTCAAGAACAATGCTTTGCTCGAAGAGGTAATGGTTTCTTAATGGGCCATTGACTGATTCAATGCAGGGCTGGTAACGTAACACCATCCCATTGTGAGGTGCTCCACCCAGAGGGGGAAGCCAAGCACTCTTTTATTGGATATAAGGGGTACCTTTTGGGGGACAGAGCAGCTCTCTTTTTGCGGGATTTCCCAGAGAAGCGTCTCCTTCGGCAGGATTCCCAGAGAAGCGGCCGGAGCGCGGTGAGGTGGCGGCGACGGAGCTCGGAGGCAACCCCGGCGCAGAGGAAGACCGGCCCCACTGCCACCAGATCTTCAGAGGAAAACTATACCCTTCTAAAGATCACCACTTCAGCTGCAATTCATCAGCCACTGCAAGAGGAGCGGCTATCATTTCAACCGGACTGCTACCAACACCCCGAATCCTCAGGTTGTGGACTTTATCACAAGTTTTGTTTGTACCAATTGCATTTGCCTTTTTAAATTGTTATCTAGTTTTCTCCTAGTAAAGAATTGTTACTCCCATTCCCATATCTTTGCCTGAGAGCCTTTTAATTTAAAAATCCTAGTAATTCGGAGGGAGGCGGTTTACCTTCTCCATTGCACAGGAGGCTTTTGCCCTCCTTCACAGACTCCTGTCTTGTCAAACCAAGACAGATTTTGGCGCATTAATGTAGGGCTCGAGGGCATTGAGAGGGAAAAAGGATTAACAATTCTTAAGTAATTTGGTTTTTTGTTGTGTGAAAAAACATCTTAAGCATCACCCTGTGGTCTAGTTTACCTTGGTTTGGGTGGCATGTGATCGTAGCTATACTTTTCCCATTTGCAGACCCCTATCTAAAAATGGGTCCTATAACTAAGGCTACTGTGTCTGTTATCAAGTTTGGCTTCTGGGTTAATTGGGTGAGGAATTCATGGATCTTTAATTTCCTCTGGAAGGCAGGTACATGGATTCATAGCTATCACACACTAACTGTATGTTTTTGGGGTTACTTTAACAACGGTACCTACTGCGAGGAAATAGCACCTGGGCAAACTTTCTCCCAACCTTTTAACCATCTTTTTGGGTCTGCTCCACCAGTTCTCAAAGGGTTAAGATCCTCTCTAAGTGCTAATGATACCATACAATGGGTGGTGTTGTTGATAGGCCTGTTATATTTAGCACTCAGAGATAAGGGAAGATTAACCTGGATAACTACCCTCACACCTACACCAGAGGCTAGGGATGCTCCTGCAGAACCTGACACTGCCTCAGAGAATCGAGATGCTGCTGCTCCAGAGCCTGACCTTGCCCCACAGCCCACCTCAGAAATGAACCACCCAGATTGGGTGAGGGTTCTGGTTAAGGAGATACGAGAGATGCTGAAGGAGTGCATTTCCCAAGCTGGTGAGAAACAGGCCCTTTGCCTTGAGGAGGGACAGTCTAATAGCACAGCTGTGGAACCCACTAATGTTACAACTGTCCAGGTTCCAGCTGAACCACAAAGGCAGTCACAGCCAGCAGCAGTTGCCCCGGTAGAAACAAGGAAGTCTAAGGTGAAAGCAGAGCACCCTGCAGATAGGGACAGGAATGGAGGAACCTCACAACCCACAGGGGAGCCAGAGATTGCTATCATCACCGAGTCCCTGACGTACGAAAGTCTTCGTAATCTGCATAAAGACATTGTGCGACGAGGGCGTGAGGCTTATACTATTTGGTTACTCCGGGTTTGGGATCTTATGGGTACAGGCGTGCAGCTGGACGGTGGTGAGGCAAGGAACTTGGGACCCTTGACCCAGGACTCGGGTATAAATCAGGTTTTTGTAAGGGAACCAGGGTCCCTTTCTCTCTGGGAGCGGCTCTTAATGAGTGTCAGGGAGAGGTTTGTCCACAGAGAGAGAATGCAAGAGCACCATCATAGAATGCGCTGGAAGACCCTCGAGGAAGGGATCCAACAGCTGAGGGAAGTGGCAGTATTGGAGGTACTCTTTGGGAGGGATGGACGACACAATAATGACCCCGACAAGGTCAGGTGTACGGGACAAATGCTGTGGAGTCTGGCAAATCTGGGGCCATCTCAATACACCACCTTCATTGCAACAATCAATGCTGACGCTCACCGGGAGACAGTGGGCTCTGTTGCCAACAAACTTAGGAATTATGAGAGTATGATTAATGGCCCAATGCAGGCTCATATCTCAGCTGTGATTAAGGAGTTTAAAGAGGAGATGAGAGAGGAGATAAGGAAGGTTAATACAGCACCCGTGAGAGTCACAGGCCCCAGAATCAGCGCCCAACAATCCCCAGCTAGAGAGAGAGGGTACACCCCAAGGGCTAATCTGTGGTTCTTCCTGCGTGACCATGGGGAAGACATGGGGAGGTGGGATGGGAAACCCACTTCTGTCCTGGCAGCATGGGTCCGTCAACTTAAGGAGGGAAACTCTAACCGGGGGAGTTCCACCAAAGTGAAGGTAGCCTCAACCTCCCGTGACCAAGCTTGTGGGTACGATCTGTCAGACCCCCTTGAAGGGACCTCTAGTATGTATGCCCAGGAAAGGAATGATAACCAGTGTTAGAGGGGCCCTATCTCTAGCCAGGGAGAGGCACGGGAAAACCAGATCTTCTGGACAGTGTGGATCCGATGGCCTGGCACATCAGAGCCACAAAAATATGATGCTTTAGTTGATACTGGTGCACAGTGTACTCTGATACCATCGGGACACGTGGGGGCAGAGCCTGTTTCCATTGCTGGTGTGACAGGGGGATCACAACAATTGACTCTGGTGGAAGCCGAGGTGAGCCTGACTGGGAAGGAGTGGAAGAAACATCCTATAGTGACTGGCCCAGATGCTCCGTGTATCCTAGGCATAGACTTCCTCCGGAACGGATATTACAAAGACCCAAAGGGACTCAGGTGGGCTTTTGGAATAGCCGCTGTAGAGGCAGAAGACATTAAGCAATTGAACGCCTTGCCTGGACTGTCAGAAAACCCCTCTGCAGTAGGACTCCTAAGGGTGGAAGAGCAACGAGTGCCAATTACGACCTCGACAGTGCACCACCGGCAGTATCGGACGGATCGAGATGCCGTGATCCCCATCCACAAAATGATTCGGGAGCTGGAGAGCCAAGGGGTGGTCAGCAAAACCCACTCACCCTTCAACAGCCCCATCTGGCCTGTGCGCAAATCTGACAAAGAATGGAGATTGACTGTGGACTATCGTGGCTTAAATGAAGTGACTCCACCGCTGAGTGCTGCTGTGCCAGACATGCTGGAACTCCAGTACGAGCTGAAGTCCAAGGCAGCAAAGTGGTATGCCACCATTGATATTGCTAATGCGTTTTTCTCCATTCCTCTGGCAGCAGAATGCATGCCTCAGTTCTCTTTCACCTGGAGGGGCGTGCAGTACACCTGGAACCGACTGCCCCAGGGGTGGAAACACAGCCCCACCATCTGCCATGGACTGATCCAGGCTGCACTAGAAAAGGGTGAGGCTCAAGAACACCTGCAGTACATCGATGGCATCGTTGTGTGGGGGAGCACAGCAGCAGAAGTGTTTGAGAAAGGTGAGAGGATCATCCAGATACTACTAGAAGCTGGCTTTGCCATCAAGAAGAGCAAAGTCAAGGGACCTGCCCGAGAGATCCAGTTCCTGGGAGTGAAATGGCAAGATGGACGGCGCCAGATTCCCACTGAGGTCATCAACAAGATCACAGCTATGTCCCCACCAACCAGCAAAAAGGAAACACAAGCTTTCCTGGGTGCCATAGGTTTCTGGAGAATGCACATTCCTGAGTATAGCCAGATTGTGAGCCCTCTTTATCTGGTTACCCGAAAGAAGAATGATTTCCACTGGGGCCCTGAGCAGCAACAAGCCTTCACCCAGATCAAGCAGGAGATCGCTCATGCTGTAGCCCTTGGCCCAGTCAGAACGGGACCAGAGGTCAAGAATGTGTTCTATTCTGCAGCCGGGAACCATGGGTTGTCTTGGAGCCTTTGGCAGAAAGTGCCTGGGGAGACTCGAGGCTGACCACTGGGATTCTGGAGCCGAAGTTACAGAGGGTCTGAAGCTAACTACACTCCCACAGAGAAGGAAATCTTGGCTGCCTTTGAAGGAGTTCAAGCCGCCTTGGAGGTAATTGGCACAGAAGCACAACTCCTCCTGGCACCCCGACTACCGGTGCTGGGGTGGATGTTTAAAGGAAAGGTTCCCTCCACCCACCATGCCACTGACGCCACATGGAGCAAATGGATTGCCCTCATCACTCAACGCGCCCGTATTGGAAACCTGAATCGCCCTGGGATTTTGGAGATAATTACGAACTGGCCAGAAGGTGAAAACTTTGGTCTCACTGATGATGAGGAGCAGGTACAAGTGGCAAGGGCTGAAGAAGCTCCACCATACAACCAACTACCAGCAGAGGAGACCTGCTACGCTCTTTTCACTGACGGTTCCTGTCGCATTGTAGGGATGAACCGGAAGTGGAAAGCAGCCGTATGGAGCCCCACACGCCAAGTTGCACAAGCTACCGAAGGAGAAGGTGGATCGAGCCAACTCGCTGAACTCAAGGCCGTTCAGCTGTCCCTGGACATTGCTGAAAGGGAGAAGTGGCCAAAGCTCTACCTTTATACCAATTCATGGATGGTAGCCAATGCTCTGTGGGGCTGGCTGGAAAGGTGGAGGAAGGCCAACTGGCAACGTAGAGGAAAGCCAATCTGGGCTGCTGATATATGGAAAGACATTGCCTCTCGGGTGGAAAAGCTAGCGGTGAAAGTCCGTCATGTAGATGCCCATGTCTCCAAAAGTCGGGCTAATGAGGAGCACCAAAACAACTAGCAGGTAGATCAGGCAGCAGGAATAGAGGTGTCAAAGATAGACTTAGATTGGCACCATAAGGGGGAGTTGTTCCTGGCTCGATGGGCTCATGATGCCTCAGGTCATCAGGGCAGAGATGCCACCTACAAGTGGGCACGAGACCGAGGGGTGGATCTAACCATGGACAGTGTTTCCCAGGTTATCCATGACTGTGAGACGTATACTGCCATCAAACAGGCCAAGAGAGTGAAGCCCCTATGGTATGGTGGGCGGTGGTCCAAGTACAAGTATGGGAAAGCCTGGAAGATTGACTACATCACACTGCCCCAGACACGCCAAGGCAAGCGCTACGTGCTAACCATGGTGGAAGCCACCACTGGATGGCTGGAGACTTTCCCTGTACCTCATGCCACTGCCCGGAACACCATCTTAGGCTTGGAAAAGCAAGTCCTGTGGAGACACGGCATACCTGAGAGAATTGAGTCTGACAACAGCACCCATTTCAAGAACAGCCTTATCAACACCTGGGCCAGAGAACATGGTATCGAATGGATATATCATATTCCCTATCATGCTCCAGCTGCCGGCAAAGTTGAACGGTGCAACGGACTCCTTAAGACTACCCTGAAGGCACTTGGTGGGGGAACATTTAGAAACTGGGAAATTAACCTGGCAAAAGCAACCTGGATGGTCAACACCCAAGGGTCCATCAATCGAGCTGGTCCTGCCCAGTCAGAACCCTTACACACCGTAGATGGAGATAAGGTCCCTGTAGTACATATGAAAGGTCTTTTAGGGAAAACTGTTTGGATTAATCCCACCTCAGGCAAAGACCAACCCATTCGTGGGATTGTCTTTGCTCAAGGACCTGGTTACACTTGGTGGGTAATGCAGAAAGATGGGGAGACCCGCTGTGTACCACAGGGAAAACTTGTTCTTAAGTGAGAACTGGGTGTAAGATTTCATGGTGTGCAGATGGAAATAGAATAAGGGGTGGATAATGTCCTGGGTTGTAAAATAAGCTTGTATTCTATTTGCCATCTGTTGAAGGTTGGGCAGGTTTGTTATCTCTCCCAAAGACAATGGTTTGCCCCGTAGAGGCAATGGTTTGTTTATACACTATTGATTGACTCACTGCAGGGCTGGTAAATGTAACACCATCCCATTGTGAGGGGTTCCACCCAGAGGGGGAGGCTAAGCACTTCTTTATGGTATAAGGGGGTACCTTTTTGGGGACAGAGCAGCTCTTTACTTTGGGGGATTGCCAGAGAAGCAGCTCTTTTCGGCGGCACTCGCAGCGAAGCAGCCGGAGCATGGTGAGGCAGCGGCGGCAGAGCTCAGCGGCAACCCCGGCTCAAAGGAAGACCGGCCCCACTGCCACCAGATCTTCAGAGGAAAACTATACCCTTCTAAAGATCACCACTTCAGCTGCAGTTCATCAGCCACTGCAAGGGGAGCAATCGTCCCAGCAGGACTGCTACTGGCACCCCGAATCCTCAGGTTGTGGACTTTTTCACTGGTTTTGTTTGTACCGATTGCATTTGCCTTTTTTTTTTAAATTGTTATCTAGTTTTCTCCTAATAAAGAATTGTTACTCCCATTCCCATATCTTTGCCTGAGAGCCTTTTAATTTAAAACTCCTAGTAATTCGGAGGGAGGGGGTTTACCTTCTCCATTGCACAGGAGGCTTTAACCCTCCTTCGCAGACTCCTGTCTTGTCGAACTAAGACAAAAACTATCAAAATATTGAAGCTATGTAGCAAATTCTAAAGGTCACATTATAGCTTTTTAATGAGTTTCTAAGCCTAAAGCAAATGGCATATAATAAACAGCAGATATAGAGTATTCACAGTTTAATAAGGAACCTCAGATGCCCATGATGTTGGTACTGAGTGGCCACTAAATTGCCAGAAGTTCATTATGCATTTGGCACAGGATGGCACACTAGCAAGTCTGGCAGTGAGCATTTCAACTCCTTTGCTGATACTCCTCAGCCCTGTTATTCCTAGTTGATCATGCACAGTCATTTCTATTGTAAAACTTTGGATTTGTGCAAATAGCTGAGTTTTGGTCCTCCTGTATAACTAAAACTATCTGGGCTACAAATACTCTTCTCGGACAGGCTTTCAAAGCTCTATTTCCTGCACTGAGGTACTAAATTTTTATTTTATGTCTTGTCTTCAGAGATGGGGATCTCTAGTAATTCAGAGACAAATCTGTATATCCAGAAGACTTTATTAAAATGAACTCTGGAAGTGTGAACTTTTTATACTGGCAGGAAATTTTTGGCATCCGTGTGGTTTCATTGGGCTGAAACTGTGCCCATGCTGGAGTCAGAATTCAGCCACAATCGCACTTGGTGGTGCAAGTCAACTCCTCTCAGCTCTGAGCTGCTTCATCTCTATAGTACATTCTGTCTTGGTTCCATTAAGAATTTTCTGGAAACATTTTCTCCATCAACAAGATATTTGAGATTACAAAATTCAGTTTCATATTGAAGCACATTCTAAACTGCAAAACTGTGGGAATGTGACTAGGAAATTCTTCAGCCTGTGGGAAAAAAAAAAAAAAACCAAGAAGCACAATTGTGCTGGTTTGTTAGTTTATAAATTACATTCAACATGACTCAGAAAAATAAAAGGCAATATATGTGGTCAAAATTCAGTAGTCAAATATAACACAGAAATTGGGACAAGGTATAACATGCCAGTTTTTGCTGGTGGTGCATTCTTCATTTCTATTTCTCTCACATCTTTGAAAAACATTCATTAACTGTTCAACTTTTCATTACTCAAAACTCTTCCCAAAAGCTTGCTGTCAGGCATCTGCATGCCTTTTAGGTGAAAGTGCATCCATCTGAGTGCACCCATGAGAACACAGACTGAAAGGCAGTTCTTTTTATCAAATTTAGTGAGCTATGGCAGATAGCTACTTAACCTGTCTGACTGTATAATATCAATTAAAATAATTAAAGGATCACTGCTCCATTGCACTAGAGACTCTAGATTGATATGCATAAGTGCACACTTGGAGCAAGGTTCAGGATACTACTATATCAAATATTGTTTAGATTTACTTCCATCCATATTTTCATTGGCCTTTTTTTGTCAATATAAATGTTGTTACTTGATCACAATTAATTTGTTTAGCTAATTACTCATGATTATGCCATTGCTAGGGAAATTTAAATATTAAAGGGATTTTTCTGTCTTAGAAATCTGTTTCTAAAATACCCCCTCTAATCAAGCAGCAATTATGTTACTCCCCACTAAAACCATGAGCATGTTGACCCAGCTAGTCATGTTCTGGAAAATACAAAGAGAAAAAAATACATAGCAACAGTGACTACTCCATAGAAACAACAGGAACAAAAGGAAATCCACAGAAACATTTTAAAAGCCAGCATTTGGTCATTTCACTGCCATGGGTTTTATCACTTCAGCGAAAGAGATTCTTGAAAAAAAAAAAAATTAAAGAAACAGTTCAGTTCTGACTGAAAGAATAAATACATTGTTTGTATAAAAATGTTTAAAACTATTTAATTTTTTTTAGAAAGCTTAACACTGATAACAGATTGAGAAACTGGCCAGTGATAAGTTCTGAAAGAAACAAAGAGGCACAGAGCTCATTACTGGCTCCCAATTGAGACTACAGAACAGCAGCAGACATTTCAGGGTAATTAACTGCCCAGAAATTATCTTCAGGAAATTCCTAAGTAATGCTAACATATGGGGGAACACACTTATAATTGCTGAGTTTCACTTCCACTCTTCTTCCAATAAGAAGATACAGGACTCCTTGGAGCAAAGTCATGCATTGCAAAAGCATCCTACAGTTGCAAAAGGCTGTTTCTTGTTTCTAGGCTCCTGTGCTGATTTTGTTACCTCATTTCTCCCCCTGCTTCATCTGTTAGTTATCTTTCCTGTTTTCAAGTCTTAAACTTTTATGTTCCCCAATCAGCTCATTTCTCTTCCTTCTTCCTTTACTTTCACCTGCTTTTAACCATATCATGGATTTTCCTTATGCTGTCCCCAACCTCTTCCATATGCTAATCTTAGCTTTATTCCCCAGTCCCCAAGGAATCATAAGAAACTCTTTATATTGTGGATAAAGAGTCTTCAGTCAGCATAGTGGGAAAGTCAGAGGAAACCTGAAGACTAAAATATCCGCAAATGCTATTAATAGCCCTGACAACCCTGCACAACATTTATAAACCACAATTATATCTCAACATTAAAAATTTGTCCAAGATATCCCCAATTGCAAAAGTTGTAGTCTGCATGAAGTATCAAATAAATTTCACTATCAGCTATTACTTATGTTGCCCTTATATGTGGAGCCAGCTGGAAAGAAAAGTGTTTAATTACTATATTTCTTTCTTAGTCAAGGTAGTTCCAAGATATTCTATCAAGCTTGATACTTGCTGTGTAGCTTGCATACACTCAACCACTTTCTCCTCAAACATTCCTCCTGTCTTATGTTGTCTACTGTATTCAATTTCTGTTCTCCCTTACAATGTGTTACCATGTTATGCAGTGCTTCTTAAGGAATCCATACATCTTCTTTTAATAAAATACAAATTTTCTGCTGTTAATTGTGGTTATCAGCACGTTATGGCTTAAAGCATAATGCTTCTGGCTCGTGTCCATTCCAGATAGAATAATTTTAAGTAGTCCACTAACTGCATTACATTTCTTAACTCTGCTTTTAATTTTCATAAAAAATAGTAAAAGAATAATTCTATCTTGCAAGTTTTCTATAGTTAAATAGCCAGTTGTCTATAAAATTTCCTATCACTCAGTGCAGTATCATTATATGCCTCTCAAAGATAAGCTGAAACTAAGCTCTAGTAGACTGATTCGAAAATCATATATTTTCTATTTATTCAAGCACATATCACTTGATTAGAGACTACCCAAGACAGAGGCTGGACTTATTTTTATGTATCCCCAGAAAATACAAGATGCATGCTTCCATACACTCTTATTGTAGAAATTATTTTTTTTTCAAGCATATCAAACTTAAGTATTTTCATTTGTATAAACACTTTGGCATGTGCCCTTAAACACACATTCAAGAGAGGTTATATCAAGAGGGTTGTCCTTTTTCTTTTTGTTTTTTACATAGAAGTCATAAAACCATTCAGAATTTCTCTGTTTCTGTTACTATATTTTTTGCATGCTCTTGTCTCTAAAGAGAGGAAAATGACAGAAACATGGAACTCTGCCACTTTGGCTTAAAACTTAGATTTCATTCTCAAATGAATATTAAATTTGCCAATGATACTGAGCATGGAACAGTTATCGACTTCCTCAAAGGCAGAGAGGCCCCACAGAGAGACCTCAACAAATTGGAGATGGCCAAGCAGCAGCTGTATGAAGGCTAACAAGGGAAAGTGCCGGATTCTGCACCTGAAACAGGGCAAGCCTGAGGTGTGTACAAACAGGGGAATGAGATGCTGGGGAGCAGTGCTCTGGAAAGGGACTTAGGGTTCCTGGTCAATGGCAAGTTGAACCTTAGCCAGCTGTGCCCTGGCAGCCAGGAGGTCCAACCCTGTCCTGGGGGCATCAGGCACAGCATCGCCAGCCAGGCAAGGGAGGGGATTGTCCTGCTCTGCTCTGCTCTGGGGCAGCCTCACCTCGAGTGCTGGGGGCAGTGTGGGTGCCACCATATAAAAAAGATATTGAGCTATTAGAGAGGAACCAAAGGAGGGCAATAAAGATGGTGAAGGGCATTGAGGGCAAGCTGCATGATGGGCAGCTGAGGTCACTTCATCAATTCAGCCTGGAGAAGAGGAAACTGCAAGACCTCAGTCAGGAGGAGAGGAGAGGCAGGCACTGATCCCTTCTCTCTAGTGACCAGTGACAGGACCTGAGAGAATGGCCTGAAGTTGTGTCAGGGGAGATTTAGGCCGAATATTAGGAAAAGCTTCTTCACCCAAAGAGTGGTTGGACACTGGAGTGGGCTCCCCAAGGAAATGTTCACAGCACCAAGCAGGACAGAGTTCAAGTGTTTGCACAATTCTCTCAGGACACAGTGTGACTCTTGGGATGTTCTGTGCAGGGCCAGGGGATGGATGTCAATGACCCTTGTGGAGCTCTTCCAACTCAGGATACTAAACAAAACGCAAATAACATGCATAATATGCAAAATAACAACATACCTAAAGGTTTTAAAAACCAATAGTTTCAAAATGAAGCCTTTCAAGCCAGTATCTTCAGTGTAAACAAGTTTTGATTTTTTTCTTTCCAGAAAGTTCTGCTGTATTCAAAGGTATGCATGATTTTTCTGACTCCTTTTGTTTTGTTTTCAGTTTTGGCTCAGAAGAGCTTCTATTAAAAATATGTCAATAACTTTCCTTATGCCAAAGAGGCAATCTGCAGTGTTAAGATACTTCTGCCCTTATTATCTAATTTTTACAAAACTTTTTCACTTTTTTTTCTTCAGAACTCTCACAAAAAATTGCAAAATATAGGATCAGAAACATGAGCCATGCTCTTAAATCACTTCAATAAGCAGAGATATACTTGGAACACAAACCCCAAGATTTTATTCTACTATTGAAGTTCTCCATTATGAGTAGCTATAGAAGCAAAATCAATTTGAAGAGCTCAGGAAGCCAGAAAAATCAGCATTTAAGACATATTTTGTATACAAAATTACAGTTGAACCAGTTAAAGAAATCAAGGTTATTTAAAACAAGTCAAAACTTTATGACTTTATTGCAGTCAGTTTATCTGCTGCAAGATTTTTCCTTCTTTTTTCAAAGACTCCTGCTACAATGTTACACTCAGTAATGAAACCTTTACAGGGTACCTATGGAAGCACAAAATCCTTGACAGATGAGGGGAAGCTTGTCACCTAAAAAAACCAAACCAAAACAAAAAACAAAAAACAAAAACAAAAACCAACCAAACAAAAACCACAAAAGAACCCCACCAAAACAAAAAAAAAAAAACATGCCAAACAATGAGACCACATTTTCTATGGGATGATCCTCTGCTCGTCATATTCCTGAAACTGAAAATGGACTGCTTCGCAGAATGCATGTGGCAATGAAGTGAATCTGGGGGTCCCCAGAAACTTCTCTGGCTACGTATGCCTGATCTCAGTGACAGCTGTTCTCCTGCTTGGAACCTCCTGCACCTTCTCTGTAATTAATGACATTAACTCTGACACCACAGTGTTTCTATCCGTCAACAGCCAAATAAACATCACATAGCTATCATGATACACCTGCAATCTGTTGGGTTTTTTGTTTTTTTCCATTTGCCAGCAAAATTGATTTCAGACTTCTACAATAAGCCCTAAAACATTTCTTACAATATTAGGAAGTAGTTCATATGGTGTTCCATATGAACATTTGGTGTTCCAAAGGTAGCTATGGAAAGAGAAAATAATCGCACCATCACTGCTATTATTCAGGGCACTTGCATCAATGCCAGATGTAAAATACCCCTTTGTTATAAAATAACCAGTGTTAACATGATTTGAAATCATGTTACAGCCAAATACAGCTAAACCCTACTATAGGCCACAAGAAACTTGAAACAAGACTGTTAATGATGTTTATCCCTAGCCCAACTCATTAAAATCTCATGGAGAATAATTTGAGGGATCCTGATAGTATTTATTGTATTTATTTACGTACTGTGCAGGATCCATTCAGAATGTAACATGCTGCAAGCTACTTGATCTTACTCATTAAGTTTAAAGCAGGGAGTAGCCATACACTGACGCCCAATCTGAGAAAATAATTAACTTTATCTAAAGCTAGCATAACATGAAAATGTACCTCTTCTTAGCACAAGCTTCTGAATAATCAAGTAAGGATGCAGTCAGTTATGGTGGCTTTCAGGATATTTAAATAAGACTCTTGAAAAACATATAGGTGGAAGATTATATTAATATTGTTATTGTTGTTATTGTTATTATTATTACTACTATTATTCCTTTATTGCTATGCACATCTAAAGCCATGATTTTATAAGAATTGTGACAGTTTTTTCACATGCACCTATTCATTCACAGTTTAATATACATAAGATCCCTCTCTTGTACTATTGACAGTGATGCTCACACCATTTTTCACATTCTGAAAAATTACATTCTCTAATTTTTATACTATGTCAATTAGTTTTAGCATGGATTTTATTTTTGTTTAAAGAAATAATAAGCTCTTTTTCTCAAGTTAAAAAAAAAAAGCTTAAATCATTATAAACTTATGTAAACAGAAAACTCATACTGCTTCTTCGCTGCATTACCATTGAAGTAAATTTGAGGTCTCGGATTTCTTTTCTTTCTGGACAAATGTTCCAAATATGGCAAAGGCAAGAGAGACTTGTTCTCTGTCCTAAGTACCTTAGTCCACTAACAAAGTCTGTGTGATCCATAGCTAAGAACCACAGAGCTCTTCCCCAACACAGAAGTTAAGTGCTGCAGTGATCTTGTCAACCACTATCTTTAAAGCCATAAATTCCAGGAAATATATAAACATAAAAATAATTGTGTTCCGTGTTTTACTTATTTAGAGGATGCATCCTCATGAAAATTTGCAGCAGCTAAATAGTAACTTACAGTTTCACACATTTAATACTGCATAGCCTTAGATTTGGCCAACTCATTTTTATTGATATTCTTCCTTGAGCTGCAGAGGTCATGATTTATTGCCTTGTAACATCACTTGTCTTTAACTCAACAGATTTCATCAAACACAGAGGATGAACTTTTCAGCCTCCTCAATAAGCCAATACCTATGCTTTCCTGCTTAGAGGCTGGATCAGTTCTGTAAATATATACAGAAATAAGCTTAATTTTCTGCAGACAGTTGCCTAAGTCACTTAGCAATTGCTTCTATGTGGATACCAAGCATCCAGCATAAAAAATAAAGAAAAAAAAGCTATTCATACACCAAGTATTTTAAAAACTTATAATGCCATACTTTTCATGTCTGTATAAATGTGTATATATTGAAATGTATATAATGATCCACCATATGTGTGGATTGTATCAGTTACATTTTATTGCATATCATGTAGTAGAAGCTGCTTGTTCTCCTGGAGCAAGCTATTGCTAGTGTTACGGAAGTTCCATGTAGACTTAATTTTTGATTACAAAAAGGCTTTTCTGAGCTGTTTGGTTCTCCACTGTTTGAGAGACAAGGCAAGCCTTTGCAAACCACTGTAAGAGTAAGCCAAAATGTTTAAAAGGCAGTAGGAAAGGAAGGCAAGGTTCTGAGAAGCTGATTTATCAGCTAGCATTTGTCAAACAGTAAACACCCACTGTTTGGACCAGAGCTAGCCAGAATGAAGCATGCCAGAGGAAGATGACATCTGGATAGTTGGCAAGCATAACTCCCTTGAGTGTGAAGGCAGATGCTATCTTCTGTGTCAGACCTAGCTGAAAGCCAGAGAAAATAGATAAATTTTTATCAATTAGTAGAATAAAGAATAAAAATAATAATTTAAAAAGGCAGAATTTTTGCACACCTTCAGAATAAACAACAGAACAGGGTAGCAGGAAATGGAAGAGAAAGTTATTCATGAGAGTCTGCAGACCTCATGTCTGAGCAGATTGGGTATTTTGAAAAGTTCACTGAGCGATCATTATTCTAGCTTACAGTCTTTCTCATTTACTGCCTGAAATGCAGCATGTAGTCACTGTTCTCTAGAGACACAATGAGACTTAGTACATATGAAGAGCAGCTTGAAAATGAAATAAAAACAGAGCTGATGGCATGGGAAGCACAATAACTCTGGTTTTCTAGGTTAGGCTAACATGAACTAAAACAACCACCTAATATGCTTTAAGATATCTTCTACATGTGTGAACTTTTAACTGTTACCTGCAACTTCCTTTATTAATTCTCAGGGGGGGAAAAGGCTTCTTTTTTCTGGACTACTCTGCTGACACCTAGTGAGCCTCAGTGCCAACAGTTTCAGGAAATAAAAGGTAATATCAGAGCAGCTGATTTTCAGTTCACTTGCAGTAAAATGTTTTATATGGCCATGTCTGTGATTCAGCAGAGTGCTGAATCATATATCAACTCAGAGAACACTGTAATACTAATGAGAGGAAAATGTAGAAAGATGGTTAAGAGGAGAAAGGGGAAAGAAGCATAAAGAAAAGAAGTGCTAGGTGAAGTCTTTCCCTCACAGGATAAACATCTTTAACAAGGTGTCATGGTTTGACACTGGCACAATGCCAGCACCCCCATGAAAATGTAACCTATCAATTGAATGCTGTGAAATGCGACTGAGAACAGAGCAAAACAGGCCAAACTTAAAAACAAGGGGAAAACTTTATTACACTACTACTACTATAAAAGAAAAAAGGAAGAGGAAAAAAACACACACAAAATTCAAAATGAAAACCTTTCAAAACACTCCTCCTCCCACCACCCAACTCGGACAAAACCACAGCAAGACACACTTGGACCCTTAACCAAGTCTTCATCCTTCCACATAATCAATCCTGAGTCCATCAGGGGAGAGAAGAGTCTCCCTTGCACCATAGACCCCCAAGAAATATAGCTGCCACCTCTTGTGTTTCCATGTCACACATGGCACTGCCCAAACACAGCAGGCCAGTGTGACACTCTCCTCTCCATGTCACAGTGCTCTCACCATCTTGCATGGACAAAGACTGCTTATAGGGCCCCTTTAAGGATGCTTTGCCAAGGACCAACAGGAACAACAGTCCAGTGTCTCATTTTGGGACTACAGTCCCCCCCATTTTCCCTTGGGGCTGGGGGTCCAAGAACAGGGATTGCCTTCTCTTCTTCTCTGAAGACGGAGGGCATCCTCACACCCTCCTCCGCTGACCTCTGTTCATTCCTGAACTGGTAGTTGCTGAAGGAGTCTCTTGGCTCACCATTGCATCCCCCTAAAATGCAGTCTCTCTTGGAGGAAGGATTGGTTCAGTCTATGGCTGACAAAAAGAGCCCAGCCAAAAGCCACTCCATCATCTCCCCCCAACCTTCTTTCCCTAACATCTAAGGTCCCCGGCTGTCTCTCTTTCCTTCAAACTGAGGAGGAGCAATATTTCACAAAGCCTTAATTTCACAGGAAAGGGTTAAAATTCTCGGACTCCCTGGACGGCTGAAATCTCTCGGCCCAGGACTGCTGTCTCCCACACTGGGCATCTTCCCCCCCGCCCCCCCTCCTTCTCCTCTGCCGGCAAACTTCCAGGTGTCTGCAGGCTCTCTATCTCTTTTCCCTCTAGGTTGGGGAGGTGAGAAGCAAAGACATCTCAGACATTCTCCACCCTTTCATCCACAGGAACTGGCCCAGCTTGGTTCCCAATCCTTCATCCCTTGGCCTACCTCTGCAGGCCACATGGCTTCCCCTTCCCCACCCAGCTCATGGCTGGGCAGGGGAGGTTTGCACTCTCTGCTGACTGGAACCAAAGAGAGCGAGTTCTCCTGGGAGTTCTGCTTTTAACCCCTCTGTGTTCTCGGAGGTGTGTTCACCTTCAGCTGGTCACCCCAAGTGTCAGTATCTGAACCTGACCCCTGATTGGAATGACCTCTTCCTTCTGAAAAAAATTATTTTTCCGTGTCAGGCTGCTTGGACAGGACAGTGGAGCTGGAAGCCAAGAGCCACAGCAGGGTGGGCAGAGCAAAGCTCTCTCTGACAAGGATGCAGTCCCATGGCACCTGAACAAAAAAGAAAGCAACCATGGCCAGCTAATGTATCAATGACTGCCAGATGAGGATATAATAACAGTACAGATCTGAGATCAAGCCAGAAAGATGAGTCAGCAAGGCAGGGCCTGAAGAGATGATCACCAGAGTGCCACACAGGTCAAGGCAAGGCTATAGTAAAGGAGGTAGGTGTGATTTGAGCTGCTCCAAGTGTACTCCCAGCCCAGGCAGCAAAACCTCTGGGAGAGCAGGGTATGCACTCTGGCCCTTGATATAATGTTACATTTCAAGTGCTCACTGAACTTTTCCCCTGCCTTATTTTTCCATCCCTGATGGTGATTTTGCAGACACCTAAAGAGACTATGCCAAACCTTTTACAAAAAGAAAGCTAAAACAACAGAAATAACAGTGATGGTCAATATCAATTGTTTCACTGACCTAACAGCCTTTGGAATAACTAGGATCACCAGTGTGGGAATTATCCTTTGCCTTACTATTCCCATAGAAAATCACACTCTGAAAAAAAAATGTGCACAGTCCCCTCAGTGAATTACTGTTGTGTTTGATGTATCCACTGTATCTATAGCAATAGTACCAAAAAATGCCCATTTAGAAGTGGTTTTTGAAGTGCACGTGGCTTGTAAATTCTCAGTATGAATGACTTGCACGAGGATGAAATATGTCCATCTTCTTCAAAGAGGAAGGTCTTAGTGAAAGACATGAGTCCATGGCAACTTAGAACTCCAGTAAGTATCTGGAAATCTCCTGGATACTGGAGCATGGTGCTTCAAGGCTCAATAAACACTTCAACCCTTCAAACTTTATTTATTGCCATTTCTAAATTAAAAGTATTTCCTATAAAAGATTTTCATATATTTCATTTATATCATTGTGAGTTATTTAAAAGAAAAAAATACTAATTCCATCACGAAAGGACCTCTACAATCTGAATTTGTTTTAAAGAATCAGTGTTCCACCTAAGTTTTATAAGTGATTTGACTGTGGAAATGAAGTCTCCTGTATTGATTTGACATAAAATTGAAAACAGGTTCTACATTTTAGCTTTTATGAATGACAGATGCATCAGGAATACTGAGTCTCTCTGCTTCCTCTTTTGAAGAAGCAAACTTTGGGAATGGTTAGTGGACCTCTAAGACACATGAGCTCCTCAACTCAGCAACAAAAATACACTGTTTTTATTAATGATTAAATAAATATGTGTGCTTGAAGTGTGAGGCCCACAGTGTCCAATTAAATGGAGCTGCTAATGTCTCCCTTTTAAGATTAATTCCTCCATGAAAGGTTTTCTATGTAAGACACCAAAAACACTTCAGCATATAAGCAAAAAAAGAGAGACATTTTAAAACAAGGAAGAAGAAAAATGGGAGGGATGGGGAGGGAAAGGGGAAGGCCCCATCTACTAATAACACTGATGACAAGAGACCCAACTCTGGTATAGTAACACACAAAAAGTATCTGTTCACTCTTATGTAATGCTTTGGATTCATTACATATTTATGAGTCCTGAGCCAGATGCTAAGGAATTTTGGCAGCTGTCAGATGCTTGTTTTCCTATGGTTACAAAATGAACTTGTTCTCCAAGTAATGAAAAAAAAGTGATATTTTCCCAGCCTTACCTTCTTTATTTAGACAGCAAGCAAATTATCATCTAGGAAATAAATCTTGGAACATAATCTTGAGGAATTTTAACTAATATGAATCAGAAATAGGGCTTAGTTTTCCACAGATACACACACACACAAAAAAAAACCAAAACCAAAAAACCAAAACAAACAAACAAAAAAACAAATCCCAGCTTTCAATTTAGCCTCTTGAAGGTCAGTCCTGATACAAGAATGTTACTAGCAAAAAGTACCAATGTTCAAATCAACTAATCTTTATTCAAGGTAAAATTAAGCACACAGGAGGAGGGCTTATGCACACATAAGTGATAGGAGCACTAAATATTTGTCATGATTTTTCAAAGACACAAAAGTTAATGTCACTCTAAGATGTGCCATTTATAAGCCTATTGTATAAGTTTATTGAGAATAATTTTATGAAAACACCATAATGCAGTCTATGATTTCAAAATAATATTTTTAGAAGGGCTTCACTTTGTATCTAACTACATAAAAATGTTTGCATTTAAAATCAGAAAATAAACCTTTTTTTTTTTTTTAACATTACTTGACATCACACAGAAGTGCTACTCCACGGAGTACCCAGTGCTCTGGAGGCTGACGGGTTTTAAGATCCATAGCAGCAATGTAATTAAGATCTGTTCGACTGCTCTTTTTGTAGACCGGACATGAATACAGACGTGGATCTTTTGCAGCTGAAAAGCCAAAAGAGATATAAAGAGCAATTAAAGTTGAAAAAATGGGGCCCTAAGGGAATGATCATTAGGCAAATGGAGAACTGAATCCAAGTTCAATAGTACTCTGCTCTCTATTTGCTATTGCCAGTTGAAGGACATAACATGGTTTGAAACTTCTGTGGGTTTAACATGAGCACCTAGGAACTGATGCAAATCAATATATGTAAATAGACACTCTAGAGTAATTAGTGTTCTTATTGATGCAATCTGCCCACTGAACATTACTTCTTATCAATATATTATACCAAAATGAAATTTCCCTACTTTCAACAAACCTGGTTTGAAATGTATTTAGTATTTGTACTATACAGTACAAGTCATCAGCTACTTCACTGCAGAATTAGAACAGTAGTCTAGTCATGCTCAGTACTTCATTATTTAGTTGGCTGCGGATCATGCCTTTTGTAAAACATTAGCTATGCAAAATAGCATGTTAGCAAGATTTGCTTTTAGAGGTGGAATGCTTTTCAACAGTTTTCCAATTTTATGTTTTGCAGTGGATTATTCTATTCTGTTTTACATGCCTATTCAATAGCATGTCCTATTCTATATGCAAAAACCCATCACATTAAGATAAATACACATTTTCACAGCGCTGTCCTCTAAGCCCCATAAGTTTCCTTTCCATTCCTACATTCCTTTACTGCCTCAAAGACAAAACATCTCCCACCACCTCACTCCACTTCTTGCTTGCTTCCATGAGCTCAAAATCAGACTTGTCCAGAAAAAAAAGTTTTTATAAATATACACATTATATATATATATATGTATATAAATAAAAATATGTTATCTATAAATACAATATATACCTGTATATATATTTGTGTGTGTGTATAATCTATGAGTATCTTGTATGTTGTATATACATACATACAAACATTTATATATCTATATATATTAATTACATTCATTTTTGACAGGAGTGAAAGAGATTATTTAGATTTAGGTTATGGAGGCTACAGAGATCACAGAGTTTATGTATAAGAAAAATGGCATTTTAGGTCTGGGACATATATTGTCAATATGTTCAGCTTACCTGCTACAAAGCTCTTAACACCATTAACACCACGTATAGAGACCTATCTAAATATTAGGAAAATTGACTACTATCAATTATGAAGCAAGTCTGAAAACACATTTTCAGTGGAAGACTGGGAAGTCTTCCCCATTAAAAGAGATTTCCTATGTATACAATGATTAGCAGCAGCCTCATGAAATCCCTGCAGCCTAAAATATTTCAATGTAGTTAAATAAAATGTTACCTTGAATTCAATGGAAATAACATCCTTTACAATACTGTTACTTACTGTTATTCTCTGCATATATCCTTATAACTGGCATCAGCTCAAAAAGCACCTTGGGCTTAGATTCTGTCAGTCTCATGTTTCTTCTGTCCCAACCAGCTCCTTCTAAATACAGCCCATACACATAGACACCTTCTGAAGGAGGGCTTGTGATATCATCCTTCATCCATTTAGTGACTTCATTGCACAGCACTACACTGTCAAGAGCCCATCCTTTGTTGGCTCTCGTTATTTCCTGCCCAAACCAGACAAAAGTTAGGTGGTTACATTTTCACATGAGCACAGAATCCTTTTTCCCAGCAGTTATTAGAAATATGTTTGTATGGTCATAAAATATCCTCTTTAGTACAAAAAAATCCCACCAATCTTTTACAATATTCATGTTCAGAGAAGTCTGACTTTTCTCTAAGGGAGTAATGGATGGCACTGCAAGAAGGCTTTCGGTATTTTTTTCACTATATTTGATTTTAATTTCTTTCTATTATATAAAGTATCTAAAAAGTATACCAAGTAATACAGCTGCTGGATGTCAATGGTAGCCAACTTTTGTGAACACAAAAATTTCACATATTTCATGAGATGAGAAAACATTACCTGCATGTGGTAAGTGAAACATATTTTCTGGGGTTACCTTCCTTTTCCTGCACCTCTACTCTTCAGTAACTGTATTTCTAATGAGTAAGAACTCACTCAGCTATAAAGCTATGTAAAGAAACTGCAAAAAAACCTGTTAGTTAATGCACTGGACAATACTCAAGTTCTTTACTATGCCACGCAAATAAGTTATGGCAAACCCAAATTTTATCTTAGTCTTCTAATGGCTTCAAAAATCTTTCTTTGAAGTAATTGGAATGAATGCTTGCCCCGTACTGCAGTTACATGAATGATCTAAAAGAACTCAAGATTTATAGCTCAATGATTGTTCCTCCTTCTCATTTCTATTTGTTTTACAACACAGCAAAGTCCAGAAACTCACTTTGATATTTACTTGGGATATTAAGTTGTTACATATTCACAGTTCCTTTTTACAGAACCATAAAATTCTGTCATTTCCAACTGGTTTCAATCCTGCTAGTAAACCTTTTCCACAACCTTGGATGCAAAAGATAGTCCTATTTTAGGATTGTTCACTCAAAGAAATATTTTGTTACAAAGTTTGGGCTTTTTTTTTCTGAGGTCCCATTGTATTTTCACCTGAGTATTCTTTTTTAATTTTACACGCTCCAGATGCTTACTGTTTCCCATATATCCCTTTATGCTGACCAACACAGGTATTTATTGCTTCATTTTAAAGTAAAAAAGTTGCTGAGCAGCCAACAGAATCACCAAATTAACATACATGCATTAGCAAACACATCAAATATCATATTTCTATGCATCAATAAAGGAAAATCTTTCCCACTTCCTGAAGAAAGACTTTATCAGCTACTGAACAGCAGCAGTAAAATGTAAGACTAATTCTGAATAGTTTATCAGCCCATTCTCCAGTCAGGTATGTACTGAAAACAGAACAAAAAAAAAAGGGGGGGAAAAGGCAAATTCATGGGCTTAATGGCCATTCTCAAGGATATCTCAATGGAAACATGAGTCTAAATATTTTTCTAGTCTACCTTAATAATGTTGTGAGGTAGCCTCTACTCATTTGGGCCTTGGTCAACACAGGAAACATAATTTAACACATTAGTGGTTGTAATACTGAAAACGTATATGTGAAGGAAGAGCAGTTAACTCAGGAAATGTTAGACAGCCACAATCTTCCCACGTGTATAAACTCATCCTTCATCAGACAATACTTTCTGTTAAAAAAAGCATGTAAAAAAATAAGCAGAATAAGACTTCAAACACAATTTACCTGTCTCACTGCAGTTAAAAATCCTTGGGGATTAAAAAACCCTGTCATCCAGAAACAGTTCGGTCGACTTTCAAAAATCCACTTGTAAAACTGGTGGTTTCGTTCTAGAAGCTCAGTAAACCAGAAACCAAGTGTACTGGAAGGCCAAGATGCCTAAAAACCGTAAACATGTTTTTAAATAGCACATTGCTGTCAAGCAAAGCTACATCTTCCCATGGTAATAAACAATATAATATTAGCAAAGCATATTTAAAGATCATCTATCATATCTTAACTTTAATCTGATGCTTAAACTTTGCATCCCACTGAAACCTGAAGGAAATTATTTTTCTGTTTAAAACATGCCTACTATTCCATTTACATGTTTAATGCTCTCTGTGGAATTGTCCATGTTATGACATTTTTGCAAGGTTAGACAGCTGTATAAGAGAAAAAGTTGTATACATGTCTTTATAATTCCAAGGTCAATATAGCAAGACAACATGATTTCTGTAGGACTGTTCTGCATTTTTATTCTTCTGAATAAAACCTAAGGAAAACTGAACTTGGACTATGTGGAGATATAGCTGTGTTGTGAAGCATCTGTTCACATCTAGATTTTCTACCATGAAAACACTTTTCCAGTAGAAACAAAACAAGCAAACAACAAAAAAAACCCCCTTTTTTCTTAAAAAAAAAAAAAATTCTTTCCATCAGTTTCCATTAAGAGGTCTAATTATCCCTGGAAACAATTTATATGGGGAGAGGCTGAGATCTGGGATTGTTTCGCTTGGAGAAGAGAAGGCTTAAAAGAGGCTTAAATAGGTTTATATCTCATGTGGAGGACTGAAGAAGATGGAGCCTGATCCTTTTCAGCAATTGGACAGAAGGCAATGGGAACAAGATAAAATGTCAAAAATTCTGTTTCAACTTAAGGAGTTTTTTTTGTATGTTTGGCTGGTGGTTGGTTGATTGGTTGGTTTTTACTGTGAAGATGATCAAAGAGTGGAATGGGTTGCACCTCTCTGATTCTGGAGACTCCTGGGAAACCTAATTTAACTGACCCTGCTTTAGGAAATGTGATTAAACTACACTGTCTCCATAGGTCCTTTCCAGCATCTACTATTCTGTAATTATGTGGTTATTTCTCAAACTCAAAGTGCACTGATTTTGACCAAAATGGACAGGCCACTTCTACTTAACCCAGAAAAGGATGTCCAATAATTATATATGTCCAATAAATAACACTATCTTAGTCCATAATGTGGGTGCTAATTTTTAAAATCCATCATCATATTTTAAATTTCTCTCCTCTCTCTGGGTTTTTATACTGCCATTATGCAACAGACTGTTAAAATGGAACAAAGCTGCATCCTTCACATTCATTTCAATTTTCATAAATGAAAGAAGGCTTGTTTTGAATATGTTTATTTTAGCACAAAATCTGTTCCAGCTGTTGCACAGCTCTGGTTAACACTTCTGAAACATAGTTTGAAAAAAATGTTTACTATAAGTCTAGCAGTTTAATCTAGTCTTCATAAATAGAATTTTTTTATTTCTTTCCAGAACAAGTGATGTACACCTACCTTTTCCCAGCTAGCAGGAATCCTTCCATCATACATGCAGTCTAAAGCATCCCTCAGATTTTCACTCATAACTATTGTCCCATCAATGGCAAGTTTTAGATCAGTCAGAGTGCTTCTCACTAAAGAAATAACTCTCTGCATTTGTTCAATCTCCTGTTGCAAAAATATGTGCATAGGTTGAAAAGGTCCCATATTCTTTAGTTTTTCTTTTACCTGTTCGTAGAAAACCAAAGATCTTTCAATAGAAGTGAAAAAAATAAAATTTGCTTTATGTCAATGTTAGGCCCCAGTATGATCTTTGAGACATAACACAATTTATTTACGAGCTTAAATGGTCAGTTTGGCAACTCCCTTGAATTATCTGCAAGAGAGAAACACAGGATTTTTTCCAAGAGAAATCTGTGATGCTGAGACAGACTATGTTTTTAGTCCAAGTCATGATTTAGTCTTTGAGCTAATGTCATTTAAAGAGCTTGTAGGCTGTTTACCTTAGTTCAGAGAATTCAGCTTTAGTTCCAACAAGCAATTCCAAGGTTCTTTTTGAACAAACTAATAAAGAGTAATTGCCTCAGCCACTTTGCTTCAGCATAGCAGCAATGCCTGGGAACTATCACAATACCAGGCAGTCCTGTATTCTAATCAATCTCACTGATACATTTTTAATCAAAAGTGTAAAATAAACAAATAAACAGCTGCATTAACATAACTAGAAATTTTATAGTGTCAACAACCTCAGTTAAAAGCTGATGATCCTACCTCCCTCATAGTGCAAATGACAACTTAAACATTAACAGGTTTAATATTTCTGAAAAAGTTCTTACAAAAGCACTTCAGCACACATTTAATGACTTCATTGTAAACATCAATAGTTTTGCCACACTTCTTTAAAATACAAAGTATTGCCTGTATGAATTAATTCAAACATGCTTTTAGAAAAGTTTTTGGGAATTTGTTGGTGTTTTTTATTTTCAATCCATAAAAGGCAAGATGGACCAAATGTTTTTGCCAGAATTTCATTAACTCACTTCAAATGGTACATAATCAGCAGGAAGTTTTTCCAGCATATCATCAGCCACTGTGGCTACAACTGCCTCCCGAGTTTCACCTCCTCCACCAGAGCTATCTTTAGGCTGAATACTGAGGATGGTGTCCAATACATCTCTGGAAACTTTAGTTTGGTAGGTGATATCCGCATTGGGGTGCAAACCAAACACCTCTGGTGTGTCATAAGCAGGAAGGCTCTACATAGTAAAATATAAGAAGAGTACAACTGGAGATTTAGAAGCAAATTATTAAAACCCCCCCCCCCCAAAAAAAAACCAGAAAAAAACCCCATAAAACTCAACACACAACAAAACCAAATAAAAAAGGAAAAAAAAACATCGATTACTGTTAAGTAATGAGCTAGATTTCTTCAAATAATCTTAAGCCAAATAACTTGCTATGGTCTATTTGTCGTGTCACAGCCCAAACCACACCAAACAAATTGTGTTTTAACAGCTATACACTATTTTAATAATAAACTTTTACTCTCATATATCTAGACCTTTTATTTCAAAGAGGTTGTACTCAATGTCTCTGGACTCCATTCTTTGCCCCCTTTAATAACTTTGTGCCATTAGGTATGTCCCACAAGAAAAACACATGAAAAAGAAAATATATATTACTGCCATGAAAATTATGACATTGATAACCAAAATTAGTTATCACTAATAGATATGCAAAGTGCTAGAAATCACTTTAAAAATCTATGAATGAAAGACAAAATACAGGTACTCAGAAAAAAAGACAAAAATTATAGGGAATCAGGAACTTACGAGAAACATTTTATGAGAAACAACTTATGAGAAACATTTTTCATTTACCAACCTGTATGTACTGAAGGTATTGATCCACCATAGTACATCTGGGTATGCTATATCCTTTGTAGAAACTGAATTCCTGACTGAATGTGTTTTCACTGAACCAAATCTTTACAAAGGTGTTCATGAGTCTTTTGTCAAAGTCATCTGTCACACGACCACCATACTGGATCTCACCTATCATGTAATGAACAGTACTCCAGCAGATCCCCTAAAATTAAGCAGAAACCACTGACTTCAGCTAATCCACTCTTATTTACTTAGACCTCCCTTAGAAAAATCAGCTGATGTACCATGTCTGTCCCATTTGAAAGAAAGTTACTTTCCTATTACTCTTTTTTTCATTATAGTCTTGCATTCCATGAACACCTGCAAGGATTTCTCAAAATAGAATTTGCTGAAATTAAAGAGCATCTTGAAGATAGCAAGAAGGTTACAGATATATTTCAATTCTCCTTTCACTTAAAATGCCAACTGCAAACTGCTCTGACACAGACCTCTCTGTATGACAACTGACCATATGAAAGTGAGACACATAGGAGACATTCTTGTATAGTCATTTAAAACCACTTTTGACTTCTTCATTCTGCAAAGATAGGTGGAAGAGGGGGGAAATCTTACTTTTACTCGAAATAGATTTAAACATGAGAGTATTTGAAATATCTCTTTTAAACTAATTGACTTAATTGGAATTGAAAAGAAGATATATACTTCTAAGGTTTATATTTCTGAGATGGCTGGAAAGGCTTTTTTTTAATGTAGAGATAATACAGAAATTAAATATGCACTGAATTAGAAGTATAAGTCAGCTGCTGACAGATATACTTGAAATATTGAATATTTGTGGAAAAAACAATAAATTAAAATCACTTTTGTAGTTAAGTTACTAGGAAGCATTTGCATACATTCTACTACTAGAAAGATCCATCATCTTAATCCACCTTTCCCACAAAACCATTAATTACCTTCTTGGTATCCATGCGATTCAAGTGGTTTTGAATGAACTGCACAGCAGCATTGAAATCAGCTTGATTAAACTCATAGGGAATATTCCAACCCAGAGACCCGAATTTGCATCTTTCTTGAATGGTGGAGTGCAGAAAGGCTACAGCATACAACAGTGGTTTCCATTGCACCATTTTACTGGCATCTAATAAATCCTGGTTGACACCTATTGATTGCAAATGGGCTTTATAAGAATCACTGTAATTGTCTTTTTCAAAACTACTTCAAATCAATGCTAAAATATCACTCTAGAAATATTCACTTGGCTCTCTGCTTCTCCCAAGGGTAAATTATTGTCCCACAAAATGTTCTGTGCTGGAGACAGTTTATAGCATGTTATTAAATTGCTCAAATTAAAAGAGTAAACTTCAGGGGAAAAAAACCCATACTTTACTAATAGCTGAATTCACATCAAGTGGCTTTCTACACAGATTTTGTCCTTTATTTTATGTAGTGTAAAAAGCATTTGATGGCTAACCATGCCATTTTTCTGCCAAAAGACAGAATATTAAAAATTCAAACACTTTGAACTGAAATACTACAAGCCAAATTGTGAGAAAAGAAAAGGCATTCATTGTTTTGATATCCAATTAGCTGTGGCAACAGAACATCAGCAAATCTCCTTTTCAATTTTCAAAACAAAAACTAAGATGTGCCCTGGCATCATTGCAAGCAGTTCCTCATACCAACTTACACCTACTACCAGTTTAACCTGACCACACAATAGCATCACAGTCCAAAATCATTATAATTCTATCACTCACCACTATATGTTCTCTTTAGTCCAGCTCTGAGCCCTTGTGGTGGTTCATTGGTAAACTTAATCGACATTTGAAGAAGGGTGATGGGGAATTGTTTGTGAATGTCAGTTGTAATCCAAAGTCTAAAGCTTTCATGAACATTCTCTGTCTCTATTACTGTGTCCATTAACTCATGCAGAAAGTCAAGTCCAAGGTGGCAGTTTTGCAGAAGCGCCCAACCTCCCTAGTTTAAAACAATAGAATTTAAAAAGTTATCAACATTGTTCAAAAATTGAAATCTCCTTGATGGGAGCTAAGATCTGGGCTGTTTCTTCTGAAGATGGTGTTAGCTTATTTGGTTTTTTTCACCTGAACAAGTGGTCCCTACTTGTCTCATCTGGTCTATTTAAATATTCTCTACCTTTTCCATTTCAATACATTTAAGACATACCTTGTCATGACTACAGCACTGATAGAAACTGATAAATTTTGACTTACATAAGGGAGCTCAGGAGTAGCTCCACAGAGCAACCTGCAAAACCTTGTTCCTCACAGGGGTTCCAGGCTTGGAAAATAATCAAATAAACATATGTTATTAACCTATTTCTATCAATCAATAGATGTCAAACTTCTTTATATGAATTACCATATTTCATTATAGGTGTCTCATATACCTCTTCCCTAAGACACCTTGTTAGACAGTGAGGGAAGGTAACTGCATTTCTCTTGACTAAACTAAAGGTGCTCCTTTCCCCTGTTTTTGAATGGGTTTCTTCTCATTTGATCTGTCAATTAGTTCCTTATGAGAAGTTATCAAACAAGAATCTGAAGCAAAAGTAAAACAGATCATAAAAAGAAGCTCATAGCAAAGGAGAGTAAGATCAGTATTTTCACATCAGTGGGTATAGCAGTAGTACCACCTGATGCACAAAGAATGCGAGATTGGAACATCTCACCTTTCTCATACAGATAGTTTTTCTCTTTAATTCCTCATCCTGTAAAATGCCTGTTACCAGATTGTCCCTCCCAAGTCCAAATTCAGACTACAGCAATACAAAATAACTTGCTATACTTGTCTTGTTTTTCTCAAGTTTATGTAACAATCAATAGCATATCTGGAATTCATTTTCTTTATTTAACAAAATACATCCATATTACTAAAATAAAAACCTGAAAATATAATCTGAAATGCCTACAGAAGAATATTTGCTGGTGATATAATCAAAAAAACCAAAAAATCAATTCAGCTCTGTTCATCAGTCTGCAATCACTATAAAATCCCCATTTTATATGAAAACCACTCAATTTTCAAGGAAAAGCAGATGCACAGTATCAAGAAGTTTGCTGTGGCAAATTGAAGGAGTGTGAAAATACAGTTCTCTTGCTTAGGACATTTATATAAATAAACGTAGGCATTTGCATCAGCACTAATTACCCACCAAACAACATTATCTCATGGCAGGATTTTTATTTCTAAGTGCTTAATACAGAGAGAAAAACATTCCGGTTTTTGTTACTTACATGAGCCATTGTCTGCTGTAGAAGTTTACGAGCATGGATTCCTTGCCCCTGGCCCATGGAAACACAATATGTTTCTATCTTTAGTCTTTTTCCCAAAGCAATAATTGAGTCCGTAGGATCAGAGCCCATGGAAAGAAAGCATATGAGGGGAGTACGTGGATCTGACTCTTCCCATGTTTTCTCCAAGTCCAAGATGACTCCCTCTGCGTATTTCTCCCCCATAGTGTCAGTGATATATTTTCTTGCCTATATTAAAAAGGTTAAATTTAACTTGTGACCTAACCATTTAATACTGTTTTCTTCCCAGTGTAAATATTACCAAAAGGTCAACTGAAGATCAAAGCAATTATAAAAATTTATATCAAAAATATAAATATACAACAAGTTTTTTTTTACATGTCAACACATCATACTGTCTTTGAAGGTATTATTTTTATAGCCTTATACAACCAATGAATTTAAAAAAAATAATTATTTTATTACATATATCTGTATGTATTTATATTTATAACCATAATTACAGTATAATAAAAAATAACAACTTCTCTAAAATTTTAGAAAAATTTTAATGAATTAAGGATATCTCCATTAGATAGTGTAACTCTTAGCCTCAGAATCTAGAAAAATAAGAGAAAAATACTAAAGATGGGCTTCAAAGCTTGTAAGCCTTTCTCACTGCAGTAAAATAAGCAAAGAATTAACAGTAGTAATGATTAAAATAACTATCACTAAGTAGACAATCCAGAGGAATAGGTGAAAACCAACTCTTCTCCCCTCTTTATTTATCTTTAAAAATTCTAGATTATTGTTCTTTCTCTCAAAGAAATAGAAAAGGCTCTTTCAAACACTCTGAGATGATCTTTCTTACAGTCTTTCCCCCCACACAGCTCTTGTCTTAGATAAATCTTCCCCTTAACACCTCTGGGTTACCTCTCAGAGACAAAAGACATTCAGCATATAACATTTGATAAACTATCAGTTTTCATAAAACCATGGAAAGATGAAAGTTTACCTTGCCCCATTAACAGTAAGGAGGAACTAATCTTGTGTGATCTGTTTCAGACACATAGCAGACATCATAGAGATATTCATTATACAGTACTGCTTAATCTATTGACTGCAGTTACACCAGTAACTGGTGAGATTTTCTCTGAGTCCAATCACAATTCTAAAGATATGCATCAATAAAATTAACACCACACTTCAAGTGATACATTCTAATTTCAGTAAATCATCATTAATTGTCCTGAATTGTCAGTAATGTTATAAATTTTTGTTCTTTTGTACTGGAGAAGAACATAAAGTTTAAAAATAAGTTCCTAGAAAATGATTTTTCTTTAAAAAAGGTCTATTTAATAAACTTAATTTCTGTAATTTTTAAATAGATGTCTTTAAATTGAGAACTTTGAGCAGATTTTATTAAAGATTTTTCCAAAGTGATTATAATTCTTCCATGCAAGAAATAGTTTATCAATTAAATTGTTAAATTGTTTTCAATTTTACCTCATCCAGTCAAGTTCATTAAAATATTTTACTTCAGTTTAACACAGTGACACTTGTAGAGTTCTAGTGAGTAAGCAAGGATAGTCAAAAGTATCTTCTGAACCAATAAAGCAGATCTGGATAAACACATATGATTCCAGCAGAAATCACCACAGTGGGTAATATTTGTTCAATATATTGGAATAATTTTTTATCACTGCCCTTGTAACAAATACATAAATAGTCTGAAAAGAATTTCAGAAAATAAAACATTACAAAATGGACCTTTAGCATTATATAAGATAGTACAAACCTGCAATCTGAAAACTATTACTGTAGTGATACCTAAATAGACTATGTAGGCTATAAAAATATACCTGAGCTATGGTCCTGTCAGGACACCAAGATCTGATAAGAAGAAGATGTCTGAAGCAGTCCAGAGATTGACCATAGCCACTAGGAACCGATTCTTCTTCAGGATTCTTACTATCAAACCAGATTTTCCACTGTTTCTCTTCTCTGGAAATCTGCAATTATACCATCAAAGAAGCAAATATTACTAAAAAGACAAGTCATATTTGCACTGCTGCTAGGTCGGAAACTTTTAATGAGAGTCAGAGATGTGAAATTCACACCCAGGCATTTGTTTAGAGTCATTCTTCCACAGATTTAAAAAGGCTATTAAAAACTTATAGGATAAAATTTCAGATTATAAGAATGCTATTGTGGAATACACAACCCGGGAGTATTCGTATTCTGAAAACAGGAGCTATTCATCAGTATGTTATATTCTGATATAATATAGCATAGCTATGTCAGAATATGGATAGCTAGGCACAGATACAGCTTTGAGAACAGCAAGTACATAATTGCTCTCCACATGTATGTACCTTCTCCCTAACTTTTACTCCATGTAACCAGAATAATATTGGAACAAGCATCATAAAACATAGTGTTTTATGCAAAATAATGTAATAACCAGAATAAAAATAAATTTGCAATATATTAATTGGAGAATTGTATTGGGATAATCCCAATCTGAAAATATTACAATTTTAGAAAGTATGAACACTCTACACTCTTCTTATTTTCTTGGGGGCATGGTTGAGATTTTATATCAACATATGTTGCTAAGCAGTCAGGGCCATAACTGTGGCCATCTGCTGTCAGTTTTGTTTCTCTTCCATTAAATAAACCAGTTTCCATCACATGGCTGGATTGCTGCCAGACAATTACTTGTTAGACAAGAGATCAACTTTCAAAAGCTCTTACGTACTTGATCAAGAATATCTGAAAACTGCTCAAGCTTACTGAGCTCCACCAAGTTCAACCAAGTCATATCCAGAATCCATTTAGCTGGCTTAGGAGGACAAACTTTAAGGTCTAGGGAAGCACCACCTACAAGAAATTGAAATTAGTTATTAGCACTGTTGGAGAGACAAAGAAAAATAAACAAAATAAGAAGGAAAAAAACAAATACAATAATCCATTTTTTAAATCATGATGTTACAGAAGTTTTCTACCTCACAAAACTATGCCATATTTGATTAAGCCAAGTTTGCAATTGGTTAATTTATAGTATTTTTTTAATATTATGTAACTTAGTCAGAAGTATTAGACAATTTACATTTTGAGGCTTTACTGGCTTTTTGTGCAATGTGCCTGGAAATAATGGCTTTTTGAGAAAAGATATTCTGAAGATTCAACATAGAAAAATTCACACATATAATCCATTAATAAATACTGCCTGGAAAACTAAGTCTCTTGAAAAGGTAATAAAAAATGGATCCAAATTTTCAAGTGAACTCAGTGCTTGTATGTAGTTGAGGCCAAAGCCATGACCTTGTCTCATGCAGCTGAGACTCTGATGTTCTTTTAAAATGTTAGCCTCATTTTCTGCTCCTATTTGCTGCAGTTACTATAATATGTTTAGTACAATAACAATTTTTCTAAGCTAAACACATACCTGATGGTATTTGAGCAGCAGACAACAATATTCCTTTCAAATTCTCATTATTATAAAGATATATTCATCAATATTCAGTGTGCTGCTATAAATTAGAGCTGCCATACAATGCTGTCTGTCACCAGATCAGAATGATAAACATGTATTCTTAGAATCAACTGATTTCTCATGCGCAAAAGGAAGGAGCATGCTGGCTAGGAGATACAAATACATAAATTTTCTAAAATAATAATGTGCTCTCCTTATAATTTATTCATAGTTCTCACCTTTAATAAGTGTCAGAAATTCTTCATGTTTCACTCTGTTTCTTTGTATATCAATCTTCAAAGTAAGAAGTAATGTGAAAAGAAATTTATGTTCCTCATAGAGCCCTCGGGCAGTATGTTTGAATACTTCATATGTCATATATTCAATAATATTGGTAACCCTCTTGCTGGTTATAGGGCTCTTGGTAGACCTGTTAGAAGAAAGGTCTGCAGTTGAAATTTGATTTTCTTAGGCTTTATAGAAAAGGAATACTATGCAAAAAAGAAAAAGCCACAGTTCAGTATTTTCAAAACATGAAAAATAGTAGATCACAAACAGAATATCAGACAACAAGCTGGCAACAACTTTCAGATTGAGGGAACAACAACAAAAAATCCTTTCTAATCAAGTCTTTTTGTCCATCTGAAAATCAATGCAGTAAAATGGCATTTAATTATCTAATGACAAATTTTGAGGGACTGTAAGTAGATTAGAAGGGTCTTTGCCTTGTTAACTTACAAATTTTTATGGGTATTTAAGCTGACAATTCTTGATCAATATTCTAAGAAGCATGATATTAGTTTACAATAAATTTTTACTGTACTACAGGCACCTCCAGGAATGGGTAAATACAAATTATACTTATTGTTAGCTAAATTACCTGGCTAGGGAGCGGTCAAAAAGCCCCAAAAACTGTCGAAGTGATGTCTGATACATGACATTGACCATGCTCATCTCAGTGATAAGGAAGTACAAGATGCTACCTCGTGTTGCAACTGAAGAGCAGGAAAGAAAAATTTGTTCAAGTAGAAACGTAGAGAAGAAAACTTTAACTCTCCAAAACACATAAAATGATCTTTACACTAATGATAACTGAAGATCCTTGAGTTTCTCTATTCTTTACTGCCAGAAAAATAATAAAATCATTCATTTAATCCTCATGTATACATCAGGGGAAAAAATTATTTTCTGTAATTAATGCAAGCTATGTAAAGTCCAGCTTTCAAATACGAGCACATCTGGAGATCTGCAATATTCAGATCATCAGCAGAACACATAAAACTTATGGCTGTTTAAAATACTGTTTAAGTATCCAAACAAATTTCTTTTTACAAACTTTTACAAGATTCATATAGAAGAAATGAGCTATATTGATTGAACTTACCCAGCACTGATTTAAATTCTTTTCAGGAGTCATTCAGTTTTAAACACAAAGGTTTCTGGTACACTAACTGTATCATCTTACACATTTCATTGAATACAGACAATTACAGAGAGCTATTTTTTCCCTGTTTTCCCTGTTTTTCTCACATTTTTTCACCTGTCAGTTGAAAGTCAAAAGACTCATGAAATTTGTTGACTATAACAACCAAAGAATAAATGGTGAAGCATTCATCAGAACAGATATAGAGAGTACTTAATGTTATACAAGCTCTGTAAAAGAATGTCAACATGTTGAACTCAAACATATACTTACCTAAACACCCTAATGATGTGCTTGTTTATAGAGCAATGAGAAGTCTACAAAGAGAACAATTCACTCAGTTTTATAAATTCCTCATGAGGCATAACATTGACTATTTTCTCTGTTACAGCCCAATATGACATCTCCTGGATACATTTTACTTACAGGAAAAGACAGATCTCTCCCACCAATTTTTGTCTTCCTGAACTCATCCTACCATTTCTCCTGCCCTAAGTATTGGTGTTTTAAATATATGGTCTAGCTATTTGTCTTCTATGACTACCTTCACTCACCAGGTCTGTACTCTTCGCGGGCTGAATTGATCTGTACTTCAGTTTCAGCAGAAGTTTGCAGTTTCTGTGTTATTTCTTCAGCAGTCTTCTTAGTGTTACTCAATACAATTACTAGAGTCTCATCATCTGCCAGAGAACTCTTAGTGCTTGTAAGTCGAAATAAAAGGTTATCTTCTAGGTCTTTAATTCTCCTTTTGTTCATAGTCACATCTTCAATAAGATCAGTTCTTTCTTTCTCTAATTCCTATTGGATTACATGGTAATATTTGGGAAACAGACGAGCAATCAAAAAGAAAAGAAAAAACCCAAATATTTAGCTTAAAAAATACTGATCCTACTAAAACAGCATAGGTCAAAACTTGCTGAATTATTTTGGGGAAATAATTCCAGTGGTATTTCTGACACAATATATATTGCCAGGCTCTGAACCTGCTACATAAGTAGGCATTAACAAATCATTTCTAAAAATATTATGGAAGATGCTTGTATCATGCCTTAAAAGAATAACAAGTTCACAATGGTTTGTCTTCTCTTTCTGTTTCAGAAATGACAAATGCAATCACCATTCCAGACATAGGATTTTATTCCCCTACATGTAATCTTATCCACATTTATGCCTTGCTTTACAATTGCCATATAGAAAACTTAGACTCAATGGCCATGCTTAGTCATCAAATCAAGCATCATATATTTCAAGAAGTGCCAATACTCCTCCATCAGACAGGGATAATTTCAGTCTCTCACTAAAATGCTTCATTAATCAAGAAAGTATGTAGAACTTGAGTTGCATCACTAGAATTATTTATTTTATACATTTAGTAATACAATCTGGGTGGTTTATGTACCTAGATTCTTTTCCAGTGCCCAAATATAGAGGATGAATAACTGTTAATCAAGAGTTTTACATTAAAAGACAGCTATGTGAAATCCCTAGAAAAATACTTTTCAGCTATAACAATCTGTTCAATTAATTCTTAAAATTAACCTTTAAAAACTTAATATAAATTAGTCCATCAGAGATAAAAATCCTCTACTGAAATATAACTAAATGTTTCAGTACAGTGAAGTAAAAAGAAAGAAAAGAGAGAGGACGGGTTAAGAGTTTTTCATAGGAGAAGGTTAATATGAATCTTATGAATGAACAGTAAGTGAGCCAGTTGGTAAAAATATTTGCTGTCTAGATAAATACTTCACCAAATTTACAAAGGCCTGATGAATAATTTTAACAATGTCTCTCTGAACTTGGAAGTTCTGTGTTCACTCCATCATTGCCAACTCCATTTCCATGTGGTTTACCGGCTGCTAATATTCCAAAGGAATAGGGACAGCACTAAGAAACACATGATCTCTCATATAGCACTAGAGACATTATGGACCTGAGCCCTTAGCAATGTTTAAGGAAAGGTTTTAGTCCCCCATTTGAGTAGTCTTCCTTCATGCAGCTTTGAAAAACTATTACAACTTTTGAAATTGTTTTTTTAAAATTATTTTTCTACATTCTAAACTTTTGGCCTTCTTAACCTACATTCTCCTCCTACATTCCTAATTCAAACATTCATTTATTTTAAAGAATGCCCCTTTACCTTAAAAAGGAAATTCAGAAAAATTATCTTTTTATTATCGGATTTAGAGTTTTTTTCTTGGCATATTGAAACATCATAATCATCACCAGGTAGAAAATATTTAGTTGGACACTCAGAATAATGCAAAGACAACATAACTTAGAGGATGTGCTTACTTATTCAAAAGATCTGACAAAAAACTGATGAAAATAGACAAGAAAACTACAGTTATCTACATTTCAATTAACTGCTGCTTCATGGAACTGAAGAAAAGCAGGTAATAGTTTCATGAAACATTCTTTTCATGCAAGTTTGATGAAGTGAGAACTTCTAAATTGCATTAAAAGGCAGTTATCATCCAATTAAATATAATAATTAACATACTGCACCAAATTAAACTTCATATTTTTCTGATTCAGTTCAAAAATTTAAACATACTTTAGAATTCAATGCTTCATAAAAACAGAAAGAAATTCTCCTCACAAGAGCCTGAGAAACAAGGTGGAGACAGTTCACCAAGCTAACGTGAAGTAAACCTAGATGAAAACCTTACTAAAAAGCTCTTAAGCTCATCTATTAAGCTCTTAAAATGCTTTTTGCAGATGAATAAGTGTAAACAGTTGCAAGCTTTCTTCATAGCTTCAAAAATTTCCAGTCATAACACCAAGAATGCAGAAAAAATAAACCAAGTTATCATGTACATAAATTCAAGGAACTTGCACCAAAAAGACTATTTCAGATCCTGTTTTATGGAGTTCATTTCACAAGCAGATGACATTTTGCCAACTGTACCAAAGAATGCAATTTATTGTTAATATTCATAAAATATGAAAGCTGCTACATAGCTTATATCATCCTCTCACAAAATAATTTACAAGTAAAAGAATTTGCATCAACCGTTCCTTACAAAACTCAAGCATTTTTGCAGCAAAAATCTTGATATATGAATGTGAAAGTTCAAAAAACCATAAAGAGTTATTGCATATTATAACTCCACTACTAATCTGACTTATCTATGACACTAAATAAACAAGATTTTTGTTAAATTACATAACAGTCAATGTATCAAAATAATTAGATCATTTAAATATCATAAGCTATAATACCTTCAGACATATATCATATCTCTCAAATCCTGTTACTCCAGGAAATAAAGGAGAATCAAATGTATACCCATCTACCAGCTGTATGCTTATACTTATGCTTCACTTGTATCTTGCAATTGGTTTACATTCTGGTGGAAAATAAGAAATCAGTACTAGTGTTCCTATCAGTAAACAATTAATTCTGTGAGATATATGTGACAATGATTATTTTAATGGACATAGCAGACAACAGAGAGCCAGACTTTGCAGAAACGTTAAATACCATGCTCCTTTTCCTTGCTGGAAAAGGAAGGAAAGAAATTCATTCTAAGAGCAGAACCATATAAAAGATGGTAGAATGGGAAGAAGGATAGAAATGTGCATAAAAATATTGAAGAACTCTGATTTCAAATAAATAATCTCTTTCTGGGACAGAAGTTCTGCACATACATTGTAACACTGGATATCACCAAGCAGTCATACTGCTCAAATCATTTGGCAAACTTTCTCATATAAAATAGTTCCACCACTCTCCTACCAAAGGCTACAAAAGGTAGTAAGAATCCAGACACCTAAGAGGGAAACCCCCAGATTCCCAAAGATGCATCATTAGACATCATAGGAAAGTGTTTGGATGTGACATATTCAAATTGACTCCTCAGGAAACCTTGAACCACAAGGTGTATAAAGAGAGACCAAGAAAACTGCAACATGGTTAAGTATATTCTGTAGAAGTTCCCCTGCCTGTCAAGTTGTCCACTTGTCATTTATTTAGAGGAAATATACCCAGGGGTTTAAAACAAAGCAGTAGTGAGCATAACACTCTGAGAAGCTGGCAGAGAGAGCACCCTATGTCCATTTATTAGACATTCCCTCTTAGTGACAAAGTGGCCACTGAACAGTAGAATAATTTTAATTTGGAAGGCACCTACAGAAATTAACTAGTTCAGGCCCTGCTCAAACCTAAACAGCTCAGTTGCTCAGTGCAATGTCCAGGTGAATCTTGAACCCTTCCCAAAACAGAAATCCCACAAAATCCTTGGTTAATCTACTCCTGGGCATGACCACTCTTGATGTAATTATATTTCCCCTCATATCTAATCAGAATTCTTCATGTTCCAATATGAGTTTTAGTTCTCCATCTGCTTCTTGGTTCCTCTGAGAAAAGTCAATCTCCTCCCTTTCCTGTGTCCTCCAAGCAAGCACATAGCAACAGCAATGTCTGGAGGAATTTAATAAACTGTCTCCTGGAGGAATGTGCTATATTTCAAGGCCCAAGAAGTGAAGTCTGGCATAAGGCTTTGTGAATATACACATCACAGAGTGTTTTACATAGGCAGTGATCATTTCTTTACATAGTGGGTTGACAAGCTATCAGTGGTTGAAGAGGAGCTGATGGTGCAATGAAGCTGTCTGATAAAAAACAGACCTTAACAATTTGAGTGTGATTTTTCTCATGAGATCCATGCACTGTTTGGGAATGAAATGCAACTACTCAACATGAACAGGATGACTGAGTCCATTAACAAGAAAAATCTTACACTGGCAGGGCAGAGGGAGGTATTGGAACAATGGGAGAACCTCAACAGATGCCACAAAAGGAAAGAAAGATATTCCTGTCCTTCCTCTCTAGTGAAGGTAAACTGAAACTATTGCCAAAATCTTAGTAAATACACCAGTAAATACACAGTCATAGCTGCATAGTGTTTTTTATAACATGAACATTGCCTGACCTTATAGGTACAGGGATTAGCTGTTCCATAGTTTAAACGGTACCAACCAGCCTTCCTCCAGAACTCTTTGTGGCATGTTAATTGGGACTGGCATCTTGAACCTGGATTTCCTCAACTAATATATCTGAAATGTCAAAAGGTATGTCAGTAGGTGGCCGATTTTCCCTTGAGCAAGGAAGTAACTAAGTCTGAATTCTTTGCATTAGGTTATGTTTCCATGAGCTCCAGCGCTTGTAGACAGAACATCAGTTTTGATTTCAGGCCCCTTCGCTTTTCACAGGCCATTCTCATGAGGTAATAACTCATTGAGGCAGGAAAAATAAGGTCAATACAGCACAGTTGCAACAATAAGGAGACAGAGAAACTTCCACATGAATGAGTCAATTGCTTCTGTGCCACTTTTTAAACCATTAAAAATAGGTTATATTAAGAAGAATCACAATAGAGAGAGCCAGAAAGTTACCTTGCAATATTGGTATAGAGAGTAATAAATTAAAGTAAAAAATTCTACAGGTAAATATAAGAACTACAGACAGGAAAAGAGATACAATAAATTATTTTACCTGTTTCTCTGTGAGAATGACTCTGCCTAAGAGCTGATTTTCAAGACCTTTCATGGTTACAGTAAAGTCAATGATGGAGGTTTGAGCACTAATTTCAGGAGAGTAACAAGGATTTGGCAGTTTTGTAGTAATGTAAAGCTTGAAGCCATTCATAACATCCACTTCCTTATCACCAACTTTTACCTTAAGTAAAAGGTTAAAAAAAAGTCTTGAAATATAAAGACCCGATACACACATTTTCAGATACTGCATATAGGAAAAAAGGTTACATTTTTCTGCTTAAAGGCATAAAAATCCAGTTTTAAATCATACATCTGATGCAAAAAAAATGTTGAAAACAGTCCAGGACCACCTTAAATGGCCCATTAAAACATTATTTCAACTTCTAAAAATTGTCATAAGCAAAGGAATAAGGAACTCTATGCAGTAAATATATTAACCATTTGTGAACTTAAACCCTACCTTTTTTTTTTCTTTCATTAGCATTGATCAAATTTGAATGAGTTTAATTTTTATAGTCCTATAATTATTAGGAGTTATTTTGCTAAGGAGAAGTTGTGGGGAGGGGAAGGGTGGAAAGGGGAATTTACATATGTTTGCTCACTTGTTTTATTTTTACCTTGTTGGCTGAACCTATTTTAATGATGTTTCTTTCCAAAATGTTATCAAGTGCTGGGTCCAGCTCTTCTCCAATATCTTCTACTAAAAGAGGTCTTCCCAAAGAAAGGCTGTCTTCTAAGTGGTTTCTAAAATACTTGTGATTCAAAGAAGTGATCTAAAACATAGATGCAATACCTTATGCCAATCTTTTTCTTAGTTTCATATTTATATATAGTTTCATTTTCTTTTAAGTACTGCCAAAAGCAATGATCCTGTGAGTGGACTAGTATTAATGCAAACATTGTGAGCTCAAGGAAAGGGAACATCAGCATATCCTATTGCCAAATCTCATGGAATGCAAAGTTCTAATTTTCAGCTGCAAAGATAGAAGCAAAGCCGCACTTCCAATTTTGATATCCTATGAGTACAACTACTCAAGAATTTCACAGGAAAAATTCACAGGAACCTTTTAGCACCTTCAATTTTATTTTGGATAACATCTCCGAGTAAAACTGCACCAGGGTCAATTCCAAGATAAGTATTTTTCTGTGGATTTTTTCACCCTTGAAAAGGAGAGGTTTACAAGGAACAGAACCTTAAACAGTCTTTGCTTTAAATCGTCCCCAGTATAACTGAGATTTTCAACATGTTCAAAAAGAACATTCACCTTAGATGTTAATAAAGTTGTAAACAAACTAATAATAATTTTTATAATAATTAAGCAACCGCTAAAGGTTTCTACACCTAGATAACAATCACCACGAAAGTGGTAGTTATATTCACAGAACCACTCTATTATCACACCTCAAGCTACTTTTATGGATTTCAGGGTTTTGTTTATTAAAAAAAAAAAAAAAAGCTGGTTTATTGATGTAATTATAATTGCATCAAGTAAGAACATTCTTTCTCCTATTTTCTTGTTTGAATTGAATTTGTGTCTCTTGCCCCAGACTGTACATCTTCCCTGTATATTTGCAGAGCACTTAGCAGCTGACATCCATACTAAAACAACAAAAATTGACATCATTTCTGATTAAAATATGAAAAAATATCTTGCTATAACATTTAAAAATGATTCTTCATTTATAAACCCTTTCATGAAATTGTATTAATTCAACTAGTTGGTGTTTTTTCCTAACACTTACATTATTCTGAAAACATATTTATTACCAGACAGTGCCCATCCAGCCTATTTTCCAAAGTTTATGTTCCATTAAAATAAATTCATTAAACAATGGAGTCACTGATGTTAAAGGATACACTTCCACATCTAATCAAATCTCAAATCCAATAAAATATATCTGAGATATTTTTTATATTCAAGCCAAGCTTTTTGCATAAATATAATTTCCTAAGCATTAGGGGAATCACTGAATTGTAATGCTTGTAAGCTTTTAGCATTTCTATTACCTGAAGGTCATTTCTGCCTTCCTTATTTTTAATCCAAATTTTACCCTGTGTTTGTGGATCAATTAACAAAGGATAACGAGATGCTTTAGTGACAATGATTCCATTCTGTATGGATAAGTCATCATTTGGCAATCCTTGCAGGTTCCATTCACTGATAGTTGGAGCATCAGTCAACATTTCTATGAGGTTCAAGTTGTTACGGAAAGGAATTTTTCGGCTTTTCATTTCCTTTTGCCAGTCATTTAACAGCAGACTGCGGAACTCTTGGTTAAAAGGACCAGAATAGGACAGAAAAGCTGTAGCCAAGAGTACATCACCTCAAACAGAAAAAGGAGGAAAAAACAAAACAAAACAAAACAAAGCATTACAACTTTGCCAATTCTATTAATGAACAAGCTGTTTCCTTCACTAATTGCTAGTCTTGCTATGTTTTGGCTAGTAACTGAAAAACACAATTTGACCCATAAAGAAGGCAAATCAATTTTTTTTCCAAGGCTCAGTGCATGGCATGACAGTGGTACATTTCAATAGAGGCCACATTTATTTTGTTCTGACTATGCAATTGTAGGAATCAAGAGATCAGCATCTGGCAGCTTGTTAAGGTCAATTCAACACACACGCAATGCTGTTCCAAACACCAGATCCTGCACAAGCAGGATATGGCAGAGAGGACTTAGTAATGAACTTTTAGTTCCATCATTTCCTTGTGCATTCATAGGAACAGGCTTAAACAATTGGGGGGTGTGTGTGTTGGGGGAGTTGTGGGGGGGGGGGGGGAGGGCAGGGTGGAACCCCTTATAAGTACTGATTCAATGAAATTACTGTAAATCAATTACAATGAAGAGTACTGGTAATAAAAACTGTCAGAGATATCATTATGGAGGTGTTAAGTGGGACAACTTTTAATCTTCTGCTCAGTTTCAAAATTTCCCCCTCTAAATTTCATGACACCATAGTTTGAGGGGATTTGGTACCTCTGAAATAAGAATGCAAAATTTAAACTGGAGAAGATATCATATTTTATACTGAGCTAGTGTTTTTTGTACACTTCCAAGTTATCTATAAAAGAAATAGGATGAATATGTAGGGAAGGTATCCCAGATTTTTAATAAGTTAATACACATATATATATTATAGTAGCAAATAAAACACAATTTAGTTACTATAATACAACCCATACAAGGCCGCTTTTTGTAGCCTTTCCAGGTAAAAAGTAGTGAAGAAAGTTCAGCCCACAGTAAATGATGAGATAAATTTAATTTATTGATCTAACTAATAAACCAATTATTTATTACAAAGTACGTTAGTTTACAAGTACAAATTTAAAAACCTAATCATGACCTTCTAAGAAGCAAATTCTTATGAACATTAGTAACTGCAGTTAAAAATATTGATTTATACCTCTAAATGTCAGTGCCTGAGTATCAGGCTTCCTCACCTCGATATATAGTCTCAGTTATACATATTTTATTGGCTCTCACTCTCTTTGGACTGTTACCTACAAATATCAGTCAAGTTAAAATTTTAGTGGCCCAAATATATGCCTCCACATTCACAGTATCCCTTATCTTTTATTTTTAAATATTAACTTTAGACTTATATTTATTTTTCACCTAACAGGACTTTAGCAAGGGAATTAAAACAATTACCCTTGTTTTTGAGACAGGGATCTAACATACAAAGGAAAAGTTGGACATTTCGAATGTTTTCAGTTTCACTACTCCCTATTATTCAAACAACTTGCTTCCAAGTTCCAAGGTTTGGATGAAAACTTACCAACTAACCTCTTGGTTTGCATGGCAAATTCTTTACTCTGTTCTGTCCACCTCTCTTTTTCACCTGCTAAACCACTTATAAGACTTGAGGCAGTTTGCATTTTATGTCGGCAACGCTCAGCATCTTCCAGCAGAGTCTAGAGAAAACCATGCACCAAGAGAAATTGTTTACAGTAGTATGTCTGATAGGCCAGAAAAATCTATACATCTCATTAAACCAGTAGATAAACACTGATAAACAATGTATTCTTAAATATCTCTATCACCATGCAGAGGAGGGAATATGAGATGGAAAAAATATATCAGGACAAACTCTCAACATCTCCCAGAAACATGAGTCAATATTTCTTTTTAATATTCCTGTTCTTAACTTTTATATTGGTGCAGTTGTTGAATAGTATATAATATTCTTGATACTTATTCACTCCAGGGAATTCTACTCAGAATTTCAAATACATTATACATATATAGCATACATAGAATTTTAAGTTACAGTAGTAGGCACTGAATAAAGAATACAAATAAAATAGTTTTTGAGGGGTGGGAGGGAAGAGAGGAGAGGATCAGAAGCAAAGGAGAGAGGTAGAAAGCAAAGAGGCAGTATTCAAATACTATTTGTCTCTTATCTGCTGTCCATCAACAAGCAATAATAGTAAAATTGAAAGAACACACTAAGTGTTCTTTAAAGCAAGGGTAGAAACTTCTTTTTTGTGAAGGCAAATTCACCTGTTTTTCTCTCATTGCATTTTCATACTCTGCCTGCACAATATATAATTCTTCTTGCTTAGCTCCCAGTTCTTCTTGAGCTTTCTGCAGATCCAGCATAGCACTGGTTAGGCGTTTCTCTTGAATTGCTAAATTAGCCTACAGAGAATAAAAACACAGATGTGTAGTAATACACAGAGAATTTCAAAGTATTTGCTATAATATATTTCAGAAAGTTTTTCCTGTACTACATTTCCAAATCAAACTCTTCAGTAGATATGTCAACTCAGCAAAACCTTTTATTTGAATTTTACAACAAACTAAATTCTTATTTCAGACAGCTGTACTTGAACAGTTGGCTTAATGTCAATTAGAAAAAAATAATTAAAAATACTTCTGGGAATGCCAGTCATTCTTCATGTGACACAAAAGTTAGTCTGACATGGCTTGCAGAAGAGAAGTCTATTTTATTTGTCCAACTAATATGCCAGGCTGAAATACAATTCTTGCTCCCTTCTTAGTCATTCCATTTATAATACAAGCTATTCTCTGTTAAACATGTTTGACCACTTTCTTCCTGACTTTCATTCTAACTACTTAGGCCCAGGTTTTTTTCTCTACATAACACTGATGAAGCGTATCTGTACAATCTTCTTATGAACTGAGATCTGGAACATTAAAAGAACCGAATCTCAAGGCTTTTTTCTACTTAATTCAAAATTAATGTAAAGTATTTGCAGTAGTGTATTTACCTAGATGACAGATGCTTTAACCCTATCCAGTAGGGGACCAGAGGCATAAAACCACACCATCTCTTTTGTAATTTTGACAACTCAAATGTACAAGAGGAAGTATATTTGAAATATATTTTATTGTAGAAGTACAGTGTTCAAGGTAATAAATTTCGAGAGAGATTGTGGTGGTGTGTTTTTTCTTTAATTTGATATTTGTTCACTTGCCACTGTGCTCTCTACCCCTGCCTGAGCAGCCGTGCTGCACTGGGGCAGACACACTGTACGGGCATTATGGGGGTAAACCTACCCCGGGACAAAGAGTGCAGTTTGACAGCGGCTCAGGAATGAGCCTGAAGAAAGGCCGACCAAGAGGGAGGTGGCTTTCCCCTTTTTCTTTTGCTTTATCGGGACCTGCCAGCTACGTGCTAAAACAGGCAGGCTCCCTTTCTTTTTCCAAGGGGGAGGTAATACTCCTTGCTTGGTCTTTTACGGGGACCCACACTTGAATCCCTTGGTCAAGGCATCTGCAGCGAGACCACCGGAGGTGGATAGTGATTGAACCCAAGGCTTCGGGGACCAGCCTTGGTTAACGGGAACACCCAGGCCTCCGGAAGGGCCGAACCGTGAAGGGACGTCCCCAGTTTGGCACGACTTTTCCATCAAGTCGAGGAGAAGATTCAAGTCATCACCGCCTGGGTCCAGAGGGTAACGGGGGCTAGACGGGGTGGGGACCACCCTGACGGGCGGCTGGATTTGCCATTTTTCTTTTTGCATTTTAACCCCTGCCCGCACCCAGACTGGGGCTGTATCCCTGCATGTCCCTGGCAGGCGGGTGGGTTTTCCTTTTCTGGGGGGGCGGGGGGGGGCTAGCACTCTTCGCTGAGTGATATTCTTTGCCCAGTCTTTTGTGGGGATCCACACTGGATTGCTTTTTCTTTTCGAAAAATTGTCTTCTCTATCCTCTCCTCCCCATTCTGGGCTGGACGGAGGGGGATAGAAAAGACACAAGTGGGACAAACATTTAAAAGGCGACATGTTAACTATGGGAAGGTTGTTAAAAGAGGCCCTTTACACCCACACATTGTGTCAACATCCAGCTGTGTTGGGCCCCCCTCCTGTAGATTTCCCCTCTTGGCTTCTGTGAAGCTCCCTGTACCCTCATCCCCTCGGACTTTCCTAACCCTTTTCCTATCCTCCCTTGAGGATGGCTATGGCCGAGCCGCCCCAAGTGCCCTGCTGGACACTGCTCAGGCCAAGTGCAGTGTATCCAGCACCCCTTTCCAAGATGGTAATGGCCACGCCACTTGGAACCCGTTCTCCCACCTTGATCCTTCTTTTCCGCCCCTGGTTTCCCTCCAACCCCATCCCTTCCCCAAGGGCCCTGCACCATCCCTGCACGAGGTAAGTCCCTATTGGGGGAGGTGGGGTTGGATATTCCCCAATCCTTCTTGTGGCTCCTCCTCTGGGGGCAAGGATTGGGAGGGACCTTCTTCCGAGGAAATGGAGCTGAAACCCTGGACCAGGAATCCGCCATTTTATGTTTCCCCTAAGATGGTGGCATCCTGATCCACCCCTTACTGATTCCCCTTATTAATCATGACAATCACTAATTAAGTGATTGTCTGATTCCCCTATCCTATTCCTTAATGTACCCTACCCAATGTTCCCTTTTATTTTGCTACAAATTCTTCTTATTGCTTTTGATTATTTTTGGAATAATCTGTTTGTTGAGTTATATTTTATAGAAAGAAAGATCATCCCATTTAATTAATATACAAGATATTATGCCTACCTCTCAAACAAACATTCAAATTGGACAAACCACGTCGCTGTCCACTGACCTGACTCTGCTTTAGGAATTTTAAGAAGCTGAACATCACAAGTGCCGTGACAAATCAAGTTCTAAATTGGATGAAGTCACAAATCCTGCTGTGTTTTGTACCCTTAATCTGGAGTTTCATTTAAGACAATTTTATATATTCCAGATCAAGTTTTTATGTGCTTCATGTGTTGTAAACATAATTAGTTTATCCTTTTTTGATGTCTTTCAACTTATGGCCTTTTAATAATGTGTAATGTTACAATCTGACTAAATATTAAGTTGTTTTATTGTAATTATGATTAAGTTATTCTTTTCTGATGTTTTTCAACTTAAATATTTTTCCCTTTTCCTCCTGTTTTGGGAAATCAGAATTTAGTTATTTGCTGGTCTGTGTTCTGTTTCCAACCATCATTTACTATGTGAACCACATGGCTGCTGCATCTCTTCAGGCTTGCTGCATTGCTGTGAGGTTTGAAACTTATTTTTGACCAATCAAGGTTCAAATTGCGATAATCGTGATTAGAATCTTGTGGTCAGTTGTAGTGATTTCTTTATTATTCTTGTTTCTATAGATGGTTTTATTAGATTATTTCACTGCTTTTGTTCATTGTATTAATTTCAATTACTAGTTATTTTTAGTTTGATCTTTTATTGTAATCTATTCAGATTGTTTTATTTGGTTGTTTCTGTTAGAATCAGTTAGCACTTTAAGAGTATAGTTTTATTTTGATTTCATATTTAAATTGTTTTCAGTTTATCAGTAATTTTATTCAATTGTTTTATTAGACAAAATTTGTCCAATTTAATTATTTAATTCCAATAATTCCATTTAATTATTTTATTTAAATTTGATGGTTGTGATTTTAATTATTCTAATTCAATTATTTAGTTTAAATTCTGTTAATTATTTCATTCTATTTCAATCATCTGATTTTTAATTATTCTTAGTTAATCTGAACTAGATTTAAGTTGCTATTTCAATTCTATTTGTTTTATTTAATTGTTATTCAAATTTGTTTATTTCAATTGTTTTATTTTAATTCATTACTTTTCTTTATTATCATTATATAATTATATTATCATTAATTCATAAGTTTTCTTTTTGTTTGTTTTCAATCACTTGATCATTCCACTGGGTATTATTTACATTATTTTAGATTGTCACTCAGAGCAGCAAAGCAGCAAGTTTTTGTGCAGTTTTGTGTTTACTTTGGGAGCAGTATAGCCAGCCAGTAGTTTAAAGGTCTGCTGCCCTTCCTGGCTCTGTTGCTGCTCGCCTCCAGCCCACTGCTGCTGGCTGAGCCTGGGACAGGCCGGAGCACTGCCCAGTCCCCTGCCTGCTACTGACTCTGGGTTGGACTACCCTGTCTTCCATCTAGAGCTCTATCTTGCTCTCCAGGGCTAGTGGCTGCTTTGAGGTCACTGCCTGCTTTCATAATGTCATCTTATTTGCAGTGGCGTTCTTGCAAGCTGACATGATTGGGGAATTCAGAGTTGAGCTGTAGCAGAAGTAGAACTTGCAACTGTGTGCAGCAGGTCAGCTTGAGGTATCTGAGGCATTTGAAAAAATAAGGCTGTTACTGCCCTTCTAGCCCTGTTAGTGCAATTATGTGTTTTCATGTCCTTTTAGTAATTTGCAATGTTATCATATGATCCTGTTGTATTTTGTCAATGAAGTTTATATTATTTACATGCTATATTAATTTGCTTAAACAGCAGAACTCTCCTTCCTTTATGTAAGTGATTAATAAGGTTGCTATATGATTTTGTTGTATTTAGTGTATGAATTTTGTATTATTTGCATGTTGTATTAATTTACTTAAATCACAGAATTCTCCTTCCTTTCATAAAAAGAAAGGGGGAGATGTGGTGGTGTGTTTTTTTCTTTAATTTGATATTTGTTCAATATCTGTTCACCCCCCCCCCCCAATCCCTAATCTCTTCCTCTCCCCAGCTGTAAATCTTCCCTATCTCTTCCCTAACCCCCTCATGTCCAAGTTGTCAATCGTCCCTTTCCCTGCCCCTTTCCCTGGAACCTTCCCTGTCATTCCTCCTAGTTCCCTCCCCTGTTTCCAGAGCATTCCCTGTCTATTTAGTGAGGCTCAACACCCTATTGGTTACTTTGTGTTATTCCACTCCCCTACTTCCCCTGATAGGTTTGTGATATGTTAGTCCTGCCCTAAACTCCTCCCCTGCTATTCCCGTATTGGTTGCTGTTCCTATACCCCTCCTCCTGAGTTCTTATATAAAACCTTTGTTCCTCCTCCCAAGGGGGACTTGGGGCTCACTGAATAAAACCATCCTGTTCACCCCCAAGTCCCGTGTCGCCTCCGTCTGTCCCTGCACCACCAACTGGGACTGCAGAGCTTCACAGGGGGAGTGGCCGCCCATTCTCTTCCCTCGCCGCCCAGCACGCCACGGCTTGGGGTATCGCGGCGAGAGGAGCTGACCGCAATACAACAAGAGATAACCACCATAAATAAGGCAGATGAAGTTTTCCACAGATTAAATCCTCAATTGCAAACAGGTGAGGATGAGAAGGAGCAGAGGGTGTCTTTGACTGACAAACAGATGTACCTTCAAAGGTAATACTTCTTTGTTGATGGAAAAAAATACTGCCATAGCTTTCGTCCATGAGCAAAGGCCAGCAACATTTCCACATACTCTCTTAGCTGTCTCAATGTTGTAGTCCACCATTTCAAAATAAGGGCTCAAAAGTTCTACCACTTCTTCATTAATTGTGTCTTTCTGAAATTGCTGAAAAAAATTTTTGAAAGCTCAAGATACAAAATATGTGTAACAAGTGTAAATTATATATACATGCATTTCAGAATACATAGAACACTAGAAAGATCACAAGTATTTCCTACAAATAACTAATATGAAATTATTTGTCACAAGTATCTTTGAGACCTTTATTAAAGTCATTCCACTTATGAAATGGAAAAAAGTTTACTTTCATTTATGACCTTTGCTATCTCAACTCACTATTCCTGTTACACAGCTAATAATTGTTTCAAAATATCACTGGTCCTGCTAGAAATTTCATTTTGCTTAATACAGAATAAGTTTTAACAATCTTCAAAAAGAAAATGAAGCGCTAAACTCTAGTTCAAAAATATACATTCTGCAAGACAATCCTTTCAAAGGTCAAAAGCCATCTATCTTACCCTTAAATTACTTCGTCTAATTACTGGAATGTGTTTAATTTTTAAAGAATTTATTTTTACTCTTTTCTTGAAAAAGCGTATTTTTCCTTTTTCCTCCTGAAAAGCTCTCAATTTTCTCTTTCAAATTTATTTACAATGTATAATGAAAACCAATCCCAAACTTGAAAAAGAGCTGTTCCCTGAAGCACAAATAGGTTTAATTAAGCATGAGTGAAATTAATTGTTGAAGTCCCTTAGAAAATTAAAAATCTTTACAAGTAGATGCAATGTGAATACTACATAGATAACATTCATGCGCCTACCAACCGTACAAAGCTGCTCAAGCCTCCTACTAGACCAGTGACAAATTAAGTAAACTCAAAATGCAGAAATCAGGGATGATAACACTCACTGGAGCAGGGAAATATACCATTTATTCCAAATAGCTAAATCACAATATTATTCATTTTAGTTATGAAAAGGGATTTGTTTACCAGTTAGTTAGTCTTTCCATTTCCATAGACAAATCCTGTGAACCAAAAAAATCCCAAATTTTAAAAGTTGGGATTGTGGTTGTGTTCATCCTAATAACCATCTATGCTTTTCCAAACCAGTGCACAAAATGAAATGTTGAAAATTAATGAAAAGTTAAATACCAGAAAAAAATATGTTTTTTATCAGCTTTAATGAAGCAGATAAGTAATGCCTATTGTTATGGTTTGATACTGGCACAATGTTAGTGCCTTTGTGAAAATGTAATCTCTTAAATGAATGCTGTGAAATGTAATTGAGAGTAGAGCAAAGCAGGTCTAAGCTGAACAATAGGGAAAAAAAAAACTTTATTAAGCTACTATTATAGAAGAAAGAAAGGAAGGAAAAAGAAACACACAAAGATTAAAATGAAAACCTTGTAAAGCATTCTTTTTCTCACTGCTCCACTCTAATAAACTACAGTGAGACATAATCTGGACTTTAATCAGGTTTCTACTCTCTAGCTAATTGATATTTAGTTTATTGAGGGAGACAGTAGTCTCTCCTGTGCCACAGACCCCCTAAGAAACCCAGCTGCTACATCTTGTGCCTCTATGTCACACATGGCACTGCCCGGAGAAAATTTTGCTATGGTGAATTTTTTCTTTGCTATGTAGAGTGCTCTCACTACTAATGCATGGATGGACAGACTGCTTTTAGGATTTTTCTTTTTAAGGATGTCCTGTTAAGAGGGGAGAAAACAACAGTTCAGTTTTTCATTTTTTGGGACCACAGCCCTCCCCTATTTTTCCCTGGGGCCAGGGGTTTAAGAACAGAGATCTTTTTTTCTTTTCTTTCTTTGAGGACAGAGGGCACCACTACAAACCCTTTAATTTTTTCTCTGTTCACTCTACTTCTGTCTTTTCCCAGCTGAAGCAGGTTTCTTGGTTCATGGGCATCTTCTTAAAATACAGTCTCTCTTGGAGGAGAAAAAAATTGGTTCAGTTTGTGGCCAACACGGAAAAGTTCAGCCAAAAGCCACTCCTTGTCTCCCTCTTATTTAGAATTTCTCCTTCTAACATCCCAGGGTCTAAGGTGTCTTTCTTCTTCTCTTTTAAACTGAGGAGGGGAAAAAAATTCACAAAGCTTTTATTTTTTAAGGAAGGGTTAAAAGTCCGGACTCCCAGGATGGCTCGATGCCCAGACTGCAGCAGCTCCCACGGTGGCTGGGCACTTTGTGACCCCCCCCCAGCTCTTCTCCTTCCCTGTGGTGAACTGCTGACAAAACTGCTCGTGTCGCTTTCTCTCTCCGTGTCGGGAGAGAAACCCTGGTGGGGGGAACAGAGACATCCTAGATTTTCTCTACCCTTCTATTTGCAGGAGGCCAGCCCGGTTCCAGTCCCTCCACCCTTGGGCCTACTTTAGTCAGGCCATGGGCCTTCCCGTCCCCCACCCAGCCATGGGCCGGGCAGGGGAGAGGCTGCACTGCACGCTGACCAGAACCAAAGAGAGCGAGTTCTCCTGGGAATTCTGCTTTTAACCCCTCTGTGCTCTCAGAGGTGTGTCTACTTTGAATTGGTCAATATTCAAATTGACCTCTTCCTTCCAGAAATTTTTTTTTTCCGTGTCAAACCACAACACCTATCAAAACCAAATGCTTCATGCTTTGAGTCATTTGTCACCTAAAACAAATATATTGCCATACTTAGCAAAAATTATAGTTGATTTATAACATGACTTTTCAAGAAGGATTAAAGTTTATTTCATCCTGACATATTTATTCTTAAGTCCTTATCATTTCAGATCTATTGTGTGATTTCCCTTGCACATTTGTTCTCCTACGAACACCAGGGAAAACATTGTCCCTTAAAAAAAAAATAAGGAAAAGTTTGCACAAGCACCTGTAGACTCTGTAAGAAGTTCCCTGTTGTCATCAGCTTCAGCGATTCTTGCCACGATGGGACAGTACAGCGTTTTTCCTGATCAATTTTCACTGGGTTGACTTTACGCTGGAAGAGCAGCAGCACGCAGTCCATAATACGCATGATGAGGTGAGGAGGTCGACCCAGTGTGCGCACTGTGGCAATATCTGCAGGTTTTATTGTCTAGGAATTGAAAACAAAGGGCAAAGCAGTTACTGTTTAGTTAATCAAACATGGGGCGTAAGTTCACCAACTTAATGGTGAACTTAAGCAATGGAAGAAAAATATATATATATGTTATTTTTACCACTAAAAAGCATGAAGCTAGAAGGAGCTCCCCCAATCAGATTTTCACTACTTACTTCTATCAGCTCCTAGGAAACCTCAGCACAGCATCTCCACACCTTAAAGCTCAAAATTACCATGAACTGTTTTGACAATAAAAAAGAGCAAATCAGAAATATCTTGAAATTTTACTTGTTTTTTAAATGTGAACATATTGACCAGAAACTGTATCTAGAAAGAAAATACTTTTTGTTGACATCCAGCAAATGAAGGTAAATTAAGGAAACCAGTGAGAAGGCCTGGTATATGTATATGTTTGTATCTCCTAGTACATCTTACCAGGAATATTCCTGGCATAGAAGGAGGCCATAGAAAAATATACTATAATAAGGTATTAAAACCTAGGCCCTAACAAGTAAGGCTAAATAAGCCTAGGGTGCAAATATAACACTGTAACTCATAACTCTACATCATGAATCAGAAAAACGCAGAAAAGTCTGCTGAAGATGTCTCCTTGGAGAAGACTCGATTTGAGCAGCAGTGTTTACTGCACCACATACAAAGCAATAAAACCACTGAACAATGGGAACAGCTGATGGGCAGACCCGCTCCTGCAACACACACAACTCTGAGCAGTTGTTTTGCTTATTTACAGGCAGTTTAATAAGTCCAAGTACATGACAGCTCAAACAGTAAGCAACAGATTACTGTCAGTGTCATGACATCTTGCTTCTAGCCTAGCACATGCCTCACTGGGAATTCACGGAGGCAGATTTTAATTACTTGTGTCTATACTTCAATGAAGGGAATTCAAAGCACTGCAGACCATCCAAATCGCCTTCCCTCTGCCAGCCCTTTGTTTCCCCTCAATATTTTGCTGCTTGTTGGGTTCACTGTGCATGAAATAATTCATCAGAGATTTTCCAGATATCTGTGTGAAAACTTTAGCCAGTGGTTCTTTGTGACTGTTAGGAAATTCAGCTCAGACTTTTTTTTTTTTTTGCTAAAATACAAATTGTGGCAAAATTATTACATTTAAATTTTATTAATTTATTTATTTGTCTATAGTTCTGCATTTAATGTGCTATATTTATTACAGGGCAAAGCGCTACAAAGTTTTACTGAACTCTGACAATTCTTACTCAAACTTTAAAAAACTAATCTCACTATATGTTTCGAAATGCTTATAAGATGCTGTGTACCTACCTTTCTCTTAATGTAGCATTTATCATTCTTAAAATATGCTAAAAAATTGAGTAAAATAGCTAATCACTTTTTTTTTTTCATCTGGGTAATGACCTTTCTGTTTATCAAATATTTTAATAGGCATTTACCTACTCTGCAACCAGAATTCTACTATAGGAATCCCTAGCTCAAATTTGCAAATCTATAATGATTATGAGATTAATTTTTGAAAAATGCAGACCCATACAGAGAAGATTCTTGCTTAAGGGAGTGAATGAATGAATGAATGAATGAATGAATGAATGAATGAATGAATGAATGAAATGAATGAATGAATGAATGAATTAATTAATTAATTAATTAATGCTGAGAATATATAGACACATTCCGCTAGACCACTTTTTATGACAGTTTGCCTTTCCCCTTTAGACATAAGCTAAGCAATCTATTATAGAAAATTCAAAAATTTTAAGATTAAGCCAAAATACTTTTTCCCATTGAGAAGTTTTACAATAATGCCAGTTTCCCTTTTTCTTGAAATCAGATTTTCAGTTATTAGTACCCTGCATTTCTAAAAGAGCAGTATTGTTTTGGTACAGCCATTTTAGTCAAAAGCAGAAAGTAAACTTTAATAAGATTCAGGTCCAGACCCAGCATACTGGTACCCTTTTTATACTGCAGATGCTGACTAATTAACATTGCTTATTTTTCACTTGTCAGAATACTTGCCCACTACCAGGTTTGCTATTTTGTTGTTGCTAGCTCTTTAACCTTTTTCCTGTGGCTATATATCAAGGTCCTATAATGCAAACCTTCTCCAGCTGTCAGGTCATCCACCTTCATTTAGACTTAGGCACTCTATCCTTTAAGCATCATGGCAGTCAGAGGCTATTAAACATCTGTCACTCAAAATTAAATCTTACATTCAGAAGAGCCATAAAAATTCTTCTACACTAGATTTTAAAGCTGATCATGCCATTCTTTAACCATCACAACCAGCCTCTCAAATGGATAGGTATAATTTCCAGCAAATCTACATAAAACCCTTTGAGGTTTGTCTATCTTTCAGGTTTTTACTTCATACTTTTCTGTTTCTTGAGATGTGAGCTCCTTGCTAGCATCTAACAGGTGTATTTCAGATTCCCCTAGTACTGCTCACAGTAAAATGTCTTGAGGCACATCCTCCTATAAAGTCAGCTGAGCAGACAAAGATAAATATTATGCAAGATCAACAAATATTATTTTTTTATCTTAAATATATGGACATTCTATTAAAAAAGCTATACAAGAAAAGTATGGTGAAGGAAATGAAGTTTTGATAATGCTACAACCCCTAAGAAAATGTATTTTTTAAAAGACAGAAAATAGTAGAGCAGAAAACTTACTAAAAATGCAATTTCTTAGTGAAAACTTAAAATAGAAGGTTTGGATTTGGATGGAATTACAACTGATTTTACATGGACAGCACTTCACTCATGGAACACATACTGTTTAATGATAGTATCAGTTTTCAGTTACTAGATCTGTGGCACATGCTATATTCAATTACAGTTTCAAAGAAAGTTAAAAATTGCCCTTCTCTGAAAAGGGACTATTTTGGGATTGGTACTCATGTGAAAAAAGAAAAACAAAACTGAAACTAAAAAGCCTCAAAATACATATATTTATTTTCTATCAAGTGAAGAGTTATGCAATGCACCTGCAGTTTTGAATTTCAGACATCCACCTTCTTAGTGGATATGTTATACATGGTCCAAGTACTAACCTGTAAGGCTGCCTCTGCCTCTTCCAAAGCAGGTTTGGCAGCTTCCAACTTCTCTTCAGCAATGGCTTTGTCAACTGTGATACTGTCTACAATAGCTTGGGCTTTGTCTTTCACTTTCTGAACATCACCCTTCACATTCTCAGCAGCCTGTGTTTTTACAGTAACTTCTTTCAATACCTAGAATGTAAGAAAACCCACATGCCGTAGTTAAAAGTTTTTGTTGTAAAAACATATCTCTCCAATTTCAGAAAACTCAAATAACATCATTTTCTCCAAGATTCTTTCTTTCCAACAATTAACTTCATTTTAACTGATTCATCTTTTCAAAATAGAATAAATAAAAGGAGAAAAAAAAATCAAACAGCAATACACTTTGAAGCCTGTACATACCATGTCAGATTTTTCATTGGCAATTTGAAGTTCCTTTTCTTTTACCTCCAGTTCTCTGCTTAGAGCAGCCACTGACTCAGAGGCCTCTTTCAATTTTTCCAGACCAGTATTTATTCTGAAGTTAAAAAACAAAATAAAAAGCATCTCATTCACTATGTAATTTACACTCTACTTTCCTTATATAGAAAAAATCGTATCAATCAGAATGAACAATTGCAAGTTATGTTTTACACCAAAAATAAAACTTGGACAGGAATTCTACATTTCTGATATCTTCAGGATCAATAAAGTGGACAATAAAGTACATTATATACATAAGTTTGTGGCTTGAAATTTTACCCGCTTCTGATCAAACAGTATGCCTTTATCATTGCATAAAAATCCTACGTGTTATTCTAGAAATGTCACTCTTGAGCCAATAATCAAAGAACTGAGTTCCATACAGCAGAAAGCATTTTCTGATCACCAAAATTCTGAAAATTATAACCAATCAATATTTCTTATTTGAAATGGAAACTGAAAAGAAACCAAGATCAAACAAAAGAGAGGAAAAGATAAATAGTATTGAGATAAAACTTCTCTGATTCAGCATTAAAATGTCCCTTCAACAGTGCTTTTTTTCTATCAGAAATTCTTCACCTGGGACCTTTCAGACAGCTTAAAAGGCCTCTAGAGAGACTGCTGTTGCGAAGGCTATGCAGTACTTGGACAGCTGAACAAATACAGGAGAACAAAGTGTAACCACTGACGAATTGAGACAGTGCAAATAAGTTTAAGTGGAAGAAATTGGACTCGGTGAACTAACTTGGTAAATCTGAAGGTAGAACACAGGACAACACCCTTCTGTTGTACAAGTCTTCACCCCTAACATAACTACAGGTTTCAAACTCAATTTGGCTTTGAAGACAAAGAATGTTTCAAAGCCAAATAAACAAATTTAAGCCTTTCTTTAAGGTTTCCAGTTCTTTTTGACAATCTTTCAAAACTGAAAGGCAGTTTTTCTTAAGGGTGATACCAGCTGATGCACTGATTGCTAATTTTACATTACAGTTGGGTGCTCCTGACATGAAGATATATCAGCAAATAGATATCATTACTTTAATAAGGCATCTGAAAATAGAAATAAGTATATTAAAACCACCTTAAAAATGCACAATTAAAAAGCTCAGGAGTCTAAGTAAGGCTCTGTGCTCACAAAACCACTTGGGACATTCCTTACATATTCATAACAGGAGGTTACAAGTGTCCCGTTAGGAAACAAAATTTGCCACCTGACAAATTAAATGCTATTATCAATATAGTATAAATTACATGTGCATGCCTTCTTTTACTCATTAAAAACATATGGTTATCCTTTATATTCACCTCATATTCCCTCTACCTCTATTTTTCATGCATCACTACTCTTCCCCCCTGCCCCCCCCAAATATATGTAGTCTATCTTATATGACAAGAGCAACTACAATATTTGAATAAGTTACACCTTCACATAATTGTAGGAATTAAAAATACTTTTTTTTTTTTTTTTGCTGTGTGAGAAGACAAGCCATGCACTGAAATGCAGCATATCAGAATATGCTACCTGGGGAAGAAAACTACAGAAAAACAGAAGTAACCTGAGTAGTCTACCTGTTTGATAATATTTGGACTTCAGCATGCTTTTCTTTGTAGGTGGTTTTATATCCCTGAATAAAAGTCAGGTAGGATTTGGGAGTCACATGTGTAGAATGTCTGTATCTTTGAAAGTAATCAGAACATTTTTCTGCCACTCCATCCTGGAATGAGCCCATACACTGCACAATTTCCATCTTTGTATCAGCAGTGCAGTCCATATCAAATGAGGACAAGAAGTGTTCAGACACTTAGGAAAGAAAGAAAGCCTAAATGTTAGTAAATATTTACAAAAACATCTTAGCTTATAAACAAGTCATTATAAAACAAGTCAGCATGAAGTATCTTAGCTTTCACCCAGCTCCTGAAAACTCAGTCTTCTTTACTCCTCACAGTCAGATTCTGAATATTATTCCACACTTGTCAGTAAAAAGTACAGCCAAGAATCTGTCATTCTTCATCTCCAAAGTGTGCAACTGCTTTTTCATGCTGAACCTAGCTGCTACCTACAAAGGACTGGGTAATCACAGCATTCCTCTGTATGCCCTATCAGAGACATATTCATAAATAATATCTTTCTTTAGTTTATTTGCCTTATTTACAAATACTTTTAAGACATCTTCATGGGGAATTTTTCTTTAAACTGTGTTCAAAACCGTTCCTCTGTTAGAAATATTTCAACAGCTTAATAAAACAGTCTTTAAAGAAGAAAATGTCTACATCAAATATTAGAATCAAGGATTTTTTTTGCTAAAATTCAACACAATTAAAACAGCTAAATGACCACTGATAAAAAAAGTATGTGTCTGCAAAGAAAAAACCTGTACATACCTGCCACCAGAGCATCCTTAGGCCATCGGCTGAACCAATCTATAGTGCATCCAGAAATGAGAGCAGGGAACTTCAGGGCCCTATTTCGGAATTTTTCACCTACTGGTGAAAAGCAAAGAACTACGTGAAGGTTCTGATGGACTCTGGCCATGAAATAGTCATACAGAGCTTCACTGGTTGGAGGTCTTCGTGGATGCTCCTTTTTGAAGGAGGGAATGAGGTCACTAATGATCTCATCTACCTCATCACGTGCAAATAAGTTTGACACCTTTGGGAAGAAGGAAGATTTTTTCATGCTTCTTGAGATGATCCAAAATAAAGGATACAGCATGAGGTTCTTTTAATGCACATTATTGTAGGAAGGGACATAAATCTCAGGCACTGAAGTTATTAGTACCCCCCAGCTTCTTTAACAAGAAGTTTTAATGAAGTTATTCCATTAAATAGACTAAAATGTAACTTGCTGTAAATTTTAAATCCCATCCTCCAATAGCTTTCCTTCCTTATCTTTATATTCTAATAACTAGTAGTAATTACTCTGAAACATAACCCTGAAATAATAAATAAGTAAATAAAATCAATAAAATCCATCAATTCTGGACATAAATTTACCATATAAAAACTAACTGTACACTAGTAGTAAATTTAACAGACAACTTTTTAAAACATCAGTAATATTTCTCAAGTCTCAATTTTATTTTTCTTAAAGGTGTTCTCATGTCCCTTGAGATAGCTTCTCTTGGTCTGACCTAGGATTTTGTAGATTTTGTAGACTGCATTCATTTTTAATAATAATCTAACTACAAAAAGCACTTGAGTTCTAGTTTTTGGAAGTGTACTCTTCAACCTATAACAAAATTTTCAAATAAATTATGTTATTTTACCTCAAAATTATGAATTTTAAAAAGCAGAAAATTGATCATCTTACCTCCCCTGATGACAAAACATTGTTCAAGTATTCTAAGAAAGACTCATCTTTGATCTCATTGTCTGTAAAAAGAAAACAGGTGCCTTTGCCTTGCAGTCCTGCTGTTCTGTATAAGAGTTTCAGATCTTCCATCAAGTTTAAAGTGTTGTATGATCTAAAAAAAAAGTTTAACAAATACTCATCTCACTTGAAAAAAGTCTTCTGACCAAAAGGGTAAAAAAACCAAGCAAATTTAAGTTAGAAACAATGTCTTATGCTAATCAACTTATGGCAAAAAGGTGCTTATATCAGATAGATCCTCTGATGAGACCCATACCAAGGAACATTGCCACATGTGAACCTAAAATTTCTTCTGCAGCCAACACACCTGCAAAAGATATACAATAAATTCACTTTTCTAAAATGACATCTTGAGTGCCAAAATTGACCTGTACTACAGACAATTGGATAGGTATTCATTCTGAGGCATTCAGAGAAGGATTTATAATTTATTTTTTATCTTTTGTGAGCGATTTCAAAAGAAACCACATTGGGTTGAACAATACGAAATAAGGCAAAAATGTACTTGGAAAAGGTTGTCAAAATACTGGTATATATGTAAGATCTACCAAATTAGAGGGTCGGGAAAAAGATTCAACATCCTCAGATGACAGCATTTCAAATATTGCAAGATTAATTCATAAAGACCTTTTGGATAGATAACCACCTAAATATATTTTCAGTACCATTTAATGTACTGTGTGTAAAGACTCAAAGATAACTTGACACCGCTAATATTCTCTCTTCTTCTGTGAAAGACACAAAATAATTTCCTACTCCAAATGTAGTAAAAATTCACAATTATTTTAGAAAATCAAGCAAATCTAGTAAGTTTCAAAGGATTTTAATGTCCTTCCACTCTATGTGACGGTGATCAGACTATGTTAAGCACAGAATGTGAGACTGTTTTATCTATAGGAAAACTTAAAACACAAAGTACTTTTTTAGTTAAATTTCAGGTAATTCTCACCTTGTCAACATTATCTGGAAAGTGTCATACCCAGCTATGAAGGAAGTCAGTCTTGTCAAGCTCTGCTTTCCTGAGCCACCAACTCCAACTAAGAGAGCATGTCCACGAGGAGTGCGAATCACACGAGAAATCTGTGTAATATACCAGTCATTTATTGCTACAACATGTAAGAGTCACACATCCAAAAATTCCATGCTACCCCATTAATAAAGTTATATTAGATAATAAGAACAAATGAAAATTTTAAGGTTTGATTAAGGGATTCTATATTACTATGAATATATTCTGTGAACATTTGTACTTTGCAATATTTACTGTTGACCTGTCAAATATTATAGCAACCATTTGATTCCATCGCTGTGTATGTTCAGTTATAAGTAGAATTACATGTCCCACAAAGTACAAGTAAATCTCAACTGTAATTTCTTGGTAATGTGCTATCACAGCTTGAGGGAATACCATGACCTCTGGATAACTTTGGTAAGACTCATCTCACCAGGTCCTTTCGTTGTGACCCAAAACACATGTCCCAAGCATGTTAAATCTGGGACAGAGTCTTCACTATTCTCTGCAGCAGGTAATAATACTGCCTTTATGATGAAATTTGTTATGCTTCTCATTTACTTGACTGAAAATATGCACAGTATCAAGTATGAATATTTGATCTTAGTGAAACATTTCCCAATTAGATCTACATTCCTTTCCCACTTCATCATTTATCTTTTAAATCAAAAGGCAGTAGCTTCCTACTTCTTCACATTTCCCTTCAGTTCAGGACTGTGCAGTGTAAATAAACAGACCCTTTAGAATTTAGAGAAAAAACAAAAAAAAAAATCAGCATTAAAAGTGAACTGAATACAGCATTTGTCCTACTGCCCACAGCCAAAAAACAATGCCATGAAACATGACAGCACATCAGTTGCAAGTGGACAGACCTTCATTGTACCCAGAAGAGCCTACATTAATATCCAGAGCAGCACAGAGCCAATTCCCTCTCAAAGACACAATAATACCAGGCAGCTGGTTAGCAGCTGGTCTCCTCCATATAAGCAATGATGCATGGGATTGGCTTTCATTCTCTTTATTATCTTGAACAGTTCTTTGATGACTCCAGAATTCCAACATGTCAATAAACAACTCTGGGCACTTATTTACTTGCCCTTCCTCTAAGTGACTTCTTTCTAAGCTATTAAAAATAGTCATGTCAATTTTCCCTAATTTTAAACCTATTTATTTTACATGTTGAATGTAATGTATTTATTATTTTCCATAGGTTAATGTTTCATAAGAAAGATAAAATAAATTATGACGGTTTACTCTAAGCTTTATTATTTAACCAGAGAAAGAAAACTTAATTTGCACAAGGCCCTTGCAATATCACTGAACATTTCAATAGTGGCTATTAGATCTGTTCCAGGCAGAGGCTCACAAGCTGTTAATTGGCAACTTTGTCCTCTATTTAAGATATCACTCAGCTTTCACTCATTCAAGTCATATTACATCAGCTCAGATTAGGCATTACTTCAACTGTGCCTATCTCACTTTCTCTTTGAAGCTGTCTCAGGTCTACACTGTTGTTCCTGCTTTCAAGAATTTAGAATCATAGAAACACTTTTTATCCAAGCAAAGCATTTTATATGAAGTATAAAATTATCATTTTATCCAAGAAAATACTAATAAAATATTTCAGGTATTTATCATCTAGCTACCCAAAGAAGATATTCCTGATGACAGGTGGCTGTTCAGTGAAAAAAAATTATTACATCCAAAACTTCTATAGTTTTTCCTGGAAATAAATGAAAAACTGATTGGGAAGTGTGATGATTATTTATAATTCTCCTAAAGAAATCCAGAGCAGAACATAATTAATTTTGCAGTGAACTTAGAAAGAAAGAGACTAATTTTGTGAAATAACAAGAATTCACCAAAATTTTTAAAAACTGCAGATGCAATGTGTTTTTCAATTATAATTAAATTTAAATTGTTTTGATATTCAATATTGTATTTGTGAGGATGATGCAATTACATATTTAGTTCTTCATCATTTTTAAAATACCGAAAACCTCGGTATTCAACTTAGACAATAGGGGTTCTAGTGTTTAAAAAAAAAAAGGCTCTCCTTTGTATGAGGCCTGTTCTGTGTGAACAATCATATCAAGCTATGCTGTGCTCAATGTTATGGTCAGCTTCAATCCATATTCAAAAGAACTTTAAAATGAGTGAGCATACTGTGGATCTACAAAAGAATTTTGGACTGCATTAATTTGTACTCTGCTGTGCGTACTCCTTCAGAAGCAACCAATTATGTCTTAACCTGAATTTCATTTGACTCATTCCCAAGACAGGAAGGATTCCCAGAAGAATTAAGAAGAAGGAAGGTTGAAATAGAATTTGAATAGCTAGCACCATGATACCACCAAACACAAAAGATAGGTATAAAAGAATAGTTCCATGTGGTGCATTTTCTGAAAAGTTTTTAATAGATTTTAGTACATAGTCAAAGTATGACAGATCAAATATTTAGTTGCTGCAGTTTCAGAAGTAATTTACCTTGATTCATGCATACCTCTACTCAAAGGAGATGTAGGCAAGTGAACAACAACAAATGGCAATCCAGCAAGACTGTACCTTGACTAAATGAACCATAGCATCCTCAAAGAAAACCATGTCCATTCCAGTACCGCGAACGTTCTCATTGTATGTTTGTAAAAAATTATTTAAACGATTCCGTAGCTGATGAAATGAGGAGATTGGTTCATAGACTTTGGGAATATCTAAATTATCTTCCTCTGGTTTCTCATCTAGAACAAAAAGCAAGCAATAAAACCTTAGCAGTTTAAATAATTGACAAAGGTTCAATGAGGGGGTAAGTAAGTGAAGATATCTAGAAGTTTCACCACCCAGAAACAGATTTATTATACATAATATTATATGTTAGATGTACATATGAGAGTGCTGAATACACACTGCCTGTAAGATATGTTAATTTCAGCAACACAATTTTTAAAGATAAAATGAGAAAAAAAAATAATTGTCTTCTTTCTTTTTATCTGAAACTTGAATGATGAAAAATGATACTTGTTTAAGTGCTATGGAAAAAAGTAGAACTAGAGAATGAAGCTAAATAAATACTGAAGTTAAAAATTGCAAATAATTTTTCTGTAAAAGAAAAACAGTCTAAATTGATTAAATAATTCCACTAGAAAAAACATACTCTTGAAATTACTAACTGCCACAACAAAAAAATATATTCACTCTGAATTAGCATACATTTGTTTCCTTAGGTGATATGAAAGGCACAAGTCAACTCTCAAAGAAAGGAGGTAACAGTGCTGCTGCCTCATTCATAGCCTTAATCATGCTGAAAGTGTCATACCCAGCTGAAAGGTGACATGCCCTCATTAATAAGAATTCTTACAGCAAATAAAATTACAGAAAAGTTGAGATCAGCAGGGAACTCTGAAGGTCATTTTGTCCAACCCCTTGCTCAAGATGGGCCTTGAACCACCTAGAGCTGGTTCCCAAAGCCCAAAGATCATGCTCACAAATCTTACGAATACCTCCAAAGACAGATTCCACAACATTTTTAGACAACCTCCACCAGACTGTCACAGTAAAAAAAAAAAAAAAAATTACTGATGTTCACGTTCTTAGACAGATTTTATCCACTATATCTATGTCTTTCTTGTATTGGGGAGCCCAGACTCAGACACAGCACTCCAAATGCTGAAAAAGGGAAAGGACCACCTCCCTTGGCCTGCTGGCTACATTTCTTCTAGTGCAGCTCAGGATGTCACTAGTTTTTTCTTCCTGCAAGGGTACACCACTGGCTCATGTTCAGACTGGTGTCAACCAGCACCTCCAGGTCCATTTCTCCAAAGCTGACTTGCAGATGGGTGACCACCAGTGTATACTGGTGTGTAGGACCTTTCCTCCCCAGGTCTAGGACTTTTCTCTTCCCTTTGTTGAACCTTACGGAGTTCCAATTAAGGTCCATCTGGGAGCCAGCGCAACCTCTGGCATATCAACCACTCCTCCTAGTTTTGTTTCATCTGGGAACTGGCTTGAGGGTGCATTCTGCCCCATCACCCAGACTACTAATGACAATGTTGAGGATAACTGGGATAACTGGACTCTGTGCTGACCCCTGGGATACACCATTAGTTAGTTACTGGTCTCCAATTAAACTTTGAACCTGATCAACACTGTCTGGGCTTGACCATTCAGCAATTTTCAATCCATTTCACTTCTCATCCAGACCATATGTCATTAATAAACGACTGACAAAACTCATTGAAACAGTGCCAGCAGGCATACAACAGGGGGGTTTTGGTTGCTGGTTTGGATCTCCTCAAAAATAATACTAGTACAAGTTTGTTCTTATTTACATACGTTTAGCTCAGTTAGTTTCAGGATTTCATGATCTGTATATGCTACAGGATGTATTTTTCCAGTTATCCTAGATCAATCAGTTTTGCTAAGCCTCTCCAAACTTGCTGAAGAAATATATAATTCAGAAAATTATCTCTAATTAGTAGAATTAAAATCAATTAAATAAGTCATCCCAGTAAAATAAGTATTTCCCTAAGGCTTAGTAAAGCACTACTAGCTAGTGTGAAGGTTAGGAATAGAAAGATGGGGAAAAAACTCCAACCCCCAGATAAACTCTACTGTATTTAGAATAGTGTCAGTAACTTTTTTCTTGTTTCAAATTTTTTCTCTATTTCCTTTCCATTGCACCATTCTAATGCTCATGCAGTTTCAAAGGAAAAAACAACAGAAAAACAATAATGAAACTAAAACCCAAAAATACATATTTAAAAACATAGTTTAAGAAACTCACATTTTGCCACAGAACCTACTCTCTCAATATATTACTAATTCTCTTTCAGCTGTCCTTTGCGTTGCATATTTTGTTTGCTTGAAGTCACCTTAGTTTCAGAATTTTTAGCTCTATATAGCTTCTGCATATGAACACATCTCTAGATTAAAACCTAATTAAATCAATTTACTTCTTATTTTAACCTGTAAAAGCACTGGTTAAACAAAAGGAGTATTCCAGGTGAAAATAAATTTCTTACAAGTTGAATAAGACATTTAAACAAATTAGGAGCTAAGAAACTAATAAAGAAATACATCAAAGAGTTAAACTGCAGTGATTCTTTTACAGTTTTGAAACATTTAAAATAAATATATCATCTTAATTCTGTTCCTACAGTTTTATTATTAATGTCCAAGGACAGTGTAATCAAGTACAAAACCTAAGAAAAGGCAGACTCTTCCACTATTTAGAGAGGCAGCTAGCAAAATGTATTATTTTAAATCTTGCTCAGTCTCAAGTTTCATAATCACAAGTACTAAATAGCAATGACAAAACCAACTGATAAAAACACCTTTGAATAGATGAAGAGTCTTGAGATCACTAGCACCACTAACAATTCCTTTGAAGCTAAGATCGAAAAGCAGACCAAGATTTAAATCATCATGTATTTCTCTCAGGGACAAACATACTGTGCTTTTACAACCCAGAGACAAAAAGATTATGTAATACCAGTAAACATACTACTAATTTGAGCATAGGGCTCTGAAGTCAATGTTGGACATCATTCTTTATGTATTTAAGAGCTCAGAAATCAAGGTCCTGCTCTCACACTTGCATCATAATGGGAAATACAAAATGCCATTTTAAGGACAAATAAAACAAAATTACACTTGTTATTCTTTTCATTCAAAGTCAAAAACAGAAAGTGGGTTCTCAAGGCTCAGGATTTAGGTTAGGTCCCAAAATCTATTGAGGGCCAAATACAGTCTTTCTATATGAGAGTCTCCTGCTTTCTATTTAGATGAAGTTTCATGCTAAGAGGCATATTACAGGACAGATACATTAAATCTGTCACCAAGAAGGCAAATACTTTTGAGAAATACATTTATTGTTTTATATTTCTTTTTCAGTTCAATATGATGACTTCTAGTGTGGACTTAAATTTTCATATTAAAGATCACTCTTCATCCTCACAGTATGCATTCTGACTTACTTTTCAGTCATCTTTATACTGATAAAAATTAGCAAGTTATTTCCTTTCTTACATCAGTTTACTTTTACTTCTCTTTTATTCCTCCCAATGAAATATATCTTATCCTTTATTCCCTTTTGTCACTGCCTTTTGTCTACTTCAATTGTTCAAGGAAAGGTTCAAATAGCATTGGCCATTCATGCCAGTCTCTTATTGCCTCCACTCTCCATCATTGCAGTGATACCAACAAAGAGAATTATCCAATGGCCTTCCCCTAAACACAAACAAATGTTTTCTATTCTTTTGCAACAATTGATAAATATTCCCAGGTCAATTAGTGAGGTCAGTGTCACCCTGTTTTTGTTTGAAAGACAAAAAGGAATTGCTAAAAGTCAAATGGGTTTTTTAAGAGGTGTAACTAGTATTCAGGACAATTTGAATTAATAGTAATTTGTTACAAAATCATGTAACAGTTATTTCCTAAAGACTATTGGATTAGCCCAGAGACAGTAATTTTTTATCAGATTTCTAGGGCATGTTACTTACATTGCTATCCTTTATCTAGTACTGCAACACCACCATTTCAAGTTATTTATAACACATTTCCTTTATCATTTTGGAATAAAGATTCGTAAAGATTATTTGGCGGTTCTTTCTGCCACACCAATTTAAATGAAAGCAAAGCTCTCCTACACAGGCGACCTGAATATCAATACAGACTTAGAAATCCCATTATGATAAAAATGTGCCACAGCTGGTAACGTAGAATACCTTCAAAGACACTGAACAAAACAGACACTTTGGATGCATACACTTAGTATGAGATTTTGCAACATATTTTTCTTAATATCTATGATTATCATATCCCCTTGCCTATTCTTGTCATTTCCATGATTATTAGTCAATCTTTACCCATTCTTGCAGGTGCATCCCTTAAGAAGTCAACAAAGAATGCATCTATTTCATGATTCAGCAAAGCTTTTGGATCTTCAAATTCCTCCTCAATGAGTTTGGCCACAGCTGTATGAAACCAATTAACATCCTCTGAGGTTGTGAAACGATCAGCAATAACACATTTGCATTCATGCTTCCACAGTTTTATCAGCACCTATGTAACAAAAAAAAAAAAAAAAAAAAAAAAAAAAAGAAAAAAAAGGTGGGGGGCATTTCACAGAATCACAAAAGGAAAATGGGGCATTTTGGAAGGGACCGCAGTGGATTATCCTCCCTGCTCAAGCAGGGTCATCCTAGAGCACATGGCACAGAATTGCATCCAGATGGTTCTTGAATATCTCCAGTGAAGGAGACTCCACAACCTCCCTGGGCAACCTGTTCCAGGGCTCCATCGCCCTCCCAGTAAAGAAGTTCTTCCTCATGTTCAGATGTGAATCAGTTTCTGGCTCTTGTCCCATTGCTTGGCACCACTGAGCAGAGCCTGGCTCTGTCCTCCTGATGGTCTCCCTTTAGATGATGTCAGACTTCGATGAGGTCTCCCCTCAGTCTTCTCATTTTGAGGCTGAAGAGACCCAGCTCCCTCAGTCCCCAGAGGTGCCCCAGTCCCTTAACTGTCTTTGTAGCTCTCTGCTGGACATGATCCAGGAGTTCTATGTCTCTCTTGTACTGAGGACCTCATTTGGTTTGCAAAAAAACTAAACCAACTTTAAAGCTTTACTTTCATTTCTTAATTTTAAAATAACATTAACATTAGAAAAGAAATAGTATTTGAGGGGGTTCTTCAGAAGAGATACCTTGAGCTTCTTATTCTGGCCAATAGCAATTTAAGATTATATTCAGTTAATTATGGAAGAAGTCTTAATCTAGCATTCCAAAATGAGGTGTATGAAGATTTTTTTTTCCTCAGCCCTGAAACCATATTCATACCAGTTCACATATTTATGTATTGATAGAACACCTTTCTAACTGGCCATTATGGAGAAGGTGGGTGAAAATATAAGCATTATGGCAAGAAGAATTTCATGCCAAACACAGATATCACTCCCTATGCTACAGCCAAAGTAGTTAGAGAAAACAAAGAAAAAATGTTTAAGTGTTTATATTATCCCTTCTCCAAATTCAATATACCTTTAAAGTCTCTCCATTTGGTCACAGGATGAAGAAGGAGAACCTGTCAGGCTGTCAATACCAGCAGCACTGATTTTAATCCTATACTATTACCTTACAATACTAGAAAAAATTCCAGATACATCTAGAAGACATTTTGTTCAGCCTGCAGCACTTTGTACAATTGATGCATACTATGTCAAGTCTCAGAACTAACATGTAAATTTATATTATAGTATTTTGACCAATAGTATTATAGTATTTGGGTTTTTACACTTCAAAAGACATTGAGTGTGTATATAGAAAACATAAGCGCTCCATGTTTTTGCTGCACAAATTAAAATCCATTCTGAAGTTTAAATTTTAGATGCAATAGAGTTCAGGAGCTTATTCAACAGAGATGCACATTGTACGTGGAGCTATTAGATAACCCAAATATTTAACAAATTTTCCATATTTACCATAAACATTGCTTTTTCAGCCCTAAATGTTTCAGAGCTTAAAATTCTAAATGACTTTTCCTTAAAACAATTAGAAGATAAATTGTGTTTTACTGGAAGAAAGATGGATTATGAAAAAAAAGTACTAGTAATACTTGTCACTACTTCTTTTTAAAACATAAGCCAGAAACCATTTGTTAGACAGAAATTAGGCAGTGACTGAAAGTCTCAAGATACTAATGGAGACGAGGAACTATTCAATTTTTTAATCAATATATAAGTATTAAAGTAAGTTCATTGCTTCTCACTTATTTTCTCACTTCTTTCAAAGAAACTAACATTTGTCAGTAATAGGAAAAGCAGATAGAAGCAAACTGTTATGACAAAATAAATGGGTTTTTTCATTGCTTTGAAACAAACTTGTCATTTCAGTTGGTGCTATAAAAGCTGGACTGGAACACCTTTGCCTCAAAAAACCCACTAAGGTTGCATTTTTTTAAAGCAAATTCAAATGCCAAGATATACTCTCATCCCCATTTCTATACTAATTATAATAAGGTCACTAATGTGCTGCACTTACCTGCGGTTCACTGATCACTTCCGATGTAGCATTCAGCATTCCTTGCCAAATCCTCGAGAGGTCTCGAAGGTTGAAGACATAATGAAACTTGGCTGGTGTGGGCAACATTTTTAGCTTGGTAATCTGCCACAGCCTGCGTGTCAATGGAACCAGTTTGGCTACTGTTTCCTTCACATCATCTGAAAATCCCCGCTCACTACAGTAGTGTCCTTCTCCAATTACACCTGTGGAAAGAAAGATTACCAAATCAAAGGCATGTTAGTGCAACACCAAGAGCAATGATTATCTGAAGCTTCTGTTTCTTTTATTTTCCAATCCCAAAAAACTTTCCAAATTTGTTAAAATGGCTTTCTAGTGTATATTCAAATTTTGATTCAGCCATTCTTAACACCATTCTGCCACTTATACAGTGGTTATTTAGCTTTGAATTAACAGCATATTAAAATATTCTTTTTCTCACAAAATAGTTTCCACTGGCCTTAAATAATTAATCTCCTGCTGAAATCAGTATGACCCATTCTTTGTGGAAGTCTAGTCTTTAGTCACTTATTCCTAGCAGCAGCAGCACCTGAGCTACTGTCCAGCATTGTCACTAAAACAATACCTTCATGTCATTCTTATTAAATCTGAGCATACCATGAGTTTCAGAGACGTGACTGGACCTGAAAAATTTACAGGCTGATGACATTGCAGGTGGGGAATGATTACTGAAGTAAAATGTGCTGGTAAACAAATCAGAGGGGAACTAAGCCTCAATTTTAACAATAATGTGTACCAATAGAATGATAAGAGAAAATCAACTACTATTTTAAAAAATGAGATGGATATAAAGCTAATTTCCCTTTACCAAAAATTTTGTCAATGGAAGAATTGGAAGGCAGAGTACAGTTGAACACTGAAAATTGTCTCTTCAGCCTCTGTGGAATATCATTGCGACCTCCCCCAGGGTGGATCATGGCAGCCAAAAACTGAATGTCCATGATGTTGGTAAATTCCCCAGGTTTTTCCAGGTTATACAGTCCTTTCTGTTCCATCAGTTGCCTAACTATCTCATTAGTGACCTGTAAAATAACCAGGTTTTATAAAAAACAATGTTATACATACAAGTGAATTAAATGCAAAACATACTTAGTATGTTTGAAATACCTAAGAAAGAGTATAACACTATCTTGTTCCCTAAACTTCTGCTTATTTGCTTCAGGATAAAGCTGCACCGCAAATAAGCACATTTGATAAAATCGAAGGATAAAAATCATGGGACTAGAAGGGTACCCCCATTTAGAACTAATCATTCATACAACAATTTACTCTCATTTGAATGCTGCAAGATTCCCATTGCTGTTGGAAATACTTCTGTCTTTTAAAACAAAATTTCCAGTTTTTCTAGTCAAGCCCAAACTAATGCATCTTTGCATCTTTTTTCTATCAAGCCCAAATGCATCATGTTGCAAATGATACAAAATATTTGTATTAAGTTGGATATATAACAATATCAAGCATGGTTTTCAAGCTGAAATAATAGAACTACTTCCATACAAAAGCATGCAAGATCCTTTTCTCTAGCTATAAAGGGATACCCTACATTTCTGTTTGACAAGATGAAAATACCACACAGAGAATACATCCTATAGCTATGTACCTATAGAAATTCTAACATTAGTTTCCAAACCAATGTGCTTCAGAATAACTTTGTCAATATACAAAAAGATTACTTCCATTTTGTCTGAAGCAGAGAAGACACGTCTTACCTCTCAGATTTCACAGTATTTCAATTATTGCCCACAAGGTCAGTTTGCTATCACGATTTGTGTGCCAAAAACTTCTTATTTTTAATTGTGAGTGTTGTTAAAAACCATTATTAAAATTATACAGGCACATTCTAAGGAGCACTCAAACTTCTTCTTGCTGTCAGCATATTTATTTTCAATTAATTCCTGACAAATTAATGCAGATGGGTTCTTTAAAAAGACTGTTTAAAATTAAAGTACTACATATCAAGTTCACCCTATTCTGAATGACTGAGAAGCCAGTTTTACAGTGTAGCATAAAAACAAAGAAAACCTTTTGTCTTCTTTTCTCTTCTTCCACAAACTAACCTGATCTCCCCATTCATTGATTATGGGCATGTTCACATCATCAATGAAGACTGTCATCTTTTTGCCTGCAGGTGGACCATAAGTTGTGCCCATGTGCTTATCCACATAACTTTCTATTGTACGCTGTTAAAAAGCAATTAGCAACATAGTTACAAAGAGCATTTCATTTCATACACGATTCAATCACCTAAACGCATTGATGGTTCTGTTACATAGAATTTTACTAAGTGAGGTTTAGACAGGCATTTGCTGGAGGTAATTGCACTAGTTCAACTAGAATGTCTGAAATCTCAGGTATGCAGAACTAGGCTGGTGTCTACAGTAGGCAACCATGCCTAACACTTTCATAAATCTGAATAGGTTTCAAACTTTTCATTTTATTCATTAATCAGCAAAATTGATGATTGCTAGCAATAAAGATCAAATTGAAGATGTAATTCTGGAACACCTTTCCAGCAGGTATCAATGGACTTCATAAAAGCATATATTTCTAATTAAACTCACATATATAAATACACTTGATGAGAAAATTTTGCCTAATGGTAGACCTGCCTCTACTGTTCTTCTTGTCATCTTTCTATTTCTATGTTCTTCTTAAGGTCCAGTTTTTATTTACTCTATCCTAAGTGAAAATTCACTTAACCATACATAATTATTCTTCAGTATAAATCTAAATATCTGCAATCTTACACTATGCTTAGGTTTCAGTCTTGCAAAATTAGCATCAGTTAGACCAAGATTTTAAGAAGCTAGAGTAATTTTAAAGCATGTGTCATAACAGAATGTTTTGATCTAGATTGTTAACAGAGAATTGACTTAGTCTTGTACGTCTATTTCAGATGTCCTGATCATCACAATCTCACCTATCACAAATTAAATCTACATTTATTTTATAAAAATATTTTACTTTTTGTTTATAGCCCAATGAATAGAAGAAAAAAATCTTAAGGAAATTTAGACCAAAACTACATGTTTGCATACTATATAACATGTTAGTAGTTTCTACTATGCTATACAAGCAGATGATAGCTGATTCATCAAGCTTATAGACAGCACTTAGAGTGCAGACAGTGCTTTGGCATGGCATACCAGACTGCATTAAAAATATTCCACAATTACATTGCCAGGAGGTTAAAGACACTGAAATAATTCAAATTAGTTTGGTAGAAATTTTGGACAGGCAGTACAGTTTGGAATTTAAGCATTCATAATTGTATGCAGAGCAGCTGCACTGCATGTGTCACTTTTTTAATGAATAATTGTAATGACATTAAATTGTAGACAGCACACCTTTAATGACAGATTGTTGGGGGTAGCACTTCTTTCACCCATGGTGTTTAATGAAATCCAACAGCTCTTTCCAGTTAGTGAGAACAGACACATTTGACACAAAAACATAATATGATGAGGACAATAATAGATATGTTATTGTAAAAGTCCAAGAACAGCTCAATAGCTCCTGAAAAAGCTGAATGGAACTATTTTTTTACAGAAGTCTTAAATCATGCATTAGAACGCTTGGGACCATTTGAACAGGTGCTTTTTTATTGTTTAGAATCACTTTCAGAAGCATCCTCCAGGCAAATTATCAGACTTCTCTGAATCCAACTATCTTGTATGAGAAGATTAATCAGTACTATACCTGAAAAATTAGCGGGGTCGTTGCAGATGAAAAATTCAAACTCTTAGTTATGTGCCTTTCAGAGTTATATTTTGACATAAAACCTTTGATTATAACAGTCTTCGCAGTTCCTTGCTCACCAATTAATAGGACAGCCTAGACAAAGACAATATTGAAATAAGATGAAACAAGAGCTGTGTGTCTTGGCAAAGGCTCAACAGTCCCATTTAGCTTTTAAACAGAAAATAAACTAGAAAAATTATGTAAAGTGAACTCTTCACAAGATATATGTAGAAGTAAAATAGTTAATGTTTCATAGATTTTTGCAGGCCTGACAAGTTAAAAATATTTGCCGTTAATGGTCATGTCATCCAGTACAGTCACACTAACAAGGAAAGGAGTTAATTATTTGAAAAAGGGCTTAATCATCTAGAAACTCAGTATCTGTGAAATTTCAATTGCTTATGTGACACAGTTTTGGTGAAGAATAGGGTTTCATAACCTAAAGCTACATGAATTCTGTAACTGCCCCATGCTTGCAGAGTTCTATCAGCAGAGTCAGATATGAGCCTCCTGACCTATGTGCTTCTCCCTCTCACATCAGTACATGAAAAAATTGGTTCCATTCTGACCTGATCTCAACATAATTACAGTTATTTCCACTACAGAACGAAGGGGTGAGAACAAGACAAAAAAGTCTGGAAGTAGTGACTATTCAAGAGTTCAAGTATATTTGCATGAAAGTAGCTTCTGGAAACACCATCTTATATCTTAAAAAAAAAAAAAAATTAAGTCCTTCCTTTTCAATAACATAATATTTCACTGCTAATCCAAACCTTTTATCATGTGTTCTGTTGGCAGTGCTTTGATATGAACTATAAAAAAAGTACCTTGCCCTGTTTTGCTATGGTTCCAATAAGGAAATCCATTCTCACATTGTCAACATTAGGCACAAGAATTGAGTCATACTCTGGGGTACCACTAGTGGGATATACATACTCTTCAACGTGTGTATTCCAGTGCATCCATGTACCTAATAAGAAAGGAATTAATTTCATGTTTTAGAAATACTAGGCATCATCAATTCCTTTATTTTCCATTCAGTTCACTCATCTGCCTATGTTTCTGTCTCACATACAGCAGTCCCTCTCTGTGTATCCAGACTAAAATTTATAGAATCATATAATCATAGAATCCCTCAAGTTGTATCTAAGAAGCTTACTCCTCTTTTCTACATAAATTATGATGACAACAACAAGGATTACATGTTCACCACAAAGTCCATGCAGCTTTTGTAGCAATATATCCACATTCTAACTTTTCCCTGGAAACAGGGAAAATGCTAAACACAACAACACCAGTAAAGTATAGCCATAAAACAAAACTTGCTAAGGGACACAAAATATGGTAAGCTATAAAATACTTCTGAATTATCTTTAAAAAAAAGCACAACTATAAAATAACTTTTTAATTTTACCCCATATCACCTTGCTGAGTTACTAACCATCAGATGCCACATAATAGTCAAACATTGTATCTTCACTAGCTTCTGGGATACAAGGAAGATCAAGCTTTACTGTTGCATGTTTTCGAAGCCAGTATTCCATTTTGCACCTGTCCTCCAGCTCTAGCAATGCTCCTATGCTCCACATGAGAGAGAAGATATACAGCCTTTCCAAGTATTTTGGAGTCAGTTCCCCACCTTGCTCCTGAAGGATTGAGTTAGGTTTTAATTTTCAACAGCCTGAAAACTCTACTTGATAATCATTAGTAACATGAGGTTAGAAGTCTTCAGTTGCATATAAATTTAGAGACATCTTCAATGATCAGACAGAATCAATATAAACTGATAACAAATCACCCAAAAGTAAAAAAAGGAAAACTGTCAATCCATGCTCCATATGCTTAATGTAAACCAGTGCTTAACATCAAATCCAAATGAGAAACTGTGAAAGAGGTCACATCCCAGCTATTATTTTCTAAAGAAACAGAAGTCATTCCTTATTAACCTGCATCTCCTTTGACATTCTAAGTCATCAAAGAATCTCTCTTCATAAAACTTTGTTACTTAAAATTATCTGCAATATGTTAAGTATATGGAAAAACACTCACACGACCTACCTTAGGTGGGATAAGGCCTTGCAGCATATTAATGCTCTGCATAATCACAAAGGCTTCCAGCATCTCAGTCTTGCAATGCAGAGACTGAATGCTGAAGCGGTACAAGTCTGGGAACGATGAAGAATACAGCTGACGTAGAATTTCAGCCTCTTGGAAGGAACATTTTTTCAGAAATCCCTATTGTAAAGCATAAATTTAATTCCCAATGCAAGTCTCAATGAATTAAAGTACAGTAATTCAAAAGGCTCAGGAAGCATGGAATCTTGATTTTTTTGGGGGCAGAATGGGAGAATGGGAGAAGGGGAAGGAGGGAGGAAGTTAAGTTTTAATTAAGGGTTTAATTAACAGAAGATCAAATTTTACCGAAGTATGCATAATTCCTACTGGATGTTAAATATGAAGAGAATGGAAAAGAAAAAACTGTGTTCAACAGCACAAAAATAATGATTTTCAAATATTTTAAAATCACAACAGTTGTGAAAGGTATCCAAAAACTCTGCAAAAAAACCAAACAATATGTACGGAACACAAATTTGATTTATTCTACACCTTATTTCTAATGGGGAGGAGGATAACCTGAAAGATCTGGCAGATATACAAAAAAAATCAGGATATCAGGGGGAGGTCTGCTGGTGCGTTTAGCATTCTTATTGTGTATCTCAGTATTTGTAGTGATGGATAAACAAAACCTAAATAAACTACCCATTTCTTAAGATCACAGAATAGGATTCGTTCTTTGATGCTATTAATTCAAAGTAATAACATGATTCTTGGTGTTACCTTGAAGTTTTCGCTCATATGCAGGGTAGAATACTTCTCATTTACATCCCATAAATTTATTTCCTACATAAAATACAATCACCAGCAAAACCCCCCAGAACTCAAAACAAAATTTTGAACTAATTGAAATCAAATACATTTGCTTTAAACACAGAATGCTCTTCTCTTGTGAAAGTAGTTAAAGCTGGAGTAGGCTCCTCAGTGAGCTCCTGAAGTCTCCATCTCAGAACTCAACAGGACACAGACTTCAGCAAACTCCTCTAGATTGACTTGACTAATGTTGTATTCAATATTATCTCTAGAGGTTCTTTCCAAACTCAACTTTATTGTGCTTCTATTATCCTTTCTACTACATTCATAATATTTTTAAATTCTACATTGACTTCCCAAAGTAAAAAAACTTAGAGACTGATTATAAATAAGGATATATATGAAAAAACTTTCTAAAATGGGTAGGTGGAAAACAAAGTGATAAAAATTAAAATGCAGAAGTGCTTAAAATAGATATCAAAAATTCACTGATTGTCCAAAAAATATTAGGAGTTAGTAGAAAAGCTGGTGTGTTTGCTTTAGAGAAGGTTGACGAGTAACGGATCAAGTACCTTTGATCTCTTTGCATAAAGTGCTTAAGAAGCACATTACACGAAAACAGCAACATGAACTTGAGAATTATTTCACTGAACTTGGAAGTTGCATATGTCATAATAATGCATCCAAGGAGGCAGCAATATTTATTTGTTTGCAAATGGTAAGGATTGAAAATAAAAATATATACAACAACTTCCTGAGTTATCCATATTTGTCATTAATCATGTTTTAAAGTTCCTCTGAAATATCAACGAGTACTGTTTCATTCATCATCTGAGAATCAGCAAGGTTAACATCTACCATGACCTGTTGGAATATGAAGTGTATTGTATTACAAAATAGATTTCAAGGGAGGTATACTGAAAAAGCCATCAAGACATTTTATCCATGATGTAAGACCAAACCAAAAACCCAAAGAAATGCTATTTGAACAAATTATAAATAACAATAGCCTTCAATTTTATAGCAAATTTTGTAAGGAGGAAAGGAAGGGCAGTTGGAAAGGTTACTTCATGGTGAATTGAACATAATTTTGCTTATGTAATCCAAAATTTGAAAAAAAAAATGTTTATATTCTTTAGTCTGTTTCTACCACTGAAATATAGTAAAACCATAAGGTTATGGATTAAGGAAAACTAGTTTCATACAACTCTTCAACACAACTAAATTTAGCCTGCATCTCACTTGTGAGGATGTAAATCATGAGTGACAATGCAAAATAAAATGCTTTTCTGTCTACTGATTTTGCAGCTGAATCTTTAGCACAATCTTTAACATCCAAGGAGTGGTTGTCTGCAAACAATGCAAGGAAGCAGAGCTGTGAGAACCTAAGATCAGTAGGCCCTATACAGTGTTGTAAGCACAGAAAGGAATAACACAAGTTAAATCTCAGGGGAGCCACTGTCCTAGATTCAAAATTTACACTTTCCCGAGTGTCCATATTAGTTTAAAAAATAAAACAAAAAACATTTAAAAATAAAACTTGGCAGTAACATACTTGTATTGACTGCATGTATTTGCGTTGGTAAAACTGAGGTTTTGCCAGCCAATTTTTTAGGAAACTTGTTAAACACTTTTTCCATAATAGGACTACAAGTATTTTGGGCATGGCAAAGAAACTCATCAAATGAATTAGTGATGATTCTCAAGTGTTGCAGAGACCTGTGACTGAATAGAAAATTCCATGTGATTTAATTTCGTTCTAAATGGAAAAGTTTCAGATACTACTAGAAAAATATAGTATCAGTCCTCTGCAGCAACCCTCAGTTCTTCTCAAGCAGCAAACCTCCAAGGGTGCAACAAGTCAACAGGACACGGGTGTTTCCAAGACAGGAAGGAATACCTGACAACAATCCTGTTTCTTTTCCTGCTAATGGGTTAAGGCTAAGCAAGATTCTGGTGCCTTCCCAAATGGGTCTTGCTGCTCCTCACCTATTTTCCAGGCATTGTACCTGACTGGCCATTTCAGATGCACAGGAGGAAAAGAAACCTTGTGACTGTTGCCAGAAATCACAAGTGTACAGCCTTCCTCACCTTGGTAATTTCTGCTCACCAAAACACATCCCCTGGCTTCACTTTTCCCAGAGGAGCTCCCCTGCCTCCAGTCCCAAAGAGAGGCACCAGGCACTGCCTGGCACTCGGGGCTTGGACTAGAGCATACTGTCTCAATTTCTTTCTGGGCTGAAACCTCTAATTTGCTAAGGACAGTGGTTCTAAGCAGTGCCACAAGCCAATTTTCCTCTGTTGCCAGACAAATCAGGGATTTAGGGACAAGGAATCTGCTTATAATCAGCAAGCTATATAAAACTCACAAGCATGAGAACCTTTGCAGGTTAAAGAAATAAGAAATCTGAGAATAACAGTAATCGCTACAAAAGGCTGACGCCTGAAAGTTAATGTCAGGTCAGCTGTATTTTCACAGGATTAGTTAAACAACACTAACTAGGTGAGGATTTGTTGCATTTTCTACTGGTATTCTATTTGATTTAGAAAACTAAATGATTGAATGAGACTGTGAGACATTAATCTCTAAAAAACTTGTTCATGTGATACATTCTAAAAAGGAGGACAGTAAAATTTAGTCTGTTAGAAAATTTAGTCTGTTATCTCATAGTAACCTACAGATTTTTGTCCTTTTGAGCCTGAAAAACAGGGAAACAAAGACACTACAAACTCCTGGATGGTGTTCCAATTTCATAAATAGGAAATAATTCCCATCTTAAAATTAAAGTTTAAATCCCATATAAAGGAATTTAATTTGGGATTATAGTGAAATATACTTGGGTTTCAGGGAAAAGTAATTAAATAATTATCTGTATGATCACAGCAATAAGTATTTTAACCATGCAGGAGACAGTTTTCATTATTGCTATTCAGGAGACAGACCATATTTATCAAAGCAAAATAATGTTAACCAAAGATTCTCAACAATATGGTCTAGACAAGAAGAAATGCAGAGTAAAAAAATTAAAGTATTAAAAAGTATTAATCCTGAGTAGTGTACTTCATTGATAAATTTCTAAGGAAATATAGGGCTTAACCAACTGAGAAACCAACTTTTTTTTAAGTGTTACTGTCTCTATTGCTGTCTTAGAAGAAATCTGGAAGTAAATGCTGAAAGCTTTGTTGAAATATATTACTATTGAACATGGGCAGATTCTTGGGAACTCTCATGTTTCATCTTTACCAAGATTTTTGCTACATGAAAAAACAGCAGCATGCTCAAGTCTCAGAATTTGTCATTCACTGTATTGTTACAGGCATTCTGTCAAGATTAGGGTTTATTTATATGGGTCTTGGAAAATGAAAGATGACATATATAAAAAAAAAGTATTTTATAAATGACTTTGATATATTTCAATATGTTATATGGTGTTTTTTTTGACTCTAAAACACACCCAAAACAGGTTATGTTTTTCTGAATTATTCACTCCATGCCAGAGACAATTACTACTGCCTGGTTCTTCAGATACTTTGCTTCTAGGTATGTTAACAGACAACCAAGTAACAACATCAATTTAAAAATTACATGTTTTGATACTGCATTTATTTCTAGATCTGCATCCCAACTGCAATAAATTTTAAGAAACATCAAGAGAATGTCTATTTTCTTGAGGATTTCAAGTTCCCTGAATCAGCTTTACTCTTTTTTCCTCCTTGGTCTGATGCTGTACTATGGGCTACCAGGCAGTTAGTGTTTCAAAAACTGAGTTATCCTTCAGTTGCATAAAACACTTTTAATTACAAATTTGTCCCAAAGTAAAATTGCCATATTCTTAAAAGTGTAATATGATAACTATGTTCCTTAAAAAATTATTCACTCTTGTGTAAACTACCAGGAACATTGCTATTTTAAGTACTGACCTAGAAGTTCATAAAGAGAAAAGGGGATTTCATAAAAGGCACAAAAATAGGTCCTACAGTAATAAGAGTGAAGTGTTGAAGAAGTAACCAGTAAAACTTTCAATGCATTTCCAGACACTTAGCTGTTCTACCTCAAGAATAGGACTCCAAGTGAGAACTGATGAGCTCATGAACACCATCCCATTTCTTGAAACTGTTGCTGGAGAAGCATTATCAATATTATGAGGCTCAAAGACTATTTTGCAATTTGGCGCCATAGGTATCCGATCACCGTTAGCTAGTGTTAGAGTCTTGTTGTCATCCAGGACAGAATTAAGGTTCTCAATCCAAATAGCATCAACTGGACCATCAAGAACTATCCAGATATGGTCACCTATAATGCAACATAACAGACAAAAAGACCTATAGATGAAGTGCTAGTTTCTTTCAAGGACCAGATTTCTTACTTCTGAAAACAAATTTTCAACTAATTCTGAATTCATGCTCACAGCTGCCATCTCAGCTTTTAATACAACTACCATTTCCATCACTCAGTTTCAGTTGGGTACTTCATTTTGTCACCTATTCATAATAATTATCCATTCTTCAGTATATAAAGTGCCATCAGCATAAGTCACCAGTTTTTATTACTCTGAAAATGTTTTATGGATTCAGTTTTCAAGACAGTAATAAATTAGGTTTATTTCAAGTTACATGAAACAACATGAAGATAACGACTACAGATATATTTGAACACCATTCATTTGTTTTCAATGAGTTTTATAAATGTAGAGAAATTAAATGAAAGGAAAACTTGAAAAATCACTCTTTCAAATAACATGCACACTGTCGTAAGTAAAAGATGTCCATTAGGGGATGATTTTTGTCATTTGTTCTGTCCCTAAACTTGATCCATCTTCCTTTTAAGTTTTTCCATTGCTTTCCATTTACTAATAGAAATGTATTTTAAAGCCTGCCTCTGTTTCCTAGGAGGGTCTGGGTCTGTTTTGCTTGCCTTGCTTGGGTACAGAACAACAGACCCTGGCTGGAAAGAGATCCCACCTTGTCTCCTGGCTGCCCACCCCTTAGGGAGCAGATTGCCCCACTGTGCATAGCTAGACATCTCTTTAGCCAGAGAGTGTCTTTCTGCTTTCAGAGTCAGTGTTTATTATGAAGGCCTAGGTGGCTTGGAGCTTTGCTAGCGTTGTACCAAGGAGATATGGAACAGATGATAAACTTTTTATATGAGGGTTTTAATAGCTACAGTTCAGGCATCTCAAGCATGAGATAGTCTGGAGTCTGACTCATAAAGAGATATTAAAGAACTCTTACAGAGTAAATCTGAGGAAGTTATATGAGTGTGCTAATATGTATTTCATCTTGAAGGAAAAGATAAAAAAAATCAATAGTTAATGCTATGTTACATTCTCTAGGGTGTTATATTTCTAGATTTGAAACACACCTACCAAAATTCAATTGAAAAGCATTTTCTACTTTAAAAGCATCTAGTTCTGGAGACTAAGAATTTTTGTATGAAAGTGGTGGAACTAGTGTTAGGATTTTCTTTTGTTTTTTTTCTTCTGAGGCATAATTATAAGATTGCATACTAATTTTCAGACAAAAAAAGGAAGAAACCATTAACATCAAACTATCAAGGGCACTCATTTAGTTAAAATAGCAGTCTAAGAATATATGTCAGCATAATCTTAGGCAGATATTGGCTGCCTAAACAGAATTATATAGTGCCATTTGAGATGGATTATGTATGACACAACTGATAAGATTTATTTTATTTTAATATGGCAGCTGGAGAACAGGTAGAAATCCTGACAGCATCAGAATTTTTATGCGACACCACTACTGGGGCAACTGACTTTTACCTTCCACTTTCCTTCCACATGAGGGCCTAATATACAAAAGAGAGAATTCAGTAAATGCAGTGAAGTAGTATTTCTTACACTACACTGTTTGAACATAAAGAATTTAGAATAGAGACTGTAAAAGGGAGAGATGTTCTTGCAGCAATTTTCCAATGCTTCCATGTAAGAAAAAAAAAAATCTGTTACTGTGCTTTATAAAGTTTTCCCAAAGCTTTTTTTTTTCCTCAGGTTTTTTCTTGTTTTATTTTGAATGGAAGCCTTTTTCATTATACATGTATGTGGTCTGGCTGACCTGGAGTTCCTTTCCCCATAGCAGCCCTAAACAGTGCTGTGCTCTGTATTGGTGGCTGGAAAGGTGTTGATAACACACCAGAGTTTTGGGTACTGCTGAGCATCACTGGCACAGCATCAGCTCCCTCTCACTATTCCCCACATCAAGGGGTTGGGGGTGAGCAAGATCTTGGGAGGGAACACAACCAGGTCAGCTGACCCAAAATATCCAGAGGGACGTTTCATGCCATATGACATCTATTCAGATATAAAAGCTAAGGAAAGGAGGAGAGTGGAGCTTCTGTTGTGTTCTGGAGCAACCTCTATGTGTGCTGAAGCTCAGCTTCCTGGGAAGTGGCTGAACTTTGCTTGCTGATGGGAAGTTGAGAACAATCCTTTTTTTTCTCTTTGCTTGTGCTTATGCAAATTTTTTGCTTTTCCTTTAGTAAACTGCCTTATCTCAATCTATGAGTTGTTTTCCATTTATCTTCTCTACCCTGCCCAACTGGGCAAACGAGTTGTAGTGCAACTTCATGGGCACCTGGAGTCCAGTCAAGGTCAACCACAATACCTTTCTTTGCTCTTAAAGTTTTTCTCCAGAGCGCTGAAAATATTCCATCTGTCCAATCATTTGTTGCCACATCAAGGCGTCCAAACATTTGTGGAGCAGTTATGGCTTTAGGATTCATTCTCATTTCACGATGTGGCTGTCCACAATCTATGAAGCCAGACCATCAGTTAGTTTTTACATTTCTTTTCAGCAGTAGGAGAACTTAGACAAAGTTAAACTCATTACACCCAAATGTATGCTTTAATATGCATTCATGATTATAAGGATTTGTGTATTTACTTGAAAAACTTCTCTTGCTATACAAAATTCATTAACAGGAGAAAAAAAGCAAAATGAAGTTCTGAAACTTTTGAATATTCAATTCACATTTCATAGCTTTATGGGGAACAGAAAAGCAGCAAGATGAAATTTATTCAAGGTTTAGTTTAATGTTTTGAAGACTTATCAAACAGTATAACTTTAAAACATTTGGTTTGGATGCACATTTTTAAAACCCAATGAATAATACCAGACAGATGATTGATTATTTTGCCCTTCTGTGCACTTGCCCACATCTTAGAACAGGCAAAATATACAATATTGGCATATCCTTGTGAATTCTCTTAGACAGACAAATTCTATCTAGGCATACTATGACCATATAACCTTTATTTTTTATCTCATTAGCAACAGCTTAAAAACTACTATGTTGGATATCTTTAAAAAACCCCAATATTCAAATGTAACCAGGAGCCAATAATAAGATAGTGAAAGAAAGAGCTGAAAAAATAACTTATTTTAAAATAACTTTGTTATAATCAGATTTCACTAACATGTAAGATAGAAGCCTGACAGATCAGTTTAACATTCCATGAGGTTGTGTGAGAAGATCAGCTTTGAAAAAAGTAATGAGATGACTTTATCTTGGCAGTAGTTCACGTCTCAATGCTAGAAAAAAACATATGGGAAAACTGTGCAATGCAACTTTGTTCTTTCTGCTTTTTTCCCTAAATGGAACAGTCATTTCCACTGCAATGTAAAGTTTACAGTGTTTCTTAAGCATAGCACATTACTGCATGTATGAGACTTGCCAAACTATTTTTGAACTATTTTTTACAGAAAAAATCATATAAGCAACTTCTGGAAAATCATATAAGCAACTTGTGAAATGGGGTAACACAAGCTTACCTCAAAAGAGATGTTTTTCTCCCTAAGCTATGGCCTTTTATTTTAATAAGATCAAGCAGATATTCTTCAACTAATATTTTTGTTTAGAAATGCAGATGACAAAAAAAAAAAACAAATAGAGTCTTCAAGCCCCCAGCAAGGACACAAAATTAATACCTTTGAAGACTTTTTCACTGTCTAAACCAGGAATTTATGGTTATAAAACCAGTTATTTTATATTGCAAAGCCCCTGTCTTACGCATTGTGTGATTAGCAAAAGGTTCCAGGATTACTTTAGCAAAATGCAGGAGATGCTTTAATCACTTGTCTGTGCTGCCTGCTTAGGCTGTATTCCTCTTAATCCATCTAGAATAAGAATTTCTTATAAAAGTATGATAATGTGGAAAAAAGGATATGAAACATACAGTTTTGAGCATCAGACATTTTTAAGCTACTGGAATAATTAGTATCTGAACATACAAACTCCTTCTTCCAGTAATATATTCTCAGAATGAAGCAATTGTTTTCTGAGAAGAAACAATGGGGCTTAAAGTTTACAGTGTAACAGTTCAGTAACAGTGTACAATATAAAGTAATAACATACCTGTCATTGCTTTCATTAAGGTGTGGATGCAGGTAGTTTTTCCTGCACCACTAGGTCCTAGTGTCATCAATCCATGCCTTACTCTCTGGGTTTCAAAAAGCTGGATAACTTTCAGTTTCCAAGGAGGATGACAAACAAGGCCAGATTCCTCCACCTTAGAGACAGTGACATGAAACCAAACTACTATTATTTTAGAGCACAAAATATATTTTGATGTCTTTAGATATCGATAGATAAATAGAGATGGATATAGATATGTCATCAACAGATTACTACACTCTTTGTAAAGGCTTTTTGTATATGTAAAAAAAAAACCTGTTGGAAAAAGGAGATATATTTGGCATTCAAATACACATTCAGAAAAATAACGTAAACCAGCCTCTATATATATATATATAATCTATGTACTTATAATCTATCTGTTAGATATATCTATAATGTATCTATAATATATATACACGTTGTATTCTTAAGCTGGCCCTACTGATTGGGAAATTAAATAAAAGAGATGTAACTTTAAGGAAAACTTTTCTCAAATTAATATCCTAATTGCTAGGACTTTAGATAAATATTAAATTCTGGGTCACATAACGTAAAGTCATATACATGCATTTTTCAAATTCAGTAACTATGACTCAAGAAAACCACGGGATACTATAATCCCAATTCATTGACCTCCTCAAGAATAAGCTTAGTAATACTATGTGGTAAAGATTTATGGAAAAGCTTAAATAGTAAAATATAATATTGCCAGCTAGATAGACTTCATAAGAAGAATTTCATAGATGTCACCTCATGACAGTTATACCAGAGCACCATAAATCATGAGAAATATCACCTGTTTGTCAATGGCTGCTTCAAGTTCAGGATAGCCTGCTTTATCAAGCTGGATATCTGGAAACAGATCATCAATTAAACTCAGAAATAAGGGTTCGTCTTCATCAATCTAGAGAAAATCAGCGAAAACAAAAATCCACACAGATTAAAACCTATTCTGTTTATTTTATCAACTTTAGAAAGAACAATCCCTAAGTCCTGAAGACCTAAAGAAATTCTTGAGAACATAAGGAACCACCTATAATAATCCTCTAGGTGCTAAACATTAGAAGGACACAGCAGAAAGACATGCTTCTATTTGTCAAAATAAACCACTAACATGCAGACTTAATTTCTTATAGTAGATTTTAGCAATAGCATTTTAAAAATTGTCTATTTTATTTGGTGTAAAAAAAAAAAGATGAAGTATCACAGAAACAGAAGAGGGTTGTTAGCTATTTAGACAGGTGAAATGGTACTCATTACTACAAATAACAGATTCTTTAAAGAATTACTAAATACTTAAGCACAAAGTTTCTAAAGAAGTTTCTTCATAGACATCTATTTTATTACTGTCTTCTAAACGTAGCAGGGAAAATATGCAAAAAATAATTCTGAACAGTTCAAGGTTAAACCCAGGTAGAAACTTAAGCAACAGAAAGCTCACTCCCTCCTCAGTCCCTCACAGGGTACTATGAGAAATTCATCTCCATCCCAGCCAAAATGTTCCACTCAGAGAATGAAACATTTCCAAGCTAGCTTCAGTGTAAAGGTGACATACCATCTTCTAGTGATCACATAGCTCTAAAATGCAGTTTAAATTATTTATCAGGTCCTCAGAACTTACTAGTTTAGACAGGTTCATATCTCTCAGAACACGCATGACAATGGTAGATTCAGTATCTGTAGGATTTGCTCTTTTTGCTGCTCCCAGTGTACGCAGCACAGACAATATATTCCGCAAGCCAAAATCATAATGCACCTAGAAGATATGTGAAGTTTGGGAAGATTTCCCCCAAGTTAACAGAGATGAAACAGTTCTTATTTATATTTAAGACATGGATGGATATGTAGGAGAAGTGGTACACATGTTTCAACTGCCTCCAAATATCCGTCAACTATTTTTTTGGCTGTATGACTATGGGATACTTCACTGTCCAAATCTGCTACCATCTATTAAAACTAAGGTGTGACAGAAAAAAATTTAATCATAAGTCATTGAATCAAGACAGTGTTCCCAAGGACTATTGAGAAATACTTTATCAGTATTATTTTGAATTCTCTGTGGCCCTTGGAAGCCGAGAAATATCTGTACAAGCACAGGCAGTACAAACCAAATGCCTCTTAACACACTCTGTAAGACCAACAAAGGCTACAATAAAGCCTTTATTTGTCTCAGCCATCGCCATTCATTAAAGCTAAATCTTAATAATAAGCAGTGTTCTGCATGAACGCCCCATCCTTTCACCGACAACCTGCAGCAGGAGTTAATCCTCCAGGATAGCAGAGGGCTGCATTACTAAAGTGCAAGTGTTTCTTAGTTTATTTAGTGAACATGAACCTTTCCTTATTCTTCACATGAATATTTTGTGACTTCACAGATAGTTTTTCCCTAAAATAATCAGGTTGCATCATATGAATATAATCACCTGCTTGGACAGCTGTTCTTCACACAACTTGTACAGTGTAAAGAATTTCCTTGCCAACACAACATTAGCAATGAAACCACAACTAGCCAATTTAACACGAATTATGATCTGACGATCAGGAACCATCATAGCCACTGAACGGAAATTGATCTTCAAGTTTTCAGGAAGTTCTTGCCGCCCAGCATATCCTGGATTCTGGAAAGGAAAAACAGGTGTTGAAGTTGAGTGTACCTTGCACAAACAGAAGAATCAGCAAAGGAATATGCCATCTTGGTAGGTAAAAATAATTTGTTGGCTTTAAGTCACATGTCAAAATTAATTCCCATGCAAACTTACCACCATATCTCTACATAATTTTCCCCTCTATTATAACAATGAGATATGAAAAATGTCCCACCTAAGCATTTCTAATCTGATCTTTTTTTTAGGTCCTATTTCTACTAGCTACTCCTACCTATATCTCTATAGCAATTTTTCTGTAATTGTAGAAAAAGGCATACTTTGGGAGCCAGAATTTGCCATATAGAAGCAATCTGAAATTGAGATAACTTGTATTTATGGTGCTGCCTGCATTTGTTAGTTGCATGTGCTTGACATTATCGAAACAAGATCCTGTAAACTGTGTTTGTGGCAATGCTCAATGTTCTCAAACTATCAGTGAGTCAGTTCTAAGAACTGAATGACATATGAGTTAGCAAGCACCATGTTAGACTTGATTATTGTACAATCATCACTGGTATATTAGAAACTTACTGAATACTTACCATAGTAAGAAAGATGCCAAATTCTGGGTTCATTTCTACATTGTCTCCATCAGTAAAAATAAACCTTTTTTTGCGTTTCTTCTTACATGTCAACACAATTGCTATTTGTTGTGCAGCTACTGATAGCACTGATAAATCAATACGATTGAATTCATCAAAGCAACCCCAGGAGCCAGATTGAGCAAGACCTTCAAAGAGAAAAGCAACTAAGCATACAATCACTGTTTTTTGGTAAGTGTTTATTTTTGAGGGTTGGGAAAGGAACAAAGAAAAGAATTTTAATTTATTTTCAAGTAAGAAAATACAAATTCACAAAATCCTTAAGATTTTCTAGGATACTATGTTCTTTGATTTCTTCTCTTTTTCTTCTTCTATCATGAATGTTTTCCTGTTCCTCTTTACCTCCCAAAAAAATTCTTGCAGTAATTGAATGAAAATAGGACAGGTTGTCAACAGCTTATTGTATATATTAAAATGAACAATACAGTTGCATAAAGATGCGGGTGGTCAGTCTAAGCTGGAGGTGTATTTTTCCGTGGATTTTTTGGAGAAAAAAAACCCAAAACCATAGATACATTCACTTGCAACAATACAATAGTCAAGAACTTCCATTTTGTCTCTAATTTTGACATCTGCCATGGCTGACAGGTATAAACTTCAGATACCTAAAAAATGTCATCTGCAAATAATTTCAGTGAGCTCTGCCAATTGTTTTTAACATATCTAGAACTACCCATGCATTTCCTTCTACTGATATAAACCTTCAATATTTGATTGAGACAAAATACTGAAATTAAAATTCAGTGTGTCCCACCAGTTCAGTTTCCAATAAATTTCATAGCATTTTCTCTTCATAGCAACAGTTCTCCTTGTGACTTTAAGTCATTTTAAATGACTTTATTTATCCTTTCATAAACTGTGTCATGTTTTCATAGCATTTCTATTTACTGAAGACTGTTGCAACTGTATTTTATACACATAAAAAGGTATTAATTACTTGCATTTATTAAAAACATGAAACCATGTGCTAGTTATGTCTCAACCTTGTTTCATGGAGATGCCCACTTATTTGAAACTTTCACATAGTTCATAAAATCATATCTCAGGGCATAAAGGACTGACATATAAAGGACTCACAAGGATCAACAAGTAGAACTCCTGGCTCCACAAATGTGTATTTAAAAGTTAAACCAAATATATAAGATAATTGTCTAAGCACCATTTGGACAGTCAAAGGCTTGAGACCCCAAAGGCTTCCTTGGAGAGTTTGTTCCAGTGCTTGACCACACTTCTCCATGAATACCTAGCTTGAATTTCACCCCATGCAGTTCAAGCCGTTCCCCCATATCCTTTTATCAGACACCAGAGAGATCAGCACCTCCATCTCCACTGCCCCTCATGAGGAAGTTATAAACAGCAGTGAGGGTACCCCTCAGTCTCTCAGAGCAAAACAAACATAGTATATTCAGCTGTTCCTCTTATGTCCTCTAGCTCTTTCACCATCTTTTTTGCTGTCATTTGGATATATTCTAATATTTTAATATATTGTTGTATTGTTGATTCCAGAACTGCAGAGTACTTAAGATGAGGCCACCTAGGCTAAGTACCATGGAACAACTACTTTCTCTATCCAGTTTGTTATACTGTGCTTTATGCACCTCAGAAAATAATTGACTGGCCAACAGCTTACCTTTGGTACACATCTTACCTTTGAAGATCCTCCCAAGTCCTCGGAAATCCATCTGGTCTGAACAGTTGAAGACCACTACATATTTTCCAAGGCACCTTCCCATATCTTTCACAGTTTCAGTTTTTCCTGTTCCTGCAGGTCCCACAGGTGCTCCACCCATGTTCATGCCCAAAGCTTGAGCCAAAGTGATGTAACATCTAAAAGGCAACAATCAATAGATTTCTGTACAGTGCTAGAGGAACTTGCACAAGGTCTGATTTAAGGAGAAAAGGGAAGTGCTGAAATTATATTCCACTAATTATAATTTATATCAGTAAGGACAAAACCCCTTCACTTCGTCTCTGATGCAGTGAATATATATTAAGGTTCATTTCATCATACATAAAGTGAGAGAACAGATAATCCTCAATTATCAGCAATCTGTAAGATCACAAGAAGGGAAGAAAGCAGATACAGAGATGCTGCCTAATCTTAGTTTTAATAGCTTGGATACTGAGTTATTTTCTCTGGAGTAGCTTTGAAACACATTATTCTGTGGAGTACAATAATGAAAGATGTCTAACCTTTCCTTTCTCGTCCGTCTTCGAAATTTGATCACACAGTGCATCCCATTTTCATAAATGAAACATCAATGCATAATTCAGGAAAACACCAGCTAATAATTATATATCAAGACTAGCTCTAGATTTTTTTTGTATGGAATAGTTAAAAAAAATAGACTACAGTCAACCAAACAATGCCTTTATTTTTGCCAATGATAGGTTATAAAGTATTCTTTGTGCTATTTGAGTTAGACAGGTATATCTCTCTGATAATAGGATTGCAATTCTTTCAACATCCTTTTAGATCAAAGCTCTCCAAACTACTGTAACTGAATAAAAATTGCTTTTCCTGTCTGTTCTTTCTTTTGCTTTTCCTGTCTGTTCTTTCTTAGCTCTTTTCATTAGCTTGTCTGTAAACACCTACTTTTGTCTTATATCTCTACATATTTTATCTGTTGGATATATCAGATCCTCAGGTATGTTGGCTTCATGTACATAAGAATGCAAGTCACTTACATGATGAAAGTAGAGACCAGTGCAAGTACGTGGGAGAAAATTATTCACATTATAGGGCACAGAAACAAAAATATTCAAGCATTCCATATCAAAGTACTGACTTTGACAAGACTGTGAAGGATAAACTGCAGAGATCAATGTTGCATCCAACAGGAATGACAAAATTGCTCTTGTAAAAGCTGAGGTTTGGCAGCAAAGATTAAAGGAATAAAATTAGTCTTTTTCACCTGTCTGTAAGAGGTGTTATGACAAGCCTGTCAGTACAGCCCAAGAATTCATTCTGGTATGTAAAGCTCACATCAGTGATCTTAACCACCATTTTATCAGAGTCTTCATTAAAATAAAATCTACATTGTTTCAGCCATTCAAAGTCCGTAGGGCTCTTGATATGCATGCAGCACTAAGAAAAGAGGGAAGACAAGGCTGTGGCATTCATCGTTCACATTTACTTTCAAATTTATATTGTACCATCTAAGTAGTAAATTCAAAGGTAGCACTGCAAACATAGTGAAATATAGTGGATAGTGGTGAATCTATCTGGCTTTTTATCACAAAAATTGCTAATGTATTATTGTTCAATAGCATACTTGGGCGAGGAACTTCAGGTTTTAGATGAGTGTGTCAAAATTCTAAATACAAATTAACAGTCCATAAGCCTCAAACAAGAGTCATTTCAGTTTAACCTTAAAATTGCCATTCCTTTTAGTCTTCTCTGCCACTTTTGCATGAGTCAGAAGTACATAATGTGATATTTGTAACTGCTATGACAACTGCATGAAACCACATGCATATTGGGAAAAAAGATATTTCCTGCAGTGTCATGGTGCTGATAGTATGTAAGGAATTCAACAGAACTGAGAATAAGTCACAGTTGCTCTATTGAATATTAAAATAGGATTTAAAAAAATAATTTAATTTGTATCTAAAAATTACACTTTACATAAAATTATTATACTGGAAATAAATGATTCTACAATTAAAAGATAAATGCTGCCTATTAATAATGGGTCAAAAGTCACTAATTCTTTACTTGGACAGCTTAATTTCAGAATCAGGTCCAGAACTTCCTATAGGTAAAAGGGTATGTTAGCTTTAGTTTTATTAAGCTAAATGCTTTCATTTTCCTTATTTTAGCATCCTGTGTCAGCATGAGAAGGTGCAAATGAATAAAGAAATCCCTGGGTAATAATTAGGTATGCTATTGAAAGTAGAACAGAGAGAATACCAGCTTCAACCTTTTTCCTGTACTATAACTCTATTCATTTTATTTATTTGCAGAAATTCATTATGCAGTCCAGAAAAAAGAAAATTACTTGCAACAAAATGTATGAGGAAAAAGAAGTCCCTAACTGATCATGCTACAGAGACTCTATTAACTTTAGTGGACCAACATGAAACATGACAAAATTCTGCTACTGCTTGGGGAGAGGAAAAGCCACTGAATTACTTAAAAGGAAATTGAGATTTGGTTGAAGCAGCACCAGCACTTTTATTCCAGGACACATAATCATTACAGTAATGAAATTAAATGTTTATCTTATGAGGCCAGAGATCATAGGTATCATAATATTTTCTTATCATTTCACATTATGTAATGTGAAAAACCCCTCATAATTCATTGTTAGTTTTTTAATACTTACAAGACCATCAAAAATGTCCCTCTGATGCACATGAATAGTGATTAATGTCTCATATTTAACTCGCTCAAATGGACTAAGATCTTTTGTTGCCATATCTATCAACATGTTCAGAAGATCCAGGAAAAACTGGTTTGTCTTACGCATAACTTTTTTATCCTGCTTGGCAAGAGTCAAAGCTTCTTCTGAGTCTCTTGTCCAAATCATTTGGATCCCCAATAACCCAACCTTAGGAAACACAGAAGTATATGCGTCATAATTGTTTCTCTTTCACCTAAAATGTACATTCACAGACACAGAAAAACTAAAGCAATTTTTCTCCTACTATATGTATAAAATTACTTTCTATGCATTCATACAGAGTTCATGTTTTGTGTGTCCCAACTGCATTCATAAACACAGTTAAACCTGTACTTCAGTCTCATAGATACTGCCTACAGTGCATTGCTTATACAACTGCTCAATATAATTTACAGCATATATAAAAATACTATATGCAACAAATATACTTTATATAAGTAATAACTAGCCAGTGAATAATTAGTGCTTCAATTTGAAATATTTTTGTAGTAATTCAGAAAGCCTTTATTCCATCTCCAACAACATTCCTGATCACAAGTGAAGCTTCTACTAAAAATTAATTTTCTCTCAATACTATGCTCAGTTTCAAGTCTTTAGCAATACATAGCATCCTGAATATATGAACAAACATACAATTTTACTACTTTTCCTCCAGTAGTCAAGTATTAAGCTTGTAAAGAAATAGTGTTAATTTCATTACATTAATTCATTGCATTCAGCATCTTTTTAAACAGGAACTTAAGGGTAAGTTGTTTTGGCTTCAGCTATGTGAAGCTGAAACTTAAAAGACTGAGAAGATTCAAATAAAATTAGATGCTAGTTCTGTATTTAACACTGGCTGCAACTTTGAATGAAAAGACAAGAAAAAAACTTGATACATATATGAGAATAATTCTTCATTTGTTTAACAATGATATTACCTGGGCTGGATAAGTAGAAAGAAATTCAGTAATCTCAAAACTTGTTTCCTGGATGTCCATAGCTGCTTGGCGAATAACTTGATGAAGGGATAGCTGGGATTCCTTCAACAGAGAACTGAGCCATACTTCCACATTACCTTCAGCCATTACAGGTCTAGTCAGCTCTACAGTCTCACCCTCTCGTGAACTGAATGACAATATACGATCATATATCTAATAAAAGAAAAAAATATCTTGTGGTTTTAGATATATTATTTTTCTTTACAATACCTCATATTTTCCTGCAATCACTCCATTACACTGATTTAAGTAACTAATAAATTATATCAACTCGTTCAATGAAATGTAAAGACTATTAAATCATTATTTTGCTATGCAGAAAAGCTTTAAACAAAACACTGCCATGAACAAGGAGACAAAACCTAATATATTGACAATTCCTGAATCTCACTAAAGTTTCAATGGCAATCCTGTCCCATGCGCTCTAGAATGACCCTGTTTGAGCAGGTAGGCAGGAGCAGACTACTCACTGTGGTCCCTTTGAACCTGTCCCATTTTGTGATTCTGTAACATCCACTTTCCAGCCACAATAAAGGAAACCTTGCCCCATTATTGGTGGGTTAGCAGCCTAACAAAATTTACAACTTTAGAATCAAAACTAATGAAAGGAGAAAAGTTAAGGAACATGGAATATCAGAGGAATTTCAAAAGTTTGGGGAGGGAATTATTTTCTAAGAAAATGCATACATAAGGAGAAAATATTGCTATCTGTTCTTGTAAAAGGTATAAGAAGAGTGTTCTTCAAACATTGTGTGTGAAGGTATAGTAAGGGCAGGTCAGAAACAGGAGAGACAGTATATACACTTTTTCTTAAAATCAAAACATGAATGGAAAAATACAAATACAGGCAATGTAAAGATACAAATAAGCTCATAAAGACTAAAAAGTTTATTTGAGAGGAAGCCACAGAAAAAAAGTTCAGTACATGGATGGATTTTTCTGAAATTTAAGCACTGTTGTAAATTTTTGTTTTGCTATTCTACATGAAGTTTTACTACATCATAAATGAGGATATTAAAAAAATCTTAAATGAAGAAAGCCTACTCAGCATCAAATAGTTACTGAATAAAGTAAAACAGCTGAATGCCTTATGCAACTGAGTAGCTCTCTAATTTAGCAAGTATCAGACGTTGTTAATGTGAAGAAATGTAACATTGAGGTGTGGGCAGTACATACCCTTTCATGGAACTTGACGTTTTTAATGTTGTCAAACACATTCAGCAGATGTGCCTGGATATTGTGAGAGTTGGATGCCTGACCAAGAATTTCTAAGAGAGCAGGATCTGACACAAAGAAGAATCGTGGAAATAGCAGGCGCTTTTTCTCCAGGTACCTGTATTTTTAAAAAAATTGGTAGAGAAGCCAGGAAGGAGTAGATGGTAAGTGATATGGGTTAATTTATACATCCTCTACCCTTTAAAAGTGGTATTTCTCACAATTTCTTATACCATTTTTAGCTGTAGCAATGATAATTTTTATCCATCATACAGTCATGTTAAGCATCTGCTTTAAAGCTACTGTTTTAGCATCAGAAATCATTTTATGGAAAACTTTTATTATTTGCTGTAATCTAAACACCAGTAAAAAGAAAATAAACTAAACTGAAATAAAATATTTCTACATTGACTCTTTTACTTGCTCTTTACATCTCTCAAGCTGAAGGTCTCCCAGATCTATGAAAGGTATGAATGGGAGACAGAAATCTAGACTGCCTTCTGGATTGAAACTAGGCTGAAACCAGGTTTGGTTTCAACAGAGACAATGAGTGACACCTTAGCCACAAATCAAATACTTATCCATGAGTTAGTTTCTTTGGAGATGTTGTATTACCCTGCTAAATTGTTTGCTCAGTTCAACTGCATTCATAGTAGAATAAGAACATGATATTTTCAAAGTTCATGGGACAGTACTTGAGCAATTGCTTTTTCCCCAGTTACATAATGCACAACCATCTGACCAAGAACGTGGTTTCATGGTAATCTTACCCTGTGAGTGATTTCTGACAGATTTCAAGCTGTTGCAGTAAATGTGGCAATAACTGTCCCATTATCTCATCTCCAACACAGCACTGAACAACATTAGGTGTTTCATGAGCTCGGGTCATGATTCTCACCCAGGATTTATCAATGTTAGAGAAACACTTTGCTTCCTGTTGAAACATGACAGTGAATATAGAATGAAAGAAAGGGAAGAAGGAAAAGAGAAGAGGGAAAAGGCACCTGCTTGCAGAACCAGCACCCAGCAATCTCAACAGTAATCAACTCACTAGTAATCATGTCTTTTAGAAATACTTCAGCTTAGACACAATTATTTCTGCTTACACAACAGAGCTTATTTTATACTTGGCTGTCAAGCCTACTATGTACTTTCTCTTACATTTCTAGAGAAAAAGACAGAAAACTCATTATATTTGAATTGAAGCTTCCAATCTGAAGAATTTTTTTTTCTAAAACTAAAGTTAATTTTTAATTTGAAAAATAATGCAGAAATTTTAAGATAAGAATTCCTAGATACTACTATGCTAGCAGTAAGTATTACTACACAAGGCTACTACTAGGCACAATGTTTTAATACATATTAGCTAACAGCTTTACAATCTAAAATCAAAAGATCAAACAGATCATATGATGTTATTATTCTTTCTCACACACTGGCACTGCTTACTAATTTCCTAGCAAGACCAGTTTTGTTAAATATTAAAGAAAATAAATTTATGTTACTTCATCAATTATGACATCACAGTTAAGTTTTATTCTTAAAACGTTGATAAGCAAACTGAAAAAAGGCATGTCTAAAAACCTTTGGAAGCTGTCTTGCTATATCACCACCAATAAAAACAGCTTCTAAATAAATCCACAAGTTCTGCACAGTCAGCCAGTTCTCAATTATATACGTTGTGTTGGAAAGACAGTGCACCCATTTCTGAATCTGTGTCTTGAATGGTGTATTGTATCTACAATGAAAAAAAAAAAAGAGACATTTCTTTATTTCAAGAAGAAAACAAGACTCTTGAAAAGCAGCATATAAGTCACAGGATGAGGACTAGTTTTTATGCTTAAAATTTTTCAAGTGAAAGTATAGAAACTTAATTCAGCTTGTTGGCAGATCTAAATCCAATCAGTTCCAACTTGCTGCTGTGTACACAAGGTGTATAGCACAGCTCTGATCCAACAGAAGAGGGATGGGAGCAAGACTTCAATTTCACTCCAAGGTAAAGGGACTACTCAACATCTTGAAAGCTGTAAACTCACAGAGTTCCTGAACTCTCCTTAAACCCGTGCTTTTGAGCATCTGCCTGATGATCAGGTTCTGTGTTCCTTATTTATCTGTGTCTTTTGGCATGTGAAATCAGATAAACTTAAGTTCACTTTAATTGGGACTTTCAGCACCTTTGCCACGAGGCAATGACCTATCGCAGGGGCAGAGTAGCAGTGCCTGTCATGACCATAGCATGCCTGCCGTAGCCAGGCAGTGTTCTCTCTTATGTCCCCACTTTCTTGCAGCAATGAAAACTTTTCAGCTGTTTATTCAAAAAATCAGAGCTGCAGCAACATGTTTTCAAAATAACTTATTGAGGGCATAAATGAGATACAGTAAGAACTAACCCATGAACAAGGACAAGCAAGCTCTTAAGTTTTATCTAGATGTTTCTTTACCTTCTTATCTGTGATAGATTTGTTCACTAAAACAAAGCCTTTTGCTAATATTTTTATCTCTCCCTCCATTCCCTCCCTCCCTTTCCTGTTACCTGTTATTCATGAGAGAACCAAGAATCATCAAGCTGTCCTCCAGCGCAGCAATCGTTTCTGATGTGCTGTCACCTCTTAAAAGAAGCTCCCCACGAGTTTTAAAGTTTGCAAAGACAAACATCTTGTTATCCCATTCAGCTATCACTTGTTTTAACTTCTGCTCGATGTCTCTCTCCTTCACAGCACTTAGGCAGATATCCTTTTAAATAAAGAGGATGTCAAAACAAGATATGAATCCTTCAAATGCCTGGTGTATGAATCTAGCTCTTATTTCCTTTAACACTAAGTAACATTAGGCTCAGGAGCAAGTATTTAGTGGAAAGGTCTACAGATATACAAATACCTTAGCTAATAATCTGTATACCACATCACAATTTAATCAACTGTGGTGGGAATAAAATAATGACATAGTGAATACTTTTCGTAAGTTTAATGTCACAAAGCAAGGTACCCTCACAAATGGCATGACTTAAAAAAATAAGTTGAGACCACAATATATTTGTGTCATAATTTTACAAAAATCTGAAGTGATAGTCCATTTCTCTGTCCTTTTTACAGAAATGTTCTGATTTCCTTCTTGCTACTGATACTCCTATACTATACAGATTGTTGGTTTCATGTTTCCATATTTCTTCCTTCACAATACCTCTATTTCCTCTTTATATCTTAGTAATGGAGCTTCCATTATATTCCTCAGTTTGAATGTTTCACTCTCCACATCAAATCTGTGTTCAGTGAGATCCATAATCTGGTTCCAGTGACGAGGCATCATTGCTTTACTTGACATGTTCTCAAGCAATGGGCAACAGTCACTGAAGTCCTCTATGGTCTTCAGTAGGTCAAGAAAAGGCTGCCATTCCTTTACAGCACAAGGGAGTTTACAGCACCTACATGGAGATAAAGCAAGCTTTTTCAAAGAGTTTAAAATATTCTTTCTTTAAAGTCACATTATATGGTTTTAACAGCAGAACACATACCTTCCAAATTCAGTTTACCTTTAATTTGGAGTTTCTCTACATGCTTCTCCATGTGAGAAAATCTGTTTCCAGTTTATTTCAATAACTGATATCTAGGTAGGCACCTACAGCTTCCCCTTAAGGAGTGTAGCTGCATAATTTTAATAATTCTGTGCAAGCAATCTTCAAAATCAGTTGAATTGTTCTAATCTCAATTTCATCTTCTGGGGAGACTGATGATATGCATTGCTCTGAGCTCTAGAAAAAAACTCCTCCCCAGGGTTTACTTCTTTAGTTTTTTTTATTCCTGGTTTGAGGAAAAGTTCAGCTTCTATGTGTACAATGTAACACATTTTGTAAAAAAACTATTCATCAATTCACTAACTTGCCTTTGACATCTAGCAAAAAAAAAATATCTCTCATGTCTCTCATGAACAAAAATACTACAATAAAAAGGTGAAACTTTCCTTCATGGACAAAATAAATAAAAATTTTAACATATTATTTTAAAAGGTAGACAAGAATCTGTCTAAGGAATAATAATGCTCAGCTTTTTGAATCTAATTTTTTCTTGATTTTTATTACATTAGTAATGGATAAATTTTTCAATTTAAATTTACGTTTTTCATGCCTCACTAAATAAATACATGCTAATATATGATTATTTGTATATATATACCAATTATATATATATGTATATATATATATACATATATATATACATATATATATATATACACACATATATATATATAACTAATTATAATCATAATCAATAAGTACTTTAGGCAGTTTTAACACACCATCAGTTTCTTACCTGTTCTGAAATTCCATAAGTTCACTATTAATTTTTTCAATGTCTAATTCCAACCAAAGAATATCATAGTAGCCACTGATTGTGTCAATGACACTGTTATATAGATTATAGAGTTTCTGCAACAGATTCAGCTGCTTCTTTATTTCAAGCAGGTGAGGACATCGAGTAACTGGCAAACCAAAAAGATCTTCTCCACCTGTACAGGTAATGTATTTCCGAAAGAGATTATCACATCGATTCTGAGAAAGAAAAAGAAAAACATTAAACAAAATAGCTAAATAATAATAAATAAATTAAAAGTTAATAAAAACTACTAAATATCCAAGATCCAAAATTATTATTAAAGCTGAATTAGACTAAAATCTATGAAAGAATAGAAAGCTATAAAGAGATAGTAACAGCTTACACTGTCAACAGTTTTGTCAACAATTTTCTTGAGAAAAGTAACTTTTAGCTAGCTTGGAGGCACATCTCTGAAGCTGACAGGAAAACCATTTACTTCATGTGGCACAGTGCCAGAACAATAAATGCTAAGACTGCACTTGAAAGAGGTGAAGCATGACACACAAAGAAATAAAAGTTGGATACAGCAAATTCTACCTCTCCAAGTATGCTGTGCAAATCTTATTGACTATTGAAGAAAGAATTACTAGCATTAAAGCAGAAAAGAAAAACATAATTTAATTGACAATTGCAATATAACTCAGGGAACATAGTAGGAAGTAAATTGAATAGCAGTATGGGAAAAGCAGAAGCATTAAAAGTTGTTATTGTAGGAATAGATATTAATAATGATACAAAGACAGACTTCAACCAAAAAAAAAACAAACAAAAAAAACCACAGTAATGAACAAATTGTCTATAGCCAAATACACTAAACTTGTGGGAAGGTCTTTCTGTTAACTCCTAAAAAAATTGTATTTTAACAGAACTCCTTGCAAATGCATAGAAAAATTCCAACATAGCTTTCACTAAGACAAAACAGGCTTTGCCAAATCAGTAACCCTGTCTATCGATGAAAGTTCATTCAACTACTGAGATTCCTTCTCAGAGTCTTTATGTATTAGCTCATTTGTACTAAGTTGTGTGAGAATTAACAGCACCTGGAATATAGTAAGCCTGTCATTGGCTTCCTGAGGTGTTAAACCAAGCACCATTGGCCCATTCTAAAAGGAAAAAAAAAAAAATCAATAAATCAATTTAGAGGGTGAGAATAACCACAACTTATTTCTAATCAGCATTTTCCAAATGCTAACCTCAAACACTTTTGCAGCCTCCAGATCCCCTCCACAGATCAGATACCAAATGAACCAAAGGATGACAGTTAATCTACTAGAACGAACACTATTTTAAATAGATTTTAAAAATTCAAATAAGACAACTAATTGTATTTTTAATGCAGAAACTTTCAATTACACTACAAAATCTATGAAGTCGTAGCTCATTTTTTGAGTAAAAGTCAGCATTACTTAAAAGATGATGCAAGATTAGTTCACCTTCATTCATTCGAATGAAAAAGAATGTGAGAGCTTAAGTCACTTGTACATATATCAGAAAGAAAGAAGAGTTTTCTGATGCTAACATAATTTATCATTAATCCTAGTCTTCACATTTGTTCCTGATAACTAGATGCTTTCCAAAAACCTTAAACATCTCAATTCTTAATTTTTAGGAACTGATTACCACGTTACTTTCATCAGCCATATACAAAACATTAAACAAACCTGCCCTGAACTGAAACCCAAACACCATTTTAACAAGAATAAACCTATTCAACAGTCAAGGTCCATCCTATTAATTAGTCAAATCCAAAAACCTTTCCATGTTCCCATCTCTCCTTAAGAATTTCTCTAATAGAATAAAATAGAAACACATGCCTGATCATAATCTGAGTAGAACTGTGCACAGTCTTCAGTAAAATTCTTCACAGCACTAATAAGCTCTCCTCTGAAGTTCGGCTGCAAAGCAACAAGCTCATCCTGCACTTCATTTGCACGGATTAGCAGTTTTTCCCAAGTGTAGTGCAATGTGTCCACCTTCTCTGTCTCTTCCTTGGCAACAAGTAGATCATATTTGCTCAACATAGCATAGGATTCCTGCCAGAAATTTGGATCAAGATACATAAAATGGTAACTTCAATTAACTTTATAAACATATATGGAAAACATATTTAAAATGCTATCATTTAAATTTTTTCAGAACAGAGAATGATTTGTTAGAAAAAAAAAATCTGTTCTTCTTGCATAGCCATTATCAAAATTGGGCAAACCAATACCAACCTGGAAGAAACATCTGCATTTCTTTCTTAGACCATTGATATCAGCTTGCATCACCAACATATGAACAGTCTACATAGTGAAAACCCTTAGTGATTTTTCACTAAAACACAAATTATATTGACTTTCTATAAATTAGCACAGGGTAGGGTAGCAATAAACCTGTGGCAATTTCATTTGAAAATTTTTTAATGAAGTGGAATTATTTCCATTCATACTTTCCAGTTTGATCAAATTGTAGCCAAATTGCAAAAATGGAAACGTAACTGTCTACTGCAACACTGTGGAAAATATGCCAACCTCCCTTTCTGAACTGAAGAATCACTTCTTGTGCCTCGGGACTCAAGGCTCCTGCTTGCAGAATTGGAAACTTATCATGAAACTATGGGCAATCAGGAATCATGAATATGTCTTAGGAAGAAGAATTCTACTGAAAAATCAAAGGTGCATTTTGCCATATTATAGCATTCTTAAATAAATACTCTGGTCAGGAATGCAGAGAAACAGTTACCATCTGTTTTTAAGCCTGCCATTTGTCAAATGTTCAGTAAATGCATTCTATCACATTAACTTTTTTAGGAAGTCATCTGCTTTTGTTTATTTTAATTTATACAGCTGATAAAAGCAATCAATCTCATGTAGTCTGCTTAATATTATCTTTTTACTCTTCTTAAGGTTTAGCTAAAAAAAACAATTAAGAATCTCATTCCTTTTCGAACACAGATTTCTTCCACAAAGTATGAAGATTTCTTGCATTAAATACCTGTATTCTCATCTTCCTTTTACCTACATCACTCAATTTCTATACTGTTCACTAAACCTCACCTCAGCAAGTTTACATTTGCCCAAATCAGAATTTCACACAAAAAGGTTTATAGAAACACAACAGGTCTGTCACTCAACATTCAACACATATTAAATCATACATTTTCAAAGTTCACTGTTAACCTTTAAGCCAGAAAATAACTTCTCTCTTGAAACATGCAACATTCCTACTAGTACCTCAATGGGGCCAATTTGGGAGTCAATAGAGATCTGTAGTTCTCTGATCTCTTTTAAAGCTGACATGGCTATTCTGATGTCATCCAGGTCTGTAATGCTGCGATTTAATTTCTTGCCAGTTTCCTCTATAAAAGTCAAAATAGCTTCCATCTGTGTTCTGTACTTCTTATTGCAATGACACCCCAGCAATGTCATCCAAGCTTTAGTTTCTGATCTAAGTGCTAGCTTCAGATCAGCTAAAAATATTAAACAATAAATAGATATTAGACATTGCAGATATTTGTTAAGAAGCACTTTCAATCTTTTAATTACATTTGATCTCTTCAGTGGCAGTTCAGGTTTTTTGATCTAACCCTTCACATACAGAGATGATGAAATCACATGGGCACCTTGAAGGGGTTTATAAAATAGCTTGCAATTCACAATTGCTTTCCACCTGTTCTTCTCAGAATTTACCATCTTTTCTACTGGAAAGATCATCTAAAAACATTGAACAATTAATAGATATTAGAGATCATAGATTTTTTTTTTAGAATGTGCCTACTGGAAAGATGAAGTTGGTTTCCATACTCGTCATCTTGCTTATTTACTATTATACAAACTTCTGTCCTATACATCACTAATGAATTGATTTATAGTCTCATCTAAAATATTTTCAAAAATTAATCTTTAAAAAGATAACATGAGGAAATTCGGAGTCTAATTATGAAAGCTGAAGAAACAAAGTTTGATCATAGCATTGGTGGAATTGTTAGATAGAAAGGGGTTCAGCCGTCTCACTGCATGCAATTGGGCAAGGAGAAAAGTAATAAACTTATCATCTTACTCCCATGAAATATGTACCCCTGGGAATCAGTGACAGAAGGATGGGCAAACATCTACCATCCAACCCATAAGTGAGCAGGCATATCCAGGTGAGGCAATAAACTCCAGCTAAGCCTCACAGATATTCTTGTGTTAGTGTTTTCTTTGCAGCATTTACAACCAGAACAGAAAACAGCCATTCTCTCTCTCTTTCTCCTTTCCATTTTAATCTAGCTCACCCATCCAAAACTGCCACATCTCTCCTTCCTACTGGAGTCAGAAAGTACATGTCTCTGGAGAGAAGCTGAACTCTACCAGTGTACAGTGCAATAGCTCCCACGCAGACGTATTCAGGCTCAGAATTAATTTTCAGGTCCAGGTCTTGGAAATGCAGAATTTCAGATTCAAACTCATAGAGCAATGGGTTTCCCACCATGAATTTATCAATGGTTTCCTCCTTGTCTCTCTGCCATATATGGTGGTAACAACTAAACCTTTCCAAAGCTGTAAGAACTTCCTGAAAGACATTTACAAGTTCAAAGGAAGATTCTCAGCATCATGTATATAGCATGCATATAATTTCTTAGCAGCTGCTCATTAGAGTACACTACAAACTCCATCATGGAGCAGGTTGAAGCTCCTCACGAAATAAATGGTTGCTGGCAAATTTATGCTAAAGGATAAGTTCCATTACTGATCACATTATGCCAGAAACCCTATGTTCATCACATCTAATTTGTCAGACTAGTTAAAACATTTGCCAATTAAGTGAATCTTCAGTCAATAAAATCATTGGAATTAGTGGGAAGTAAAGTTTAAAACTAAGATACAGTACACTTGTCCTTCCCTGCCATTTCTTCGGCTAGAAACTGAAACCTGAGCTCCAGGGCCCAACATAAAAATTCGTTCTGAAATAATTAAGCTATGAGACAATTTTTTTTCACATTAATTTCTACACTCAATTCAGGTCTCTTTGATTGGAATATCACTTAATGAGTGTGAAAGAGAATTATTCTTTTGGTTCTCAGGAGCTCAGAAAAATGTGAGAAAGTTAAAGTTAATTCATCGCTGCATCTAATTAAACAAGTAAATGAGAGATGAGTGCTATGAGAAATAATCCACATCATGACTTATAATAAATATAGTACATGCAAGCATTTAATGCTGGCCAAATTATAAAAGTTTACAATATGACAAAATACCATGATAACTATCCACCATTATCAACTACTCAGCAGCAGCCTGGTAGTTATGCTTTAGTACCAGTGAAGTTACTATGCCTTGAGTCAAAGATTTTCACATGGCAAGACATAAAAGATTGGACCAGCCCCAGAAGAAACTGATGCACAGCTCCCTAAAGAAATACAGTTTACTAAGGGTGCATAGAATAAGAACCAGGCAAAGAAGTTATGAATATCCTTTAAGATATGCTTTAGAATAGAATAAGAACAAGGTAAAGAAGTTATGCATATCCTTTAAGATATCCTTTAAGATCCTAACCTACACAAGCAAATCCTATGCAGCATTTTACAAATGCCAATCTGATAGCAAATTTTCCTCTAAAAACCTTCATAACCTCTTTGTAATGTGGCAGAAATAATGCTGGCTTCATTAGCTACACACAACACAGCTACACTTTTTTATGATGTTTTAATTTATGCAATATTCAAACCCCCAAGTCTTGGAGCAGAGTACATTTGATGCAAGTTACACTTTTAAAGCATATTTGCAAATTTTCAGCCAAATGTTTTCCTTCCACCATCCAAAATTTTTTCATTATTACATATAATCACAGCTTTAAATGCCTACCCTTATTACCCAAGTATATTAAAAGCTATACATTAATATCCCTCAGATAGTGATATCAAATTACCATCTCAATTGTCTTACCCCTTTTGTAGAATTTATGGCACTGCTGAGTAAAGATACTAATTTAATAATTTCTTTATTCTCTGAAACATTCTTGAAGTAGCTCTGGCTTTGCACTGCATCAGATGAACTGAGTGATGCTGCATCTGATACACTATCTATAAAATAAGATTCAAATACAGAAGCAGGCTTAAGACAGACATACTGGTTAGGAGAAGTAAATTCTTATAGACAAAACAGAATGACATTTTATCAATAAGCATGCACGTTAAACTTAGGTGTTCCTAAAGGCAACTAGAAGTTAAGGAATCCAACAAATTCATAAAAATCTCCATTTTAGTAAAATGGTTCCATTCAGGTACCCTGTCAAATTTGGAACAAGTTTCACACCAATCTTTCAAACAGATTATGCCTTCTTCTCTTCTCCCTCAAGGTTTATTCTGTATGCTTCACCTAAGTGATTTATTTATAATATCAGCATTTGCTTACTTATATATTAGCACTAAGCATTTTTATTTTCTGAAATAGCGCACAATTGACAATTTGAAATACAAATTAACATTAACTCTGAGAAGATGGCCATAACCAGTCCCCAAAAAAGACATCATCATTTTTTGTTTCATCTCTTGCAAGCAAAATTCTTAGTTTTGAAAGATTAATTTAACTTCTTAACCAGTTCAAGTATTACTATCTTACTTTTTAGGTACATAAGAGAGAGATAAGCTAAAAAGTCTCGAATGTAATTTTTTTAGTATCTCAAGTACAATGTAGAACAATTAACTTTGTTTGATTTTAAACTATTTCAGAAAAGAAAAACCCAATCAAAGATACCATCTTAAATTTTCTTGAACTAATGACTTCAACAACTTAATGTCTGGTCACAAAACAGAATAATGAAAAGCCTTTTAGAAATTCTAGTCTATTCCATCATTTATATACAATCCTCTCTACACCAATATTACAATTTACATATATTTTTTTTATTCACTACCAGGTACTGTGAAAGTTCAACTTACCCTTCTTAAAGGGTAAGCACAAGTTCTAACATGCCATTTGAACATGCCAAATTACAAACCACACTGGATAACCATGAAAGATTATTCTGTAGCAAAATTACTATAATTGTAAACAATATATATATTATAACCCAAAGCATTAAAACTCTTCAAGAAGCCCAAAAAAATCCCCTTACTCAAATCCACAGAACAACAAATGGGAAACCTGGTTTCTAACCAGAGATTTCTTCTGTGAAGCAATTTAAAATCTATGAGGTTGTTTAAAATATATCAAGTCTACTGGTTTTGATGTATTTTGTAATTAATATCTTCCAATACTTTCTGTATAAATCACATTTACCTAACACTCAAATTTACTGATGTCAGAGTTTATCATTACCATGGCAGTTTTTCTTTCCAGTCTCTTTCATTCCATCATCAGAATCACTGTCTCTGCTCCCAGTGTGCAACAGAAAAACTTTTCTCTCTAACACTTTCTCCTGAAGAGAGAATAATATTTATTTTTCATTTGCAGCAGTTTTTCACCATTTGTTCTAAGTAAGGCTGTTAAAGACACCAACCTTGGATATTCTCTCCTTACTCCAATGTTGAACTCCTTTCATTACTTTCACAATACTATCTACAGCTTTATTAAGCGTCTGCTGTACCTCATCCAAAGAGGGTGTCATGATGATATTAGGTATAGATAGGTTAATATTAGTCCTAATTATAGGATAAGCACATTTTTTCTGCTTAGACATACTGTGATTTTCTAAATAAAAGACAAAAACAGAAGACAAAAACAAAAGTCTGTTCATATTTTTTTCAAGACATCAAACTAGGCATTGTTTGATATAAACCAACAAACATATCTCCTAATGTAGAGTATTGATGTAATTTCTGAAGGGAAAAAGAATTCCTGAACTACGGCTAACCCCTACAGCAGCAAAAAAGAAAACTAAGTGCAAAGCTATTTTTTCCATGAAGCTTCTCTTCAACTTTCTCGGTGCAGCTAAACTCTGTTTAGCACAAATTTTGTTATCTGGCTGGTACTCCCAGTCAGCATATTAAATTGGGCACAGAACCTCCTAAGAGTCTCATAGTATTGTATGCCTTATAAACTACAGAGACCAAAGACAACTGACCTTATTTTTGTTTCTTAAAGGCATGCAACAATAAAACGCTTCAAAACTATGCTCCATCACCATGTATGGAAATGTCTGAAGGCAATTAGTAAGAGAAAAAAGACACCTCTATTTTTTTTTTCATACGGTTTTAGTTAGTTTCTAACATAACTTGTTAAAACTTCTAACAAGTTATCAAGGTCTTGTAGAAACTTATCTATCAAGTCTTGTTCCAACTATAATATTGGCTTCAGAACAGTACAGTGAGTCTTTAGAGAAAGAGCATTGTACTGTCACAAGAAAAAAAAAAACATTGGAAATAGACAATGCTATTGATTACAACTTAACAGGACAGCTTAATCAAAATCCCTTTGTTTTCCCCTCTTTTGCATTTGTGAGTCTTATTTATACAGTTATGAGATATTACACTGACATTTTTCTTTATATAGCCTAGAGACCAATGTACTACAATGTAGCCACCTAAGAAGCTGATGGTGGAAGATGCATGAATGCGCTTGCGGATAGTCTCCAGAGTGTGTCGAGTGACTTTCAAGAGGGTATCAATGTTACGATCATTGAAGTAAGAAAGCAGTTCATTGGCTTCTTCCTCTAACTTTCCTAAATCCATTCTCTTGCTCTTTGCTGTAGAAGGTAGGCCAGCCCACATTTGACCGGAATTTTGTGAGGAAGTCAAGCTTTTTGATCTTCTTTCCTCTTCTTTTGCTAAAACATCATAAATCCAGTTAGTTAAATATACATAAGTAACTTGAAAATATCATCATGCAACACTTCCACAGGTGTCTGAAATAATTTTAAGGAAGGGCAGAATTACTCAATTGTAATCTGCACCCCAGTGTAACAGGCTTATTCCTATCTGCCTTCTTATTCAGTACAAACTGGCATGATTATCATCAAAATTTAAATATTATTTCTTATTTTCTTTCTCTGGGAAGTCCAGCAATTAACCAAGGCTACTAAGTACTTCTATGGCATGAAACTTTCAACATCCAAGTTAGATAAATAATACTGACCTATTTTGTACATGATAAATGATTGTTACATTATTCATTATCCAGGCAAATCCAAAGTCTTTAGACTTCAGATGCTAATCAGTACTTCGGTCACCTAAGCTATAATGTCCCCGAACACAAATTATCAGCACGAAAAAGAAAGAAACACCAAGGAATACAATACAATCTTCTTACCTGTATTCTTGGCCCTTTTTTCACCACTGGGTACAATTGACTTCTCATCTTCTTTACTGAATTGTTCCTTGGTGTCAAGTAACATGTTTATCAGATCATTAACAGCGGCCTCCACCAGTGAGCTTTGTAAGTGTAAAGTCCTAGATCCTTTTATGCAGAGCTCCTGTTATCAAACCAAAACAATATGCTCTTATTGTCACAATTCTCATGTCAATTTCAAAGTCATAGCAGCCTTTATTAACACAAATGTCAAAGCCTAAGATTTGTGAAAAATAAGATCTATATACAATATTAATTTAAAATTGGTTTGTTCCAAAATACAAGATCAACAATAGATCAACAAGGCATCATGAATTACTTTCAGCATTGTTTTGGCTTCTTTCTCAAATCACATGATTCATTAGTAATACCATGAATCAATGTTTATAATGCCTAGTTTCACTAAAAGAGTCCCAAAAGCAAGGGCTTCTTCATTGTCTTAACTTTCCAATGTAGAGATGGGAGAGTCAACACTTCTTTTAATCATTGCTGGTTTACATTAATTGACTGTGCCATAATGAGTATTAGCCAACCATATATCCCATTTACAGTTAAAAAGAAGATAAAAGCTATAAAAGATATATTTATTATTAAAATAAACACTAAAATTATAAACTGGAGAGAGAAGAAATCAAAGAATGAGATTAAATAAAATTCAGAAATTTGTTACAGTACTGTGCATCTTTTTTCTCCAATACTTATAATAAAATCAATCAAGTATGCCTCAGCTAACTATAATTTTTATCTGCAATTGCTTTTTATTTTTTTACTTCTTTGGTATTTTATATTTCACTCAGCTTAAACAAACATGACTACCTTTGTTCAATTAAAAATCAATAACTGGAAATATTCAGCCATTTTCAAATTTTAAGATAATCTTTGGCCTTCCTAATGGTTTTGTTGAGTTGAGATAAAAGGCAGATGTGACTTGCAATATCACAGCAACACTAAACAAAGTACTCTGGGATTTTCCCACTGGGTATTTATTTTTGTTGCAGAAATTTCTTTAGAAATTTAAAGACACTTGCTAGGTGACAGAAGTTATTTCTAGTCTCCTCTAAATAAAAATTACAATAAGCTTACAAACTGTTACTATTTTTATTGTACCTATAACTGCGGTTCTTATACCACTTACTTTGCTATCTCAACTCAAATGGCCATTGTAATTATTATGTAGCAGTTTAACTTTTCAAGTTACCTTACTGGGCAGAGCTGTTTTTGTGCTCACTCACATATTTTTGCCTTCGTGAATATACATTTTAGTACCTGTCCTATCAGGAAGGTAGCAGCAGGATCAAGAAAAACAACTATGGATTGTGAGGCTTACAAACTGCTACTCATTCCATATATTATTTTAAATTTTACTCTATATTTAACAACACAGTGAGTTGTTACAATAGCCAAAATAGAAAAGGTCAAAGAGTTAAAAACACTAAGGTAATCAAGAAAATTAATTTGTAATAGTTATTCCTACAAGAGAAAAGGAATGGGGATTATCTATTTGATTTTCTATAGTCTTTATCAAACCAAATTTTATTTCAGGAGAAAACACGTTAGACATTACAACCTAAAATGCAATACCTTACTATTGCCTCACAAAATTATTCTGACATAATTATGACTTTAATCAGCTTTCTAACCAGCTGATCTAATCAGTTTTCATGCTTATAGTTAATTACCCTCAACATAAAATCTTTTGATGTGGTGAAGGAAGGGTGTTTTCTCAGACTACCATCATCCAAGTACTCCTGCATATATTTTTCACATCCCATTACCAACTCAGGAGAGTTTGAGATACTCATTACACGATACTTTCCATAGTATTTACTCTCCTCAGACAATTGCTGGAGAATTCCCTTATTTAAACAGGAATAATGAAAAAATATATACTATCACAGAGGCAAACTTTTTGAGTGCAAGAAAGCACAAAAGAAATATCATACACTATCTGGCTTGATATTAATAATGAATAGAAAATAATAGCTCAGCTCAGCTCTCTTTACATTTGGCATTTCTGTTCCTTTTTATGATCCTAGCCAAGCAAGTGGGGATTTCCATTGTATCCCATGCATGCTTCATTAATTCTGCATTCAGAATTTTTTATCTCATAGAAAAGAAAAATATCTAAACTCAAAGTCATCTATCTGTTCTTCATGAAACTTTTATCTACTAACCTTAGTCTTTTGAAGAAATTCCTCACAGCTCTGTGGTTCATCTTCTGGCAACATACAGAGTGTCACTTCACTCATTTCTTGAAGGACAGCATCAATACGAAATTCAACCAAGTCATTCACTCGATCAAGCAATAACTCCAGCCCAGCTTTTGAAGAAAACAGAAGATTCAAGACAAGCTTAAAAGTTTGAATTAATAGCCTTTGCAAAGTCCCCCAGTGTTCTTTTACCCCAACAAATTATCATTATCAATTGTATATGAATTCTGCACCTTAACCAATTTACTTCAAACATCTAAACTTTTATGGCAAGCTTCACCACAAGAATCATAATTATCTTTTTGCATAACAAATACTTACTTAGCATATGCTATCTACATGTTAAAAGATAAGTATAGTATTATAGAATATAAACTATTATACAAATGAATATTGTATAGCTTTTTATAAAAAATAGTATATATTATAAATATATATAAGATTAACTTAAAGGATATGTATTTCAAACATGAAGACATTAACATTTAATTGAGGGCCAACAACATTTCATCTTCTCCTATACCTTGAACTTGTTACAACTTGGAGAATCTACTAGCAACAGTAAATTTCAGCAAATAAAAACTCTATGATTCAAACAAATGTTAGAGGCCAAACAATAGTTAACAGAAAACAATCACTAGAATTTTAAAAGTTTAATAGTAATCTGCTCTCAATGCTGAAGCTGAAATAGCAGAAAATTACTTTTATTATTCAAAATTTAGTTAAGTATAATATCAGACTGGCATCCAAAATGCACTTTAATCTGCCATTTCAACTGAAGAAAAAATCCACTATAACTACCTATGCAATTTCAAGAAGCAAAATCTGTTTGTTGTATTAATTAAGCTGAAGAAAAAGGAATTTACTATCTTCAGAAAAAAAACACATCTCAGTGCAACGTTGTGATAACCTTTTGAAAACACTACAAGCTCATCTGTTTTCTAAAGCTGTTGTCCAAGATATGTGTGCATTAGTTTTAAAGAGACTGATGTTTAAAAAAAATATTAATATGAAATGCTATTGAGCAATGACAGTGCCAACTGAGTCAGTGTTTTATTCCTTGAGAAGTTGTTTTTTGTACATTATAGAAACAAAAAAGCAGGACTAGGAAAAGTATGGAACCTAGGAACTCTTTTAAAAAGTAGCTATCATTCTTTAAATTCAGAATACACTGGGCATTTCGCACTATATTTTATGTTTGGTGTAATCCCAAGCGCCTAACATACAGTAGTAAAAATTTGATGAACATAAAAGACAAAAAGATGGTGGTGTTACAAAACAAATATTTCATAGAATACAGGACAGGTGAAAATTCTGATAACTTTTATATATAAACCAATTAAGTGGTTTATATACTTACATTACAATTCGCATATGTATAGAACAAATAACTATAAATTAATGGAAGGAGGCTAGTAACCTACCTAGCTTAGAAAAAACTGTATTAATGTATTTCTCAATATTTAGGGATGTCCAGTTCAGCAACATTAGACCTGGCTGGATAGCATTATCTACATCTACTAATTGAGGAGCTATGAGTTTTTCAAAAGGGTGTTGTATTTTCAGTTTAATTCTTTTGTATTCTGCCAACATCACCTGAAATAATGAAAATATTAGTTAATACACACTCATTGAACCTCTTCATGTGCACACACTTATTACCTAAACTAAGAAAATTCATCTGTATGCATATTATTGAATTTTTTAAGAAGTTATAATTAATTGCTTGGGAAAGGTTTTCATTATTTTTGGCAGAAGTTCACTATTTGTTGCTCTTTATATCTCTATATTTTTTTGTTGCTCTATGTGAAGCACTGCTTCACACAGAAATCAATCTTTGATTGCACTGGTGCTGTGATGGTGTTAATTTCTTTTTCAATGTCTCTCATGATGCCATGTTTTAGATTTGTGACCACAACTGTTTTACTAACACACTGATATTTTGGGTATTGCTAAACAGTGCTCGTACAGCATTGAGTCCTTTTCTGCTTCTCACACCACTCTGCTGGTGACTGGGGACACAAAAGATGCTGGGAAGGAATGTAGCCAGGAGCCCAACTGATTATTTGGATCCCATACCTACGACATCATGCTTAAAAATGAAAGTTGGGAGAAGAAGGAGGGAGGGGGACACTCAGAGTTATGGTGTTTGTCTTTCCAAGTAGCTGTGATACTGCCTAGTTTTACCAGATTAATTCCTTCTTTTTTTTCCCTTGTGCGTGCACCTCTTGCCTTCCCTATTAAAATGCCTTTATCTCAACTCACATGTTTTATATTTTAACCGTCAGATTATCTCCCCCATCCCAAGGAGGGAAGTAAGGGAGCAACGGTGGGACATTTGGTTGCCTACTGGATTTAAACCACATAACAGAAAAATCTTGCAAATTTCAGTTGGTAAATGAGTGCTACAGAAGACAAAAAGCTCAAGGAGAAAACTACATCTAGGTGAATTTTCCAGCAATTCTAATAAGATCAGCCTTACCAGAACTATATTATACTATTTTCTTTCTAATGCCTCTTTAACTCGCTGATCTAGCTTCACATGTTCATCAATAACATTATGACTTAAAGTCATAAAGATTCTATGATTTATGGGTTTTTTCATTTCAAAGTAGTCCTTTAAAGCTATAGGTTTCTGAACATCTATTTTTGAATTCCCATCTTGAGTCATTGGGAATCTTGTCTGTTCATAGGCAGATAAAATGATCTAAAAGACTTAAAAGCCAAGAGAAAGGAAAGTTTCATCTTCTCTTTTTAAACTGCTCCACAGACACAGGTGTAAAACACCAGTGTCAGAAAAAAAAAGCTGCTACTTGCTGCATGCTTTATACTTTTTAAAAGCAGACCACCTGTTCCTCCCTTCCAGGTATCCTGTCAAAACAAATGCTGCCCAATGTTGACTTCATTATTGAATGAGAGATGAATTGCTTATCATTTAGAAAGCAAGCAACAACACAGGACATTTTGTAATCCTTTCCTCCCCATTCTCATCTCTGTTCCAGACCCTGCAGAGCTTCCCCAAACACATGCATCTGCAAAGTAACTTCCCAGAAAATATAAAGCCAAGAAAATGTTTTAATGTCATACAAATAAGAAAACAGATTTGCAAATGTTTTCTTGGTACATAATCATTGATTTTCATTTATCCTCTATCATATGTACAGAACCCAGGCATCTTAATGTACAGTACATATACATAGAATAACTAATATAAACCCACGTGCAAATTGTTGACAATCTTCTTGTACCAGTCTCTCTGCTGTTGAATAACACTTGCAAATGGTGGAATTTCAAGGCACATATGAGCCATGCAATCTATTTCTCTGATTAAAATTAATATTTGAGGATCAAAATTTACAAATAATTCTCCCGTTTCTGGAGCTTTTACCAAGAGAGTTGCTTGAAGTCCTCTTTTAGTTAACTCAATCTGCAGGAAAGAAAATCATTCCAATCAGACAAGCCACTACATAAATAAAATAAAAACCACTACCAAAATAAAATATTTTGGTTTGCATATAAATATCACTTTTGCAGATAGTTAAATCAGGTACTGTTGACAAAGATTGATACGTTATATGAATCCAAACCCAAAATTTATTAACACAATGTGTATGAACCCAAATGCTTAATAATCAAACTGCTATTTATCTAATAGATATTCTTCTGTTGAGTCTTGGATGTTATAAACTGCATTTCACAGTCCAAAATCAAATCAGAGCCATAGATTTCCTTGTTTCAACCAAGAAAATCTTAACACTCATGTCCTTAGAACTTAATGCATATTCTGCAATAAGGCTTCAGAATTATTCTTGGATAACCTCTTCACATATCTTTTGAATATACTTATCCCCATTTCTCCTTTCACTTGTTTTCCAGTAACTAATAGATATACCAATCTTAATGATACTGGCAATTATATCCAACATTTGGGCAAATCTGTTAAAATACTAAAATTAATGTTTATTATAGATTTATTTTAATTGTAAAAGCAAAGCATAATCGCACAATTGGTTTACCTGCCTTATTTAAATATTAGAGGACCATTGGTTCTCTATGTGATTAGAAAGGACAGCATTCCTTAGCGCACCACACACTGAAAATTTGGCTGACACCAAAAAACAATCCTGCCTTAGGCAGGCAAAGTTTTCCTACATTAAAAACTTTGCTGCTATTCTTATTTTCCAGTTGTCTTTGGTTGGTGTAACTTCATTGTTCTTTATTTGCTCCTCAAATTTCATGTATCACATTATATTGAGATGGATCTTATTTTCTAGGCCATAGTTTCAGAACTCATTGATATCTTTCAGTGCACTTTTTACTTTTTCTATGGAACACAGAAAATTTGCACCACCTTTCAATGTCTAAAATATAGTGGAGGTTACTGCTTGCTTCAGCAATATCATGTACTATCAAGACATTTTTCACAGCATTTTTCAAGAAATAATCTAATCAATTTTTGTCGATGAAGATGTCATGCTCTATCCACTATCATCAGTCTTCAAAAAAAAAAAGCTGTTTTTTTCTGTAAAGTTCAACAGAAAATCTTACTTTGCTTATTTTTGAGCTTCATACTCATTATTCCCACTCTCAAGTCTTCCTCCCCTGCCTATGTCTTCTTCTCATGTAGTTTTCATTGTTAAGGTAACAGAAAATGTCAATGGAAATAAGGGGTGCATTGAAGGCACAAATCTTACATTGCCAGATAATTATGATAACTTCTACACTTCCAAGTAATTTATTATTTTCAATATGTCCAAGCTGAACATCATTTGCAAAAGAAAAAAAAAAAGAAAGAAAAAAAAATACACCAAAAAAACCCAAACAAAAAACCAAAAAACCTCTTTTTGCTATTAAAAAAAAACAAACAAACAAAAAAAAAAACTGGAATAATAAGATGTAATAATCTGGATAATAACCACCCGGTAACAAGTACAAAAAATAGGGGCAAAAATGTTCGGAACTCTCAGAAAGTGACACTAAGCTTAACATTTACATTTTACAGAAGAATAAAAAGCAATAGGAACTGAGCCCTATTTGTGTTCCATTTGTATTCCCACGGGACACTTGCCACTCTCACGTTTTTTTCTTTTGTTCAGGAGTAGAGCAGGAGCTTCACCTTGTGTTCTATGACACTCATGTCCACACCCGTGTGCACTCTTCTGGCCTGAAAGAAGTGACTACGGAGCAGTAGTCACTTTTTTTTGCCGTACCTGGTAGACTAATGCGTGTATGTTAAAGTGAATATACTTTTTGTGTCTTTTCAATTCACGTGTCTATGTTTCAAACTTGAAATTCTGTTCAAATCCACCTCCCTTTGTTCCCAACTAATGAGCATAAAGTTGGAACGGGCTCAGGAAGTTTATATAGCTGCCAAGTGTGATTTGACTGCTATAGGAGAAAACAGACAGGTAACAACAGATGAGTACAGACTAGTACAGCTCAGAATCAGAACTCAGATTATTCGGACCTCATAAAGTAATGCATCACTTCAGGGGAGATGCCTGGGATATTATAGTTATTTCAGAAAAGATGAAAGGCAAATGTACTTGACTGCTCCATCAAGGCACAATACATGTCAGAAAATCTGATTACTATATCATCTCGCCAAAGATGCAGCCCCACAAGAATCATACAATCTCCTTAGTCTTTACAGATGAGATGAGGCAGTGAAAACTATAATCAGTTTACTTTGAATGATGCAGGTATCCAGCTCAGTACCAGAATCAAAAAAGAAACTGAGTCCAAGAGAGAAACACTAAACAAATGCAGAAGGCTTCCTGAAGTATTACAATTCATTACATAAAATATGAGGGATATGCACCAGCTCCCTGTGAAGAGTACATGAAAACATATGAACTTCCTATGTTAGCAGAATAAGCATTAAAATTAAATACCTTTCTAAGTACAATAGCAGTCTTCATTACTGCCGGGAAGCAGAACCAACTATGTGCAGGTAAAAGGTGCTGATTTTGGGTATGATGTACCTGAACCATAATGTATAATGAAGCAACAATTGAGGTACTACTGTTCAGGTTCCTTGATTCCCAGCTTGCACTCAACTCCAGATTAATCATCAATAATATATATTCAGCACTAGGTCTCAATCCAGCATATTTTATGTACTCTAATAATTTCTCCTGGTTTCCTATACCAAATTGACACAAAAAATTCCCACTTACAGTATCAGACAATCAAATCTGGTGACTCTTCACCAAATCTGTCAAATCTGGTAACATTTCATACTGCATGTCAAATGCAAGAGTGAAAATGGACGGATTGGGAAAACCTAATATATTTAGACTGGAGAAAAAGCAACTGGTACCTCTGGTCCCAGATCTGGTCTAAGACTACCTTTGAGAAGATTGGTATTTATCAGCACCAGAAATTTCCACAGTGTACAAAAGCTATGCCTGAGTTCCAAAAACAACAGGCAAATGCATTGACAGGTATCCAACTACCTTCAAAACCACAATCTGGAGATTGTGACCCTTCTTTTTCAGCTTTGCAAGGCTGAGGTAGTTTTTTCTATAAGATGCTCTTTGACAAGGCAACAAAGAAACTGGAGGTGAAAAATATGCCAAAACAATAGTAGAAACTTGCAGAGTTTTCAAGCCTTTAAAGTAGTCCCTGAAGTCCCTTTATATTTAATAATTTAAAGGTAGTCAGAGGCTCTATGTACAAAACCCAAGAGGGTAAAATTAGTCAAATGAGATTTAGAATTTAAAGTAAACCATGTTCTCTGAAGAATATTCAGGCTACAAAGTGTTCTGCCTGTAAGGCCCCAAACAACTCATTTAGCAGGACACATAAAAAGGGTTTATGGTTGTTCATGTGCTCAAGAGTTACACACATGGGAGACCGATCAGATAGCCTCAAGAGATCAAAACAACAAAAAACACTTTACGGGCAACTTTAGATGACCATAGAACTTTGGCAAAAGGTTTAGTACAATATTCAGTCAACATAAAACACTTCTTAAAACATTAAGTTGGCCCATCCAACTTCGCAAACTCTAAGCCCACTTCATTTTTAGTTACTCAAAAAATTCCAAGAAGAGGGAATTAGAAGAAGAAGAAAGAAGAAAGAAGAAGAAAGATCAAGAAAGAGAAAATACACAGAATAGCACATATATAGCCATCAATTCCTGGGTTCCAGCAGTGTTCAGATAGAAATTCCAAGAGAAGGTAGTGTCAAGACATCAGATAGCTTATATTCAGCTTTAAACACCCTTTGGCCTTCCTAGGCCCTTCCCCTGGCTGGGATTTCCAGTCATTTGGCCACTCAGGAGCTGGGTTAGGGGTCCAGAGGTGGACATGGACCAGTGCTTCTGGTGTGCCAGGGACTGGTAGCCACTGCAGGGCTGGGACACAGGCTCTAGGGGTGAGGTACACTGCCTCGCCAGGGCAAGCCCCCACCTACCCCTTCCCCCACACACATGCGTCCTAAAATTCTCAATAGGAAATTAAATTACTTTGTACTGGTTCTGACTGGGTTAATCTTCTCTGTCAGCATTTAATTTTCTTCATAGCAGCTTATGTGGTATCATTAGATTTGTTATCAAAACAAGACTGTTTGAGTTGAGCAGTGCTTTCACAGCATCAAGGCCTTCTTTTGTTCTCACTCTGTCCACACAGGGAATAGACTGGGGGTTGGGAGTGGGGATGAAGGGTGCAAAGGAGGCTGTGAGGGGACAAAACCAGGCAGATGTCATGAAATAACAAAAGGATGCTACAAAATAAGCAAAGGGATATTTCTTGCCATATGACATCATTCTCAGCAATAAAAAGGGAAAGGCAGAGGTTTGAATGGGTTAGCCACCATGTGCTCTGGAATTTGTTAGACATTGTTTGACCCGTGGGAGATGGTGAGAAATTGCCTCTGCAGGCAATTACTTTACCCTTTCTTTCTCCACTTCTACTTCACTAAGTAAACAACTTATCTTAACCCACAAGTTTTCTTGCTTTTGCTTTTCCTTTTCTCTTCCCTGTCTCACTGGGGGTGAAGGGGTGGAAGCAAATGAGCATTTATGTGGTGCTTAGCTGCCTATTAGGGTTAACCCACAAGAGGCTCAAAGCCCACTTGTGCACTGAGTATGCTATCATCTGTTCAGACTGGATGCTTTTTACATGTATATTTACAGAGTATCCCCATGGATTACCACTCAAAATAAAATTCATATTGTCCAGAGCAGAGATAACCTCTGTGTCTTGACAGAACCCAGGCCTGGTTCAGGGGTTCCATGTGGTGGAAAAGTCTCTCCTCCAACCCGTGGAAGGAGGAAGGACAGGACCGGCCAAAAATCACCTCCATCTTAAAACCTCTGACCCTCATGTACAAAGTAAAAACCCCCCTGTAAATGTGTTAAACCCCCCCGTACAACACCAAAAAATTCTACCCTCTACTTTGTAACTACTTCTACTATAATATCTAAACTTTTGTGACTTCTTGTTCGTTCTTCCTGCAAAGTTGGTAAATCATTTCATGGTTCAAACTCAAAATCACAGCTGTTTCCAGCTGCCTGTCAGGGTCTCAAATGCTTCTGACCAGGGCCTGGAACCTCCAAAAATGTCAGAGGGACATTTTGAGTTCCAACAGTGTCTGTTTTCACTTTTGGCCAACCAGCTGACAGAACTTCTCTCCCCAGACATTATCTTGCACCAGTTGGAAGAATGTGGCAGAGACAGAGGGGCAGCTAGACCTACCACTGATAGTAAAAGGGTTTTTAAATCATGGGGACTAAGGGCTAAAATTAAAAATAAGCTTAGTAGGCCCTGGAAAAAATAAACACTCTAAACACATGGAGAACTCGTACTTGCTAGAACTGCACCATGTAGCTAGTACATGATAATTGATATAATTGTTAGATGTGATGATTGTTTAGTAATTAAATATAATTACTGTTCAATCATAAGAATAATCATGAGAAACTCTGGTCAGTGACCTAAGAAAGATCATGAGAAACTCAATAGAACAATATAAGTTTAATAATTAATATGTGTGTTATGTAATGATAGAATATAAAATACATTCAGCTCAAAAGCCATGTTGGAGTCAGACTTGGGTCTGTACCCCGACTCCCAAAGCTCTTAATAAAAACACCTGCATATAATCATATCCCGTGATTAGGTGTGTTTCCAAACGCTAACACCACTAAATATTCATTATATGGGGTTTTTTTAACTTCTTAGTTATAATGAAAAGTCTTTCAGTTGTTCCTAAAATCAGCTACAGATACTACAGGCCCTATTTTTTTAACAGGAACACTTTCTCATAAAACAACTTTTTTAATTCATCCCTCACTTGAGAGTCATCATAAGTTAGGTTAAGCATACATACTGCTACTAACCAGGGATAACACCATTTTTTATTTTTTTCTTTAAGGAATATCTTAATCAAAATCAGCTGGTTTACCTGCTGAAGCCATTCCCTGTGGTAGATCACCTCAAATTTCACAAGAACTTTTGCTATTTTGTTGTAATTGTGGATTATGCTCTTGCCATCTGGTGTTTGTAGAACTGCTGGATGTCTCTGGAAAGTCACCATGGGCTCCTTGATCCTATGGAATAAGTGACGTGCCCACAAGATCTTGCCAGCTATTGGGGGCAGATTACGAGCCAGTGGAGGGTCCTTCTTGTGCCTAGTGTAGATCTTACAGACGGTTTCTATGTCATGGCCATAGTTTTGAAATATTTTCTGATACTTTTCATCAATGCCAAGATTTGGGATTTGCAATCTGCTTAGAAAAATAATAATAATTAAAAACTCCTTCTGAAAACACTTCTGAAATCCTCCTAATGCATTGTTGGAAAACAGTTGTTCCAGATTCCCTTGAATGCTTTAGAAAATAACTACTTTGGCAGCAGAGTTTTCAGCTTGAACAAATGTTGTCACAACCTGATGCCAAAAAACAAAGATTTAGACCAGATGATAAAAGTTTCCAAGTAAGCCTACACATTTTCTGTTTTGTCACTGTTTTAAAACAGTGGGCTGAAATTATATGCAGCAAACTGTAACCAATTCACTACTAGCTGTCTATTCTATTAAACAGATTATAATAAAAAAACTGACAGAATAAAGAGTAAGGCTGTTTTGCAGCCATGTTAATTTAGAAAGACAAATTTCACTGTTTCTTAATAAAAGCATTTTATTCTCTTCTAACTGCATTGTGGTAACAAATTAATGCCATTGTTCAAGCATAAAGCTAAGGCAAATATGCTAACAAAGTTTTCCTTTACTTCAGCTGGTTTTGAAAGATGAAGATCAAAGTCCACTCATATTTTGCAGTTTCTGATGAAAAAAAAAAATGGCTTTTATTCATTCAAGCTACTAAGACAACTCTTAACAGGGCTGAACAGCTGAGACCAGAGAGGTTGAGTTTATTTTTTTTGTATTTAAGAAAATGCCTCCTGCTCTGCTTTCCCTCCATCCCCACCCACCCCCCCACTTCCCCACCCCCAGCCCTTTCCACTATCCTCAATGTTTTATTTTCATTGCCTGGCAGAGTTTTAGAAATCTAAATAGGACATATTACCTTTCAAATTTCTGCAACATACTCAGTGCCCTTTCAGTGTTCAGAATACTTTCAAAGGTGATGTCCATGAACCTCCTTAATTGATCCTGAAGGAGAGTAAATAATTCTACATCAGATAAGTCCCTAGAAAACACATCAAATATGCCAAGTATTATTTAACAGGGTTTAACATGCAATATATTAGAAGATAATTTGTTGATGTGAAACTAATCTCAATAAGTATTATTTTTCCATTTATTTCTTCCCAAAATAATTAAACAAAACACAGCCAACTTCCGAGGCATTTTCTTCCTAAGTTCCCTCTGCAGCTCTGCAACCAGGAAAAGCTTCTGTAGCCTCCAATGTTTCACCATGTTGAGAGGCCTTAAAGAATGCTTGCTTACCTCTCTGGCAACCAAAGCAACACAAGCTTTTTTTTTTTCTTCTGCAGATACCCTTTTCTTTCCCCATCTTGTGATTTCAGAACTATTGGAAAGTTAATTATCTGACTTATTTGTACTACACTCCTATTCACTCAATGAAATCACCCATTTTTGTTATTCTTGCCAGCATACAGTAATGAAAAATCCTTTTGCTGAAGGCCCTCAATGGCCCATTCCATTAAACTAGTCTGAAAGATAGTAAATGGAAGCTTCAAAGTGGAAATATATTGGAATAATTTTTCAATTTCAGAATGCAAACTTTGAGATTTGCAATTTTTATGGTAACTCAGAGAGAATAATGAGGATTTCTCAATAAATTGAATTATTTTGTATAATTGTATCATACATGAAGATCATTTATGTCTCTGCAAAACTCTTCATAGTCTTGGTCAAAATCAGTCTTCCGCTGATCCAAGAAATCATAATGCTTATTCTTCATGTTGTCAACAATGCTCTAAACAATTTCACAGAAAAAGAAAACCATTACCAAAAAAAATGTCTTATGAAAAAGGCTTACCACACCAAAAATTTAGCACAACAGGTTGAGCACATTCACATTTTACCTTTGCTAATAGTTCCCAGTACTTACTGAGCAGTATAAGCAAACCCCTTAAAACAAATATTTGCAGAAATCAAGCTAGTGTAATGTCCATTCAAATTTCATTTCTATTATTTATTTCAAATAAATTTGAATTTTTTTTCAGATTTCATTTGTATTATTTATTTCTCTTATTCTAAGTCAATTAGAACTGACAAAATTCAGACTTGCTTTTCATCAGACATTTTTTACTAATTAAACATTCTGGCATGAAGAAGTACATTTCTATTAAAAATTTAAAGTTCAACAGAGAAAAATATTTTTACATTATTATTTTCCATGTACTTTAAACAACTGATTCCATATATAAATAGACTCTTGAAAAAGCACAGTAAGATGCAGCACATCACCAGCCCACAACTTAGTATTCCTGGCTTTTCTTACACAGCTGCTGTCTATACACATAAAAGTATATCTTAATCATCATCTCCCTTGAGATGTACACACAGATAAAGGATTCCTAATGATAAACTACTGTTCAACATCCTAGTAGTTTACCACAGTATAATTATGAAACTCAGCATATTTCCAGCTCAGCTGACTTCCCTAAATTTATGGTAAATCAACTGAAATTCAGTTTCATTGCATTGCTGTAAACAGAAAATTCCATCTTTTCCTTCAACAACATGTAAATCCCAGATAGGGACTAAGTATTAAAGCATAAGAAACAGCAAAATAGTTAACTCCTATTGTAAAAAAAAAATTAAGACATATAATCAGTCACATACTAACTGCAGCTATGGTCCATGTCAAATACTTCAGTAGCTCAATTTCGTCACTTTAAAAAGAAGTGTGATCACTTTTCTGCTTTTTATGCAACCTATTCAGACCCTTTCACGCAGCCTTTTTTACCTAAGCATTCTTCATCCTGAAACACAATTGACTTTACAGCAGCTGGGTCTCACACAAAGTTCTTGTTTAAGGACTTGGCTGCTCCAATGGATAATGAGGTGTATCTCTATAAAGTTTGCATCATAGCTTGAGCTGATGGTCACAGGCAGTTTTTCAAACACAAATACCCCAAAGAAATTAGATTCATGTTTTCCAGCCTATAAAAATTGCACTTCATTGCATGATCTGAAAGTTCTCCAAAACCTGGGTTGCTGAGAAGCCTGGTTATGCAACTTTAGAGAGCAGCTCTTGGAAATAAAATTTAGAGCATTCCACACCTGTCCTGCCCACATGGAAGAGTCTTGGACTAAGGTATCCTTACAGCTGTGCCCTGGCTAACTCTCAGAAGACTATAGAACAGAACAAAGCAAAAAACTGGTTACTGTGAAGGATGTATTCAAAGAATCAAAACCCCAGACAACCGATGGAGTAAACCAGACAAGAAAGGACCATGGAATGGCCACATTTTACACTACAGTTATTTCACTAAAGCAAAGTGATTGACTCATAAAAAAAAAGGCAAAAAACAGAGTAAAACAAACTAGAATGACGTATTTTCCTGTACAGCCACTGATTCATATGTGATCTCAAAAAGCTGTCTACAAAGTCCACACATGGACACCTTCTGATTTGTTTTAATATTTACAGGCACCATACTTATGACACTGCACTGATAAAGTTACACAAAAAAGTAAGCTAACTCAGGCTCAGTAAAAGCAGGAAAGACTCCATTTGGTAGAAAAGAAAGCTAGCTGAGAAAGAAGGAAGGATATTCTTAAAAGAGCTTTATATTTATTTTATAAATAGCTTTAGAGCTATTTATATTCTTAAAAGAGCTCCTTGTTACTCAAGTCCCACTTCTCTTAAAAAAAAATAAAATAAAGAAAACCGCATAGTAACACTAATGAGCCAAGGGGCACTCACAGCTAGCCCAACATTTGTAGAGATAGAAATGTAGCACTTCTCACTTTTTCTCATGACCACAGCACAAAACCATGCTCCCATTACTCCTGTTACAAAGTCATCCCAATTTATTGCATTTTTCAATCAGCTTTGATTTTAGCATGCTTCTTTCACATGTTCACTGGCACCTTTTCTTTCATCTCGTCTTCTAATTTCTCCAGTAATCACATATTTACATTGCTATTACCCAGTAATTTTAACACAATTAAAGAGTTAAATTTTTTCTCAATAAACACTTCCCTAATTTTCATAGTTTTCTCATAAAAGGTTCAAGCTAGACTGACCCAATATACAAAATCTAATGTGTACCTGATATTTTGTGATCATTGCTTCCAATCCCTCTATCTTAGATTCCTGTAGAACTGAGTAAGTTCTCATAGTACTGAAAACATCTATTATCTTTACCAGACGACGATGAAAGGCTTCAAATTTTCCAAATATATATATCTCACTAAAATCAAATTGTCTTTCAGCTGGATTTTGTTCCAAATTCTCTTTTATCTTGTGGAAGCAATTTTGATACTCCTTAAATAAAGAATTTAAAAGAATGTCAAGTATATAACAAAAATCACTGTCTTTAGCTAGAACAAAATTTACACAGATAGGTATTATCCCAACCTGACAGCAAGTAGAAATTTCACCAATAAACAATCATGAACACTATAAAGAGAGTAACAGAATTTGCCTCTGAAAATTAACCCATCAATGCCACTAAAGGAGTATACATTTCATCAAATGACCAACTGCACATATATGCATTTCTACATATCCTTGGCTAGCATGAAATTCTGTTCCGTCCATTTCATAGCAGGGTTTGATGTGTTTACTGAATAACCAAGATGACAACCCAGTTTCCAGAGACTGCAAATGTTTGCATGCTGAGCAGTTTTACCGAGTATTCAAGGTTCAAAAATCACTTTCAAGAACAAATCACTTTCTGAACTTTTAATGCTGCTCCATAGCGGCTTCCACTTTTGATTCTGTATTTCTAACATGGAACAAACCTTATTCCAAACTTCCAAATTCTTCCCAAAGTCCAAGTACATAGTCAACAGATTCACTTGAAACTGTTTCTTTCAATAGTGGTTCTCTTTACAATAAAATGTTCGTTGTTTTATCACATTTATGTATGAATAACCTCACTCAAAGATATCAATACAGAGGGTCCAGATTTTGCTATATTGTTACTGATTCAAATTCTAAGTTTTAATCCAAATTCTAAGTTTTAATCTATTGAATTTCTGAAAGTTTCTGGAACTAATAAGACTCAAATTAATACCTAATTTTTCAATATATTTTCACGCATCAACTGGACAATTTGATATAACTTTACAGAAAAAGACAAGTTTATTGCTCATTGCTGATTGTAAGATGTCATACAAATTTACACTCATTTATTCTAGAACTAGGTAAGATTTGTTGCTTCAGGAGGTATTAAGATAAAGCTCTAGTCCTGCAAGCACATATTGGGAATGAAAAAAAATTAATGCAGAAAGCCTACATGAAGCTCCCAGTATGTACAGGGAGATTATCAAAGGGAGGGTCAGGCTCTTCTTCACAGTAGCACATGGACAGAAGCCAAGAAACAAAGGACGTAAATTGAAATGGATGAGGTTCTGACTGGCTATAAGGAGAGAATCTTTCATCCCAAAGACAGTCAAACAGTGAAAGAGGATGCCCAAAAAGGCTGTGTAATCTCTTCATCCTTGGAGAACTTCAAGACAGGACTGGATAAAGGATTGGGAAACCAAGTTTGATCTCATACTGTGCCTGCTTTGGGTTTGAGTAGAAGGTTGAACTAGATACCTGCTGAGGATCCTTTCAAGCCGAATTATCCTATAGTACTATGTTTTAAGGGGAGAAGAAGAACAAAGGAAAAAAAAAAAACCAACTTTAAAATTATCACAGAAGTGCTTTAAAAAAAAACAAAGGCTATCTTCCTGACAAGTCTAGGTTGACTGAACAGCTGAATTCTTCTCAGTTCACTACTGTCCTTTCTAAATGTATAGCTTGTCCACACTTCTTTGAATATATTCAGTTCAGTAACTCTCCTTGTTTCGACTTCTATTTCATAACTCTCTACATCAAGTGAGAAGACACAACATAGAGAAACATAGGCATGAAAATCCAAGCAATTCTCTTATAAGCATAGTTGTGATAGACTAAGCATCAAAATTTTGTTTCCAGAAGATCAACAGACAACAGGCTAAATTCCTTGTTAGCTCTAGCATAAACATTCCAGTTCCAGTGGATATTTTTCAATTAACTCATTTTTCTTCTCTGTAACAGTGCTTTCTCACATAAAATCTTCCTATTCCTGCTCTCCTAAATATCATCCTGTAATATGTTTTCTATATGTTATTCCCACCTACCTGTTTAAGTCTAATAGCTGCTTGTAGCTTTTCCACAACTCTCTCCTGTGGTTGATTCCAGATGGTGGCTGTGCCATTGTTTGCTATATAAGTTTTACACGCTGTGATCATCTGATTGGTCACCTAAAATCAGTTTTAACTCCATGAAAACAACAGCATTCCAAGACAAAGCAGATCTTGCCATTCTCTCTCCCATTCTTCTGACTCCACTGACCTAAAGCCTGACAAATAGCAATACCAAATACCAGCCACAAGGACAGACTGCCTTCCTTGCAACACCCGGCCTCCAGAACATGACACAACAAAAATGTTGTTGGTTAACTATGCTCATCCTCAACCGACACATCTTGTACCAACCTTGAAATAGCATTGAAGTGTACAAAGTCCTAAGACTTCGTCTCTTCTGAAAGCAAATGCGAACTCAAGACCCCATGAGAGTATAAATGGTAAAGAATACACTGTCTTTCTAATCCATTTCCTTCTTTTTGCAAACATGTGGATGTTTAAAAGCAATATGAATTTAATGTATTTGGTTCTACAAAAAAAATCCCCATTCATAACAGACAAAACTTGTAAAAGATTCCTCTCTGTACATCAGAGGTCAGATTTAAGTCTGAGAATGTTCCTATAACTGCAAATTATGGGCAGTGAAGTAAATCCTAAATTTGAAGTAGCTTTTCACTATTTCCACTTCTTTATATATTAAAAAAGCAGCATTAAAGTGACTGAAGTGCTGCTTCCCTAATTGCTTGGTTCCTTTGTGTTTTCTCTAGCACTCAAGCAACAACACAGAAAACAATCTGGGAATATTTATTTTCCTGCTGAGCACCAACCTTCACAAACAGTGAGGAGATCTTTTCAGAAGTGTTATAATACTGAGAGAGACTCTGAATCATTTTAATTGCATTTATGAGCCCTGGAATAGCATCCAGCATGGATACCTGGAAAGAAACACACAGATGCAACTCTGCTCAGTATCTCTATTACCCCACATTATCACAACACCTAATTAGTGAATACAGGAGAAGCATGAACATTGTCTTTGGAATGGTTCTGTCCCTGCCTACCTGGGCCTCTCTTGCAGAGCTGCCTGTCTTACATCATTCCCCAAGCCCTACAATTTAATTCTGGGGAAAAATTTCCACTGGAGTCTTGCCTGGAAAAATCCAGATCAGTGAGTGAAATTTGGTAGAAGGCTTTCTTTCTTTCTTCTTTCTTCAAAAGAACCACTTTTTTCACAAAAAAAAATATGTTTATATGCTCAGTTGCTAAACCTGATGTAAGCTTGCATGCAAAGATGACCCCTTCACCAAGCTTTTGCTCTGTTTTTATGGGCATCATAACACAATAACCATTCAATAGAGAAACTCAAATAACAGATTGGAAACACTGAAAGAACACACTGTTCTAATATCACCCAGTAAACAGAAACAAGCATGGTTGCCCAGAGCACTCTTTGGAAACAATTTGGTTTTGGGAGAAGTTTCAGAGGAGACAGGGAAAGCTAGGACAGGTCAAAGTTTTGAGTCTTCATGACTACCAGTCACATTTCTTTGACTAGCAAGACACATACAGTCAGTTGCAAAACCAGTTTTAATAAAAGCAATTATTTGCCACTTATTTTAGTTGATAATGGGAGAGAGAGACTCCTCCAGTCCTGTACTTTAGGGTGGCTGGTTTTGTTTATTGCATTTTATGCTTTCATCATCCTATGCATTCTCATACTATAGTATGAGAAGGTGATTTATAATTATGTCTTAATATTTACATAATCCTACTTATGCAAAAATATTTTTTCCCAACCCAAGAAGCTGAAAATTGCCCTAAAAATGTTAATTTGGCCACCAACACAAAGACAAAAGATCAAACTTTGTCTTTAGCATAACCTTAGATCTACTTTTCTTTTTAATCGTAAGGAATTCACTTTCTCCCACAGGATAGAATCCCATCTGTTCATCAGAACTAAAGCTTTACAGATACTATGGTATGAAAATAACAAGTACTTTATTTTGTAGCCATAAATTCCCATTAATCCACTTTTACCACAACTGCACAAAATCTCAAACTGTAAAATTTTTTGTCTCATTTCAAAACTCATCTTACAGAATATATTCATGTTGTTTGTCTCAAGACATTTATGTTAAGAATTTAAAAGTTCTACTTACAGGATCACCATTGTATAATGGGTCATAATATTTTTCCAGAGAATACAGATATTTCACATTATCTTTAGCTTCATTTGCTGCGTCTGTGATTTGAATATCCAATGCTCGCCACTTCTAAGAACAGAAAGTCAAAAAAACAAATAAAAGTATGCATTTCAGAAAAAAAAATGTTTGAGATAATTTTGGTTTGTCATTAGCTTCCAAACACGTTTGAAAGCATAAATCTTTAACTTCAGAATTATACTTGTTCACCCAAGATGGGGTCCTTGTCGTGTTTCAGCAACTTGACTGTGAACATACAGTTGGTTTAGACCACTCAGCTAAATAGTCAGTGGCAGTGTGCAGTCAAGCTGCTGTAAAATATATGAGTTACGGTTATATAACTATGTATTTGTTCCACATCTCATTTTGATGAGACAAGATTTTTTGGTTTATTTACTTATTTTCTGTTGGTGATGGGACTTTAAATTTGTTATACGTCAATGTGACAAGTTATGATTCCACAATCAATTCTGACAGGCACTGTAACATAAAAACAAAGCATAAAAAAATGGGGAGATTCATTTTTTGTCATTAAATATCCAGTTCATTAATTTAATATTCTGATTTAATAATCAACTCTTCATTTTTAATTATTTATTTCTGTTGAGCCATGTGGATGAAGTACATTATCAGCCTTTTGACTCAGGGGATTCCCAATTTTTTTCAATAAATTGAACTAGATATAAACTTTATCTACTCAAGCTAAAGAATAGAGAAGGTAAACAAAAGCCAAAGATGTTTCAATGTTTTCCCCACCAGCATTGTTACATACATTATCAAAATGAGCTAGGGTATAAAGAGCACTTCTAGTATTTATATCTGTCATAATTTAAAGTAAAAACCTTCAGCAGTTTGGATTTAGCAGCAGTGAGTACTCCAAGCACTGCCTTCACATCTGGGCTCTTCAGCTGCTCCATAAGGTAGTGGAATTTTGACAATTTCTTTTTCCAATAATCAAGCTCTGCTCGTGGTCCAAGGTCATCTGCTTCTTTTCTCAATTGGTCATTTTCTGCAAGAACCTTTTATCATACAGTAATGTGAGGGATGCTCATATTTTTATCTGCAGAGCTAGCATGGATTGATTCTACTTTTAACAAGTGGTATTAACTTCGCCTGATAAATTACCTAACTCAGCCTCCCCCTCATATAAGAAACTTGATCTTGTTTGGTCCTTTTATTTCCAAGTTAAAGAAGAGATTCTGTTCCTTCTGTTCCAAGACCACTGTTACAGGCAGTTACATTTTCTACAAATAACATGCAAAGCATGTTTCAAAGTACAAATGTGACCACTGTGAACAATGTTCACTCAATTACTGTGTTTTTTTTTGTTTTTATTAAATCCACTGGGAACTACTAACTGTTTTGTAGTTTAATAACAGGTAATTATCAAAGTCAGGGGACTAAGTTTCCCAAACTGTGTATCCTCTATTAACAAGCTGATGGAAAGCTCTCAGTAATATTTCCATTGAGAAGTAAAAGCACAAAAACTATACCAATAGTACTTTAAAATAAAGAGACTGAATTCATCCAAATTTATAGAAAGGTAGGTATAACACCAACACGATTAAACTCATCTGCCAAGATGCAGACGTTGTCATATTTCACATTTGTCCCATGTATCACCTGTACAGTTTGTTTAGTCCATTCTTTCATGCAGACTTCTATTTTTTCAAGAGCCTCTATGCTGTTAGCAACCATTAAGTAATCTGAAGGTCCTCTTAGAGTTTTCAGATCATACGTTTCACATTTCTTCAGGCTGACCTAAAATATAAGTTTTTTAAAAATGAAATGCTGAATGTTCATTACAAATAAGCTAGGAACTTTAAAGACTAACTCGTTGCCCTGCTTGGGGTATCTCACTTCTTATTCCCAGCTCAGTCTAAATTAAACTGGTTTGAGCCAGAAGTGGAGTCCAGAATTTGAAGAATTCACCAACCAGGCAGCTATGCTCTCATGCTCTCATTCCTTCACAAAAGCTGAGTAGAACCCAACCAGATAAATCAACAGTTTCTCATACATTAACCATTCAACATTTAAGAGCAACCACAGCCATTGAGGAGACAAGAGTTTAATAGCTCTAAAGAAATGGCCCCATAATAAACAAGAACAGAAGCATCTACAGAACTATTAAAGCCACAGATCAAATAAAAATGAGTTACTGATGACAATAAACAGAAGTGTTAGGTTATTTTCCAGTTTAATAAAAACAAATTTTATGAGTAATCTACAACAGCTAATTCAAAAGGTCCAGAGCTAGAGACATTCTACAGTTAGCTCACTTTCTATTTCCCACATGAACATACTACCTTTTCCAACAGACTTTGCTGAGTTCCTGATAGGGCACTAACAAATGCTTCAAGGGCACGAAGGAAGTCCTGCTTAATATTGGGAACTTGTTGAGGTTCAACCCAGCCACTGTCCATAGTCTGTAAGGCTGGAATGAATATTTCTGATATCAACTGCTCAACACTTTTTAATAAGCCATCTCGACCTATATCCAGCATATTAAAATTTACTTCCTGTAAAAGAGACACAATAGAAGGGGTCTTTCACCAGTAAAAACTTCATTATATACATATACATATATTTACATATACACTCTCAAAAGTAAAATAATTTTTTGTTTTTCAAATGAATTTGCTAGATTTTTTTTTTAATTTAGCACCTTAGTATTTAGGTATTGATTAATTACTCTGCCATTACGGATTGTCTTAAATTTTCTTCCTCAGTATCATTTTTCATATCAATGATATGCATCAAGTTGCTCCCACAAGATAATATCTGTATTTCCATTTCCATCCCTTTTTGTCCTGTTTCATTTAATCCATCAGTGTCCTTTTACTCATTCCCCCATGTTAAGAGCTGTCTAATTATATGCAGAGAGCAAATACCGCATGGTAAAAACAAATTTTAAACAACATTATGTACAGAGAGGAGTAGCCACTGACTTACTTGATAAATATTCTCAGTTGTGACTGGTTTAGAAAAACTAGATCTAATGAAGAAAATGCATACACCAGTTAAAGCAACTTCTTTTCCCTCTGTTACAAATACTTTCAGTTTCTTCTTCTTGGTCAAATGAGAGTTCAGTCCTATTCCTGGAATGCCAAAGTACTCTACAGATTCAAACAAATAAACAATTAAGACCCATTGATCATTTATTCAAAGAAAAGTTCTCTACACAAACAGTTCAGTCATTATTTGTGCCTCTCTGAGTCCCAGTCTCCTGGAGGCATCTCACTGAACTACCCACAGAAAGTATGCAGCATTCAGAGTCTTCATGTCCCAATAAGAAATATTTCATCTAGTTTTGCCATTCTTGCATCAAAAGCCTTTTATTTCTATTAATTTATTTGTTTTTTCTATTCCTTCTAAATAATGGTTCAAACTCAAGGTCCTTTTGTAGGCTCAATGATGCAGTTGGAGATAATGCTCTCTTGCTTGAAAAAGAAAAGTTAAAAATCAGAAAATGTAGTGATGTATTTTACTTTAGAGGAGCTACTATCAACTGTCCTCTAAAAATATGTAAACATAAGGGGAAAAAAAAAAATAGGGTGCTTCTGAAAACAAGGAGAAAGAGGCCATAACAGATTCTTTGGGGCAAGAGCAAACAAACAAAAAACAATAAGGAGCCACATTCTTCTTCCCCCAGCATGAATATACTGCTCTCATGTTCAGGCTGCTGGCAACACTTGTAAAGGGTCACTAAGAAGAAGCAGTGTCTTTGGGAGTAAAATATTTCTCATATGTTTTTGGTCACAATACCTCACACTACCTTGTTACTAGCTTTTCAGTATTACCTCAGAGTAAAATTGCACACATACACATCTCAGCGAGGCACTACTACAATAAGATGAAAAAGTAAGTTGTTGATAACAGTAGTAAAAGGACAACATACAAAAAGTAATAAACCCCTCTGCACATTTTTTTCTTCAGGTACATGACCATCTACACCAGGAATCCCTAATTTGGATCAGGTGGCCACCATAAGTTCACTCCTCATCCTTCTGGTCACATCATCTTTCTCTCTACCTTTTTTCACAGCAGCTCTGAAGAAGTCTCCTTTTCATATACCTTAGAAGTACAACAAGGTCCCTGTCCCCAGCAAAAGTCCTGACTCTGTAAATGTTAATTATTTGAGTTATTGCATGCTAATAAACTTGTGCTATCTTTATACTGCAGTAATGTTTCAATTTTGCATGGTTCTTGGTAATAAGGGGGCCACAGATGTGCTTCTGTGAGAAGCTGCTGGAAGCATCCACCATGTCCAGCAGAGCCAATCCCTGATGGAGATGCTGCTGGGCCAATTAGAGATGGTGGTAATGCCTCTCTGATAACATACTTGAGAGGAAAAGCAAAACAAAGTTTGGGGCGCAGTTTTATATTCAGACAGAGAAAAGGAGGAGGTGAGAACATGGGGACGTGCCCATGCTGGAGTGGGTAGATGCCTGGAGGAGGCTGTGATCTAGTGGGGGACCCAGAGGAGAGAGAGGTCGCTTGCCTCCAGGCTGAAGCAGCCTGTCTTTGGAGGACTGCACCCCGTGGAAAGAGAGACATGTCACAGCAGTTTTGGGAGGACTGTGTGCCCTTGGGAGGACTCAGTTTTGGGAGGACTGCTGGGCATGAGATGGGAACCACATTGGAGAAGTTCACCAAGAACTGTCTCCTGTGGGAGTGGCCCCACAGTCTCACCAGGGAAGGGTTCCTCTCCCTGGGCAGTGAAAGCAAACCTCAGGGGATGAACTGACCAAAACCCCCACACCACTGTCTCCCTGCCCTGTCAGTGGGAAGGAGGGAGATGTCAGGGGAAGAAAAGGTGTTTTTAAGGGCTTAATTTACTTCTCATTATCCTGCTCTGATTTAGTTGGTAATAAATTCACTTTGTACCTTTAAGCCAAGCCTGTTTTGCCCTTGAAGTGTTTTTTCTCAGTCCTTATCTCAATTCATGAAACCTTCAATAAATTCTCTCTCCTCTGTTCAGCTGTAGCAGGGGAAGGTGAGTGAGCAGCTTTTGTGGGTGCCTGGCATCCAGCCATGATCAAAGTGCCACATGTAATTACAGAGGCAAAACCAACAAAAGTCATCAGTTTTCCCACAATCTCTGGAGGTCAAGTAGAGCGTATAACCTGCAGTCTCTTTAGAAAAGATGTACTCTTACTGAAAAGGGTGTGAGAAGTTTTTTAAAGTCACATGAATAATGATCTTCAAAACACTGCAAGAAATCAAACTTTTAAATGACACCTTAGGACTCTGAAGTAGATGTTCCTGTACTCACAGATACAGTCTCCTGCTCTGCAGAAACACAGAATTCCTTGTACACTGCCTTCATGGGATCATCTTCTGCCCTAACACAAATATTGGTTGATCCACATCAGGGTCAGAAAACCAGGTTGTGAGGTGGCTGTAGTATTTGCCCTTGCCAAGAAGGTATGTGTATTGCCACAAAAATTCACTTAGCTTTATCGGTTAGTACCGACTATCACAATTCAGATTTTTGCTTTGACAGCCTGTGAACCTAAGCCCTGAACAATCAATACAGATAATTATTTTACAAACTCTACTCCACCTACAAAGGGAAAATGTACAGCAGAAGTTTTACTGTCTGACAGTATTACAAGTGACTGCACTTACAGCTGTGAGCAAAGTCAGTCTCCAGTCCACCCACTTAATCCCCACTGTCATTTCCATCACTACTTTTTAAACTTTTTTTCCTCCTGTGCATGATGTTCTAGGGACTTTTGCTTATTCACTCAATGCATGCCTTGCCATAAATTCATTTGGGTTTTGCTTATGTGGTTTTTTTTCCTACTGCTTTTCATACTGCCTATATTTAGCACCAAACCCCAAAATGCTACCAAAATCATGCCATACTGTAGTGTGATCTGGTTGGTTTGTTGGTGGGCATGGCAACACTCATTAGATTCCTAGGCTTTGACACTTGCCTCATACTCTCTGTCATACTTTCACCACTTCATCTCAGGCATGTTAAAACTTTCTCATCAGATTTCCAAATTAGTGGTTGGGTTTGTGTTTGCATTTAACTGTATTTCTATGTGCACTGAAAATTTTTATTAAAGTTGCTTATATCATATTAAATAGTTTTTTTCATCCCTTTTAGATATATACAGATAGACTGAATACATACATACATATATACTGAAAATGCATTAAATATAAATCCATATTTGTACATTCATCTAGGTATATATTTACCTATATATAAACACATTTATACAGCTAAGCATAGATATGTTTATGGGACTTTGCATGTACATCCAGGGTAACCAAGTGGTGTGAGCTCCCACCAGCCAGTCACAGGCTCTGAGAGGTCACAGAACACCTGGCTAGTCCCAACAGCAGCAGCACTGGAGGCTCTGGAAGAGGAGCCATGGGGAAAAGCAGGATGTCCTTGTCACAGGGGTCCTGAGCTACCTCCAGGGTAAGGGAGAAGGAGTATTCACCTAGAGTTGTGGCACATGGGGGCACTCAGTAAAGGGGTACAGGCAGAAGGGACACCCTTCTACCCATGATGTGGGCCTCATGAAGACATTTGTCATGTAACAGGACCACCTAGATGGATGGTCATGTGCCAAGATGGCTTCTAGGGCCAACTGGTGGCATGACTGAAGAGGATAGGAACGGCATCTGTCACTGCTCACCCTGTGTGAAAATCACCTTTTAATTATCAAAAACTAATTCCCACAGGCAAGAGCTGATGAGCTCACAAGAAAGTACTTTGCTGCTTCATAGTAGCAATAAGCAGAAGTCCACTAATTAGCTTCAGTAATTTCATCAATTGTCATGTCATGAGCAGAGATAAATGCCTTGGTATGACCAAACCTGTCTTGCTTTAAGTCCCAGTTTATAAGAACTTGATTGTTTTCTTTTTCCTTGCATATTTGCTCAGCACAACTGTAACACATTGCAGGAGAATATAAGCTGCTTTACCTGTATCCATTACTTCCACATCTTGATAGTAGAACATCAGATGACACAGACCTCCAGGGGCCAGGAATCTGTTTATGTGCTCTATCTGTTTGAAATCATGTTAAGATCATAATATGTCATTGATTTGATTCACATCACAGCAGCAGAGGAAGCCTTTGCTTATTTACTTTTTTACAAGCATCAGGACTTCATCAATTCAAGGCTGCCATCAAGCATCACGGAAGCATGTATTGGTAGTGCAGTCCACAAATCTCACATATAGGCATACAGGCTGAGGAAGAAACTGAGTTGCTTTATGCTAACATGCTGATCGATGTCTTAGCACTTGAAAGTCTGGCCTCATCCATTATTTTTCTAGATCTGAGTCTCTCTTCTATGTAGTCCCTAACTATATTAGCTATCTTCAGCAGAAAAAGCTCCTTTAAGCTCATCTTCAGAAACATTAGTTGGTGCCATTTGTGCTTTCTACTGCATAAAAAAAGGCTAAAAGATCACCAGAAGCTGGAAGAAAGGCACAATTATCCCTCTTCCATTAATAACAAGCCTCAGTTACACCAAGATAATGAACTGTTATTCCAGAAAATCTTGGCTCAGCCCTCCAAGATGAGATCAAAACAACTATTACACTTCTCTCTTTCCAAGTGTAGAAATTGCCTATATTTTCCTCATCTGACAGCTATTCTCAGGCACTACAGTTTGCCAGGAAAACCATTTAGAGATAGAATGCACAAAGGCTGAAACAAATTCTGCTTTTTAATGTGCATGACGGTGTTCTGCACTGCTCATTTGCTATCTCATGAACTCACAGAAATGTTGGAAGGGACCTTTGGGAGGTCTTGAAGCAAGTGTCCTGTGTCACCAACAACAGCTCAGATCATCTAGAGCTTTTCCTAGACTGAAATTCAAAAACCCCAAGGACAGAAATTCCACAACTGACTTGAAGTAACCTATTCCCATGCCAGGGGGAGGGAAGGTAATTCCTATTACTCTCCTGGTGAAGAAGGGTCTCTTGGTGGCCATTTTGCGAGATGTGGCTTTATCGTTGAAGCTATCATCTGCACCCACTGAGAATAGTTCAGCTCTGTCATCTTTGCAACCACTCTTCATGCAGCTGCAGGCTACTATTTGAGTGCCACTCAACCTCTTCTTCTCCCTTATCTCATTCTTCGTGTGCCCTGTGTCCCACCCTTTCTTACTGGTCTTTCACTGGACTTTCTTCAGTTTCTCAACAATATTAGCACTGAAATGTAAATGCATAAATTGAAGGCACACTGATGGAAAGAGAATACAAGAGAAAACAAAACATAAAAACCCAAACCACAGCCATGTTTACTTTAGTGTCAGGAAGTAAAATATCTACTACTATCTACCCAGCTTTTTAAAAAAGTGATATTTTTCAATGTCTCAGTATCTGAATTTGTATTAGCCCTCATGCAGTCACAATCAGATCACAGAAGCCATTCTCTTTTGTCAAGTAGCTTCTACCTATTTTAATTTGCTAAACTAGATTGCAGTACAGTCTCACAAATGCTGCTGGCAGCCTTATGGAAACAATAACATGCAACCTTGTGGTTGCCAGGATTCTTGAACCTCTCTGTGCTCTGTACTCAAGGACTGGGAGACTTCACACTGTGGTTTCCACTATGAAATACAGTCCCAAGTTTTAACACATTAACTATAACCACTGGAAAGAAGAAATTCTAATCAATTTAAAAATCAATATCATTACAATAGGTCTTGGAATTAAGGACACTCTTGTTCAAATTAATTAAAAATGCTGAAAAATATTTTTTTCAAGGAGACTTGAGTGATCTCAGGTGTGAAGTCTAAAAACTCTCTCACCATGAATTTAATGGTAATATTAGTTCCAAAGTATACTATGAGCTTCACTTTCAAATTCATCAGATTACCTGGTTTCCATCAAGAATAGCATCTTCTACTTCTGCTTTGTCCAGATTCACACAAGAGGCAATGATATCCAGTAAGTAATCATGTCTGCCATCCAGATGAGCACTTTTAGCCTCCCTCTCATCCTTGAGCTTTTGCTGTTATTAAATACAAAATGGACAATGAAATATTCACGATCTAATTTGAAGGCAAAATAAAGAAAACCTTAAAATTTATGTTTAAAATTTATTTTTGAAAGTAAAGGCTATTACATTCAATCCACACATGTGATTTATGTTTTTATGGCACTCAAAAATTTTAGAAGCAGCCTTTGTTACAATTTTACAGTTTGTTGCTGGTGTTCCTTTTCAAGATTTATCACGACATTTCTATCATAAATAATGTTGTACAGAAAGCTAACTTGTTGAAAGGCTTTATAGGAAAGTAAGTATTTAGTATGTACAGCTCCATTATTCTGCAATTTGCCTTCAACACCCTAAATCCTTTGTCTCAGCTTTTCAGTCTAGTCACATATGACCATCAAGTCAAGACAGGATTCTGACTGGTCTTTGTTATGCGTAGAAGATAGTGTAAGCACTCCCTAATAAAGACAGATGCTGCTGTAGGAAGCTAGGGTTTTATACATTATCTTTTTAATATAATGAGAAGTAAAACAAACCACAAGCCTCAAGGTACACAAGTGTTTACAAATGTGCTTAACTATAGCTATTATACCATTCTTCAAGCAGTAATCCTACTCTTCTAATTAAATTGAAATCCCATATGTAACACACCTCATTACATTATAGACAAAACAGCCTTCTGGAATAGTTACTGGTATTATTGTGCTTGTGGGTTACAAGATTCAATATAATTTCATTTTCAAAAGAAATTTAGAATGATGTTTCATTGGTGGTAAATTCAATCCTTATTTTCCTGGTAATTAGGAGAAAACTAGTAACTTTATAAAGTATGCATAAGTGATTTATCCACAAGCTTTTTCAGAGCCAAAAGGAACTGCATAATATACTTTTTACCCTTATGTAAATACCTTTCCTACTTTCTGAAGGAATTTTCAAATACATGGTAAACTTGTAACTACTACCATGCCTTCATAAATGCTGAATGCACTTGAAATATTTCTCTGTATAAAAGAAAAACATACAAATCCTATTCTTTACAGAGATATGTCTGAAGAACACAGAAGCAGATTAATTCATACATATACTTTGTTCTATTTTACCCCTCCCATACCCTAACATGGTCTCCAGTTTCCTGAAAGTGAAGTGTCATCACAGGACTGGATTTTCCTACATGTTTTTAAACATAAGTTTTCCTCCTTGTTAGACATGCAAAAAGCAACCTTTTTTTCTGAATCTGCTTCATTCACACTAGATGATAACATAGAATCCTCAAAACTATTGTTCCAGTAATTTGAACACAACTGATGGATATCTTTAAGGAAAAAAAAAAAAAATGCAACCCAATACTCTACCAATTAGCTTCTATTTAATACAGAAAGAAGCCTTTTGTTTTACCTAAACTACAGAGATACTACCTTTGTACTCTGCTTGTGTTTTCAATATAGAGCTCCAGATATATTACTATACAAGACTACATCTTACACTGTTTTTTAAGTAATCAGCTCCACCTATACAGATGCTCTTGACATGTTCATAGCCTCCATTTCTTATATAAGTTTCTGTTTGTATAGGCTGAAATCATGAGCACATTCTTCTCAAACTAAGCAATCATGTCCCAACATTGTTTCTGGTTTTTAAAACTTGTTTTAATTGCTGTGTCTCAAGCCTTATGACACATATATAAACTACTGTGCATAGCTATTCATACAGCACTGGGCAATATTTGTTGTCTAAGTCCAGCAACAAGAATATTCATTAAGTTATCACAAAACTTTAAAAGTCTAATTAACTTAAATTACTTTATGAACCATGCCTAGAGAAACAGGAAACTATTAAATGGTAAAGCTATAGTTTTGTGAAGATTAAGACTTTAACTTGTATTTATCATGTCACTACTGGAAGATGTTTGTTTTGAAATGTTGGATATTTCTATTACTAATGCAAGTTCCACACATTTTTTTCCTGAGAGTTGCTAAAATGCAATGCAAGAACACTCAATACAATTCAAGCTGTCATGCTTCTATATTTTGAGGAGTTATCATTTTCAGAAACTTCCTTCCCAAATGAAATGTTGCTCAATCACAAACTCACACATTAGTTGTTGCAGTCATTAGAAGAAACTCCTGCCTCACTTTTAGGTTAAAAGTTAGGTTTCCTCTACTTTTCTGTGTAAAACATAAGTCTTTAGGTTGTACACTAAAAAGTAGAGAAAACCTAGCTTCAGTACTTTCAAAAGCAAGCCACTAATTTATGTAATTAAAAACACTAGGAGGCTATGCTGGAAACTGTCTTCCAGTCTAGCTTCTGAGCTTCTATTTGCATACTGCTAAAAGAACGAATTTTAAAGTTATTCTTAATTTAGGATTAGGAATCTCAGAGAATTAATTACAAGAAAATGCTGAGCTTTCTGCCACTCATTCTTCCCTTTCCCCTTTAGCTAACCTCACATCTCACTTCAAATCAGCATTGTTGTTGTGGCCTAAGAGGTTTTGTAATTTTATATCCTGCAGTGTTCACTACAAACATACATAGGCCTAAACAGAATCTATATCAAAAAATATTACCCAATAATAGGCAACTTTATGTAATTCAGAATTTCATAGAACACTGAAAGACTGAGATTTGAAGATGGAAGGATGCTGAAACATACACAGGATCATTTATTAGGTAAAAGAGAAATTGCTGTTACATGCAATAACACTGACATGCAAATCCTGAATAGTATCACCAGCAACTCTGATCTAGGTCATACATCAAAGCCTCTTCCTTATGTCCCATGATGTACGAGGATGCAGTATTTACAAGAGATAAACACTGTCTCAGTTAGATATCTGGAAAGATTGTCTAAGTTTTTTATAGTACAGCTTCAGCTCAGTTTTTCATGTAAAGAACACAGGTAACACAGCCAAGTTAGTTTGGGTTTCTTTAACCACTTTTGGTTATGAAGGTGTGAGAGGTCATATGACAGTCCCACAGTAGATGAAGGTCCAAGGCTAGACTCGTTAGCTGAAAAGTCCTTTTCTGATGATTAGTCCAGTTACAACATGTAGCTTGATTTATGTTACATAAAACCTCAAAATTCCTTAATCCTAAACACTAACAATTTGACACAGGAAACTAATTTCAATAGACATCTTCTCCTGAAGCAAGAAAAGGAAGATATTCCTAAATCTATCTTTCATATACCTAAACCCATAAACATCTCACCATTAGTGTTAAGAAATAATTTGAGATTAAATTAAAATTTTCAAAATGTTTCCTAGCTGATAAAAAAGTATATATATTTAAACAGCAGGTACTAAAAGAGCACAACTCAGAGACGCAAGGGGTTCATTTTTTGAAACAACAGACTTAGAAACCAGCTATTGACTATTGCCAGCTTCTCCATTACAGACTGTAGCTGCAGATGCAGATACCCTGAATAGAGTTAGCAAGAATGTTGTTTAGTATGCAAGGCATATGCACACAAGATAAAACTTGTTCTGAACACTCTTTATCCAGCAAATAACACATTTTGTTGTCAGAATACTGCACAATGCTGAATTCAAACATGCTGAAATTAAAGTCTTAAGGATGAGCAAGACTTTACAGGGAAGTTCAATAGTGAAAGAGTCAAAAAGTAACAATTTTTATCATTAATTTACTGTCTTATATAAAATTTATTTAACCAGCATGGAATTCCTTTGTCTCTCCTTTAACTTGCTAAGATCTTTTACGTTACATAAGCCTTGCTCATGAATTTCCCATCAAAAGTAAACTGCACACCATTTCAAATATTTTCAAGCACCCCGAGTTCTTAATTTCCAAATTTCAATGTTTTTATTTCTTCTTTCCAAAAAAATACAAACCCTAAAGAATTAGGGCAGTTCCCTTATCTAACTCTTAAACCTCAAAAATCAGAGTTCTGCACATGTCATCACATTGCATTAACTCAGGAACAGTTTGCTTAGATAACCAGCTTTTAAAATGAGTCTAAGTATCTTAATGACTTCTATAGTCTATTGTGGTTTCTCAATGCTAAATATTGCCTTCAAAATTCTATTCCCATCTTAGAAGTATGGGAAGAGTGAAGTTACATTTCTATTTTCCTTCATGGCAGAGTCAACCCATGTTTTGTTGCCACATCTAACATCAAACTCTTTAGTGTACTAATATAGCATTTGTGAAATTATACCATTACCAGACCATTGCAACAATCTGGGCAAGATATAAGCAGCACTAGCCAAATGCATAAACACCTCCCAGTGCAAATTTGCCTTTCAAAACAAATTGTGCAACTAACATCATCCACTTATGCCTATTTTAAAACAATTTTTTTCTGTGCCCTCCCCTCTCAGTATACACCGTTATTCAAATTCTATATTTATTAGTCTAAACATAGTTCAAAATTCAGTTTTCCTTACCTTTATCACTCTGCCAATGCTTTGTTTCCAAAGTCGCTTTCTTCCGGCTCTAAACATTGTACTATTCTATCTAAGCATCAAGCACTGTATTTCAGGAACAAGCCCTAATCCATGGGGAAAGCTTCTACATTCATAATTTTGTACTCTCCCCAACCTTTTGTTTGCACTTGTTTTTTTCCTTTCAGTAGCAATGCCAAAATAACTCTGGAAAATATAGTAATGACATTAAAAAACCAGCACCTATTAACCTTATCTCTGTATTTAAAATTCAGTTCTAGTGTGCATACAAATTGCTAGAAAATTAAGTTGCACTAGCACAGAAACAAGAGGTCTCTAGCCACCAGAATTTACTGCCTATAGATTAGACCTTGAAAGCCACTGCTACCAACCACAGTGTTGTTAAGGTGATACTGCTTACATACAAACACGGTTGGTTACAATTCGTCGTACTCAAGGGCACCATAAATATTTGCAGAAGTCAATTTTACAACTGCTTCCCTGATTTGTGTTTAGCCTTCTGAAGCAATCCTTGTGTCAACAGGCATCTTTGTTTCCTTGTCACAGGTGACTGTTTAAATATACAGCAACAGTCAAGCAACTTTTAAATATGTTTTACCTACAGGTAAATTACTGTGTTTTCTATTCATGCTTTTATACAAGTATGTTCAGTTATACTTATTTTTCAGTTGTACAATGGTTGCTTAATACAGAAATTTTTCTTCAGCAAGAAATGTTAGGGTTTTTTCCTCCTAAAAGAGCTTTAATTTTTTTCCACTTCAGTGACTGAACATAGTCCAATGTCCTCTTGAAAATGCCAAGAAAAACAATCTAATTATCCAGTATTAGTAACAATAAAACAGACATTTTACAGATATTTCTGGCTTAAAATGTCTCTAAATATTTCTGCTTCCACTCATATCAATATGGGCAATGTCTAAAAGCACTTGACAGCCTTAGCATTGACAAAAATCACAAGTAAAAACCATTTTCTCTGCATTATCTAAATTTTCCCCACCTACTGTAGTCAAATCCAGTTGTGCATACATGTTTCAAAGAGAAAGACTGAAAAATTACATTTAGGGTAAAAATTAAACATCCACAGATTTCTCTGAACCCTTTACAGTGTTACAGTTTAAAATTAAACACGTTATTAAATATTACATATAAAGTTAATTCCTATGGATATATTCAAACCACTGAGGAATTAATTATTTACATTCTGTTGGAAAGAGTCCAGAGGAGAGTCACTAAGCTGATCACAGGACTGGAGCAGCTCTCTTGTGAAGACAGGCTGAGAAGGTGAGAGCTGTTCTGCCTGGACAAGAGCAGGCACTGAGGAGACCTTCCAGCACCAACCATTTCCTAACAGGGGCCTGAAAGAAGGCTGGAGGAACTTTTCACAGCAGCATAGTAGGGACAGGACAAGACCGAATGGCCTTAAGCTGCAGGACAGCAGGCCCTTCACTGTGAAGGTGGTAAGGAACTGGCACAGATTGCCCAGGGTAGCTGTGGATGCCCAGTCCTGGATAATGTTCAAGGCTGGCTGGATGGGGCTCTGAAAAATCTGGTCTAGTGGAAGGTGTCCCTGCCCATGGCAGAGAGGTTGGGACCAACTGATCTTTGAGGGTCCTTCCAACCAAAACCATTCTGTGGTTCTATACTTATTTGCATGATGTATGCGATTTCTAAAGTTAAAGCTCAGCCCAACAGACTTAACTTTGCCATGCAGCAATAAAAGTTCTTTTTTAAAAAATCTAGGAGAAAAAACCCTTACTTACATCTCTTGAAAAACCAGTTAAAAATCATGCATCTTTTTCCTAAAATGCTATTAATTCATAGCAAATAACTTAGAGAATCACAAAATTATGATAATTTTTTTAAATTTCCAAAAGTTATCTAGACCAGTCCTTTGCTCAGAGCAGGTCCCATTAGAGTGGATTGTTCAGAGATGTTTGCAAACTTAATATCTCTAAGGGTGGAAATTGTGCAACCTCGGGGGCTACATAACTGAGCCCATCATAACTTGACCATCCAGCATAAAGACTGTTCCCATCTAGCTGAAATCTGCCACGTTCCAGTTTGCGTATGCTGGGTCTCATTACCACAAACCTTAATGAAGCATTAATCAAGGGTTTAGCTCTGTTGTCTCTCTACCCTCTCGTTAGACAATTATAGGCTGCAATAAGATCTCCCCTTAGCCTTTTCTTCCTAAACAAGCAGAGTTCTCTCAGTGCCCACCACTGCTGCTTCCCATTTGTCTATACAGCCTACCATCTCACCAGAGAGGGCAATCAGGCTGCTCATGAAGAATGTGACACTGGTAAATCTATGATGGCTGCTCATAATCAGCTTCTTGGTGCTTCGTGTGCCATGAAATGCTTCCAGAACAGTTTGCTACACAACCTTACCAGGAACAGCTGACTGGTGTGCCATTCCCAGGATCCTCCCTTTTCTCCGCTTCATAGACAACAGGACACAGTCTTAAGCTGCACTAGCGGAGGTTTAGGTTGGACATTAGGAAGAATTTCTTCACAGAAAGGGTGACTAGACATTAGAATGGGCTGCCCAGGGAGCTGATGGAGTCACTGTCCCTGGAGGTGTTTAAGAAAGACTGGGTGTGTTACTCAGTGCCATGATCTAGTTGGCACGGTGGTGTTCAGTCATAGGTTGGACTTGATGACCTCAAAAGTCTTTTCCAATCCAATTGATTCTGTGACAGGTAAAACATTTGTCTTTTTCTAGTTATCAGGAACCTCCCCAGATCACTGTGGCCTTTTGAAGAGAGATGGGCCTCAAAATGACACTGGTTTCCTCTCTCAGGACCCTCAGGTATATCTTATCTGCCCCCATGGACTTCTATACAACCAATTGGCTTAAGTGCTCCCTAACACTACCTTTGGCTACCACAGATAATCCCTCATTTTTGTTCACTATGCAATGAGGCTTGAAGGTCTAAAAGAGCCAGAGGGCAAAGCCAGCTCATGCAAACTGATTTAAAAAGTCAGTGAAAAATTCAGCTTTCCCATGTTCTTTGTTCCTTAGTCTCCTGTTCCCCTGATCAGTGGACCTACATTTTCTTCTGCTGGCAGTGTATTTAAAAACTATATTATATTTTCCCTTTGCCCTCCTCACAAGTTTGAACACCAGCTGAGCTTCTTAACCCTATCTCTGTGAACTCAGACATTGTGCCTATATCCTTCCTGGGTGGCCCTGATCCTACTTCATCTCAAGCTTCTAAGGAACCTTGCATGTTTGTATTCATACCCTCTGTGTTCATCCATGCTAGCCTCCTACAAGGTCTCCTCTTCATTCTGCACATTGAATGGCCTCCCTGTGTGTTCCAATGATGTTATGCTTGCAGGTCACAAAACTTTCTTCAGCCCTGTTTCCTACTAGGGAAGTCCTTCATGGGTTCCCACCAAGAAGATTCCCTTAAGAAGTCAAAAATCTGATGTTCTAAAGTCCAAGGTTCTTTCAGGGTTTTAAGCTCCACAATCTCGTGATCCCTGAAGATAAATCTTCTCTCAAACTTCCCCATCTTCAACTAGTTTCCTCGTTTGTAAATGGTAAGCCTAACAGGGTATCTGTCAGCTCATTTATCATTTCCAAAAAGAAATAGCCTTCAAACTTTAGAAATCTCAGCCTTTTAACTAACTTGGAATGTGACATTTTTAGAATTAAAATGACTGTCAATCATGACTAGGATTAATATAACCCATGAAAGAAGCTCATATATGTCTTAATATCAAATAATCACAAATCATTACCTTACACAGAAACTCTCCTTGCAGCTGTAATATATCCTCAGAACCTTTGGGGCAGCCTGCATTTACAGTACTAGATTATACACTGATATTGGTTAGAGTTATTCAAAGATCATTGAAGTTTATAGAATTTAACTTCCTGTGATCTTCCATCTCATTAAGTTATATAAAAGAAAATGGAAAATAATTAAGTGGTTGAGACAGTGCTTAACTGCCATCATCAGGTCACTGCTGATGGGTCAAAAGCCAGACTTCCAGCAGAGCCACTTTGGCTTAAACTGCTATAAAAATACTGCCTTAGAAATTTGCTTTACATCCACTAGAGCATTAGATTGGATGGCATATAATGGCTATGTAAACGGGTCAAATAATCCAGGTCAATTTTTTTCAGATTTTTGACCAGAACACTTCTTGCTGAGGCAGAGTTTAACAAAGACTCCTTGTTCTATCCCAGTACCAGATTTGACCTACAGAAACAATTTTATAATTTGGGAAGAAAAGAGTTTTCTCGCAGATTTTAACCAACTTTAAAAAAACAAAAACCTCCTCTTTTACCTTTATTTTACTGGTGATACACCATCAGATCTGTAATTTGAAGAACACATTTCCTCTCCACATGCTTCAGGTGTGCAAGATCCATGGTGAAGTTGGATTCATTTTAATAATTTAATTTATACATTAATGGGGATCTTGTATTATAACTGAAAATTATAGAATTATTTTATTCTTGAATAGTTTTAGTCTGTCATATGTCTCTGGCTAACCTTGGCTCTGCTCTGCACCCACCAAAGTATTAAGTCAGATCTGGGGTAAATTACTGCTGTGCAGATGAGTAAAAAACTATGAAGCACACAATCAACTGTGTCAGAGAAACGCTTTTCAAACTAAAATAATGAGTTCTACTATTTTAGGAATTATGAAAGTTCATTTCCCAAAAGATTTTGTTCATGTTTGAGTATCAAAATTCATAAATGGGGTAACATCAGACTGGAGATCAGTCACTAGTGGGGTTCTGCAGGGCTCCATCCCCACAGCATGATGGGAAGAGTGGCAGACACTGCTCTCTTCTCTGTGGTGACAAGTGACAGGACCCAAGGGAATTGCCTGAAGCTCAGTAAGAGGAAGATTAGGTTGGATATCAGGAAAAGGTTTTTCACCCAGAGGGTGAGTAAACACTGCAACAAACCCCCCAGGGCAGTGGTCCCAGCACCAGCCTGACAGAGTTCTAGAAGCATTTGGACAAGGTTCTCAGGCACATGGTGTGACTCCTGAGATGTTCTGAGTAGGGCCAGGAGTTGTATTCGATTATCCTGATGGGTCCCTTCCAAGTCAGTATATTCTATGATTCTATGGCGTTTATTGTTAGTGTTACATGGCAAAGTTTTGGCAACGAGGGTTCTTTTACTGGGCAATAGTAGTAGTAGGAGATAGTAGTTAGCTACCATCTAGTGGTTAAAAGCTGAAAGTGTACATGATTTTCATGTTTTTTTTTCACAAAATAATCGATATACAACTTGAAATTGAAATGTTCTTTACAGACGATCACTGACAAATCACAGATGAAAATCTACACTGAATCTAACTGGAGGAACTTAAAGCAAAGGATATTCTACTCTGCTGCATTCTCTTGATACAGCTACAATGAAAATAACCACAGCTAAAGGTAGACATTACCTTGAGCTGCTTTCAAAGTCAAATAACACTGAGGCTTTAATACCTTGAAGGCAAGGATTTTTAACTGCTCTGCTGAGAAAAATTAAAAATTTAATATATTTAGTGATTTCCTGCACTAGTAGGCACATAGATCACTTGTCATTCCAAAAAAATGCTTTTTGTCTTAAAATATCTAACAAGTGTACAATTTGTCAGCCACCTAATATCTTCATCTCAAAAATATTTTTAAAAAAGGGAAAAAGAGAGAAAAAGAAAAGCTGTCATAGCTGAAAATTACACTTCTTACTTGCCTGATGAAGTAATAGATATGACTAAGACATTAACCATGTTACATTGCTATTCAACAAGGATTTTATGTGAAAGATAGTACTGCTTAAAGAACAAGCCTACCATGTAGGAAGTCCTAGTCTAATTCCCTCTTCTGCTTTAGGCAAAACATTTATTCTCACACGCTATGCTTCCCTCTTTGATCCACCACTAACAAAATAAAATTTAAAGATAAAACACATAATTATATAATTGACAGATAAATAATTAGCCTTCTGTTTACCAGGAAAAACAGAATGTGTGGACAGAAAATTGCCATTCAGGTAACCATGGAAGTTAAAAATTTTCCATTTTAAGGAACTACAAAACCTCACACCTTCTCTTTCCTGTTTCAAATTATGTGGACATTGTATCCATCATCTTAGCCAGCACAAGGATCAAAGGCAAAAATACTCTACCTCAGGATCTTCATACATCCCTAGCCAAACCAATCAGATCTTCAATATCCCTAGAAATGCAGACTAAAGAGAATGATAAATTCTCAGCATGCAAGTGAACACCAGGAAAGAAACAAGGCCCACCCAGATTCACTGGAAGATGAGAACACTCCTGAAATTAAAGGAATAGTTTTGGAAGAAACAATTTGGATAAACTTTGTGGCTTTTACTCTTAAATATTAGAGAGGAAATTTTAAACCTAGACTGAAGAAATATTATCAGGCCCTAAAGGCCATTTATTCTCAAAATACCTATTCACTTGTGTGGAGTACAGGGAGCTAATGGCATGATAAAGCAGAGGGTTCCACCTGTCACACTGCAAGCCATAGCAAAAGGCTGAGCAGTAAAATGTTGTCCTTTTGAACAAGGTGGGAGAAAACAGAAAACTAAAACAAGGACATAGGTGCTTTTACCTAAGCAGGAAAAATCCCAGGAACAAAGCTGGGGGATCAAACTAAGAAATGGCTGTAACAATAGCACTAGAAACTACTGGCATTAAGGAGGGTATCCACTGGTACCTTGTGCCATACATCAAGGTATTTACTACATAGGAAATGTGGAAAAGTGCACTTTTAAACATTGGTTTAAAAGATTTCAGTGTTCAAACAAGTTAGCGAGGCAACCAGAGCCCAACAGTATAAAGTTTCAGTCACAAACAAGATAGACACAGCATATGATATTACTGTCTGCCTAATTAGCCTGGAAATATTGACTGTGACATGCTGACAGTGACAAGAGGGGCACCCATGGCAGGGAACAGAATCAGCAAGTAACTTCAGCTGTATTCATATACACCTAGGAAATACCATTTCAGATTGCAATGCTGATACTAATTTTTTAGACATTGATAATAGAAAGTTCATAATTCAAAAACACATGAGGCCTCAGTGCCTAAAAAGGCACAATATCAGGTTCAAAATATTAGCATTCAAACAAAATACAAAATTTAGCAACTTCACAGCTGTAGAGGCCCAGAGAACCTGAACTGGTGACAAGATGCATTGTGGTGATGCATCCCCACATTCCACCCAGGCCTTATAGCAACCTGGGTGGTGTCCATTTACATGTTAACACATCATAAGAAAGAACTTCTCCTTTGCTTGAGAAGGAAGGCCAGAAGATAGAGCAGCACTTTTCCCTGAGAAGGAACCACAACACAGTACAGCACAAGTGCAGCAATGAGTGGGCATGAACTATAACATGGGAATGAGACACCAATGACCCCCAAAGCCCTCCAATGCCTTTCCATAATGGCCTGCATATGATAACTAACATACATAGAAAGAGAGAAATCTGTCCATAAAAAAGGTATTTCCCAAGCCTGGGCAGTGCCCCCCCAGGACCCTGGATGTCTCACTGGTGGACCGACACAGCTAGATCAATTCTTATCTGTTGGATCCATGCTGGAACCAGAAGTGATGATCATTTTCTCTTTTTCTCTGTTGTTTTCTTTCTTTAATTCTTCTCTCACTCTTTAATTTCTCTTGCTTTTCCTCTTTCTTTTCCTTTACATTCTCATTTTTTTTCTGTAATTAATCTCTCCCTCTTTAAATTTTTCTGCCCTTTCTGCCACACTTTTATCCAAACCCCTGTTGGGTGTTAATGTAGTAGGTCAGAGACTTGCACACCCATTTCCATCCAAGTGTGTAATTTACTAATAAAATTTTCTAATTGTCTGCAGACACGCTTACATTTTTTTGTTCCTGTTGACCAAAGAGCATTTACAAATCTTAGGGGCTTCCTTCCCCTTAAGGGTGGGTCATCACAACAGCACTAACAAAAGCTTTAGAAAAGCCAATGCATCTTCAAACTGGGGAACCACTAAAAGTAAGAAGATAGAAATAACTGCTAAAATAATTAAATCTTTGCAGACAACATGAAAACTATTTAAGAACAACATACTGAAAAAAGAGTGCAATTGCACAGTTTCTACCACAGAAAAATTTGAGAAAAAGCATTAGCCAGTCAGCATAGCTAAAAAGTAGAGCAAATGCCAGCAGGTATCCTCCAAAAAGCTGGAACAACAAAGACATGGAAAAAACCCAGATAAATTATAACCTGACAACTTAGACCAAGATGTATTTAGGCAAGATGAAGCAGACTGAATAATATCTGTTAAGAAATACAAAGTGGTGATAATGAGGTCCCTGCCATGGTGCACCATAATAATAGGAAATTTCCCACAATGTCTTAAAAAAAACCATGGCATTGCAAGACTTGGGAGTGCTGTTGGATAAAAGGCTGCACATGACCCAGCAATGTGCTCTTGCAGCCCAGAAAGCCAAATGTGTCCCAGGCTGCATCCAAAGCAGTGTGGGCAACAGGGGAGGGAGGGAATTCTGTCCCCCTATTCTTCTCTGGTGAGATCCCACCTGCACTGCTGCAACCAGCCCAGGAAAGACATGGACCTGTTGGAGTGAGTTCAGAGGAGGGCCAAGAAGATAATTAGAGGGATGGAGCACCTGCCCTATGGTGAAAGGCTGAGTAAATTGTGTTTGGTCAGCCCAGAAGAGAAAAAATGCTTTGGGGTGACTTAACTGTGGCCTTCCAGCACCTGAAGGGAGTTCACAAGAAAGACAAAGAGGGGCTTTGACTTCTGTCATGTAGTGACAGAACAAGAGGAAATAGAGTCAAACTGAAAGAGGTTAGATTTATATTAGACATTAGGAAGAAAATATTTACTGTGAGGAAGGTGAGACAACAGAACAGATTGCCCAGAGAAGCTGTGGGTGCCCCACCCCTGGAGGTGTTCAAGGTCAGGCTGGATGGGGCTTTGTGCAACCTAGTCTACTGGATGGTGTCCCTACCCATGGCAAGGGGGTTGGAACTAGATGTTGTTTAAGATCCCTTCCAATCCAAACCATTCTATGATTCTATAAGAAAGCAATAGAAGGGTACTACACTTGTATCTATTTTTGCTGCAGAATTCAGTATTTTCTTCACAGAAACCTCCCATTACTGAGACAATATATTGGGGCTAGATTATGAGTTTATAAGCTAAAAAAGAAAAAAATACTTGTCATTTTTTTTCTAAATGAATGAAAATTAATGCCTCAGATGGCTAGATGCCCAAAAATTGCAAAGGAACTCAGACAAAAGAGTAAAACTTCTTAATGTGACATGTACTCTGCACCAATATCAGAGGACTGGGCACTGGATAATAAAATAAATGCACACCTTCAGGGCTAGCTGAATGAGAAACACCTGACAAGGAAGCTTTGGCAGGTAAAGTAACAGGCATTATATTAAAGCATATAATTAAGAGGCAGCTCAAATTATTTAATTTCCAAAGGAAAACCCAAAAAGAGTTTTGTGAAAGAGAGACACACTCATCATGAACTGCTGAGGTTCACTAAAGAGGTTAATAACCATTAATGAAAAGAAGATTGAGCTAAATTATACAAATTTGCAAATAAAGCTTTCAGAAAGATCAGTTGTCAAGTGCTTTTAGGAAAAGCATAAGGGAAATTACCTTCAAAGATAGAGACTTGATTAAATGTTGGCATGGAGAGGCCGGAAAAAAAATGAATAGTTAGATCTTACAGCAACAGTTTTAAGGTGTAAGTGGAGCGCTCCAGGCATCTGCGCAGTAAGTGAAAAAAGGAAAAGCAACAAGAGTGACATCTGCAGACAAAAGTATGTTATTCAAGGTAATAAGGAGGAACACAAAGAATTACAGAATCTTCCAAGACTGAGCAACTATGGTGTTTTAGAATGGCAAATGAAAATTCAGTGTAAACAAATGGGAAAATAACAAATCTAAACCAAAATTCACATCACAATTATGGTCTCTGAACCAATCATTACCACCATGAAGCCTATTTCTACCTTTGTGAGCAACTGGCTAACATACAGAAATTAGTAATCATCCTAATTTAAGGGGTCATAATCACTACTAGTTAAAATTTCCCTTTTTCATTAAGTGTGAGATAAATGCACGGTCTAAAAAATACAAAAGATTACTGGAGACAAGTTTTTAACAACATTTCCATATTAGGCATATTAGATGATGAAATAGAAATTTGTGCAAAATGCGACTTCTTCTATCACTATAAAGGTCAAAAAATTTATTTGTACTTTTTCTAGATCAGCATGGGAGGCTGGACAAACTCATTATTTATGTCATTTATCACTTTTAAGTAGCAATACTTTTACAGATATTAACTACTTTCTACAAGCTGTTTTGTTATCCTTTTAAGTGAAGGTAGTGATGTTTGTAGTTGTTTGTATTTTCTGTTCTACCTCCATTTATTTACTTGAGTTGGAAGGGGATTCAGCAGCACAAGCCTTAAAGACACATGCCTGATTTTTTTTTTCTGCGATGCATATCACATAAGTAAATCAATAACTAAAAGCTTGGTTGTACCTGTAAAGTTTCTGGGTAGCTTAGCTCTATAAACTAAATGTTAATTTGGATATTTTGCTTTCCATGGAATAGCCAAATATAAAATTTGCCAATTAAAAACTCACATTTTAATCTGGCTATCAATGGATATCAGACAAGGTCTTTGATTCAGGCCCTGCAAGTTGTTCCATGTCCCAGAACTATTGTAACCTTAGTTGACAGCACCGAAAGAACACCTGGATCCACAGAGAAGCAACCAAACAGATATGGAACCTTTTCTTCCCCTTTTAGTAATATTAATATTTGGGAGGATCTATTGCTGTGCTGAATTTAGGCTTTTTCACCACACTCTTTTACAGTTTTTTAAAGTTGTTCAGACACAACTGAACTAAACTGCTCTACAGCTTTTTAAATCTCCATTGACAGGTGCACTGAGCTCACAGAGTAACTCCTTTGACCTACAGATCACAAGAAAAGCACTTCTTAAGCTCCAGAGACAGAAGCAAGCCCACAGCTGAGACATGATGTACTAGTACTAAGTGATAAAATAATTTAGGATGAGAAAAACTTTAAATACAGTCCAGCCGTAAAAGTTTGACCATACAGCAAATAAGATGTAAATAACTTGTGCACTACATATCTATGCCATTACAGATTTTCATAAAAAAAGTACAATTTCCACTGTACTGTATCACCCGGGTATACACAGTATATTCATTAAAACAGTTCAGTAGCTTGTTGGTTTTTTCCAATCACTTGGAAGTTATTTAAACCTCCAGCTGTCCTTTGGACCATTCCTACCAGTCTTAGTTTGAGGTCTGCCTACTGGATCATCTTTGAAAAGAGCGTGATGCATTAAATAAAAATAGAAGTTGCATGCCACTTCTTCCACAAGAACTCAGGAAGAGATATTTGTCCAGCTGTGTTACTAGCTCATCCAAGAAGTCTTCAGTTTGAAAGCATTGAAAGTAAAATACCTTCTTGGTTTTCTCTCTCCTCTAATTTACTAATACACATACAACTAAAAGAAATTAAATTCTTCCACACGTGCTTTCAAAATGTAGAAAGTGATGGGGGAAGTGTTTTTATTTTGTGAGGTTATGACATTTTAAATTAATATTTACTTCCAAGTAGTCTTTAAGAATGCCTTACTCATTTTTCAGTCTATTGGGCTTATTTACAACCAAACAAAATTTCATTTAATGCAACTTTTACCTGCTCGTTTCCTTAAAATTTAAGTTTAATAAAAAGTTAATTAAACAGAGCTGCAGCAACTAAGTATATTTAATTCATGCTACCCAATTCTGTGACTAATAACAAAAAAAAAACAAACAAACAAAAAAAAAAACAAAAAAAAAAAAAAAAAAAAAAAAAAAAAACAAAAAAAACCCAAACCACTTGGCTATTTTTAATAGTAGCAACAGTGGCATGAAGATGAAGAACATAATGCTTACCCACCAGCCAATGCAGTAGTGTTGGCTTTCATACTGGTTCTCTTTCTCTGGAGAAATAAAAAGGTAATAAACAAAGCCATAGATTCAATTTCTTTTCCACACTGTAATTCTTTTTTCTCCTCTCAGTCTTTCATTCTTTCTGAAACCAGTCATCCTCTAACAAGGCACTTCTCTATGCTCCAAGAATAAGTGACTTTTTTATTTATTGATGAACCTAAGATTTAGATTACTACCTTTACTGGACCTCTGGAGGCTCTCCCCTAACAAACCATTGTCTTGAGACTTCTCTTTCACTTAGTACTTCCAGTGCCTTTTTCCCCAACCATGATCCCATGACGGCAATATAGCAAGCTGGGGCAGGGGGAAGGTAATATCTAAACCCCTTAATTTAAATTTTTCTTAAGATTTAAAATTACTTGTAATTGAATTCTGTTGTAACAGTCCTCCTGAGAAAACAAAGTAAGGTTCCAAAAGCTTTTCCCCAAAGTTACTGCATTGTCTACATGTGGCTAAATCAACACTCTTGAAAACTTTGCTTCTCAGCTTTTAGCAGGAATTCCCACTTCACTACAGTTAAATAATTGTCCAGAGGCCTGTTCATATTGTCTGGGAGGGATATAAAATAACCCCACCACAGTTAAAGGCTAAGCTCACTGCTTTGTTGAGACTGTTACAATCCCTTCATGTATTTTAGTAGATTTGAACTTCAGCTTTTAAAGCCCAACAAACCTGAAAAAAATTTTATGGCATGGTACTTTCAGGTGCTTTCACCTCAGTAACACCAAAGGTTTATAGTTCTGTAGTCTTGCACCCAAGCTGTTTTCCAGAGCCTCTGTGGGTAGGATTTTTTGTCTCCTTTGCTGTTCCGGTGCTAATACTCTTGTGTTGTTATTCCCTGTGGCCTGCATCTGCAAACCCCTAAAGTGCTGTTGCCATGCATATAAGAAGTCATTCACTCTGGCAAAAGGTCACCCTTCCACACTTCCTCTTTTCTTTGCTTTTTATCTTTGATGATTTTAGATTACATTAGGAAAAAACAAACAGAGTGGAAAATGGTCATAGAGATGCTTGATTACTATTACTGGATAACATGGGTGGAAAGAAATTTAAAAACTAGTAAGCAACATTTACATTTGATTGGCATACTCCAATTAAGTCATAATAGGGAGTTTGGACAAGTCCCAAGGAAAAGAGAGTGCCTAGTGTCATTCCTAATTTTATCCCTGCCACATGCTGCACTGGAGGCATAGACAGGCCAGTCTAAGAGAGTGCTCAGCAGGCACCCATTTCCTGGCCACACTGGTGGAGGGCACTGTCACTCTCTCCCCCACCATTCTGCTGGTTTTTACATTTCCCTCAAAAAATAAATCTTTCATCTTTACAGCCAATGAATGCCACCAGCTAAAAAATCCTGCTAATAAATCCTTGCAGAAAGATCTTTTCATTTATACATAATTTGTAAACACACAACATTTAATAGAAAACCAAGAGTAAAATAAATTATTTCATACAAAGGAGTTCTGTGCTTCTTGACCTGATTTGTATTAATAAACAGTTCACCACATACAATAAGCATTCTTCTTGAAGAGGTCAAAAACTTTGAAAAAAGAAAACAACTTGGAGCAGGATGAAGGGAAGTTTTAATTCTTTATTAAACTAAAGACCATTATAAATAGATTTGAGAAATCTCAATTTCCACCTTTTACATTTTTGCATCTTAAAACATGCCAAATGAAGTTCATGAGAGGCAGAACGCATGTTATTTTCTCCATGCTAGACATTTAAAATGCTTTTGGTATATAGATTTTTAGGAATAAAATGGTAAAGCAGGAGAAACTACTGACTCAAACTTCTGGCACCTGATCACAAATCCAAGTTATGATCTCATAATCCCTTAGCAGCTGGAGCTTGAATACTCCACCCTCTATTATCTGCTAAACAAAACACTTCCATAGTAAAAATCTGATTTTTCTTTAAATTTTTTGTGTTTGTGGAACACTATGTGTTCCATGCTGTGGAAAAACCTGGTATATTTTCTTTTGTAAACTATTACCTAAAATACAAAGGCTTGAGTCCCATATGTCAGTCAAAAAATCCCAGCTTCTTCTACATGCTGATAATTGAAGTAATTTAAGTTAGTCTAAAATTTGCAATTTAGACCATTCTTCAACCTGCTGTAACAACAATTACACTCATAGGTGCTAGTCACAACAACCATATGGGAATCACAAACTGACTAGGAAAATATGATTTGGTGCACAGATTGAAAGACAGAGCTCCAAAATCAGCAACATGAAGGATTTATAGCTCCAAGAATCTGAAGTTTCTAATATTTTCATACAACATACTAATATTTCTTTTTCTTCTCATGATACTTTAGCAATGTCTTCAGATTTTCTAGGAGTTCTGAATGCTTCAAACATCCTCAGAGAGGACCTCTCCTTTCTGTTTCCTTAGCTAAGCAGAAAGACACCTGATTTGAGTACAATTAGAATAGATACTTGAGGACAAAGTGCATTCAAAATAGTAGGTGAAGAGGGTTGAGGTTTTTTGTCCTGCAATAGCCTTCAAGAAGTCTTTTGTAACTCAGCCTGCCCTTAATCTTAGACAATGTAAGGAATGTCAAGTGCCACTCTCTGCATTTAGCCTTTTTGTTCACTTTTAATCCAGTTTTCCTAATACTCTGTGTGCTGGGTTTGGATGAAGTAAATTTCTCCCTGGCTACTGGTGCAGGGCCATGTTTTGAATTTGTGCAGGAAGCAATGTTGATAATTCAGGGATGTTTCAGTCACTGCTGTGCAGTGCTTAGTCGGCACTAAGGTTTTCTTACCCCACCAACAAAAGGCTTGGGGAGCACCAGAAGCTGTGAGGGAGCACAGCCACAACGACTGACATAAGGGGTATTCCAGACTACATGGCATCATCCTCAGTATATAAAGCAGGGGGAGAAGGAGAAAAGGGAGACAATCAGAGAAATGTTTGCCTTCCCAAATCCCATTACATGTGATGGAGCCTATAGGAAGTGGTGAATGCACTCCTTAACCTGCTTTGCTTGCTTGCAGGACTTTTTTTTCCTTATTAAACCATTTTTATTTCAACCCACAAGTTTCTTCACTTCATCCCAGTGCAAGGAGAGATGCAGATGAACTCTTGTATGGACCTTATTTGCCAGCTGGGTTAAACCATGACACCCTGCAATCTACTGGGTACCACAGGAACACGACAACATGGGAGGCATGCTATTATTTCCAGAAACTGGGAATTTGGGAATATGGGTATTATGCCCCTTTCTGTTGTGCAGTTAAACTAGACCAGCTGCAGCATTAGCTTCATCATTAGCAGAGCCACTGCACAGGGGCAGAAGGTGTTCAGTGTTACCTCTTTCACTGTGGTTCAAGCCCAGATCCCCACTTCAACACTCCCTTCAGGTATTTTAAACATCTACTCAGAAACCTACAAGCAAAACCAGTTATTTTCCAATAACCAAACATTTCCCTTTACGCAACTTTAGCAATAGAGGAAGTATAGATTGCAAAATTCAACATTACATAAACAAATGCCAAAACCTATTCAATTCCTCTAAAGTGGCAATAATGCAAAGTTATAGTTATCCTGGGCTTTTTGGTGTATACATGAGCAGCCTATGTCTTCCAACCATGTCAGAGAGGAATTGGCCCCTTGATGCTAAATTAAGCGTTTCTGGAAAAAGCAGGACTGCTAGTGCCTGCTTAACACACACTCACAGTAAAAAGCTGCAATTGTTGCTGAGCAACCAGAGCTGTGCTATTGCTGTGTCCCCAGCTTACCATCTCTCCCTGCACATTCAGAGGGGAGGGGGTTGGACACAGCACCCTGTAGCTGCTGGCTATTAAACCTCTTTCTGCTTCTGTGGCACATAATTGTTATTTTTCACGAAGTATCATTCTTGATGTATTTGGAGTACGACACATTGTCTGATCTAGGTTAAGTGACAGAGGTCTTTCTTATCTGTAAATCTTCCGATTATTAATTGTAATGATGAAATATTCCTTCATTACCAGTCACAGTTCCTTGGAAATGCTCCTTCTGTCTGTTTAGCAGTTTGAAATATTATCTGGTTACTGAAAACTGAAACCAGTAAGGACCCATGGCATTCTTTTAACCAGTCACAGCCTGATCGTGACTAAAAAAATCCTTCTTTCCCTTTTAAACATATGATGTTACATTTTATCCAAATATATTTGGCAAATATATTGGTTTATTGCTCATTCATCCCTGTATTCCAAACAAAACAGCATCATTCTGTTTTCTTTCGATTAGAAAGGCATGCTAGACAATTCATTAACTCTACACATAGTTCTCATGCTACTGCATCAATTCCTCTCTCCATTGCTGTGTAATCTTTAATTTCTGGTAGTATCCTACTGGTGATGAAAACAAAAGAGAGCTTCTTCCATCTTCCAGCAGGTTAGCCATCAGCCTTTGCTAAGCTTACTTCAGCCATCTTACACTACAGTAACAGCCTGTTTCATGCAATTTGCTGCTTGCTGCAACATTCCGAATCAGTATTCAGTAGTTTCTGCCAGCAGCAAACAAGTGGATCCTTTTGAATCTGATTAAATATGGCCAATCATTGCTTAAAAAATTGCAAGCCCAGAAGTCAGAAAATTTCTCTTCATTGGGCATTGAAGAAGCAGTTCCATCCTTTCATCCACTTTTTCTTTCCAGTTCCCACACCTTAACCATCTCTCCTTGCAACTTTGCATGCATTCTCAGAAAAATACACATCATGTAGCTTCCAGCTCCTGTTCATTTTGATATATGCTGCTGAGTGCAGGATTTTTCTTAGTAACGACTTGCAAGATTATGACTGCTCCAGCGTGTGTACGTGAATTCAGTGACCTGTAACAACCTGCCTTTGGCAGAAGCTGAAAGCATGGCCTCTTCTATATATTGTTTCAGTAAAGAAACTCTAATAAAATTGAAGAATTGTCTTCCATCAGGACAATCCCAAAATCATGGCATATAGAATTAGGCTGAAGTTGTATCTTTTATTGGCAAGGAAAGCATTTTATTTCTTTCAGTAAAGTTATTGCCAAACAGTTGTCACAGTCTTAAACCTTTTCACATATTTTCACTGACAAATCAAATGTTTTTCCCTGTTTGCACTTCTGGTATTGAGCAATTATTAGTGCCCTAATTTTTTTTCCCTGCAAAACTGCCAATAACCGGGAGATGTTTGTTAGGTACTTCCCATTATTATTTTAAAAATCCAATATCTATCCAGTGGGGAGGCAGTGGAAAGGGGATTTGCTTTTCCACAAGGGCTACTGCACCTGGACATCCCAAGACTTAAGGCAGAATTTAAAAGGTTAACAATAATAATGGTTTGTTTATTAAAAACTCCTATTAGGGCAAGTTACACTACACAAAAGTACTTAGTGGTTGAAGTGTAGAATAAGTTCTCTTATCTCTGTCTTCCGCCATTCCCTGCAAAACATAGGCTGCATTCTGACACTTTTGGTTATTGAAAAGGTACATCATCAAGCCACATTCTATAAAAGAGAAAATAAAGCAAGATACAGATTGCTTACTTATAAAGATTTCATTCCCACGCTGCACAAAAGAAGGTTTCTAGCACATGAAGGTGTAAAATGATAAATGTAATCAACTATACATTAAAAAAAAATCTATATACATCATCTCATAGGCACAAATTTAAAGGAAAAAAGTAGGAGTCAAATACTCAACTGAATAAAACATTAAAATTCAAATGCATGTTAATAAGTGAGTGTGGCTTTGTTTTTATCCCTAGCTTCACATATCAAATACCTAATTAATTACATTTTAATTACCTCTTATAAACCAAATAATATCTTTTTTTCTGAAAGTTTAACATACTTTAGATTATATTAACACAGCATTTGCTGGAAAATTTTAAGTTTTGGTAGGACAGCCTTCCTGGTAAAAAAGTTACTCTTGTAAGAGATAAGCACAACTACTTTTTAAGTATGGAATTGTACAGAAATAGCAGCTCAAATGCATCTGGAACATGTCCCGGTAACTATTGCAAAATTTAAGAATAAGAGGTACTTGTATTGCTTTAGCATACATTTAGCATTATGGGAATCTATATGGAATCCAACCATCCCTAGCATCTATGAACTACACACCCCCACCAGGAAAAGGCAATCAAGTTAGCTCCCATCAATAGTGAAAGGCCATACTTGAAACTTCTCTGCTTGTAGATACATCAAGGACTCAGCCAAAACAAAGGGAAAACAAACAGTTTATAAGAAACAGTTTTATTAACTGTGTTAATCCTTAAAATAATGTTGATGTATGTTGCCACTCAACAAAGCTAGTAATAAAGTAACTACCAGAGTGGAGCTGAAAGGAACAGACTTCCAGTGTGATGTGGGAAACCGGAATTTGCACGATTCCTCTTTTTACTGGCGGACTACAGAACACCCTATGGTGTGCGAAAGCACATGCGTTACTGCTTTCGTACGTGAAGCCTTGCCACGAGACGAGTAATTGCCATTGGAGACACCTGCCCCCTTCAAGAGACATCAACGCGTAGTTTGTTTATGAGCAGTAAAAGCTTGAATTTCATCACAGATAAAAACGCCTCCGAGGAGGAGACAAAACTACGCCTGGTTATCTGCAGTTCTGAGCGCAGCCCTCAGCAGAACAGGGGAGAAGCGGTGCCCGCCGCTCCTCACGGGGCGCAGCAGCTCCATAGCTCCCTTTCCCGCGCAGGCTGCGGGACTTTCCGCACCCCGCGAGCCGCCTGCCCCGGGGCTCCCTCCCTCCCTCGCTCGCTCTCCCTGCGCGCTGTTCCCGCAGCCCGGGCGGCCCCCCGCGCCCCGCACCTGCAGCGAGTCCGCGCCGCGCTCCGCCGGCTCGGGGGGCTGTGCCCGGGGCCCCGGGCGGGCGGCAGCCGGCACCTGCGGCTGCCCCGCCGCCGCCTCCATCGCCCGGCGCGCTCGCCTTGGCGAGGAGCTCCCGCCGCGGCCCCCCGACGTCAGGTGGGCGCGTTTTGAACTTCCCCGCCCAGCCCAAGGCAGCCCCGCTTCCCATGGAAACGGGCTGCCGGCGGCTGGGAGATCCGCGCACAGCGGGACCGCCGCCAGAGCCTGCAGCGACGCAGAAATCCCCGCTCCCAGCGACCGCCCTCCAGCGGGAACCGCCGGCAAAAACACCCTCCGGCTGCCAGGGTGTCACACCTTATTACCGCCCTAAAAGCCAAAACTTGTATCGGGTCCAGCTTAATACTACAGACAGAGCGAGATGATCTCACCTTTAACATCTCCCAGATGTTTGCATTTCTGCAGCCCTCTCATCTGGCATGTATGAGGGAGGCAGGAGAGGTAAAAGCTCCAAATGCCGCTATTTTAACTGCTTGACAAAAGAGCAATGAAATTTAATACAGCTGGATGCTACAGGTGCACATCTTTCTACTAATTGGATAACGCAGGGAGGGTTGCCCTTTTAAATGACCAGAGGAACTCATCCTTATCAGGTTTCCGCACTCTTCACTGCCAGAAGGTAGCAGTGAAAATAAAGAGCTTGCTGACACTCTGTTAGACATGCTGATGGTTCATGCATAAATCAAATTCTAAGGGTATTCATAGATTAATCTATCCCCAAGAAAATCTCTTCCTCCTTCTGACAAAAGATAGATACAAGCCAGGGTGGTAATTGCACTATAGGCAGTGGTTACAATGCATCACAAAAGTACTGAAAGATGACTAAGATAAAATATACATGAAGGACAGATTAAATATGTACAACCTGACACTGAGGCATCAGCAGCTTTTGTTCACCCACAACCTATGGCAACCCATCCTCAGGAATGTGAAAATTAAATATTAGGAGTAAAACACAGATAATTCAGGAGCAGAAAACCTGAAATTCTTTACAGAATAGTGTAAGAAACCCAATGCCCAGACTTGAGACAGGTATTTCACTTTGCAATGTGTTTCTCTTCTGTTTCTTTTGATGTAATTTGAACTCTGGATAAGCGAGTCTCCTGCTCATCTTTTATGGAAGCATACATACACAACGCTGCAAAAAACCTGCAGAAGCCCCATGTCTCAGCCCAAGAATTCCTCATCATCCCTTAACAGGATTTTCCACCTATTCTTTAAACTCTCTGGAAGGCAAACATATGCAAACTTCCCAAGGGGCATGGTCCAGTTCTCATTTGCCCATTTCTTTTTTTTTTTTACTAATATCAATTATTACTTTAAACTGCACTTTTTTCCTCATCTATCCTTCAGAGACTAGGCAGAAAAAGTGACTCTTAGATTAATAGTTTTAATGTGTTTGTTGTGGATTAACTCTGGTAGACAGCTAAAGCCCACACAGCCGCTTGCTCACTGCCCCCCTGTGGGAAATGTTTTCTTGAAATAATTGATTCAGATAAAAGCTTTTCATTTCATCATTCCCTTGGAATTCATAGGTTCTGTTCTTTATCATTGTTCAGTTTGTTGGTACTGTTGCCAAAATTTGACATGCAAAACTGGACATAAAAATCTTCCAGTGGCCTTAGAAGTCACAGAGCAGAAAAGGAAGTTTTCTACTAATGGTTCCAACTGAATTTTCGAAAATTTTCCACGGTTTAAACACCCTCAAGATAATTCTATTTACCATATGCTTTAGTGGAATTTCCTGTTATTCAGTTTATGTTCAACCTGTCAATCTGGTTAAGCACAACTTCCCCTTCTTAAATCCATGTTGAAACATGAAAAAAGCCACAAAATTTTTAGATTTTCAGAACTGATAGGCATGCCATGAGGTAAACCTTTCCAGAAATGCAATCCTTGCTTACATTTGGTGTAAGACTCAAAAAATACCTTCTCCAAATCTCAACAATATAAATCAAAAGTCCTAGTACCCAACTCAAACATTCCCCAAATAAAAAAAAAAGTACACCTCACATGCTGAGCTGTAGTTCTTCCCGCGCAATTGTAAAAAAAATATAAAAAAATAAAATGAGAAACCTACTGCTACTCTAGCACAACAGGTACTTAAATTGAAAAAAATAAGCAAAACTCCAAGAAAAAAATTCACCAAAAAAAAAAAAAGCAGCTGCAGTAACCCATAACCAAACTGCCATATATAATAATGATAACGATATTTTCAATCCCCTTAAAAGAACCTCCAACATATATACCCCAAGAAAAAAAAATCACCAAACTTCAAAGAGCCCTACCTCTAGCCAGGTAGAGGCTAAGAAAAAACATATTTTTTAGACTGTGTAAATTCATTAGCCTAACACATCAAACCCACAAAAATATAAAACTTTAGTCAACACTAGTACACAGTACACATTAATCCCATCAAAATATAAAAAAGCAAAACCTATTTCTATTACTAATATAAAAAAAGAAATCACAAGACTTTACTTCAGTAAAAACTAAAATCAGCCTAACTAAAAATAAGTAAAAAAAGCAGTCCATTATAACGGGTCCAAATACCCCATCTATTTTAAACATAAACTTCCTCCAAAGTAGGTATTTCAAAAACCCAAAAAGACTCAAGTAGACATTTAAAATAACAGCTATAAAAACAAAAAAACATCAAAAAATTAAACAGCTTACCTAAACTATCCAAAAACCCATCTACAATAAAACTCTTAAAAATAAAAAAAACAAGTACCAATTGCCACCTCAACAGTACACCACCAGCAGTACCAAACAAATCAAAATACCCTAATCCCCATCCACATAATCCGTAAATTAAAAAGCCAAAATATAGTCAGCAAAACCCACTCATCCTTCAACAGCCCCATCTAACCTGTGCATAAATCTAAAAAAAAAAAAAAAAAAAATTAACAGTGAACTACCATGCATTAAATAAAGTAACTCCACCACTAAGCACTGCTGTGCCAGACATGCTAGAACTCCAGTACAAGTTGGAGTCCAAAGCAACAAAATAATACACCACTATTAATATTAGCAATACATTTTTCTCCATTCCTCTAGCAACAGAATACAGGCCTCAATTTACTTTCACCTAAAAAAAGTGTGCAATACATCTAAAACAGACTGCTTCAGGGGTGAAAACACAGCCCCACCACCTGCAATAGACTAATGCAAACTGCATTAAAAAAAAGTAAAGCTCCAGAACATCTACAATATATTAATAATATCATTGTGTGTGGGAAAATAGCAACAAAAGTATTAAAAAAAAATCATCCAAATTCTCCTAAAAGCCAGTTTTACCATCAAGAAAAGCAAAATCAAAAAACCTGCTCAAAAAATCCAGTTCTTAAAAATAAAATAACAAAATAGACAGCATCAAATTACTACAAATATCATCAACAAAATCACAGTGATATCTCCACCAACCAACCAAAAAAACCCACAAACTTTCCTAAACACCATAAGTTTTAAAAAAATACACATTCCCAAGTATAGCCAGATTATAAACCCTCTTTACCTAATTACTCAGAAGAGCACTTTCCACTAAGACCCTGAACAGCAGCAAGCCTTTACCCAAAACAAAAAATCGCCCATGCAGTAACCCTTAGCCCAGTCAAGACAAGACCAAATGTAAAAAACTACTCTACAACCAAAAGCCATAGTTTATCCTAAAGCCTTTAGCAAAAAGTGCCTAATAAAACTCAAAGCCAACCACTCAAATTTTAAAGTCAGAACTATAAAGGCTCCAAAGCCAACTACACTCCAACAAAACAAAAGAAAAAAAAAATTTAACAGCCTATTAAAAAGTCCAAACCTCCTCAAAAATAATCAATACAAAAGCACCCCAACTACCAGTGCTGGGGTGGATGTTCAAAGCAAAAGTTCCCTCTACCCACCATGCCACCAATACCACATAGAGCAAATAGATTGCCCTTATCACACAGCACACCCAAATTAAAAAATTAAATTGCCTTGGGATTTTGGAGATAATTACAAACTAGCCTAAAAGTAAAAATCTCACTAATAAAAAACACCCAAAAAAAACCCCACACATACTTAAAAAATACCACCATATAACCAACTGCCAGCAAAAAAAAAAAAAAAAAATACGTTCTTTTCACTAATAGTTCTTACAGCATTATAAAAATAAAACAAAAATCAAAAACAGACATATAAAATCTCACACAACAAATTACAAAAGCTATTAAAAAAAAAAAAAATCAAGTCAACTCACTAAACTCAAAGCCATTCAACTAGCCCTAAACATTACTAAAAAAGAGAAGTGGCCAAAACTCTACCTCTACACTAATTCATAAATAGTAGCCAATAGTCTACATTAGTAACTAAAAAAATTTAAAAAACCCCTAATTAACAACATTTAAAAACCAATTTAAGCTACTAATAAGTAAAAAAACATTACTACCAAAGTAAGAAAGCTACCTACAAATTTTACCAAAGTAAAATTTTCCATATAAATGCCCATGTCCCCAAGAACAGAGCCAATAAAGAGCACCAAAACAACCAGCAAATAAATCAAGCTACAAAAATAAGAGTATCAAAAATAAATTAACAACACAAAAAAAATTGTTCTTAACACAATAAACCCATAATACCTCAAGCCATCAAAATAAAAATACCACTTTTAAATAAACACAAAGCAAAAAAGTCAAGTTAACCATAAACAGTATTTCTCAAGTAATCCATAACTATAAAACATATACTGTCATAAAACAAGCCAAGCAAGTAAAGCCCCTGTAATATAGTAAGCAGTAGTCCAAATACAGCTATGGCGAGGCCTGACAGATGAATTACATCACGCTGCCCCAGACACACCAAAGCCATCACTACGTACTCACAATAATAAAAAGCCACCACAAAATAGTTAAAAACCTATCCCACGCCTCATGCTACGGCCTGTAACACCATGCTAAGCCTTAAAAAGCAAATCCTTTAAAAACATAATACCCCTAAAAAAATTAAATCAAATAATAAAACTCATTTCAAAAACAACCTTAATCAACACCTGGGCTAAGGAACATAATATTAAATAAGTATACCATATTCCCTACCATGCACCAGTTGCAAAAAAAATAAAAGAAATACAATAGACTGTTAAAAACCACCTTAAATACATTAAGCAAAAAAATCTTTTGAAAATTAAAAAGAGAATCTAGAAAAACCCACCAAGTTAATTAACACCCAAAACTCTACCAGTCAATTGGGCCCTGCCCAATCTCAACTTTTACATATAATAAATAAAAACAAAATCCCAGTAGTACATGTCAAAAGTTTGTTAGAAAAACAATAGAAATCAAGTCTACCTCAAGTGCAAACAAACCCATTCGTAAAATTGTCTTTACTCAAAAACAAAATTATACGCAATAAATAATGCAAAAAAATTAAAAAACCACAATATATACCTCAAAAAATCTAATTATTAAGTAAAATATCACTATTTACTAAATATTATTACCATTATCTATATATAGCTATATATTAAATATATAATATATATATATTTATAGAGTTAAATATATATTAATTTTTATAGTAAGCTAACAATATAGAAATAAAAGATAAAATGTCCTAAATTAACTATATAATGCCTTTATCCCCAATCATCTGCCCTGTTTATATTAAATAATAAGTTCTACACCTTTAAAACTTATCCAAAAAGTAAAAAAAAAAAAGAAAAGGGCAGAATTTATTTTCAAATACTGCACTCCCTCCTCGACATTCCTACTCCTAAATAGTATTATCTACAAACAAACAAACAGCAAGACAGAATTCTCCTTTACTTTTTCTAGTTAGTTTTAGCTAGCTGAGGCAAAAAAAGTTCCCTAAACTATAGTTTTTTCCCTTTCTTTAAACCTACTCTAAACTGAACACAGAAGAGCAACAACAGCTCGCCCCTGTAGCCCAGTGGGCTGGGCCTGGGCCATAGGGTTTCCAGCATCAAAAAAAAGTTAAAAACTAAATAAGCCAAAGTACAGCCCAGAAATTTTTTTCTAAATTTATCTCTCTCTTAAAATAACGAAAAATGTTACTATTTAATATTGTTTAAGTTTGTTTGTTTAATAAACAAGTTTTTACCACTTTTCTCCAAAAAAATATCTTCCCCAAACTAGTTCAAGACAAGAGCTAATTAAATCTGCTTTCCTAAAAACACCCTTTTAAAAGTTCTTTCCCCAAATTTACCCTACACCAAAACAACTACATAAAATCAATAGCAGTTAGAAAGCAATGTCTGGTAGTTTTACAAAGTTTGGGATCTTGATAAATAAAGGAGATACCAGTATAGATAGCAGAGTGAAATGAAGAATCACAGGTATTCTCTTTTGTCACTTCTCTTTTCTGTGGCTCGTAAATGCTCGACAAAGATGAATGATGACACTCAGAAAGGTTTGAGAACCACATGCTGATAAATGCTAATTATTATCTGTTTCTATTTCAAACAAACTCAGGAATCAGAACAGATATACATGAACACTCAATTATGTCTGGTTACATCCAGGAAAATCAGAAGTCCTTTTGCAGTTGTTTGTCAGTTTACCAGCCACTACTGCCCTATATATATAATTTGCACAATTATGTATAATGAATACATGCACACATACATAAGCATATATATGCATATATACATATACATCTTGCTGAACATTAAGATTGCTCTTTAAGAATGACCTAACACCCTTAGATTCCATATCTTTGGGGAAAAATAGAGGTCTAAATGCTCACTACTGTTGTGTTCATTTCACCATGCAGAATTATGTGAAAATGAGAAAGTTGACCAAGAACAGACAAGGTATTCCACACAAGACAATTAAATCCATAACGGCAAGATGAAGACTACAGGAGACCTCATAGGCAGCAGAATGCCAATACACACTATTTACTGAACACACCTGAAGTAGAAATAAGCAGTCATGCCCAAACAGCAAAGAAAAATAAAGAAGGTGTCCTTCCAAAAGCTAAAGACATATGCAAATGAAAAAAAAAAAAAAAAACCCAAAAAAACCCAAAGAAACCAAAGTATCATAAACACTGGTATATACGCTGTTGTCACTATTATGAGTCTGAGACCTAACTACTGAGAATCAAAAATTGCTCAATATGCTTTTTTCAATCTATCAGGAAGGAAAAAAATTGTCATTTGAGTCTGAAAATGACAAGAGTATAAACTGAACTCTCAGGGAGGTAGAAGTCACTGGAGAGAAGCTGAACAATTTATATCCTTTGTCCACTGTGGAAGATGGGTGTGATGACCATGAAGAGATGCCAGGTGCCCGCCAAGGCTGCTCTAGCTCAGCCCTCACCTGGACAGGAGAGAAAAAATATAACAAAAGGCTCACGAGATAAGGATAGGGGGAGATCACTCACCCATCACCATCATGGGCAAAAACTCCTCCCTGTCCTTCTGCACTGATCTTGATATCTGCAGAGTTTTTTCTCTCACATATTTTTGCTCCTCTCTGTGGCTGCACTTGTGCAGGGTTTGTGGTTTCCCCTTCCTAAATAAATGACTCCATAGGCATTACCACTATCACTGATGAGCTCAGTCTTGGCCAGTGCTGGGTCCATCTTGAAGTTGCTTGGCATTGACTCCATCAGACACAGGGGAAGTTTCTGGCAAATTGTCACGGAAGCAACCATTCCAGCCCTCCCCTTCTACCAAAACCTGGCCACTGAAACCCAACATGGATAAATCAGGAAAATTATCCTTCCGGGGTCCTTTTGGGGTGTTCAGGGAACTTGGCAGAGACTGCCTCTAAAACTGAAATAGGTGGGAGGGGTTATGGCACAAAAGACAGGTGAATGCAGATGAATCTCCAGAATTTGAAGGATTTACCCATGAATTCTAAGAAAACTCAGGGATGAAAGATCTACTAAAAGCAGCATGTCACATGTCTCTTCACTATTCCTCTGTACGTGAAAATCAGGTGTCAAATGTGATAGCGTTAAGAAAGGTTCAAGGGTATCCAGCAACTTAAAACTGAAATCTGTTTCCAGGAGAACAACTAGACATTGTAAGAGAGAGAAATAGTATCTACCTGAATAAATATGATCTTAACAGTGAGTGCTAATAAAGCTCTCAGAGTTCTTCTAAAGGGGTCAGAGATCTATAAATGAGGAGCATCTGAATGATACAGTCAACTCAGGTTTTTGAAAGCTATCTGACAGAACATTTTAATTAAGGCATTTTAGGAAAATCAAGCAACACAGAACTGTCACTGGTATAAGCAGGAAGATGATGAAAAAGATGAGCACATAAGATAGATCATCACTGCATGGAAGAAAATGGTCTGTTCTTGTACAGGTAGAATTCCATACTATTCTGTATATTCTTAAATGTCCCAAAGAAGGCAGATAATCAGCAAGGTGACAAGGTTTTGCTGGCTATAGGAGGTTATGCAAGGCAGTTCGGATGAGGAAGATTGCATAGCCTACAGAAAGATGAACAGTAGAGTGGTACATTTGGGGAAGAATAATCCTATCTTCACATCTTGGGTCATTTCTAAGCTGAGCCAAAGAAGTCTTCAGGAACAAAACCTTTGCATTATGATAGACAGTTCCATGAAAATATCACTTAGCAGTAGTAATTCCAGGGGGAAAAAAAAAAAGTTAGGAATTATTAAGAAGTAAATAGAGAACAGACCAGAAAGGTTTGTTTTGTTCAAGTCCATACGGTATTGTAAAAATCCAGGCTTCTGGTCCATTTCTCTAGGACAGGATATTCCAGAACTGAAATTATTTGGAGATGACCAAGGATGGTCAGACATATATTATGATTGCCATTACAACACACAAGGAAACCATCCATTGAATATCCAAGAATCATATTTGGAAAAACACATGACAGAGTGGGAAGGTAAGAAGGGGTTTGCAGAACTGAGAAGTCTGGAGAAAAGTAGAGTGAGATTGACTTTTCCCTGGCTCTTCTAATACAAGCCTTGAAGGAAGCCTATTGGAAGATAGTAGGATCTTCATTCAAAACAAACCAGAGGAACTAGTTCTTCAGACAGCCTATGTGGACGTGTGGTGGTACTCCTCAAATGACTTTTTGGGTCAAGCAATTTGTAAAGAGGCAAGGAGAGACTGGAAAAAACTTTGGAAGAGATGCTGTAGAGTCCACTAAATAGAGAAATCCCATAATCTGGCTTGAAAATGATTGAAGGCTGGGACTCTTTACACTCTTCTGTTTTTTCCTGAGTGTCCACTCCCATGGATACTGTGGGAGATGGAGCACGGTGCTAAATGGACCTGTGGTCTTAACCAGTAAGTTCATCTATAACCTCACTGTGCACTAAAGTCAGAATTTAAAAAAATGAAGTTGGTAACAGCTTAAATATATTTATGGCTTTCAAGCTCCCCAAGAAAATGTAATGTTATGAGAATTTAGGACCAGAAGGAACTTTAAGAACCTCATCCACCACTTTGTTCCATGGCAAAATGTCTTGGTTTGACAAGACAGGAGTCTGTGAAGGAGGGCAAAAGCCTCCTGTGCAATGGAGAAGGTAAACCCCCTCCCTCTGAATTACCAGGATTTTTAAATTAAAAGGCTCTCAGGCAAAGATATGGGAATGGGAGTAACAATTCTTTACTAGGAGAAAACTAGATAACAATTTAAAAAGGCAAATGCAATTGGTACAAACAAAACTAGTGATAAAGTCCACAACCTGACACCCTGAGGAGTCGGGGTGTTGGTAGAAGTCCAGTTGAAATGACAGCTGCTCCTCTTGCAGTGGCTGATGAATTGCAGCTGTAGTGGTGATCTTTAGAAGGGTATAGTTTTCTCTGAAGATCTGGTGGCAGTTGGGTCGGTCTTCCTCTGCGCCGGGGCCGCCTCCGAGCTCCCCCCGCCGATGCCTCACCGTGCTCCGGCTGTTTCTCTGGGAATCCCGCCAAAGAGCGAGAGCTGCTCTGTCCCCCAAAAGGTACCCCTTTATACAATAACAGAGTGCTTGGCTTCCCCCTCTGGGTGGAGCATCTCACAATGGGATGGTGTAACGTTACCAGCCCTGCAGTGAGTCAGTCAATGGCCCATTAACAAACGATTACCTTTTAGGAGCAAACCATTGTTCTTGGAAGAGATAACAAACCTGCCCAACCTCCAACAGATGGCAAAGAGAATACAAGCTTATTTTACAAACCAGGAAATTATCCACCCCTTATTCTATTTCCATCTGCACACCATGAAATCTTACACCCAGTTCTCACTTAAGACCAAGTTTTCCCTGTGGTACACAGTGGGTCTCCCCATCTTTCTGCATTACCCACCAAGTGTAACCAGGTCCTTGAGCAAAGACAATCCCACGAATGGGTTGGTCTTTGCCTGAGGTGGGATTAATCCAAACAGTTTTCCATAAAATGCCTTTCATATGTACTACAGGGACCTTATCTCCATCTACTGTGTGTAAGAGTTCTGACTGGGCAGGGCCAGCTCGATTGACAGACCCTTGGGTGTTGACCATTCAGGTTGCTTTTGCCAGGTTAATTTCCCAGTTTCTAAATGTTCCCCCACCAAGTGCCTTTAGGGTAGTCTTAAGGAGTCCGTTGCACCGTTCAACTTTGCCGGCAGCTGGAGCATGATAGGGAATATGATATATCCATTCAATACCATGTTCTCTGGCCCAGGTGTTGATAAGGCTGTTCTTGAAATGGGTGCCGTTGTCAGACTCAATTCTCTCAGGGGTGCCGTGTCTCCACAGGACTTGCTTTTCCAAGCCTAAGATGGTGTTCCGGGCAGTAGCATGAGGTACAGGGAAAGTCTCCAGCCATCCAGTGGTGGCTTCCACCATGGTCAGCACGTAGCGCTTGCCTTGGCGTGTCTGAGGCAGTGTGATGTAGTCAATCTGCCAGGCCTCCCCATACTTGTACTTGGACCACCGCCCACCATACCATAGGGGCTTCACTCTCTTGGCCTGTTTGATGGCAGCACACGTCTCACAGTCATGGATAACCTGGGAAACACTGTCCATGGTTAGATCCACCCCTCGGTCTCGTGCCCACTTGTAGGTGGCATCTCTGCCCTGATGACCTGAGGCATCATGAGCCCATCGAGCCAGGAACAACTCCCCCTTATGGTGCCAATCTAAGTCTATCTTTGACACCTCTATTTTTGCTGCCTGATCTACCTGCTCGTTGTTTCGGTGCTCCTCATTAGCCCGACTTTTGGGGACATGGGCATCTACATGACGGACTTTCACCATTAGCTTTTCCACCCGAGAGTTAATGTCTTTCCATATATCAGCAGCCCAGATTGGCTTTCCTCTACGTTGCCAGTTGGCCTTCCTCCACCTTCCCAGCCAGCCCCACAGAGCATTGGCTACCATCCATGAATCAGTATAAAGGTAGAGCTTTGGCCACTTCTCCCTTTCAGCAATGTCCAGAGCCAGCTGAACGGCCTTGAGTTCAGCGAGTTGGCTTGATCCACCTTCTCCTTCGGTAGCTTGTGCAACTTGGCGTGTGGGGCTCCATACGGCTGCTTTCCACTTCCGGTTCATCCCTACAATGTGACAGGAACTGTCAGTGAAAAGAGCGTAGCAGGTCTCCTCTGCTGATAGTTGGTTGTATGGTGGAACTTCTTCAGCCCTTGTCACTTGTACCTGCTCCTCATCATCAGTGAGACCAAAGTTTTCACCTTCTGGCCAGTTTGTAATTATCTCCAAAATCCCAGAGCGATTCAGGTTTCCAATACGGGCGCGCTGAGTGATGAGGGCAATCCATTTGCTCCATGTGGCGTCAGTGGCATGGTGGGTAGTAGGAACCTTTCCTTTAAACATCCACCCCAGCACCTGTTGCCTTCATGGAAGACAACAGCGACCTGGTTTCAAGGAACAGCACGGCAGCCCAGTCTCCCCTGGGCCACTCGGGCCAACGACACACGCAGGACACCAATGTGGTGGACGGTCAAAAGCGTTTATTATCTTATCTCATGGGTTTAAATAGTCTTGGGGGACTCTGCTACGTCAGGAGGGGTTGGTAGGGTCTCTAGGGTTAGTCAGGAGTGGAAAAATACTTGGTTAGGTGTGGTTACATTCTTTGGGGTAATGGATAACATGTTGCAGGGTGAGAGGGGGATGGGGGTCTTTCTTTCCGTCACATCCCGAAATCTTCCGTTTGCCTGTCCCTATCTTCTACATGTCCCCCCTCCTTTTCATAAATAAAATGAGGTAGTCGTAGATATAGGCACTGGAGTGAGGCACAAACTTGTAACTTGGTAAGGAAAAAAGGGGTTTGGTAAACCTGAGTAATTCTCGCAAGGTGAGTTTTGAAGGCTTTTGCAGCTGACTGTGTTCACAGTTTTTGGTTTACAGCATTTGTTGCTGGCCCACGAACAGAATGTACGCCCGTTCTAGACGGGCCTGAACAAACGAGACTAGCTTGTTCAGTAGGCATGGTCCTATGGTAACAGCTAAAAGCAGTATTGCCAGTGGACCTACCAGGGCGGAAATTAAAGTGGTGAGCCAAGGTGATTGATTGAACCAGGATTCGAACCAGCTCTGCTGGGTTTCCCTGTCTCTCTTTCTCTGAGCTAGTCTATCTCGGAGTTCTGCCATGGAGTCTTTAACGACTCCCACATGATCTGCATAAAAGCAGCATTCCTCTTTCAAGGCTGCACACAGTCCTCCTTGTTGCATGAACAAGAGGTCCAGTCCTCGCCTATTCTGTAAAACTACTTCTGAAAGCGAAGAGACTTATTTCTCTAGATAGGAGATGGATTTCTCGATCGTCTGCAGGTCTTCATCGATGGTCATTTGCAGCTGAGAGAGTCCGTGCTGTTGGGTTGCGATGGCTGAGACACTTGTGGCTGTGCCAGCTGCTCCCAGGCCGAGCAGCATTGCGATAGTTATACCTGTGATTATATCTCTTTTGTGGAGTCTGTCAGGTTCTTCGAAAAGGTGGTACACTTCTTCATCTGAGTGGTACAGGACCCTAGGAACAATCAGAACTTGGACACAGAAGTCAATAGAGTCATTAAATTTGGCAAGGAACACACAAGGACTCACTCCGGATCGCTGGCAAACCCACATCCCAGATGCAGATGGGACCACCCACTTACTGGTCTTTCTGTTGGGCTTGACAACTTTAGTGCAGAAGTTGCCTTTCTGCTTTGCTAAGGTTGCATTGCCAAAACATTTGCCTTGTCTTGTGATTTGACTCAGGGTGATTCCTCTGCGGGGAGTGTCCCATCTGCACTGGTGGGGGGCACTGGCTGTGGAGTAACTGAAGGGGGTGTCTAAAGCAATGCCTTCGTAGAAAGGGGGTTTAACATCATAACAAAGCCAACAGGAGTTATTCAGGTCCGGTTTGGTTTCGTTTAGGGTTAGAAAGGTAGCTTCTAGTATACAAACACAGGGGTGTTCCACAGGCTGGTGGAGGGTTCTATGTGACCCTTTTGCAGCTCGAGGTAGACCAGTTCCAGCAAGGCTGCCATTCGAGGCTTTGGCAGGGGCCACTGCTCGACCCATACGGGGTTTGGTGATTTCCAAGTCAGTTTGATTGGCAGCAGTGGGTGTACGGCAGTGGCCCTTATTCTAAATTTGTAATCCTGACTCCTAACATAGCAAGGATGTCCCTTCCTATCAGGGGTGGAGAGTTTTGCAAAATGTAGGGGTGGATTGCTACTGTTTGTTCTGGTCCCTTTTTTGTATGAAGCGTTATGGCTACTAATTGGGTGCTTTTCCAAGCTCGGGACGGCCCTCCCACTCTGTTCACTGGGGGGACTTCTTTGCATTGCCAGTGTCGGGGCCACAGCGCTTGGGGAAAAATCGAGCGGTCTGCTCCTGTGTCTGCCCAAAACTGAAGCCCTATGACATGGGGGTCCTGACTGCCATAAAGACGGCATGTCCCCCACACCATCAGGGGCTCCTTCCCTATTTTCATGGCCAGGGCCACTCAGGGGTCCCGTTCTGGGGTGTCCCCTGCTGACCCTGCGGCACGGGTGCTGCTTGCGGCGGTAGTGGGTACGAAGGTACCGCAGGCTGTGTTGCGAAATTCGCTGGTGAGGGTACGAAGCTGGCTGTCTCCTGTGTGGTTATGGGGTATAAGGGCGCCCCGTCCCACTGGGGGTTGGCATAGATGGGCCGCCTTGCATTCGCGGCGGGAGGAGGCTGAGTGCAGCCCGCACGCCCCCTCCCTCTCCCGTTTCCCTGGGGCTGGGACCTGCATTCCTTAGCGAGGTGCCCTTTCCTCCCGCAGCTCCAACAGGCTCCTCTCGGGCGTGTTTGGGGTGGAGGCGCTGCAGCGGGCTGCCGTGCCGGCTGGGGACAGCTCACTGCGATGTGACCTGCCTCACCACACTTGAAACACGCCATGGCACTGGTCAGGGTGTGGACGGCTGCCTGAATGGGTGTCAGGTGTTCTTCCCTCACTACATGTCTGATCATGTCAGCCAGGCTGGCTCCGGCTGGCAGGGAACGTAAGATATCCTTGGTGACAGAGTTGCACTGCTGGCGCAAGCAGTCAGATACCACGGGGCCCTTTGCCTCTGCCGGCAGGGTAGAGGAGTCTATCGCTGCCTGCAGGCGATCTACGAACTGCGTGAAGCTTTCGCTCTCTACCTGCCTCACGGTGGACCACGGCGACGGCTTGGCTACGACCCGGGAGGCTGCACGAATAGCCTCCCTACCAGCCCGAGTGGTCGCCCTGACCTCCTCAGCCCGCATCTGTGTGGCTTGTTGCTGAGGCGTGATCATATCATCGTGCTTTCCCATAAGCCTGGATAAAGTCGATCCGCGTAGTGGCTGCCTCGCGCCAGATGCTTGGGCTAATAGCTTTGTACAATTACCCTCCCATTCCTGTCTAAACACAATCATTCCGGCACCATCAAGTATCATGCGACCTATTCGCTCGATATCAAAGGGAAGCAGGTCGTCATTACTAAAAAGACCATCGATTAATGTGGAGACCATGGCCGAATTGATTCCTTTTTCTGCAATGGCTTTGACAATTGACTGTACATCTTTTGGGTTTACCGGGGCATATACCCTCTGCTGGTTCCCTTCCGGGCCGGTGATCCTCACCGGGAAGGTTTGTACGGCAGCCACTGGGGACCATTCGGCACAGGCTATTTTTATTTCTCCCCAGTTGGTAAACTGGGCTAGTTCGTATTGTGGCTGCTTTTCGGTGCGGCTTAAAGCTTTACTCGTTTTTGATTTAAATTGCGTTGGCTCCGTTCCCTTCGTCTTAGAGTCCCAGCCGGCTTCCGTCAGCTCTTCCAGGCTGCCGGAGCTGCTGCTGGATTCAGAGTCGGAAGTCGAATGCCAGCAAACTTCCGGGGCTCGGTGCCGTTTTGTGCGGCTCCAACCCCGCTCCTCCCCCCGGGGGTGGCGCTGCTCCCGCCCCCCGGGCTCACCCTACCTCCTGCAGGGGAGGGTTTCTCCCTTACATGGTGGCAGCGTCAGGCGCGGCTGCCAATTGGCTCCGAGCCCTCTGCCGCTCTCCTCCTCTTTCTCCCGCACACGCGCATTAGCGAAACTCCGCGCCTCTGGGCTCTTCGCGCCGAGACTGCCTGCGCCCCGCCCCTCCCCTTGGCTGCCGGCGCCATTTTCAAAGGGATACGGGGGCGGCGCGGGTAGCATCTCCTCCCAAGCCGCGGCCTCCGCGCCTCTGGCTTCCCTTGCCAGCCTCCACCAAAAGAACTCTGCGCGCTGCTGCACCTCCGGCAGCGGGTCACTGACCGGCGGTGGTGGGGCGGATGGGGAAGCCGCGGATTTTTGGGAGGTTTCCGCGGGGGGCCCCGGGCCCCGGCCCGGGGAGGGGGGCGACGCGCCGGGCCCACCCGGATCCCCACTCCCAGGCGGATCACCCTCAGGGGCGGTTTGCGTTGCCGCTCCTACGCCTAGCTTGGGTGAAACCAATAAACACGTATGCGCTGCGCTCCATGTCTCCTGCTCTTCTATTGCTCTGCGCAGGGCTTTCTCTACTTTGCCCAACGATTTAAGGCATTTGCCGCTGCCTGAGGATTTAGTGTCCTCGGCCAGCACGGCTGTGCATTTCTCCCATATCTCTGAATGCAAAACATCCACAGGGCGTTCAATTGCCCCAAGCTCAAGCAGCCTTGCTATAGCAAGATAAAAGTCTTTGAGCCTGCACTCAATTCCCCATTGCTTATGAACCTCACTTACGACCCTGGCGATGGCGTCCATGACGACCGCGGGTCCTGGGACGTCTCCCTCGCCGAGAACACGGTTTCACCGGTCTGGCCACTGCTCTTGTCCAGGCGACACCCGCTACCCGAGCTAATCTTTCCCGGGCTTCGGCACCAGTTATGTTGCCTTCATGGAAGACAACAGCGACCTGGTTTCAAGGAACAGCACGGCAGCCCAGTCTCCCCTGGGCCACTCGGGCCAACGACACACGCAGGACACCAATGTGGTGGACGGTCAAAAGCGTTTATTATCTTATCTCATGGGTTTAAATAGTCTTGGGGGACTCTGCTACGTCAGGAGGGGTTGGTAGGGTCTCTAGGGTTAGTCAGGAGTGGAAAACTACTGGGTTAGGTGTGGTTACATTCTTTGGGGTAATGGATAACATGTTTGCAGGCTGAGAGGGGGATGGGGGTCTTTCTTTCCGTCACATCCCAAAATCTTCCGTTCGCCTGTCCCTATCTACTACAGCACCGGTAGTCGGGGTGCCAGGAGGATTGTGCTTCTGTGCCAATTACCTCCGAGGCGGCTTGAACTCCTTCAAAGGCAGCCAAAATTTCCTTCTCTGTGGGAGTGTAGTTGGCTTCAGACCCTCTGTAACTTCGGCTCCAGAATCCCAGTGGTCGGCCTCGAGTCTCCCCAGGCACTTTCTGCCAAAGGCTCCAGGACAACCCATGGTTCCCGGCTGCAGAATAGAACACATTCTTGACCTCTGGTCCCATCCTGACTGGGCCAATGGCTACAGCATGAGCGATCTCCTGCTTGATCTGGGTGAAGGCTTGTTGCTGCTCAGGGCCCCAGTGGAAATCATTCTTCTTTTGGGTAACCATATAGAGGGCTCACAATCTGGCTATACTCGGGAATGTGCATTCTCCAGAAACCTATGGCACCCAGGAAAGCTTGTGTTTCCTTTTTGCTGGTTGGTGGGGACGCAGCTGTGATCTTGTTGATGACCTCAGTGGGAATCTGGCGCCGTCCGTCTTGCCATTTCACTCCCAGGAACTGGATCTCTCGGGCAGGTCCCTTGACTTTGCTCTTCTTGATGGCAAAGCCAGCTTCTAGTAGTATCTGGATGATCCTCTCACCTTTCTCAAACACTTCTGCCGCTGTGCTCTCCCACACAATGATGTCATCAATGTATTGCAGGTGTTCTGGAGCCTCACCCTTTTCTAGTGCAGTCTGGATCAGCCCATGGCAGATGGTGGGGCTGTGTTTCCACCCCTGGGGCAGTCGGTTCCAGGTGTACTGCACGCCCCTCCAGGTGAAAGCGAACTGAGGCCTGCATTCTGCTGCCAGAGGAATGGAGAAAAACGCATTAGCAATATCAATGGTGGCATACCATTTTGCTGCCTTGGACTCCAGCTCGTACTGGAGTTCCAGCATGTCCGGCACAGCAGCGCTCAGCAGTGGAGTCACTTCATTTAAGCCACGATAGTCCACAGTCAATCTCCATTCTTTGTCAGATTTGCGCACAGGCCAGATGGGGCTGTTGAAGGGTGAGTGGGTTTTGCTGACCACCCCTTGGCTCTCCAGCTCCCGAATCATTTTGTGGATGGGGATCACGGCATCTCGATCCATCCCATACTGCTGGCGGTGCACTGTCAAGGTCACAATTGGCACGTGTTGTTCTTCCACCCTTAGGAGTCCTACTGCAGAGGGGTTTTCTGACAGTCCAGGCAAGGTGTTCAATTGCTTAATGTCTTCTGCCTCTACAGCGGCTATTCCAGAAGCCCACCTGAGTCCCTTTGTGTCTTTGTAATAGCCGTTCCGGAGGAAGTCTATGCCTAGGATACACGGAGCATCTGGGCCAGTCACTTTAGGATGTTTCTTCCACTCCTTCCCAGTCAGGCTCATCTCGGCTTCCACCAGAGTCAATTGTTGTGATCCCCCTGTCACACCAGCAATGGAAACAGGCTCTGCCCCCACATGTCCCGATGGTATCAGAGTACACTGTGCACCAGTATCAACTAAAGCATCATATTTTTGTGGCTCTGATGTGCCAGGCCATCGGATCCACACTGTCCAGAAGATCCGGTTTTCCCGTGCCTCTCCCTGGCTAGAGACAGGGCCCCTCTAACACTGGTTATCATTCCTTTCCTGGGCATACATACTAGAGGTCCCTTCAAGGGGGTCTGACAGATCGTACCCACAAGCTTGGTCACGGGAGGTTGAGGCTACCTTCACTTTGGTGGAACTCCCCCGGTTAGAGTTTCCCTCCTTGAGTTGACGGACCCGTGCTGCCAGGACAGAAGTGGGTTTCCCATCCCACCTCCCCATGTCTTCCCCATGGTCACGCAGGAAGAACCACAGATTAGCCCTTGCGGTGTACCCTCTCTCTCTAGCTGGGGATTGTTGGGCACTGATTCTGGGGCCTGTGACTCTCACGGGTGCTGAATTAACTTTCCTTATCTCCTCCCTCATCTCCCCTTTAAACTCCTTAATCACAGCTGAGATATGAGCCTGCATTGGGCCATTAATCATACTCTCATAATTCCTAAGTTTGTTGGCAACAGAGCCCACTGTCTCCCGGTGAGCGTCAGCATTGATTGTTGCAATGAAGGTGGTGTATTGAGATGGCCCAAGATTTGCTAGACGCCACAGCATTTGTCCTGTACACCTGACCTTGTCGGGGTCATTATTGTGTCATCCATCCCTCCCAAAGAGTACCTCCAATACTGCCACTTCCCTCAGTTGTTGGATCCCTTCCTCGAGGGTCTTCCAGCGCATTCTATGATGGTGGTCCTGCATTCTCTCCCTGTGAACAAACCTCTCCCTGACATTCATTAAGAGCCGCTCCCAGAGAGAAAGGGACCCTGGTTCCCTTACAAAAACCTGATTTATACCCGAGTCCTGGGTCAAGGGTCCCAAGTTCCTTGCCTCACCACCGTCCAGCTGCACGCCTGTACCCATAAGATCCCAAACCCGGAGTAACCAAGTAGTATAAGCCTCATGCCCTCGTCGCACAATGTTTTTATGCAGATTACGAAGACTTTCGTACATCAGGGACTCGGTGATGATAACAATCTCTGGCTCCCCTGTGGGTTGTGAGGTTCCTCCATTCCTGTCCCTATCTGCAGGGTGCTCTGCTTTCATCTTAGACTTCCTTGTTTCTACCGGGGCAACTGCTGCTGACTGTGACTGCCTTTGTGGTTCAGCTGGAACCTGGACAGTTGTAACATCTGTGGGTTCCACAGCTGTACTATTAGACTGTCCCTCCTCAAGGCAAAGGGCCGGTTTCTCACCAGCTGGGGAAATGCACTCCTTCAGCATCTCTCGTATCTCCTTAACCAGAACCCTCACCCAATCTGGGTGGTTCATTTCTGAGGTGGGCTGTGGGGCAGGGTCAGGCTCTGGAGCAGCATCATCTCGAGTCTCTGGGGCAGTGTCAGGTTCTGCAGGAGCATCCCTAGCCTCTGGTGTAGGTGTGAGGGTAGTTATCCAGGTTAATCTTCCCTTATCTCTGAGTGCTAAATATAGCAGGCCTATCAGCAACACCACCCATTGTATGATATCATTAGCACTTAGAGAGGATCTTAAACCTTTGAAAACTGGTGGAGCAGACACAAAAAGATGGTTAAAAGGTTGGGAGAAAGTTTCCCCAGGTGCTATTTCCTCGCAGTAGGTACCGTTATTAAAGTAACCCCAAAAACATACAGTTAGTGTGTGATAGCTATGAATCCATGTACCTGCCTTCCAGAGGAAATTAAGGTCCATGAATTCCTCACCCAATTAACCCAGAAGCCACACTTGATAACAGACACAGTAGCCTTAGTTATAGGACCCATTTTTAGATAAGAGTCTGCAAATGGGAAAAGTATAGTAACGATCACATGCCACCCAAACCAAGGTAAACTAGACCACATGGTGATGCTGAAGATTTTTCTACACACAACAAAAAACCAAATTACTTAAGAACTGTTAATCCGTTTTCCCTCTCAATGCCCTCAAGACCCACATTGATGCGCCAAAATCTGTCTTGGTTTGACAAGACAGGAGTCTGTGAAGGAGGGCAAAAGCCTCCTGTGCAATGGAGAAGGTAAACCCCCTCCCTCTGAATTACCAGGATTTTTAAATTAAAAGGCTCTCAGGCAAAGATATGGGAATGGGAGTAACAATTCTTTACTAGGAGAAACTAAATAACAATTTAAAAAGGCAAATGCAATTGGTACAAACAAAACTAGTGATAAAGTGCGGCTTCTGGGTCTCTGACCACTCTGCTTGTCAGAGAGCCGAGTCCTCGGAAGCCGGATAGCGTAATGAAATCTTCCTCTATGAAGGCGGGACGGCACACAGGCGGCTTTATTCCAGGAGGGTTTATTGAGGAACAGCAATTCAGGGAGCGAAGGGAAAACAACCACTCCGGGAGGGAGCTCGCTCTGAGAGCCTCGAACAGGGGGCGGAATCGGGATTATAACGGGGATAAGAGAGGGAGGGTCCAGGCATGAAGCGTTCAGTGAGGGAAGGCTTCGGGGGCAGAGTCAGGGTCGAGTGGCAGGGTTATAACCAATGAGGGTAAGGGGAAAGAGCGGTTTCAGGGAAGGAACCAATGGAGGTATAAAGAACAAAGAATTTTCTAGCACCAAGGGATGACAGACATACTGATTGATAACAGGGGAGGCAGGGAACTACACACCTGTCACCTCCCAGGGTAATTCGGGGGGACAGTTTCCCAAGTCCCCTCCCACATCTCCCCCGTTCTTGTTAATTAAATAAATATTTGCCAAAGTCTTGGTAAGCGTCTTTTTGAAGATGGTTAAGGCAACTGAAATGAGAAGGATAATTATGAAAATCCAAAAGAGTCCTTTTAAAATGGAGGCTGCCCACCCGGGAATGCCCCACTGCATCAATAGTTTGTGGACGGGGTCCACAGCCGAAGTTTCCGTTTTGATGTCCTGTACTTCGGTCCGGATCTGCTGGATGTTGGCTTGGATGGAAGTGCTCCGTGATGTTAAATTGAAGCAACACAATCCTTCGAAGTCTTCGCAGCTGTGGCCATGGGCGAGCAGCAGGAAATCAATAGCCGCTCTGTTTTGTAATGTGGCTTGCCTGGTGGTTTGCTGGTCTGCCAGAAGATCGGAGAGGGCGGCAGACGAGGCGTTGGCATGCTTGCTTATCCAACACTCCAGGTGAGAAAGCTCACCGAGGGCCTTAGCTGCTGCATACCATGGTAAAAAGATGGATACAGCGACCCTCTTTGTTTTTCCCCAATCGTAAATTTCGGAGTCACAATTTTCGTCGAATTGAGCATATGATCTTTTGGTGCGTGCCAATTGTCTTTCTTTTTTCCAATCTAGAATTTGAGTTCTGTTTGGAGTGAGGGTAGCAAGCTTGCCAAGGCTGCATGGGCCTCCCTGGAGCCGAGATGGAATTCCCGACCATACTCTGTCCCCACAGATAAGAAACATCCCCCTGGGCAATGTCTTGGGATGAGTGGATGAAACCGAAATCACCTGGCTAGTATAATTGCACCAGGTTTGGCTGTTATATTTTTTACTGATAGGTGTTACATCTTTCCGGTATGTGTTTTTGGCCAAGTCAATTCCGTGCCAATTTTGACTTGGCCTCCTATAATAGAATTTGACACAATATCTAGCTGTGGAGGACCCCAGTAAGTCCAATTCTTGGGGTTCCTCTTTGCTGTTGGGCAAAATTTTGGTCCACTCATCCCAAGTATCGACCGGGTTAGGCCTCCTACCCGTGGTTCGGAGCAGGTCGGAATTGGATACCGGCCAATCATCAGCTACCAAGGGGACCCCTACCAGGCAAGTGGACAGGGGATTGTCCACGTTGCCCATGGCCAGACATAGGTTATCCTGCTGCAAGGACTTTGCCAGCGTGATCCAGACGTTTTCTTTCGGCTGTGGTACCACCCAGCCATCTGCTACATGCAGCCACAGGAGGATGGAAAGCGTGGCTGCAACCAGCTGGGCGCAGTGGGACATCTTCTGTTGTTTCTTTTGGGTGAATGATGTTCTGGCAGCCATCCTAGTACTAAAATTAAACAAAACAATATTACCAACATACATTTGGTTCCCTCCCCTCCCCCAGCTCCCCCTTTTGGGTTAAAATAAAAATAAATTTCAGGACGGAGGGGTAAAGGGATGACGGGTTAGGTATGAGGGTAGAGGGAACGGCACAGGAGGGGATGGGGTGGCGGAAGTTGTTAAGTCTTGCAGAGGTAGGTATGTCCTTGTGATGAGGACCCGGGAGACGATGTTGGGTGGTCTTCCGGTCGTCTTCTTTTTTCTCCGTCGCCACGCCACTGCATTATCTGGTGGTGATTGTGATGGGGTCGCTGGGTTGCTCCTCGCTGGGGGGTCCGTGGTAGTGCTCTCCAGGTACGGTTTGACGTATTTTCCAGGAATCCATTTGGGACCCTGGGCTGTGGAAACACAAGCGTACCCTCTCCCCCACGTTATCAGAGGGTACGGCCCTGAGATGATTTTTGATTCTGGGTCTCTGATGAGGACTGGCGGACGCTCTTTCAAAACTGCCCTGGTGTTATTGCAAAAGTGTCTGAGTGCAGGGGGATTCGGCTCTCGGTCAGAACAATTTAAGAAATTAAGAACATAAAGTGCCTTGCATAATCTTTCAACTGGTGTCATGGCCAGAGCCGAATCGTGTTGTTGTTCTAGCAGCCTTTTTAACTCTTTGTGGGAGCGTTCCACTATTGCCTGTCCTGTGGGGCTATGGGGAATGCCGGTGGAATGGGCAATTCCCCATTGTTGTAGAAATTGTGCGAATTTTGTCGAGGTGAATCCAGGCCCATTGTCCGTTTTGATGGCTTTTGGGACTCCTAATGTGGCAAATGCCATGAATAGATGTTTGATGATATCTTTTGTTTTCTCACCAGTGTGGAGTGACGCGAACACGGCCCCAGAAAATGTGTCTATGGACACATGCAGGTATTTCAGGCGGCCAAAAGGATTATAGTGAGTGATGTCTGTTTGCCACAGCTCCAATGCTGCCAACCCTCGGGGGTTTATCCCCGTTGGCAGCGGTGGAAGGGCGAAGGACTGACAGTTTGGGCATGTGGCTAGTATGGCTTTGGCTTGTTCTTTTGATATTTTAAATTGTCGGGCAAGGGCAGGTGCATTTTGATGGAAAAACGCATGGCTGAGCCTTGCCTGTGCAAAGATGTCTGGTAAGGTTAATGAAAGTGCAGGTGCAGAGTAATGAGATGTCATTGCAAGGAGGTCGGCCATCCGGTTCCCCTCTGCAATAGCTCCTGGCAGGTCTGTGTGAGCCCGGACGTGCATAATATAATAGAGTTGCTCTCGGTGGGAGATCAGCCAGATTAATTCCGTGAGCAAATCGAATAACTGTTTGTTTTGAACTTCTTTGAGCAGGGCGTGTTCTGCCCGTTCTGCTACCCCGGCAACATAAGCCGAATCTGTTACCAGATTGAAAGGTTGCTGAAATTTTTTGAATGCTCTCACGACCGCAGCAAGTTCTGCGATCTGGGGGGAACCCTCAACCAGTTGGATGTCAGACTCCCACTTCTGACTCTCCGGGTCCTTCCAAGTGATCACCGATTTGTGGGATTTTCCCGACCCATCGGTGAACACCGTGAGAGCACCTTTAATAGGTGTTTTATTTTTGAATGACTTTGGGGCCAAATATAACGTGTCTTTGAATATTTTATGTTTAGGGTAATGAATGGAAATCTGTCCAGGGTAACTGTCTAAAGCAATTTGCAAACTTTCGTTTGTCTGAAGCAGGGATTCCAATTGTTCCAAATTAAGAGGTAGGTAAATGCACGTCGGGTCACACCCTGCGAGGGTCCGGAGGCGTTGTCTGGCCTTTATTATTATTCTAGCCATCAACTCTGCAGGAGTTGAAATAGTTTTCGCTGGCTGGTGCGGGAGAAACAGCCACTCAATGATAAGGAGTGGGTCCTTCCGCCCAGCGTCCCATTGAAAAAGCAGACCATGGAAGTTTGGGCACTTACCCAGGATGGCAAGGGTGACGGGAAGGAGCCGATCCACACGGTGGGCCTGACGGGATCGTATGGCCTCAGCGACTCTCTCCAGGGCTCCTTTGGCGGCAGGTGTTAGCTCGCGAGGGGAAGCTAGGTCGCCATCTCCTCGTAGCAGGTTGAAGAGCGGCGCCAGCTCCTCCGTGGTGAGTCCCAGGAGAGGTCGGATCCACGTGATGGTACCGCAGATCTGCTGGAGATCCCGCAGGGTCCGTGGGTCGTCTTTGACGGTGACAGATTGGGGCGCGACAGTCCTTCCCGTAATGTGAAAGCCCAAATACTTCCATGGCGCTGACAGCTGGATCTTTTCTTCAGCAATTTCAAACCCTGCAGCTTTAATGGCCTTAACAGTCTTGGAAAGTGTGATCTGCAGATAAGCTTGTGTTTCAGCGCAGATCAAGACATCATCCATATAATGCAGGATGATCGCTTCAGGGAACAGCTTCCTGATCGGCGAAAGCACCTGGGCCACAAAAGTTTGGCAGAGCACCGGAGAATTTTTCATTCCCTGGGGCAAAGTGGCCCATTGGTACCTCTTATAAGGCTCCGCCCTATTGATGGAAGGGACGGAGAACGCAAATCTGGGGGCATCTCCGGGATACAATGGGATGTTGAAAAAACAGTCCTTGATGTCAATGACTGCGAGCTGCCAATCCCGGGGAAGCATGGAGGGTGAGGGAAGGCCAGGCTGCAGGGGGCCCATGTCCTCGATTACCTCATTGACCCTGCGCAGGTCTTGGAGCAGGCGCCATTTGTCTTTGCCAGGTTTTTTAATAACAAAGACAGGAGTGTTCCAGGGGCTAGTGGAGGGTATTAAATGCCCCAGGCGGACCTGCTCCTCTACTAATTCATGGAGCGCTTTTAATTTCTCCTCCACAAGGGGCCACTGGTCCACCCACACTGGAACATCGGTCTTCCAATTCAGCGGTGGGGAGGTGCGCTCCGCAGTGGCCCATACTAAAAATCCCATGCAGGGCTAGGGATATCGAGGCGGGCACCCCATTGGGACAAAACGTCCCTGCCTAATAACATGATGTTAGATGAAACAACAAAAGGCCGAATGGTGGCAATCTGTCCCTCAGGGCCCTCCACACTTACCAGGTGTTTGCTGCGCATGGAGTTGACAGCTCCTCCCACTCCGGAGATTGTGCCACAAGGAGGCACCAACTCCCAGTCGCGGGGCCACTTTGACCGGGGTATGATGGTGACGTCTGCCCCGGTGTCTGCCATCAGGTCCAGTTTGATGGACTTTCCCTGAAGCGATAAAACAGTCTCAATCATTGGTCTGGATTTGCAAACATTTTGTGTGAGGAAGACAAAATTGTCTTCCCCGGAGTCATGTCCAGCGAAATAGTCCTGTGCTGGTGGATCGGTGAGGTCGGCCACGTCGAGGAGGTACATGGCAGCGAAGGGGAGCCCCTTGGTGATGGTGCAAGGTGGTTGATGGCAGACGACTGAGACGGTGACCTCGGACCCCGGCTGAAAACACACCACTTCAGGAACGACGGTAACACGGTCTGGTGTGAGCCTGCAATCTCCGAGTATTAATACTGTTACCTCACAATTACGGTAAGGGGGTTCCAGGAACCCAGCGGGAACTCTCACCAGGTCCTCATCCTGGAGAGTCACAGTGATGGAGCTTTTGAGGACCCGGTGAGTGTCTGAATTTAAGTTGCGGATTCTACGGAAGAGGCGGAGCCCGTCGTCGTGGCTCCGCCAACCCTCCGGAACTGTCCGCTGGGCCACCGGTCCTCTTGGATGGTGGGGAGGCCTGGGCGCTGTGAGGGGCCACTTGTTGTCCTTGCGCGGCCCCTCCCCGCGCTCCGCGACCCGTTTCCCGCCTGCTGATGGTAGGGCATCGGGTTCCTGGGTATTGGTCTTGGGGAGGGTGTGTACGAGTAGTGTGGTTGCTCCGGGGGCCAGTATGGGCAGTTGGCTTGCATGTGGCCCATCTGGCCACACCCGAAGCACCGGATGGTGTTCATCGTCAACATCGCCTCCCCAATCCCCTTACTTACTGCAAGGGCGACAGTGGTCTCGGTGGTGGCGGCTTTCGTGCAGGCCTCCACCATCTGTGCGATGGTGGGTTCGGGGTCCTGAGGTAAAGTCCTTAATATCTTCTTTGTCTCGGCTGTCGCGTTGGTCATGGCCATCTTTCTCAGGAGCTCTTCCCTCGCTGCAGGATGGTCTATCTGCCGGTCGATGGCCTCCCTCAGCCGGTCCACGAATTTTATGAAAGATTCCTCTGGGCCCTGGGTAATAGCTGAAAAGTTCTGGAGGGGGGTTTTCCCATCGGGGATTTTTAACAGTGCCGCTCGGCCAGCCTCCTTGATGTCATCTAGGACCTCCGTGGGTAACAGTATTTGGTCCTCTGGCTGGCTGAACTCCCCCTCCCCTGCCAGGGCTTCTATGGCTTCCTCTCCCTCTCCAATTGCCTCTGCTAAATTGTGTTTTTTCAGAAGAGGCTTGAGGAGCTTTCTCCATTGAATGTCCCACAATAAAAGCTCGGTGGGAGTGAGCAGGGACTTGGCAATATATTTAACGTCATGCTGGACCAATGTATGGCCCGAGAAAGTGAGGTCCAATACATTCTTAAAGAAAGGAGAGTCTCGACCATAGTCTTTGGCAGCCTTCCTCAGTTCTTTAATCTCCACATATGGGAGTTGCTCCCAGTGTGGCCGCTGCCCCCTGGTCCTCACCACAGGTGCTGCGAACGGCCCCAGATCTCTTGCGAATTCCAAATCCCCATCCTTAATTGCCTCTGCCCTGATCCGGGCCCACCCACCTCCCGGCCTAGGTGTGGGCCGGGGGCTGTCGCTGTCCTCATCCTCATCGGAGGATGAGGCAGGACGAGCAAGGGCTCGGACCTTCCCCTTGGCCGGTGGGCTTCGGTGGCATGAAGCCCGGCAGGCCAAGATGGCCTGCTTCCGGCCAGGCCGACTTCCGGTTCCGGTGGCGTGGGAACCAGAAGAGGCCTGAGGGGAGGCGTGGCCAGGCTCACCCACCGGGGTGTGGCCTTCCGGCAGGGGGTTCCCTCCCACCGGGGTGTGGCCTTCCGGCAGGGGGTTCCCTCCCACCGGGGCGTGGCCTTCCTGCAGGCCGGTCCCTCCCACCGGGGGCCCACCCAGGGGTGTGGCCATGGGGGCTGGAGGGGCGGGTCCCGACGACGTAACAATCGACGCGGTGGTAGGGGCGGGACCCGACGCAGGGGCGGCACTCGACGGAGGTGGAGCCTGAGGGGGACTGGCAGGGGCCCGAAGGGAGTGAGGAGGTGGAGAGGAGGCGCCATTTTGTCCCTCGGTGGCGGGCTGCTCGGCCATGTGGCCGGCGCCATTTTGTGAGGTGTGGTGACAGAGATCAGGAATCGAATAACATGGTTTTAAACTGGGTACAGGGGTTTGAGGGCTTTGGGGAGAGGAAAGAGTCGCACTGGGATGGCCAGTCCCAGGACGAGGAGAGGACAGAGTGGGGCGGGGAGCAGCAGGGAGACGGTAGCAGCCCTGTGCCTGGTTATGGCAGGATCTGCTGCCCGACCCACCCTTAGGGGAAACCGAGTTAGGAGTGGGGGGGGCGGAATGAGGGTTAGGAGAACCAGGAACCCAACTCTCACCCTTTTGTTTAAATAAAGTGTAAATAGAATGAAAAAGTGGAAAAAAATGCCCCACAGAAAAATTCCCCTTTACTTGTAATGCGTATAACAGTTTCCCAATATTTCCCCAGAAAATAAGAGAAGAAAAATCATCCCTGGAGGTGTCAGGGAAGTTATCGAAAATAAGATTAACAAAAGCTTTAAGGTCCCTCTTTTTAAAAGAAATGTTCCCCGAAACAAGGGAGGATTTAACGTGGAGGTAAAAATCCCGCCGGGCAGGAGACAAGCGGTTGCCCATTCTCACTGCAGAAAAAAGGGAAATCCCCAAAGAGACAAAGAGAGAAACGAAAAGGAAAAGAGACAGGGTCGGGTGCCAGACAGGGCACCAGGAACTCACCACAAAGAGACCGCTGTCAAAACGAAAAAGCATCTGAGGGGGAGAGGAAGCGCTGCAGGTCTCGTCCCGTTCGGAGTCTGCTCCCAAACTCGAAGTCGAACCAGGACGAGGTGTCTGCAGCCCGCGAGGTAGGCGATCTTCTTCAACGAAGAGCAGCCGCTCGTGGAACTGGCGGCGAACGGCGCTTTTCGTCCTCAGGCAGCCGGATCACAGAGCCGATGCAGCCGAGGAGACGCTCTGCGGCTGACTCCTGAGAGGGGCCAGTCTGTTCGGGCGCCAGTTGCGGCTTCTGGGTCTCTGACCACTCTGCTTGTCAGAGAGCCGAGTCCTCGGAAGCCGGATAGCGTAATGAAATCTTCCTCTATGAAGGCGGGACGGCACACAGGCGGCTTTATTCCAGGAGGGTTTATTGAGGAACAGCAATTCAGGGAGCGAAGGGAAAACAACCACTCCGGGAGGGAGCTCGCTCTGAGAGCCTCGAACAGGGGGCGGAATCGGGATTATAACGGGGATAAGAGAGGGAGGGTCCAGGCATGAAGCGTTCAGTGAGGGAAGGCTTCGGGGGCAGAGTCAGGGTCGAGTGGCAGGGTTATAACCAATGAGGGTAAGGGGAAAGAGCGGTTTCAGGGAAGGAACCAATGGAGGTATAAAGAACAAAGAATTTTCTAGCACCAAGGGATGACAGACATACTGATTGATAACAGGGGAGGCAGGGAACTACACACCTGTCACCTCCCAGGGTAATTCGGGGGGACAGTTTCCCAAGTCCCCTCCCACAATAAAGTCCACAACCTGACACCCTGAGGAGTCGGGGTGTTGGTAGCAGTCCAGTTGAAATGACAGCTGCTCCTCTTGCAGTGGCTGATGAATTGCAGCTGTAGTGGTGATCTTTAGAAGGGTATAGTTTTCTCTGAAGATCTGGTGGCAGTTGGGCCGGTCTTCCTCTGCGCCGGGGCCGCCTCCAAGCTCCGCCGCCGACGCCTCACCGCGCTCCGGCCGTTTCTCTGTGAATCCCGCCAAAGGAGCTGCTTCTCTGGGAATCCCGCCAAAGGAGTTGCTTCTCTGGGAATCCAGCAAAGAGAGAGAGCTGCTCTGTCCCCCAAAAGGTACCCCTTTATACAATACAAGAGTGCTTGGCTTCCCCCTCTGGGTGGAGCATCTCACAATGGGATGGTGTTACATTACCAGGCCTGCAGTGAGCCAGTCAATGGCCCATTAACAAACGATTACCTTTTAGGAGCAAACCATTGTTCTTGGAAGAGATAACAAACCTGCCCCACCTCCAACAGATTGCAAATAGAATACAAGCTTATCTTACAAACCAGGACACAAAATCAATTCCATTGGTGTTCTTAGTGACAAATTTGTCTTACCCAGTTCCTAAAGCTTTCAATGATGGAGACTCAATGGCCTCATAAGTAAAGTAATCTATGCAAGTCTCACTGTTCATACTATGAGAAGGATTTCTTTCCCTGTCTAACCGGAATCTAATCAGCTGTTGTTTGCTGCAAATCCTTAGTTAGCTGCAAGCCTGAGCTAAGATTGGAGGCGTCCTAGACTTCTGAAGAATTCTGTCCAGTAACTTCCATGAATCTGGAAATTGCCCAAACACAGCCTTGGTTTTTAATGGAACTAATAGTTACTTGTTTTTTAAGTTTGGCTAACATGACCGAGTGTGGTCAGGGATTATTTTATATCCTTTTACAGTTTTTCTTGTTATTCTAATCTATTATCCCTTTAGCATTTTCTGGCTTCAGGTAAAGTTTCCCTGAGAAGTACTTTCTAAACACAGAATGTTTTGACTTAGCTGCAGCAAAACCCATTAGAAAGGTGTGTCTACAGAAAAAATGGAACAAAAAGATTGATTTTAAAATATTACCTAAGACCAGCACCTAGTAGTTTCTTTCCTGTAAGGTCTAATTCTGGTTTTGCCTGTAATTCACTGAACTGTATGTGCTTGAGCTTTCTTACATGATGCTACTCAGTTCAAAGCAACTCTGCTTCCTGCGTTAATTGCATTTCCCATTCTCCAGGTTTTGAGATTTGAGAGCAGGGTTCTGCCTGGCAGAAATGCTAAGCACCTACATATTCAACTGCACTTGATGTGAGCTGTTCTTATAAAATATAGTGTGCTCTTGTTATGAATGAGCACCTATCTCTCACACTCTGAGTTGTGAAAGCCTTTATAAAAAAATCAGTTCAATTGGGGCATTTCAGCAAAACCTCTTAAGACTCTTAAGTGTCATAAACACTGATATATACTGTTGTCTCTGAGTCTGAGACCTAACTACTGAGAATCAAAAATTGCTCCCTGCGAGACACACTGGAAAAGCTTTTTGCTATGATGCAGTCCACTAGAGAGGCAGACTTACGGGTGTCCAGAGCTGTCCGGAGGGAAGCGCCGATCCCTGGCGTCTTTCGGCTGAAGCTGCGCTCCAGTGGGTAACGGCTGCTGCTCCGGTGTAGTGTGGGCGAAGCAGCCGCTTCTTCGCCTCTGGGAGCCGGAGACCGCGGTAGTGGAGAAGAGGCTAAGAACGAAGCCGCAGAGCACCGGGCTTCTGCACGCACCCTAAGGACTGCTAGAGGACAGTGGATGCCGCTCGCCTGCCCCTTCAATTCTCTGCTAGCATACTTATGGAAGGTGCTCCAGGACAACTTTCCTGGGTGTTGGCTTCATCCTGATGCAGACATCCTGGAGAACTCTTGCTCGTCCCCTGAGCTTCCGAGATACAGAGAACTCGATGGCAGCTGCAGAAAAGAAGGGCTGCTTTGAGTTTGTCGAGAAGCAAGAGGAGAGACAGCACCTTGTGTTTGGGAGTGAGCAGCTGCTGGATTTTTGCAATTGCCTTCACTGCACACAGAAGCCCGGTGCTCTCTGCTGTTGCGTTTTTTGCCTTCTGTGAACTGCACATGACTGAAGCTGAGCCAGGCTATGCAGCTTCGCCACTTTTCAGCATCTGTGCTCCACCTATGGAAAACGTTGCTTTTAAGGAGAGGCTGGAATAATGGAAGGATCCCAGTCCCTCCCAGCATGTTCCCACTCACTCCCAGTTTCCCCCAGTTCAGTCCCAGTTCTCCCCTGCATGGTCCTGATCATTCCCGATGTGGTTCCAGTCCCCCCACTACAATTACAGATACTGCCCGTAGATCCCAATTGCCCCCAGAATATTCGTAATCATTTTCAGGCACTACCAGTGGCCCCAGTAAGGTGTTTGTTATCCCAGTATGATCCCCCAGTCATGGCCAGAATATCCCAGTTGCCTCCAGCATGCATCCAGTTATTCCCAGGTCCTGCAACTGGCTTGCAGCATGATCCCAGTTTCTCTCAGTTGCTGCAAGGAGTGCAAAGTATGAGCACAGTTGTTGCCCTGACTTTTAAAAGTGTTAAGTTTTCTTTTAGAATTCTTTGGAAAGTTTTAAAGTTCTCATGAAACTTCTTGAGCCTTCTGAGAACGTTTTCATCTTCGAGAGTCAGAGCTCCACACCATTTCAGGTGGAAATAGAATTGTTTACATCTTTCTCTGTGGGTGGAGAGAAATGGTCTTTGGACCAGTGTGGTTGGAGAGGTAGTAATTCCATCCTCCAATCCACGGTCACCTTTTGAATTCTCGAAATACCTTACCAGATGTTGGAAGAAAACAGGCTTTTTTTTTTTTTTTCTGTTTTGAACGTCCCAAGCGTCTGTGTACTCATTTCTTGTCCAATAGTGACTCTGTTGGCGCCGCGTGTGAACGACACCTGTGGGTGACGTCTTGATTAACCCTCTCTCTCCCGGGCGTGACTGCAGCCCTTGTAGGCATGTCTGCTTCTATGGGGCCTGGTGGCAGCTGCCAACAGAGGCAGCCTAGAGGAGCAGAGCCCAGTGTCCCCCAGGAGCCCAAAAATGGGGATCCCAGAGAGGGCAGAGCGCTGCCAGTGGTGACTTCCAGAGATGGCCCTGGGCAGAGGACTTTCCAAGTCAACGTGCTCATCCCTTCTTTTCCCCAAACCAAGATTTCCCATTCCCAAGTCCTTGGAGGCTACGAGGAAGATGCCCTGGGACACCCGGGCAGGTGATGAGGAAGTCACCACCCCTTTCCCCCTCTCTCCTGCTCCATCTCCCAGCCTGGCATGGCCCCTGGCTGCAGGACAACCCCCCTAACGCACGGTCCTACCGGTGGATCTCCTTCCCTCTGGCACGGAGGTAAATCCCATCCACTCCTTGTCTTTCATCCCCAAGACAGTCAGGAGCTGAGGATGGAGACCAGAGAAGACAAATCCATGTGGCAGAACCTCGTGCAAGAGGCTGTATTGAGCAGCTCCACAGCACAGGAAGCCAATGGGGATCCTGCACAAGGAGGGGCTGCAAAGGCAGATTGTGGGGATATGAGGAAGAAAGACCCACTGTCCTGGTTTAGGGCAAATTTGGGAGAAAACCCACAGGATGAGCCCCCCCCCCCCCCCCCCCCCGACAGCAAACTCCCACAGCCCCTCCTCCCAACCTGCTTCGGGAAGAATTTCCTTGGAGAGAAGTGGAAAACAAAAACCCTGTTTTTTAACAGACAGAAACTGTCCCCAGCACAAAAATTTAAAAACATCAGAGTACAAAAACCCTTTCACCGCTCTGAAGAGATGACAAATTCAGAAAGTCTCTTATGGGAGTGTTCGCCCAGTTCTCGGTCTCTGGCGCTGGGGATGGCTGTTGCAGGTCACAAAATGCAGGCAGGTGTCTTTCGGTGTTTCCCAGGTCCCAGTCCGGAGATGGTTGGAATGGTATTCAGGAAAAGGAAAGAAAAAAAAGCAAGGGCAAAAGCAAAAGCAAGGAGCGGGAGCACAGCCAGCCAGCAAGCAAGTCCTATCCTCTCTCCTAGACCTCCTCCCATGGGGGGGAGGGCTGTTAACGAGACAAAACAAACCAGCCCAGAAGTCACAGTTCATAAACAGAACACATGATTGTTGCTGTTCGACCGGCTTCAGGCGGGCGCCGGCGGGACACAGCGGGAGGGGGAGAGAGGTGGCACCGCTTTTTCCCCTTCGGCTCTGCGGGGCTCAGTTCTAGCGTGGAACAGACGAAAGGACGACACGGGGCTCGGGTGCAAACACATGTGGGAGCGTGTTCCTGAGACACCGGGACACCGACACCGTGCCGCGGTGGGGGGAACCTGAGCCGCGGCCAATGGGACGGGACAGGGGACAGGGGCAGGGAAACCGCAGGGACAGCGAGGGCAAAGGCAGGGGTGGGGGGGGCAGGGACCGGACCGTGTGGCGAGGGGGAAGGACAAGGGAACGCAGGAATGGGACAAGGTACCGCAGGAGGGAGGGGGAACCCGCGGGAAGGGAGGAGGGGGAATGGGGGGAAGAACGGAAAATTACAAACTCCCGCACATGATTATGGATACAAGCACCATAATGTCACCCTGGGACATTGCACCCCTTATTTCCATGTCGTCAACATACTACCAAACATCATGTATTTATTCACGTCAAAACTTCCATCTTTCACGTCCTCAAACACATTTCCTTCTGTGAAAAATGCCAATCACTTAGTTTTCAAAATTTTAAAATTTTATTAATAATTAAATGGTTATAAAAATAGTAATACAATTAGAGTAACAAAATTTAGAGTTAGGACAACTACAAGTCAATAAAAAGCAAAGACTTACGGATGTCCGGGTGCTCTCAGACACTAAGTCATGAAAAGCATACCTTGTGAACAAAGCAATAACCTTAAAAGCAATAGCCTGTTGCATATTCATATATCTCATACATGATACATAAATTACTTGCAAATTAATAACTTTTCTGGTTTTTGTCAACTTCTTAGTCCTGGTGGTTCCATAAAGACAAAGAGAAGGTAGAAGACTGTCTTTTTTGATAAGGAGGCAGTACCTCTTTATGGGCCCCAAGTATTTGTCATCTCTGTATGAAGAGTTTCTTGATTATCTCATCTCTTCCTTGAGCTAGTAAAAAAATCCTACATCACAGATTTCTATTTCAATATTATGTTGTAACCTAAAACTATATTTAACACACTACTTAAGAAATTAACACAGCAGAACTTTCTAACATTACACATATAATATTCATTGTAACATTTGTGAAAAGCCAATAATAAAATATGCATTTTTTACACTTCCATCTCACTTGCTCAAACCTTCCACATTTAATGATTTTCTTCTGTCTCATGTCTGTGTGTGTTTTCATGTACAGACAATGGCAGCAACATCCAGCAAACAGTGATATTTGCACATGAGTCTCACCCTCAGATCTCCCTGAGGTACAAATCATGTTGTTCCATCTCTGCAGTATCCACCATGTACAACCTGGTCCCTGAGCAAAGACAATCCCATGAATGGTTTTGTCTGTAGCTGAGGCAGAATTGATTTACACTGCCTTCCCTAACAAACCTCTGACATGTGCCACTGGGACTTTCTCTCCATCTACTATATTCAGGGGCTCAGACTGGGCAGGACCTGCTCGATTGGTGGAACCTTGGCTGTTAACTAACCAGGTGGCTTTTGCCAGATGCTGCACCCAAGTTTTGAAAAATCCCCCAGCCCATGCTTTCAAGGTGGTTTTTAACAGTCCATTGTACCTCTCCACTTTGACTGCAGCTGGTACATGGTAGGGGATATGTTACACCCACTCAATGCCATGTTCCCTAGCCCAGGTGTTGATAAGGCTGTTCTTGAAATGAGTCCCATTTTCTGACTCAATCCTCTCAGGGGTACCATGCCTCCAAAGGACCTGCTTTCCAAGGCCCAGGATGGTGTTACGGGCTGTAGCATGAGACACAGGGTAGCTTTCCAGCCATGCCGTGGTGGTTTCTACCATTGTGAGCACGTAGCATGTTTGGGGCAGCGTGATGTAGTCAATCTGCCAGGCCTCCCCATAGCTGTACTTGGACCACCCCTCACCATACCATAGGGGCTTCACCCACTTGGCCTGTTTGATGGCAGCATATGTCGCACAGTCATGGATAACCTGAGAAATACTGTCCATGGTTAAATCCCCCCTCGGTCTCGTGCCCACTTAAAAGTGGCATCTCTACCCTGATGGCCAGAGGCATCATGGGCCCATTGAGCTAGGAATAACCCTCCGTTGTGCTCCCAAATTCAAAGTCTATCTTTGACACCCCTATCTTTGCAGCCTGATCTACCTGCTGGTTGTTTTGCTGCTCTTCATTAGCTCTACTTCTGGGAGCATGGGCTGTGGGAGGGGGTCCTGGGGATAGTTGCCCTGGGATGCCCTGGGAGACCACCACTGTGTAATTTCCTGCCTCCCCTGATGTCAATCATTTGTTATGCTTTCCCCTCTTCATGTCAGTCATTGTTTGTACTATCCTTCAGTTCCGGAATGTTCCCTGATCTCTGTACCCACATTGGTTCCCTCCTAATAACCACTCCTACCCCTTGTCCCCATTGCTGTATCCCCTGTCACTTATCCCCTGCTCCTCCCCTGAGCCTTTCCCCTATTGGTCCTTATGTACTTTGACCCTCCTTTCCTTATCCAGTTATATACCTTAGCCTGCACTCGGGATGAGGCTCTCAGAACTTGCTCCCAATTTGCCTTTCCTATAATAAAGCCCTCTGAGAAATACAGCAGCCTGTGAGTCATCCTGCCTTAGTGGAACAACATACTACAGCTATGCAGGCTCCTGTTGACCAACCCCGCTGAGGTGTTCCCCATGGGATGAAGGTCCAGAGCACGCCTCAATGGGAATCTCCATGGCGAACCTTCAGAGGTAGTTTCTCTCCCCGGCTAGCGATGTCTTGCCATGCTGCAGCAGCCCAAATTGATTTTCCTCTACGCTGCTAGTTAGCCTCTTTGCATCTCTCCACCCATCCCCACAAAGCATTGGCTACCATCCAAACATCAGTGTAGAGGTAGAGCTTTGGCCAATTCTCCCTTTCTGCAATGTCTAGGGCCATTTGAACAGCTTGGACTTCAGCAAGTTGACTTGATCCAACTTCACCTTCGCTAGCTTGTGCAACCTGTCCTGTGGGGCTCCATACAGCTGCTTTCCACTTCCGATTCATCCCTATGATGCGACAGGAACTGTCAGTGAATAGAGCCTAACGTGTTTCCTCTGCTGGCAGCTGGTTGTATGGTGCAGCTTCTTCAGCCCATGTCACTGGTTCTTCTTCTTCATCTGTGACACCAAAATGTTCACCTTCAGGCCAATTTGTAATTAATTCCAAAATCCCAGGGAGATTCAGTTTACCAATATGGGCATGCTGTGTGATGAGAGCAATCCACTTGCTCCATGTAGCACTGGTGGCATGGCGGGTGGAGGGAACCTCTCCTCTGAACATCCTCCCCAGCGCCGGTAGTCAGGGTGTCAGGAGGAGTTGTGCTTCTGTACCAATCACCTCTGAGGCGGCTTGGACTCCCTCGTAGGTGGCCAAGATTTCCTTCTTTGTTGTGGTGTAGTTGGCTTCAGACCCTCTGTAGCTCCGACTCTAAAATCCCAGTGGTCGGCCTTGAGTCTCACCGGGGACCTTCTGCCAAAGGCTCCAGGACAGACCATGGTTCCTGGCTGCAGAGTAGAGCACGTTCTTCACATCTGATCACGTCCTGACTGGGCCAAGGGCTACTGCATAAGCCATTTCATGCTTCATCTGGGCGAAAGCTTACTGCTGCTCAGGGCCCCAATGGAAATAATTCTTCTTGCGAGTAACCAGGTAAAGAGGGCTCACGATCTGACTGTACTCAAGAATATGCCTTCTCCGAAAACCTATGGCGCCTATGAAAGCTTGTGTCTCCTTCTTGTTGGTTGGTGGGGACATAACTGTGATTTTGTTGATGACATCTGTAGGCATCTGACGCTGTCCATCTTGCCCCTTCACTCCCAGGAGCTGGATGTCTCGAGCAGGTCCCTTTACTTTACTCTTCTTGATGGTGAAACCAGCTTCCAGGAGGATTCCAATTATTTTCTCACCTTTCTCGAACACTTCTCTGCTGCTCTTCCCCCACACAATGATATCATCAATATACTGTAGATGTTCTGGAGCCTCACCCTTTTCTAGTGCAGTCTGGATCAGTCCATGGCAGATGGTAGGACTGTGCTTCCACTCCTGGGGCAGTGGGTTCCAGGTATCCTGCACTCCCCTCCATGTAAAGGCAAACTGGGGCCTGCATTCTGCTGCCAGGGGAATGGAGAAAAATGCATTGGCAATATCTATAGTGGCGTACCACTTTGCTGCCTTGGACTCAAGATGGTCCTGGAGCTCTAACATGTCTGTCACAGCAGTGCTCAATGGCGGAGTTACTTCATTCAATGCATGGTAATCCACTGTCAATCTCCATTCTCCTTCAGATTTACGCACAGGCCAAATGGGGCTGTTGAAGGGTGAGTGGGTTTTGATGACCACCCCTTGCCTCTCCAGCTCTCAGATCATCTTGTGGTTGGGAACCACAGCATCTCCAGTTGTTCTATACTGTCAGCAATGCACTGTTGAAGTGGCAATTGGTACCTGTTGCTCTTCTCCCTTCAGAAGTCCTACTCTAGATGGATTCTCGGACACTCCAGGCAAGGTGCTCAATTGACGGATGCCCTCTGTCACTACAGCTGCTATCCCAAATGCCCACCTTAGTGTCCTTTTGGGTCTTTCAAATACCCCCTTCGGAGGTCATCTAGGCCCGAAATGCATGGGGCCTCTGGGCCAGTCACAATAGGCTGTTCCTTTCACTCATTTCCCGTCAGACTTACATCATCTTCCACCAAGGTAAAGTCCTGTGATCCACCTGTCACACCGGCGATAGAGACAGATTCTGCCCCATGTGTCTCGATGGAATTAATGTGCATTATACATCAGTATCAACCAAAGCCTTATATCTTTGTGGTTCCAATGTGCCAGGCCAATGAATCCGCATAGTCCAGAAAACACGGTTTTCCCTCCCCTCTACTTGGCTAGAGGCAGGGACCCTCTAAACCTGTTTATCCTTCTTTCCTTGGGAACATGTCTTAGAAGTTCCTTCAAGGGGATCGGACATATCATCATCATCATCATCATCATCATCATCATCATCATCATCATACCTGGCAGTTTGGCTATGGGCAACTGGAGCTGCTTTCCTTTTGGTGGGACTTCCTCTCTGAGTCTTGCCTTCCTTCATTTCATGCACCTGTTGTGCCAGAGCAGCAGTAGATTTTTCGTCCCATCTCCTCATTTTTTCTCCGCAATCGTGCAGGAAGAACCACAGCTCAGTTTGTGGGGTGTACCTTCTCTCCCCATCTGAGGAACGTCTGCCTTGGATACCAGAACCTCTGATCTGTACTGCTGAGATTTGGAAAAGGTCCTCTTTAATCTCCTTCCTGAGTCTCTTACGATTCTCCTCTATCTTGTCTTCTAATTTCTGCAGATGTGTTTCCACTGCTGCAATTCTGGCATGTGTTGGGCCATGTACAGCATCTGCATATGCTCAGAGTTTCTTTGCCATATCTAGCATGGTCTCATCCCTCTCATCCCGCTTCATTACTGCTAAAGCAGAAGCGTATTCATGTGGCCCAAGCCGTACAAGTTTTCACTACATCACAAATGTACATGGTACCAAGTCTGGATTCCTAGTTGTTATTTCATCTGAGAACATAATCTCTGCCACTGCCATTTCTCTCAGGCATTGGATCCCTTGTTCTGTAGTCTTCCACTGAGTCTGCTCCATATAAAGATCATCTGCACACAGGTATCTTTGTGCTACACTTTCCAGAACCCATGCCCAGAGGCTGTGAGGGTTAGCCCCCCTCATCATTCCTTGGTCAATGACAGGAGCATGTGACATCCCAAATGTCTCACTTCAGTGCCATCCAGAATTGTAGCCTTGCCTGCAGCATCCCAAAGCCGGACCAACCAACTAATTACAGACTCATCAGGTGTGTAATCCTTTCTTAGGCTACGAAGGTCCTTTAGGGAAAAGGACTCAATATTGGCCTCTGACCTTGTACCAGTTGCTTTGACTCCTGATTTTATGTCAGCAAGCGTTGAGGGTCCTTCTCCTGCATTATCATCATCATCGTCATCTACTGGTCAACTGGTCTTTTCTGTGCACTTTCCACTTCTTGCCATTGGTTGAGGCTTACAGTCTGGTTTAGCTGTTAGCTTCAAGCTGGATGTGTTGGCTGCAGCCTGAGTTACTGGAATAGCTGCTGATTTCGATTTCTCTCCCTGTCCCCCTTCCTCTGTCTGCTGCCCTAGAGTTTCTAGCAGGGTGCGATGAGCATATGCCAGGGCCCAGCTCACTGCAATGATGTTTTTCTCCTTAGAGTTATCATGGCACTTCTCTTTCAGGAGTGTGCCTGCTGTCACCCACTCTAAGTACTGTTGTGTCCTGGTGGCAGTAAGGGGGTTCCAGGAATCCCGTGGAAACCCTCACCAGGTCCTCATCAGGGAATGTGATGGTAATTGCGCTCTTGAGGACCTGGCCGTTATCCTGGTTCAGATTTGTGGTCCATTGGAAGAGGCGGAGTCCGTCCTCGTGGCTCCGCCAATCCTCCAAAACTGACCGCTGGGCCACTGGTTCTCCCGGATGGTAGGGAGGCTCGGGCGCTGTGAGGGGCCACTTGGTGTCACTGCATGGCCCCTCCTCACGCTCCATGGCCTGTTTCCTGCTGGCTGATATCGTTGTGGATTCCTGGAGTACAGCCTCAGGGAGGGAACATATGGATGGTACCGCCGCTCTGGGAGCCAATGCGGGCAGTTGGCTTGTATGTGCCCCATCTGGCCACACCCGAAGTAGCGAACGGTGTTCATGTTAAGCATGGCCTCCCTGATCCCCTTACTCATGGCCATGGTGACAGTCACTTCCATGGAGGTGGCTTTTGTACAGGCTTCCACTATCTGAGCGATGGTGGGCTCGGGGTCCTGAGGCAAGGTCCTCAAGATCTTCTTGGTCTTCTGTGTCACGTTCGTCATGGCCATTTTGCGTAGGAGTTCCTCTCTTGTGGCTCGGTTATCAACCTGGCAGTCGATGGCTTCTTTAAACCCATCAACAAATTTGATAAAGGTTTCTTCCGGTCCATGAATTATAGAAGAGAAACTCTGGAGGGGTTTTACCACCAGGTATTTTTAAAAGTGTGACCCAGCCAGCCTCCCTGATGTCATTCAGGAGGTCCACTGGGAGCAGGATTTGGTCCTCCCGGCGGCCGAACTCACCCTCCCCTGCCAGAGCCTCCAGTCCCTCCTCCCCACCACCGAGCACCTCTGTTAAATTGTGGTTTTTGAGCAGAGGCTTCAATAGTTTTTCCAATGGATCTCCCATAGCAACAACTCAGTGGGGTTAAACAATGATTTAGCAATGTAATGCAGGTCATGCTGGACCAGGGTGTGTCCAGAAAATGTTAGGTCTAAAACGTTCTTAAAGAATGGAGAGTCTCTGCCATAGTCCTTGGCTGCCTTCCTCAACTTCTTCACCTCCACATAGGGAAGTTGCTCCCATCTGGGCTCCCTTCCCCTCTGTAAGACCACTGGTGCTGCAAATGGCCCTAGGTCTTTTGCCAGCTCTAGGTCCCCATCCTTGATGGCCTCCTCCCAGATCCGGGCCCAACCACCTCCTGATCTAGGTGTGGGCCGGGGGCTGTCACTGTCCTCATCCTCTCTGAGGATGAGGCAGGATGGGCTAGGGCACAGATCCTCTCCTTGGCCAATGGGCTTTGGTGTTGTGAAACCCAGCAGGCCAAGATGACCTGCTTCCGGCCAGGCCGACTTCCGGTTCCGGTAGTGTGGGAACTGGAAGTGGCTGGAGAGGGGGAGGCGTGGCCAGACCCACCCACCAGGGCACGGCCTTCCGGCAGGGGGTTCCCACCCACCGGGGCCTGCCCTTCCTGCAGGCCGGTCCCTCCCACCGGGGGCCCACCCAGGGGTACGGCCATGGGGACGGAGGGGGCAGGTCCCGACGACGTAACATTCAATGCTGTGGGAAGGGTGGGACCTGACGCAGGGGTGGAGCCGGAGGGGAATTGGTGGGAACCCGAGGGGTAAAAGGAGGAGGGCAGGCGCCATTTTGTAAGTCCGTGGAAGGCAGCTTGGCCATGTGGCCGGCACCATTTTGAGTCCTTATTGTGACCACATAAATCGGGGACAGCACAACAGGATTTTAAACTAGGAATCTGGGGTTGCGGGATGTGGGAAACGGAATGGCTGGCACTGGGGTGGCCAGCCCCAGAGCAAGAGAGGGACAGAGTGGGACGGGAGGCAGCAGGGAGACAGTGGCAGCCCTGTGCCTGATTGTGGCAGGGTCTGCCGCCTGACCCAGCCTTAGGGGAAGTGGGATTAGGAATGGGGGGGGGGGGGGAGGGGGTGGAATGAGGGGTAGGTGAACTGGGGACCCAACTCTCCGCCTCCTGTTTAAATAAAGTAAAATGGAGTGAAAAAGTGGAAAGAAAAGCCCAACCCGAAAGTTCCCATTAACTTGAAGATCATATAACAGAAAATAACAGAAAATAACAGAAGATAAATCATCCCGGGAGGTATCTGGGAAATGATCAAAAATAAGATTAACAAAAGCTTTCAAATCCCTCTTTTTAAAGGAAATGTTGCCCAGAACGAGGGAAGATTTAACAGGGGAATAAAAATCCCGCCTGGCAGGAGACAGGCGATTGCCCATTGTCACTGTGAAAATAATAAATCCCCAGAGAGGCAAATAGAAAAAGAAAAGAGACTGGGTCGGGTGCAGGAGAAGGCACCAAACTTACCACAGGGCCACAGTCGAATGGGAAAGACCTCAGAGGGGCAGTGGAAGCACTGCGGGTCTCGTGGAATCCAAAGCTTCCTCAAAGCTGTGGTACAGATGCGACAAGTTGTCCGGAGCCCACGAGGCAGGAGTCCTCTGAATAGAAGTGCAGCTGCTCATGGAACTGGTCCTGAACAGCGCTTTATGTCCTCGAGTGAGCGGATCACGGAGCCAAGCACACCGGGGAGTTGCTCTTCACTGATGCAGGTGAGGGATTAGTGTGTTCGGGTGCCAGTTGCGGCATCTGGGACCTGGGTCCCGCCGGGAATGCCACAGAGGGTATGGTCTGCCGGAGCCAGATAGCAATAGCAAGGCTTCCACGGAGGTGGGATGACACTCAGGCTGCTGTAGTTTCCAGAGGATTTTATTGAGGGGAAGAGAAGTCAGAGGTGCAGGGAGACAACCACTCGGGAAGGGAGCGAGCTCTGAGTGCCCCGTCCTGAGGTGGGGTAAGGTGTATAACAGCAACGGGATCGGAGGGTCAGGGTACAAACCAGCCAATAATCGACAGGTACCAGAGAGGAGTAGGGGATGACTGGCAGGGTGAGAACTGATTGGGACAAGGGGAAGGGGTGGCTAACAAGAGGGAACCAATAAAGCACAAAGAATAAGGAACATTCTAGAACAAAGGGATAGCTCAAACAATGATGGACATGAACAGGGATAAAAAATGATTGGTATCGGGGGAGGCAGGAAATTACACAGATGTGGTCTCCCAGGGCATCCCAGGTGGACTGTCTCCAGGACCCCCTCCCACAACAAGATATCTTAGCAGATATAAATTGCAACATTCACTCAATTTTTATATGGAAAATATCACAGTTAATGCTGAGCATTATGAATATAGGTATTCATCTTTCCTCAGCTTTTCCATCTTTTCTTGCAAAGACCAAAAAAATATTTTCCTCATGTTTCCAGAATAAATTATTAAAGAAGGCACTGAGAGATTTAATTACCCCTAAACTCCAATTTTGTTAGACTATTTAATGAAGTCATAACTTTCAAAATAACATTTCATTATTTAATAAAGAAGACTACATTCAAACTTTCCTATATCAAAAAGGCCTATGTTGGGGAGTATGAATAAATATAATTGCCTGGCAAAAGATTTACAGCCAGGATGAAAACAATCCCCCTTACCTACAGGTAGGTCCAAAAGTCAAATGGACTGTTCTATCCCACCCCCCAAAATGTATGGCTCATCCCACACCTGTAACCCTCCCCTGAAACATCAGGTGTCTGTGACCCCATTGGCCTAAGTCTTGTTCCAGCCCACCTTGAAGCCCCCTGATAAGGGGTCTCTGAGGAGCCAGACGCTCTCTAGGAACTTCCCCTCTCTTGGAACCCCCACCCCCTTGGAACTTCCACCCTCTCCTGGAGCATCCTCTCTACCCCTTGTCTCTCCCCTCCCCCATTCCCTCAGGCCTTGCCATGTGCTGTGTCTGGCAGCTCCAAGCAAGACCTTTCACCATCCATAATAAACCTGATATCCTAAGAGCAGCCTTCAGAGATCTCTCCTCTCCATTCATCCAAACCGTCCTGGAGCACAGCTTTCCCCACAGGCCTAATTGAGTTTTATCTGATTATTCAGCTGATCTCTGTTGTTAAATGATGAGCAGGAGCTATGGAAGTGTTTGCAAACTGATTTTAGGTCATAGAATCATAGAGCAGTCGGGGTTGGAAAGGACTTTAAAGATCATCCAGTTCCAGTCCCCCTGTCATGGGCAGGGACACCATCCACTAAATCAGATTGCTAAAAGCTTCATCTAACATGGACTGATTTTAATTCTACAGTTATTTAATTCTGTAGTTGTTGTTCTACTGTGTTACCCTTCCAAGAAGAGACTGGGATTTATTTGACTTGGAAGGAACATTTTGAAAATAAACAGTTGAACAGAAGGATTTGAGAGTGGAAGAGTGGTTGTTTTGTCCAGTTCACAGCATGGTGAGAGGCATCCTGCTAACTCTGCAGCTATAAGAACAGTGAAAAATAAACTCAGTAGACATGTTGTTAAGTATGAAAACAAGTACTTTGAAATTATTTCTTTTTCCATATGGCATCTGAATATAGGGAAAGAACTCCACCACTTTGGCTGCAGTAATTTCTAGATAGTGTGATTTTTATTCAGAATCCAGAGTAGAGGAAAACATCCTAAAGACCTATTGGAGGTGTAACAAAAATGGATTTGGGTTCAGTTACCCTGCTTCTGCCACATGCAAAGTCAATACCCACTTCTGTTTTGTAGTTTCTAGCCACTAAGCATCATCAGCGTTCCTCCTTTTGACTCTACTCAAAAATCTGCTGTACAGACCTTAGGTCTTTACATGGCCTCTGATACAATTTCTGATCCTGTCTATGACCTCTGCACTGAGAGTGATTTATCTTCCTAATGCAGAGGAACATTAATATGATGCATTCTTTGGTAGGTTTATGATTTCTGAGCTTATGGACTTGGAAATGTAAGAAAATTTATTTGTGGCTGTGATAATCAAAAGGTGTACAGTTGGATGTAGCAAATACAGCCTGTGTTCAATGACATCATGTATTACAGCAGAGTCCTACCTAGAAAGGTGTGTATTTAAAAATAACACCACGGTAGTGTTTTTTTAAAAATTTTGATAGTGAATTTTAGTTATGATTTATGCAATAAAGAATACTTCTCTGAAAATAAAGGAAGGTGCCATTTGTAACAAAATTTAGTTAACTGTACTTTTTTCCTTTTACCTTTCAAGCCTTCTAGGGAGGGCAGGTAGATATGTAAAGGCAAAGGCAGATCTTGTGATCCACAGTCAGTCCAATGAAGTGATAATCTTTCAAGCCGCTTTGCATACTGCTTTTATAAAAGCACATAAACTTACAGACATAGCAATATATTTCCTAGATTCAAAGACCAGGGCACAGATAAATCTTAAATTGTTATGAACAAAATGTTTCTTGGCTTATAGAAATCAAAAATATATGACAGACTCATAGAATCTCTTGGGTTGAAAAGCACCTTAAAGACAATCTCATTCCCTCTACAATAAGCAAGGATACCTTTCACTAACTCAGGTTGCTGCTAGCCCCACCTGGCCTGGCTTTGAACACTTCCAGGGACTGGGCAGCCACAGTTTCTCCAAGCAACCTGTTGCAGTACCTCACAGGAAAGAATTTCTTCCTCATATCTAATCAAAACCTACCCTCTGTCAGTTCAAAGCCTTTACCCTGATTCTATGACAAGCCCTTGTCAAAAGTGATGTTAGTTTCTGAAAAGAAGACTAATTTTTTTAATATTGCTGTTGTGATTGAGGTTAGGTAATCTACGTTTTGCTCATTCTAGTTAGAAGAAAGCTCAATCCCTATTCAGGACCATTTTCCTAAGGAGCTGGAGCCTTGACATGACTACATCCCAGTCTGCATAGGCACCTTCCAGGTGACGTGTCACGTCTGAACAGGATGGGTAGCTTTGGCGACCATGAAGCACACGCCAGTTATCAAACGTCAGTATGTCTCCTATAAAGAGATTGCATAAAGGTCAGTAGTTGGAATGCTAGAGTTGATTCCTTCAAAAAAATACAGAGGTAGATTCGTATCAACAGTTAGGGAGTAATAATTTTATTATTACCCAGCTGGAGATATATCGCAACAACACAGTAATTTTAACTTTCTCAACCAGAGGGGCCAGTTCCTTTTTAACATCTTTTATTTCTTGTTTAATGAGGCATTAAAAAGCAGAGTGGTAGAGGAGTCCATACTGAGAAAATCAAGCCTTGAGGAGAATGCAAATCCAGAGAGGTGAAATAAAATGGGTGAAGGCCACTAGGATACTTTTTATTTGATCAGTCTAGTACTATTTGTACTATACACTTACATACTATCCCTGTTAAGAGAATTTCATGAGAACAAAGTCAAAACACTGAAAGTTAGGAAATTGCATAATTAATGCTAGACTGCCAATTTAAATTTTCTCCCTTGTGTGTCACCATTATGGTTAATCTTGAACTGAATAAATTCACAGTCTTTCTTATCTTCTTCTCATTCCCTCTGCCACCGTTTGTGTTAATCAACAAAATGGATGTCACTAACGTAATGCAAGGCACTTTGCTTATCCATTAATGTGATCTTACACAGTATTTTATTGTGTGTTTCCAATGGAGAGACTAATTTCCTCACAGACATTTTAGACACAAGTACCATAGTATATGAGACAGTCAGATGCAAAGATGAATTTACATTTGTAATATCTCTTGAGAGATTCATATCTTTATTTTAATGCTGAGGAACGAAAGTACAGAGATTAAGGCCACACATGATATCACACATAGTATTGCAAATCTATGGCACTATTGATACATCAATTTCCAATATGCTATGTAGCATAAAATGCTGTTTTGGATTTAGTTTAGAGATACATTTAAGTAATCTATAGGTAGACTATTCCCCCTGCTACGTTCTTCTTCTTTATAGTGTAACAATGGCAAAAGCAATCTATGAGATGAATGTAAGAAAGCAGTATGAAATAAAATAGATGATAGAAAGACTCAAAGTTTCTTTCAGTACTAGTGCCAGCAGTGTTCAAGAATTTTGACTGTCAGGAAAAACATGTGAAAAATTGTTGTGAGGAGAAGCAACTTACTGACCTGGTTTCAACTTGTAAGTAAACTTGTGTTCTGGGCTGTTCAATAAACCATTAAATTCCTTTAGAGCTGCATAAAATGGTCTCACTTTTTCAGCTGGTATATCAAACACTGTGTCCCTTGTTGCATTATTATAATTGATGCGAGTTGCTTGGCCTCTAGAATCTGTGCTATAAAACAAAGAAAAGGGGGAAAAAAGGGAAAGGAAAGAAGAAAAAGGAGTGTATTCTGTTGTTACTGAAACAGTTCAAGTCAATTAAACAATAACAGAATTCTCCTGCTGGAATATCAGTATGTTTCTATAGTAAAATTCAGACTGATATTGGATTGGATTTTGCTAATTAAGACTAGCTAGGAAAAGGGAGAAAGTGCAGAAAGTGCAGACACTTAATTTCCTCAAAGGTCTATATTATACATTTTTTAATTGTAAACTTTGTAAAATAAATCATAGACTTTTTTTTTAATCTAAAAAGAATATGAACATTTGCATTTCGTCTTCTGATAGTATATAATTCTTAATCTAAATGCTTCAAATTATTACCTGTCCTTGGCATTATATATATATATATATATATGCACATTGGCTGCCATTTGGCTGTTTGCTAACCTGTGCCTGTGCCTAGGAGTTACTCTAATTCCCACCACTTTTTGTTTGTGTGCGGCAAAACCAAGAAAATGGCACAATGCACAGAACAAGTCACACATTCCCCCAAAAAACCAGACTAAAGATCCCACCCAACCAACTCCACCCAAACCTAGAACTACAGATCAAGTTAAATTGGTGCTTTCCCACAAGGTGGCAGGAGCAGACCTTCTTCTTCCAACATGTCATCCACCAGATGACAGGGTTTTTCTTTTTAGGTGTTGAAACTACTCACTCTATAATCCTTTGTTTACAGTGCACAGCAAAATCACAGTAATCCACACCAACATCAGTGTAGTCTACAGCAGTAGAGGTCAGGATCTGATATGCCTCAGGATTTTGTTTCTTCAGCTTGTTGGATACATGAAATCCATCTACAACTTCACTTTCACCTCCTGCAGCTGTTTGCTTTATACAATGAAGAAACTGAACCTGGAACAAATTAACAGCTCTTTAAAAAAATAATTGGCTTGCATATTTAACAGTTTATTAGTATCAGTTCTCTCACATCTGTGGTTCTTTTATTCTGGTTGTTCAATTGTTTTTTTTCCCCAGTGACAGACTGAGTTCTCATTTACTGCAGCTTCACAACATTCTGCCACCAGTATCACATAGGCAGAAAATTAAAATAGCGTGTTCATAAATCCATCCCATTGGGATATCTTCTAATGCTTCCAGACTGTGAGTCAGTGGCAAAGAGGTCTTGCTTCTTTCCTTTGAGTCCCTCTTTCTCTTCCTACTACTTTCCAAATCTCTGGAATGATGTGAATTATGTGGATTACACTTTGATATGACAGGAACCAGGTGAAAATATGTTTTCTGTGGTTGTCAAGTTTTACAGGATGGCCCTGACTTTTTGTCTGTCATGAAAGGGCAAACAAGTATTTATCTTGTACCAATTCATAGAAAACAGAATATACCATCTTAATTGTATTTCTTTCTCTGTTCCCCTCCTGAGCTGAAGAGATGAGTCCTAAAATGTCACAACCTGACTATAGCATTTAGACACCTAACCTATGTGAAATAATCAGAACAGTATACAAAGCCTATAAAGGAACCAAAAGCTTTCTCATGTGGGAATATTTTCAATGCTTTAGAAATTAATTTAAAAATTATGGGATATACAGGAGACTTACGCCAAATTTTCGTCATACTGTATAAATCACATGCCATGCGTATATAGATTATCATATGCAGATTAATATATCAATATTTTTACATTGCTCTTTTAAGACAAAATTCAGAGCCACTAATCACCAACCATATTTCATACTACAGGAACATTTCCCTTTTCCATTTTTTTGTGGGGTGAAAAAGTCAGTAAATTCAACTTACCCCAGGTGGATGCTGCAGAACCGGGTAATCAGTGTGAAAACAGAGTCTCCCAGTTGTATAAGCTACATTGTTAGCATCTGCTTTGTCTTGCACTTGCCAAGTTGGTCTTTATAATGAAAGGGAAAAGAGAAAACATGTTAGAACATCCAGCCAGGATGCCAGACAGTACACACTGAAAGTGTGAAATCACAGTACAAGAGTCACTTCATCTTTGGACATGAAAATATTTTAACGTGATAAGGAAATAAGGATTTAGCTGTGTCCCTCCACCCCAACAGAGGCTTATTTCAGCAGTCCTAGATAAACTTCAGTGTGTCAAGGGACATCTGGCACCAGGGCGGTACCTAGAAGTAGGATGGCTTTCCAGTGGTGGCAAAGGCCAGCTGAAGACACTAACCAAGAGGCTTCTGCCAGTAGAAATCATCCTAGTACTGATGCTTCAGAAATAAGTGAGTAGAAGCTGGCCCATATTTTTTTATCAACCTTCCACTTTCCCTCTGACAAATTGAGCACATCATCAATGAAATACAGAACTTGTAAAGGCCATGTAACTTTCCCCAGAAGTTATTTTGAAGGATTCATAATTTTAGAAAATATAGAGTATCCTTTACAGAGGATCTTTCCTGTAAGTTGAAAATTTGCTTCTGGAGAAAAATGCCTTGATGAAAGACTTTGACACTTCTTCCCTTTCTATGACACCCTTTTTGAGAACTAGCTCTGTTTATTTTATTACATAATTTCTCTCTTGGAATTTGGCACAATTCAGTAAAAAGTTTTCTGACAACTGCAGTGAAAGAAGTCACAGCTATATGACAAAGACATGAACACCTCATGTTGCTGCACACACAAAATGTGTTTTGAGTGACACACCATGCAGGAGAATTTGAGACCGAGAACCACAGGTTTTGTTTACACAAAGTTCACATGATTGAAGACAGTTCTCTGCAAATGCATGTTATAGATCCAGGTGTTTGTCTGGAAGAATGTAATTTACCATACAGAGACTGTATAATTTCATGCACATAAGTGACCAAAAAGAAATTATGAAACTAATTTTCCCTTGTGGAATACTATAGACAAAATATGTTCCAGATGGTGTACGCCTAGTTTCACTTCTTAATAACAGTTTAAAAAAGAAAACAGGCTAAAGAACATGCAAATAAAATTATTTTTATATAGTATACAAATGCTTTTGTTCTAGGAGTGGTATTTAGTATAGAAATTATGCAAAATGCTAAAATTAGATTTTTGCAATCTCCAGAGGGAAAACCCTCTTGAGTATTTGCAAATGTGTTAAATTGCCTAGGAGAAATAGTTTTTATTATTTGGCACTGCACTTGAGTAACAGCACATATTCATCATCACATGACCTCAGTACTCAAGTATGATAATTTCAACCACACTTCCACAGTTTGACAGCCAAAAAATAGCCCCTTTTCATAATTCCTGTAATTAGTGCTGAAGGCAGCAAGATTTGCTCCATCTTTAATTTAATAGGCTATGGTGTCACTTGATGGCTCTAAAACAATTTAACACATTTTAATTGTCTCCTTTATATGAAATATATAACATTGCTGGAGTGGTAACACAGAAACTTTTGTAAAAGCAATCATTGCTTTTGTACTGTTGGGATTTGCAAGGGAAGCTGCTCCCCAGGACCTCTCCTTCCATACAGGGAGCTTTGGTTAAAGCCCAAGTTACTGACTTGAAGTCAAAGAGACTAATAAGGAGCTCAGCATTGAATATGGAAAAATCAACATTACTTTGTCTAAGTCTCAGCTGAGCTGAAGCATTGACTTGGCCATGTTGGGTGCACAGGTAGTAATGGCATGTCAGAGGACTCTGGGACCTTAAAGAGATCAAAGTGTGTTGGAGTGGTTTGTGGTTTAATTATTAGGGTCAGATTTCAAAGTCCATTGTTGTTTGATAGAGTAGGAAGATTGGCACCAAGCAGGTGTAGCAATTTTCTTGCATTAGATAGCAACATGGGTTAGTCTTCATCAGCAGAAAACCAGCTGTCTGAACAGATAACAGATCTGTCAGAACAGATAACTTCCTCTGGTCAGAACAGGACTGGATTAGGGATTTTTGGTTTTGTTTCATGGCATAGATAAGTCTATATCACCATTACCCTATATGCAACAACATTTGTTTTCAGGCACTTTTCCTTCTCTCAGCAGTTAGTGTTATCTCTGTCCTTCTTTACATATCCTACCTGTCACAACAAATCAATTCTTCTACGGTATATGAACTTGATGTCAAATTTTCTAATATAGAGAGAAAAAAAACATACACCTTTCTTTAAGACATAAATCCACAAAAGAGATATAACAAGCTTAGATGAAGAACATTATAGGTGATTACAGCACTGGCAAAACAAAGATTTTGTAAAACAAACTCACCCATAAAATGTGAGACGAAGGAACCCAATCCTGTGGCCAAGTCTAATCAATTCTCCCTGCCTTGCAGCAGCTCCTGTCAGTAGAACAATTCCTAGTTTCTTTAGGGTGCACAACCACTTGTATGCACTTTCATCATTGTACATTATTTCTTCAAAAGGTATTTTGGGAAGTTGAAGGTCTGAGCCCCAGTACTGACGTTCTGAAAGGGAAGAAATAGAGAAACAAGTTCTTAGCTGTTTTAGCATCAAAACTCAGGACACAGTCAAAGCCTGAAGTTAGTGGTATTTCTAAGTATTTGTGAATATTCCTCAATCCTGCAAACCATCTCAAATGGGGTCACTGAGCTTGCACCAGTGACAAGCAAACTTGTGATGAAATTCAGCAAGACATTGCAGTATTAAATTTTTTGGTCAGAAATTGAATGAAAGGACAGCTTGAAAGGAATATTTTTTTGTTAGCAGTGCATCAGAAATGTGTGTATTCATTCTTCTGTCTGTACTGATGAGCCACAAGAGTGAAAATTTTAAAACTGCTTGAAAGTTTCTTGTCAAGGGGGAAAAAACCATGGAGCACACTGAGACATCTCTCATAGGTCAAGCCATGGGGTCACCTGACTTCAGATCCATCACTTTGCACCGTGATGGTGCTACCTGGCTTCAACCAATCAGCCTGCTTGAGGTAAAATTCATGAGTTTGGACAATGCTGGGGTCATGTGAGGTCAACCATCTCACCTATGGGGTCACTTGAGGTCAAACTCATTGGTTGGAACTGTGCTGGGGTTCCCTGAGTTCAACCAACTAGCCTGTGGGGGTTACTTGAGGTCACACTCATGGCTTGGGACCTTGCTGGTCCATGCAAAGCTCTGTGAAGAAGCTTCTCAAAACCCAAGGCCAGTTGTTTCAGTTTCCCTTGCCTGTGTCCATGAAACGCTTTTCATGCTCATTCATTTTCTGCCTCTCTGCTCTGCTGAGACCCCACTTGGAGTACTGCATCCAGCTCCGGGGTCTCCAACACATGAAGGGCATTTGGAGTGCAGCAGGGCATGCCCCCTGCCCTTAACAGCTTGTCAGCTTATGCAATAACTCGGGGCATCTCACCTCTCACCTAAGTTTGCTAATTGGTGAAACAATTCCATCGGGACAGCTTGTTTTGTGTTAATGAGTTATTTTGGCACCATGGGATTACCGTTCCTGAGCTGACATAAACATCTTGCTGTGGAAGCAGATGAGGAAAGATAAATTGGAGTTTCTGACTGACAGACACCCCACTTTACAACCTATAAAAGCTACACCATATATTCACAAAGCAGAAATCTTCTGCACATCCCCTGGAAATGTGTGGGGTCTTCTCCCCAGAGTTTGGGATGCCTGCTTTGTGCTTGCTCTTTGAGGGTTGAATGAAAGAACTCTGTACACTACAGACAATTCAGTGGTAAGTTACAGTGACTCCTGGTGAAACATCCTGGTGATTATGACTCTCCAGGCTCTTTCATAGCAACTTTAGGTCTTACATGTTTCAGACTTTTTGTCAGCTACGAATAATGGAACATGTCAACTTTCAGAATGAGGAAATGAGGTGTGAGTTTCTCATTTGATCTGAAAAGCTGATAGCCGATAGCAAAGACCATTTGGACAGATAAATGGGCTTTTGAAGGTACTGTAACAAATGGAAATAGATGTGAGGGAATTACTTTTTCTCCTGTATATAATACCTATCTCAGATACTCCCCAAATGTAACACTTCCTGCCTTCTTGTTCTCTTCTCCCTCAGTAATATCTTCAAAGTTTTTCAGTTTACTGGCTTCTATGTAGAAACATTCCATACCAAACATACACACACATTCAAAAAGAGTGCACGCTAATGGGTAAAAAGGACAATGATGCTATTTCTTACTTGCTTTGTTTTGTGTAAAGTTAGCATTGATTCTAGTTTTTTGCAAAACTTGAAACATTACTGGTTTAAGTCAAGCATTCTCTTAAATACTGAATCAGGGCTTTTATTCTTACAGTAAAGACATTTGTTTTTCCTTGTTTTTAAATATATTTAATTTGAAGCTGTTGTTCTTAGAAGAGTGTACTATAAAGCATGAAAAGATTTTATCTAGAATAATTGTTTTGTTTAAATCACAACTACCTTACTTGGTATTTTAGCTAATATTCAGATAACTTGCTCAATCATCACAGAGATCACACACTAGAAATGAGACCACATAAATATTTGTGAAATTATGCAGGTGGCATCACTTATAAAACACCTGTATCTCTATTTATTCCAACATCTCGTTGATGGTCAGGACCAATAAAAACTACAAATTCCAAGGAGCTTTCAGAATTGAGAACTCTGGGTAATTTTACCTGGTGACTGAAGGACATACTGTAGTTCAAACAAATGTGAAGGCCAGGTTCAGGCTTTTTTTTACCTCTTTCTGGATATAGGTAGGAAGCACAAAATAAAATGTGCTCATAAAAAAAAAAAAATTAATTGAACTCAGACACTACAGAGTAAAAGGTTTTTCAGCCACTAGTGTTCTTCTTTCATCTGGCTAAGGCTAGTCAGACATGGTCCAAGAATCAGAACACGTGCCCAGATATGAGCTATCCACAAGGACCATCTTTTATGGTCAACCTGTGTTTCAAAGAAGCAGCAGGATGACTGACAAGCTGTTGAATTTTGTAACATGTTAACAAAACTTTAAAAGTGCAAATCTTGAGGAGAGATAAAATCTCACATCATTAAATTCCTTTTTGATACCACTCCATGGTCAGTTATTCACTGCTCCACTGTTTTTATCTTAAAATATCTTTTCACATATTTGAAAGATGGCAAAAAAATAAAATACGAATGTTTTCCCTTTATCAGAAGTTAAGAAATTAAAATATCTTTTGTGGGACTCAGATTCAGTCAAAGAGAGAAACAGGAGTTTATAGCCAGGCAGATGCCTGGGAAAGAGTTGGAAAAGAATGTAAATAATTCTTTATCTCTCTTGTTTTTCACAATGTTTATAGTTAAGTTCTATCACTGTGCGTCAAGCACTTTGCACCAATGCTGTGGGTTGTTTTCACTTCAGAACCAATGGATTTGGTCCTCACGAAGCTCTGTATAAAAGAGCGGGGTATTTTGAATAAATTGGAGTTTTACTTTCAACAGCCTTCTGATCTGGTCAGAGTCTCTTCATTCCCATCCTGCCTCGACAGCAACAATCCTTAAGTACGTTGTATGTTGTATAAGTATGCTAAGAACATCCTTTGAAAGACAGAGCAGGTGAATAACCAAGTGAAAATTAACAGAACTTGTCAAGTTTCATCTTTTCCATCCTAGTTTTCTTACTGACTTGCTAATAAATATTTTCCTAATTTTTCAGAAACAAAAATTAGAATTTCAAGGAATACATCAACAGATTTGTCTTCACTTTGGAAAATAAATACATGCACCTGGAATAGAACTGCAGCTCCAGGAGTTCCAGGCTTCCAAGGTACATGGACTCCAGTGTGTGGGAATCCAGAGCTTCCCTCTGGCTGCCCTGGAAGGTCTGGGTCCCTGGCAGGGGGGTCAGGAACCCCACTGTACAGAGCCCCCAGAGACACTGTCTCTGATCTCTGTCCATGGAAAAGAGTTTTCAATCTTACAGGATGAATTACCAGCTCTGAGTGTTTGATATGAGTAATAATTAAGTATGGCATGGGTGTAGAAGTAAAATTTTAAGATTCTAGATTAGGGGTTCAAAGGGGACAAGATGGAGGAAATTGGGTGTGTCTTGTCCTTTTTCTCCTTCTTCATGCCCTCCATGTTTCACTGTAGTGTTGGCATTTTTCTATTGGTTTAGGCTGGGGACACACTGTTCAACATAGATGATAGATATTGGCACATTATTGTAAATACAGCACATGTAGTTTTTGGTATATAATGTTTGTAACATCCCACTGAGGGCAGAGCCCCACATGCTGCCCTGCAGGACAGACCTGTGGCAGGGCAGCAGAACATGTTAGAGATAAGCAAGAATAAACAACCTTGAAAACAGCACAGACGAAACAGCACCTGACAGCAAACCTGTCAACCCCTACAGCTGGACAGTGGAACCACCACCCTCCATCCTCCATCCAACCAGACCTTCCCACTGGCAACCGTCATCTGGCTTCACATCCAGACAGGTGTGGAGCCAAAGGGAGACAAAAGCTAAATTCAAAGGTTTCTCATATTACTTAATTTGAAGAGAAATAATTTTTCTGTGAATTTAGCCTTTGCCAGACTCTGAAATGTAGTTGTCAGTAATACTATAACATTGCCTGCTGACCAAAGAGATATTTAATCTCTACCGTACCTCTACAATGTGGAATTTGCAAAGTGTCAAGGAAACTGAACTGATACTCCCAAAACAGCTACTAAAACTGAAGAGGTTTTTTTTTAATGTTCCACCACTTAACATTTTAAAAACACCAACAAAAAAACAAGCATAGTCCCCAAACACCAACAAAACAAAAAAATCTACAGAGTAAATACGGTTCAATCCTGCTAGCAAGGCCATAAACTCTTTTCCTCAAAGTTTCACTTTTCTCATATAAATTCCCTTCCAGTGACAAGTGTAGCCAGAATCCTTAATGGTTTAGGTTTGTCTTTCTTTTTAAAGGTGCAAGCTGGTACACAAATGCATATAAACTCTACCTTAAATTTCAGAGAAGAAAGGCTCCTAGTTTCCAGCCCTTCAGTGACATGCTGATGCAGTCAAGAGCTTAGCCTTTGAGCTACTGCAGAAGCAACCTTTCCCCCTTTACATTGGCCAGTGTACTCTGTAATGACACCATGGTAAATACACCAGAAGTGGAAACCTTGCATATAGCTCCAAGTGGTAATACGAATGTGAGCACACCATTTAATACTAAATATCCCAAATAAAATTATTAATTTTAGCACAGAATTTCCTGTGGACTTTTTAATCTTTATGCTTTACATCTTAGTAATTGTGTTTTTTCAGAGAGCTCTTAGAGCTTAATTTAAATACACTAGTACCAATTTTGATCCTTCTAATAGCTGCAATAGTTCTGAGGTCTAATTTCTAACATTTATGTCTGACATACATATGAATTGCTTTTAAACAATTCATAGCTGTATGAAAAATAGTGAAGGAATTCTCCTGACTAGTCCCATAGAGTATCACAGCCAGGTGAGCACAACAGCAATAGGTGAGAGATGAGTCACAGATCTGCACTAAAAGAAGCAGCATTTACACTTTGGCTCTGGGTGAAATGCTCTATGTTGTCTAATATTTACAATTTGACAGATTACCAGGTCCATAATTAATTGGAAAAGCAACAGGAAAGCAAAACTCAAAGAATGGAAAAAAGATCTTGTGGTATGCAGATACTTAAGTTCTTCCATCTAAAAGTTTTTTTTTAAAAAGATTGTCTGAAAGTCTTAGAAACTATATCCTCCCCATGGCATGTTATTCTTCCACATACCAAACAGGAACTTCCTACCCATTTTTATTCACAAAATCTCTTCAGCCTGAAAATCTGTCAAGGAGCTGTACTGAACTGTACAGGGACTGTACTTTTTGGCAGTATTTCCTGGTGGTAACTGATCCCACTCAAGCACTTCACTGTTTTATCATGTCATCATAGAACAATTTCTTCCCCCTGCTAAGGCAGTAAATACAGTTTCCATTGTACTATAGCAGAAGTATTAGAAAATCTGCTCTGGAAGCTGTAGGGGTAAGAATGATAGGAATCAGTCATTAGTGTCTAGACAGCTTAAGATCTCACTTGCATTAGCACGGTGCAGTTACCAAATTAACAATCTTTATGTTTGCAAATTGCAGAATCAACTAGGTTGGGAAAGACTTTTGCGATCATCAAGTCCACCCTCTGATGTAGTACCACCTTGTCACCTAAACCATGGCACTGAGTGCCACATCCAGGCTTTCTTAAACATCCCCAGCATGGTGACTCCACCACCACCCTGGGCAGCCTGTTCCAATGCCCAGTCACCCTTTCTGTGAAGAAATTCTTCCTGAGGTCCAACCTGAACCCTCCTAGTGCATCTTTAGTCTGTGTCTGCTCATTCTATCGCTGGTTGTCTGGGAGCAGAGCCCAACCCTCACTGGGCTACAACCTTCTTTCAGGGAGCTGTGGGGAGAGATGAGGTCACCCCTGAGCCTCCTTTTCTCCAGGCTACACAGCTGAGCTTCTCCTCAGAGGGTTTGTGTTCCAAGCCCTTCACCAGCCTTGCCGCCCTCCTCTGGACATGCTCCAGCATCTCCATGTCCTTCCTAAAGTGAGGGCCCACGACTGGACACATCACTCCAGGGGCTGCCTCACCAGTGCCAAGTACAGGGGAACAGTGACCTCCCTGCTCCTGCTGGCCACACTATTCCTGATAAAGGCCAGGAGCCATTGGCCTTCTTGACCATCTGGCTACACTGCTGGCTCGTGTTCAGTCTGTCACCAGCCAGTACCCCCAAGTCCCTTCCTGCCTGGCTGTTGTTCTGTCACTCTGTCCCCAGCCTGTATTGCTGCAGGGGGTTGTTCTGGCCAAAGTGCAGGACCCAGCAGCGGGTTTTGTTAAACATCACCTTGTTGGATTCAGTCCATGTCCAACCTGTCCTGGTCCCCCTGCAAATGTAACGGAACAACTCATACAGGATAAAAACAAGTCTTATAGAATTATTTTGTATCTTTATTGATAATTGATATTATGCCTACTAAAACCCCAATCTATGTGCTTTTCAAAATGGGAAGAATGAAACTATTTTGAAAGAATTAATGCCTCTTTCAATAATTTCTAAACAATTTTTTTGGGGGAAAAAGAAAGAAAAATCAAAAATCCCATTCCTTGATCATACCAGGTTAGTCCTAACTACATTAGAGTTTGCATAAAATGAGAAGATGCCCTTTGTTCAGCAGCTGCAGCTGGTGTGCATGCAACAACACATAGAATTATCCAGCATTTACTATACAATTTGGGACAATGCTGATCAAATCTTCTTGAGTAATATGAGAAAGTCTAGTCACCACTAGAGTAAATGACTTCATCCAAAATTATTTTGCCTACAGCATGTATTTTTATGTTTGTTGAAAGTTAGTTGTATATTTGCTGTATTGTGAGTTATGTATATGTCAGTCTAATTTGTCATTAGGCCCTTATTAGTTATTACTGCAGGATAAATTCAAATGACCAAACTTTAAAAGTAAAATATCTATTTTCAACTTCATCCTCCTAAAATTATCATCTCCTGGACCTAGCAGAGAAACTGAAAACAGCACTGATGCTGTTAACATCCTGATTCAAACTTTTGCAGAGCTGGATATAAACATCCAGTATCATATCATCACATTTTAAAGAACTATCATCATCTGAAACCTTTAAACTGCTGTTTAAACCCTAACCTAACCTAAAGTTAAAAATATTAGGTACCACTACAGACTTGCTCTGCAGAATCTTCTCTTTCACCCAACAGGAAAATATGATTGTGATGTTGTCTTATTTCCAACCCCGGAACTACCCAACCTCATCCTGTTTTTGGAATGCCAGCAAAAAATTGTTGGAAAATGAGCCTCACAATGGAGTTAGATACTGGATACTGGCTTACACAGTGTCTCTCACAAGCACCCTCTACTATATCCAGCATCTGAATTACAGACATGGTAAATCATTCCTGTGACATCTGCTGGGTAGAACTCAAGTAAACAGAAATAAAAAAGAGAGTATCTTTGAGACACCACAGCTGTAGACATAGAATATGGCTCTTTTGCTGTTCTTTTGGGAGCATCTTGTAAGCTGGGCTGAAATAAGCCTTGATATACACAAATAGCAGATTTTGATTCTGCATATTGCATGGATAGGATCTGGCTATGTTTTAAAAGGGAAATCTTGACATGCTGCCATAGAGCTATTTATATCACTTCATCATGCACTGAAAATCTGACCCACTCTTCTTTTTGGGTTTGACACAATGTCTGACATGTACATTTTTTGAATCAGAAACTATGACGGAAAAACTTTTTTTAAAAAAGCAGCACTAAAAGCAAATAACCACTTGCAAAAGAAAAAAAAAAAGAAACCAGCCACAGCTGTGAATGTCAGCAGTGAAGGTTAACTACAGCAGTCTGGCAAGCTCGCATCAGCATGCAGGGCTGGCATTTCGTACCATTGTCTATAACATTATACTGCTGGGGTATGGTTAGCTGCTTAAGGGCATGTAATTTGCAATGTGCATCTCCACTTGCCACAAGGAGGTGTGTTCTAAACTTACCAAAATATACAATGAAAAACAGGTCTTAAACAGCCAGCAAGCAAACTCACAGCCTTTTTTTTTGCAAATGAAACCTGGGAAAAAACTGCAAGAAGGTGTCAGTCATCATAAGCCAGGGCTTGTCAGAGAAAATGAGTAAGAGCTGAATGACACCGCTAAAAAAAAAACAAACAGTTAATTGCTGTAACATTTATATACTTAATTTCTTCTGTTTCTTCTGAAACAGAATTTGAAAAAGAATTGCCCAAAGAATGAAACAGATCTTTGGTGTGTATTTTTATCTAGATGGCTCCAATGGAGAAGAGCAGTGGCAGAGCAGAGAACTCCAAAACGTGCACTGCATTTAGATGACAAGGGTAAGCACTGTGGAAATGCATGTATGTGAAGGCAAATCACAGCCAGTTAAGACTTTTTAATAGGTGAAAAAAGTAGCATTACATCAGAAATATTGAAATCTCAGTAATTAATACCTTTGCCAATGAACACAACCTGAGATCTAGATTATTTTGTCTGGGTATTAATTAAAGCAACTTATGTTGATCCTTTTGAAGACTACAAAACATCCTGCTAGCTTTCATAGGATATTCATTTTCACAAATAAAAGTACTTGCCATCTGAAAAATCAAGTCTAGTTTCCCTAAATGAAGTTTGCATCCTCACCATATTCACTCTGGAAGCATGTCAAACTCTTCAAAATAGTAAACACAACTGTTTTACAGTTTACACAAAAGTAAAGTAGGTCAAAACTTTTATGCTACCCATGGAAAATAGTTCCATTCTGAACTATGAAAAATCTATTACAGCATCCACTGAAATTGAGATATTTCTTATCATTTAAGTTTTAAGCCAGTAATGTCCTATTTTAACAGATTCTATCTTAACACAACACAGATCCACAGCTTTCTGCAACAGATCTCACAGACACACTATGAAGAGCAATCGCAGGCATCTTGCAAGCTCTCACACTTTCATGCTCAGTCTGAAATGCTGTCAAAGTACTGATGATATGCATCATTACTTTGTGGGTTTATAATTATTCACTTAAAAGAGTAAATGATTTGTACAGGGTAAATGTTACAAAAACAGTTAGACAAAATACTTAGTAATCAAAAGACTCTCTACCACTAAAATATGCACGGGAAGCAAAGCAAACACAGCCTGAACTTCAGCACTACACACTGCTATGCTACACAGTTACTTTTTAACAAGAAAGCCATGAAAATGGGGAAAAAAATATTTCAGTTGTATCTCCCTTGCAGTTCCAAATAATCTTTCTATTTTGAAGAATTTAGAAAAATTTAAATAGTTTAAACAGAACTCACACACTTGCATAGTCACAGACCACTGGTAGTCCATGGCTCATTTATGAGACCCACTAACATTTCTGGAAAGAGAAGGTTTTTAGGAAAGTAAGTGCAGCCCAATTAATTGTACTTCTCTCAGGTGCAAAAGGTAGAAGAGGGAAAAGATAACCACAGGTCCCTGTCACACATGCACAGCCTGGCACTCGGCAACAAGGGCTGCTACCACGGTTTCAGCTAGGTAGACCTGGTCCTCACACAGGCACCTCTATCTAGCCAGGACTGTCATTGTTAAACCCCTTGCATTTGACACAAGCATGGCAGACACAGATTTAATTCCTACCTGGTAAAAATAAATCTGCGCGCATTATAGCTCTGGCTTCTTCAGAGAAGCATCGTTTTTTCAACCACTCAGCTTCATATTCACTTGTGTGTTCATCAGGCCATGTAATAGAGATCTTTCAGCACAAAGGAAAAGGTGAGTTTAGAAAAAAAATATTTGAAAAACATCATCTTGAACAACAAAAACCCCTGGAAATCATAGAAATTATAATACTTAGATCAATAACATCAGAGTTAAACTTTCCCTGAAGCATGATAGCAAACAAGTAATGAAAAGCCAGCTGAAACACTATTCAAATGCTGACATTTTAAAAATGTTCTTTTTCATTTCAACCCATGACCTAATTTGCTGGTTTGTGTGGGCTGTTTCCACTGTGGGAGCTGCACTTAACAGAAAGAAGGGAATTGTAAAAACTGGCACGTATCACTGGGGAGAGCATTCTACCCCAGCTCAGATGAGTGAAAATATCTTGCAAAACACTGACAGGTTGTGAGAAAAGAAAAAGAACAAGATAGACAAGGACCTTGTGCTAGGAGAGAAACCCATCTCCTACTTTTGAAGCTTTCCCTCTATCAAATAAACATTTAAAGTGTTGGGTTTTTCAATTCCTGAAAAAAACATGGATAGAAAGCATATGGATTTGCTTGTCAGGAACTGAAAGAGCTCAGTCCAGCACAAACCCTCAGCTGAATTTTTAAGGTGGATGAATAGGTATCAATTCCCAATTCACATGACTCTGCTTATTCACATGATGGTAAAACACTGTCAGTATCATTTTAGTATTAGTGCTGTGCTTTTATCAGTTTCTGAATAAAAATGGAAGTAGACAATTCCTAATTTGCCTAATGAAATAATGAATTTACATTGTATGAATTTTGTCTACAATCAACTTGGGAGCCCAGAATTCCTCACCAGTGTCCCTTACTCTGTGGTGAGACACTCACACATGAGCCAGCCTCTGCAGACTGCCCCTGCAGCGGGGCTGCCCCATCTGACCCAGGGCTAACTGATGCATATTGAATATGTTTAAAATATCTTTAAGTATAAAACAAAGGAAATTAGTTTGCCAAAGGAGCCATGTACTGGTTTTAATAAAGTATTAAAAAAAAAATCTAAATAATATACTAAGATTTCATCTATCGGGAAAGATTGAAATTCATAAGGAGGGCAGCTCCTATCCTCTCTTGCTTGATAACCTTCCATTTTTCAGGAAAAAACATTAATAAGTAGACAGGGATACAGACATTAGTCCAATACTGGTTATTGGATTCAACTTTGGTTTGAGTGTTCACTCAAGATAAAGTTTATATTACATTTAAAGTTTGCTAATAAAGCTGATATTTTTGTTATGGATTAATGTCATCATCGCCTTGCCATTTGTTTTTCAGATTTTCAAGCCATTTACTTAAAGAATAGAGGAAAAATTGTGTGATTAAATGTGCAAGAAATGTCTATATTTTCAAAAACTAGTGATGAAGAAGCACATGGCGGGATTTTAAAAAGCATTATTATATTATAAAAGCTGATGCTGGGGTTTACACAGCCTCTGCATAATATCCATACAGTGAAGTTTCACATGAAATTCCCAAATTGCTATTCTTCCTGAAAACTTTGCAAATAGCTGGTAAGGTTTGCAGACAAAGTGTGATTAGAGTATAACTTGGAATTGTCTCGAATTTCGATTAATAAGCATTATTAGACAAGTTTCACGAGAAGGTGAACGCTGGTTTCCTTCAAATACCTTTTTGCTATCTGCCAGAGCAACCTGCTTCACCGCGATGTTGACATCCAGATCCTCGAGGAGCAGCCTGCGCGCTCCGGCGGAGGGCAGGAAGCAGAGGGGGCACTGGCAGCTGTCCCTCAGCCACACGCAGGGGTAGCTGCTCTCGCTCCCGTCCTCCCACTGCACGCAGACGAAGCGGCCCTCGCCCGAAGCCTCCACCTTCCGTACGGCCGGGCTCATGCTGAGGCTGAGCGCTCCGGCTGCGCTCCCGGGACTCCGCTCCTCAGCGCGGCGGGGCCACTGCCCTCTGCCTTCTGGGCTCCGTAGCGAGCACGTCACAGGGAGACGTCAGAGGGAACTCCGTCTGGGAGCTTCTAAAACCATTTGCCATTTGTTTTTCAGATTTTCAAGCCATTTACTTAAAGAGTAAAGAGAGGAAAAAGTATAAGTGCAATTATATGTGGAAGAAATGTTTGTATTTTCAACAACTAGTGATGAAGAAGCATATAGCAGAGTTTTTAAAAGCATTACTACATCATATATATAGAACCTTTTGGGTTCTGTACCATTCAGAGGGAATTCCAACACGGACCTCCTAAAACACCGTCAAAAGCAGCTTGTTACTGAAGAAGTACAGCAAAAGGACAGTGTTACAATGATTCTCCCTTCCATTCCAACTACCTAGACTTCAGGAATATTCATTGTATGCTGCTTACAGAGGGTATACTCAGACACAGCTATTCAAAAATCCCTTCAATTTGATCTGTCATCTTGGCTGTCCTTTGTTGCTATACCCTCTGACCAGAGATGATGCAACAGCCCTGAAACCTCCTCTCCCTGTGGTTGGAATAAGAGTGACTGCAACCCTGGCCTCAGCAGATGAGTCTGTGGGCTACGGCCTCCCCGACCGTGAACACAGCCAGAGAGCATTTTCAGGACAGATGCTGGATCTGGTTTTCTTGTGGATAAATTCTTCTTCCCCAGCTTTGTTTACTTCTCCCTAGCCCTGAGGTAACTCAACAATAGTGACACATTATCATATCCCGTGTTCCCTTAGGCAGCTTAATTCCCAGCCCAAAGTTCCAGTCGGGAGGCATATTTAGGAAGGGGTGGGCTTTGGTGGCCACAATTTCATTATGCAGTTTTGCCATCAAGGGCAAGAAGTCCTTCATAACAATGTTTGAGCCCTTAGCCATAACATTTCAGTCTCTCACAAAAAGACGCCTCAAAATGCATTCCACAAACCAAAAGCTGGAGCTACTACTAACCATGTTCAAAACCTAAAGCATGAAAGTACCCATAATCCCAGCTGTAGATACCATGGAATAGAATACAAAGAATCCACTTTCCTGCAAGGAAAAGCTTTGTAAATGTGACTTTTGCAACAGCAACAGAGTTCTGTTGCTGTTCTGTGAGAGTTCCTCTCTCCTTTCACAGCCAGACCACTTTCTGTAGATACACTCTTTTATTTAAAGCCAGCTGCATACTGTACTGCAGAACGATGGTGTATAGATACTAGAATTAGAAAAGCTCTGGTCTAATGTTTTTTCTTATTCAGAAAAATTCAGGGGATTATCCCTGAATCAGCAAGTCATTACATATGTATTTTAATAACTTTATCAATGTCAAATATTGCATATTTATTAAGTATCATCTCATTTTTAAAAGCTCATAGGCCAACATATTGATGCTACCAGGACCAAAGTCTTGCCAGCTGTCTTAGTGTACAAAAAATGTCCTGGGCTTCAGCATTTTGACTCACAAAGGCCTACTGGAATTATCAGATGGTTTTTCAATATTTTTCCTTTGCTGCATTTTAGAACTAGGCTACACAGACCCTTGGGTCTCCATTTGTTTTTATTTCATTTGATTGAGTTTAGCAAAGCAGAATACTGGGTTTTTTTTTTTTTCTTTCTTGTGTTTATTCCCATTGAAACCCAGTAACTACTAATCCTCACCTGCAGTGTAGTACAGCTGGTTTTGTGCATACAGACTTAAACACCTTTTATCCAAAACTGTGTTTATATCCAGACTGAATAGATTTTCTTTTATACAAATGGGTATAAAAATATACATGTCTCTCTCTATATATATTTGTATTTCTACCATACTGCTATTTTCCTTTGAACTGCAAAAATATTTATATTGCAAGACTGGCTGCAGTGTCCTTCTGATATTTTTTTGGACAAAGTTTTATTATGGATGGCTGAAAAGTTATGGTATGCTTTAGGGTTAAAAAAAGAAAAAAGATTATTTCAACATGCCATAAACTTTTGCGATATCGTTTTTGGATAGTTCTCTGTTCAAGCTAGCAGTTTACCTGATAGTCATGAGTCAAATTGCCTGACCCCTGGACAATGCTGAATTGTCCAGCACAAGGCATGGTACTCACATGCACATGAATTGAGGCACCTGAGCAACAGAAATGGTCAGATCAAGTTATTCCACTTATCCTGCAATGTATAAGAAATTCTGGAACAAAGCACTCTTCCCAGAACCAACCACCCAGTTCCTCTGGGGATAGGGATGCTTTTCTCTGTGTACTAAATCTAGTAGGCACTCCTGTAGGTATTTGCTTAAGAAAATATCATGAGAATCAGAATTTGCTTTAGATGTTTAAGGCCAGCAGGAAGCTCCTCCAGCTTACTAAATGGGGGAAGCAAGAAAAATCTAAAGGTCTGGATATACATATTAAACCCCATAGTATTTAATTTCAAAGTTTCTCCATAATGTATTTCATACATTCATTACATTCATCTATCCAGTAGTCCACACACTGGTTTTGTACACAAATTTCTCATCTTATGCAAATGGATTGCCAAATAATTTTAGTATTATCCACATGCTTAGTGTTTAACCTAAGCAAAGGCTGTTCTTTAACTTTAGCATGGTGGTTATAACTACCTGGATTTTGTATACAGACATTCTAGAAATATTTTTCTTCAAAATGTCAAAACAAGGGACTGGAAAATATATTAAACATTTACTGTCTGAATGTCTCAAAGGGAAGATTCATCACTTAATCTGAAGTCCTATGTGAAGCTTGCCAGGTTTAAAGGGCTCCCAGACATCTCCTATTTTACCATTCAGTTAAGAAATCTAAACTTGCTTCTAAGAGACTCTAAAGTAATAAGAGAATCACATTTTTTATGGCAAGAAACTGAGGTGTGTTTATTGTCTGTCACAAATGTCACTTACCTGGTATTTGTTCATCTGATAACAGGTAACTTGGTAACACAAAATACACGTCAAGCTGTGAAGAGCCAATTTCATTTTGATTTGTCTCAACACTGATTGTCAGAGGCATGTGGAGGAGGAGTTGCACATGTGCCGCTTGCAGGAGGCTGCTAAAATGGGATTAAGCAAGTCTAGCTTTTCTTCCACACACAGAGCACCAGACCAGAAGCTTCTCCTTTCAGGAGGATTTTTTCTGGTTTGTACGAGTGGAGTGGTAAGAGTATTCTGGGTTAAGTTCTGCGCAGAGGCCATGCAGCATGTCTTCACTGTCTATTTCAATAAAGAATTTCACAACAACTAAATCTGTCACTACTTGTACTACAGTGCTCAAGTTTCCTAGGTGGGACCTGTGTGCCAGGTGATGGCCAGGCACATAGTCCTCTCTTTCTCAGCTGCACCACGCAAGACACAACATCAAATGTCTCTGACTGTCCCTGGCCTAATGGCAGTGAGAACACAAAATAGTCAGATATAGAAGCCCTAACTCCATCGCAGTAGTGGAAAATAGGAAATCAGATGTTTGGTACTGGGAGTGACACCTATTGGCTACACAGAAACAATGCCTATAAATGGCTTCTTAAAGGATGGTTTGGTTCCTGATTCCAAGCAATATTAATTCCTCCCCTTAGGGTACTTCGGCACAATCCACAATAAGAGCTAGGACCAAGAGAACATTTTCCATCCAGTGAACGCAGGATGATCTGCAATACACCTCTTCAATTTCAGAAAGCAAAAGATTATGGTTCATGCTATGCCCCATGTGCACTACCTTGTCCTGTCAGTTTATATAAACAAGCTAAATAGATTACTAGAAGTGGCAAATTATAGTATTTAAGTATTAAATAGCACATCCTTTTAGCTCCAACAAACAGAAGCCGTGGCTCTAGAGAACTGCATGGTCAGATTATCTGCTTAACAGCCAAGGAAGAACATGTATTAGTATAGGACAGTACTGTTGCACTTACATCAATGATGGGTTTGAAGTCCAGAAGTCAGGAATCACCTCAACAGAAAGAGCAGTAGAAGAGTGGCCCAAAGAGGAAAATTCTTCTTGGTGGGATTGGCTTACGTCATGGTTACCAAATTGGAGACTGCTACAAAACCCATTTATGGCAGTCATTGTAATTGTTGTAGCGTGTGTGCCTGCCTTTATTATGATTCAATGTTACAGTAGTCGTAACACTTTGTGCTGGAATGAAACATTGAGGTTTGCCTAAAAGAGACATAATCTCAAGAAAAGGGGGGACTTGACAGCTTGACAGACAACAGACATTTTCAGTTCCTGTTGAAGTTGTAAAATAGAGCCTAAAGACTAACTAACAAAACAGATACAAGAAAGTAAAAGTAGACAAAAAGGGTGTTAAACATAGCTATAATCAGTAGATAAGCAGATAATGATGAACCATAGTGACTTTTGTGGCAAAGCCATTTAACAAGATGAAAGAGTAAGCCATAAGAGAAGTTCAAGGTGAGGTCATCTGCAACACTGGGGGCACTCAGTGAGTATGACCACCAGAGACCCCTTAGAAGACTCTGCAGGACCACAAAAGGACTCCCAGTAAGAGGAAGATGCATGCAAATCAGTTCTAGGAAACGTAGTGTTTTGTGTATTAGCTGGGAAGTACATTGTAATGAATACATATGATCATGATGGAATAAATAACTTCTTGAAAAGTTTCATGACACACCTGATTAGGGAGATATCCTCTGAGTGTGTTCAGCATGCTGTGAATAAAGAATGCCTTTCTTCCCAATGCTTCAAATTGTGTTAGAAAGTTTGTTTTCTAGCTGAAATCACCCCTGGTATCACCCTTGCCTAAATACAAAATGTCTAGTGCCTTTGGTTGCAAGGCTAGACCATATCAGCTTGTATTCCATTGTTGCAGCATATGTTACAGTCCAGATGGTACACAAAGTATCACCACACAGTATCAGAAAGCTTTAAGCATCCACCTATACAGAGTAACACCATACCTCTTCAGAAGGCTGCAGGCACCTGCCCATCTTGTTCTTTAACCCAGCCCTTTATACTCTTCTTCTTACATTCATTGCCACCTGTGTGCCCTCTATTCCCTGTGTGGTTGCTCAGCACATCTGGGCACTCCGTGGCTCAGTGCTTTCAATGTTGCTCACCTGCTTTTCACAGCTGTACCCACTGGGGATGAGGCTCAGACACAGCCCCACTCCCAAGCACCACAAACTGTGTGCCTACATTCCAGCGTGCCAGTGTCTGCAGAAAAACATTCATCTGATGCTGTTACCTCACAAGCGATCAGCAAATACGCACCGTGAAGGCAGAAAGCCCCGTGTACCCACCTTCCTCCAGGGCTGCACAGCACTGCCTGTGAAGGGCCGATGGAGACACTACCTGAAAACCACTTCAGGCTCCTGGCAGGGAGTGGTGGTGGTGGTGTGTGGAAAGAAAAAAAGAACCTGGGCTTTAAAAAACCAGATGTAACCTACATCTGGTAGATTGGATGAAGATGGTCTCTTGTTCATTCACTCTTTTTTCCTAGGGTTACTCTTCTGAAATTAGAGATTATGTGAGATATTATTTAAAATCACCAACCTAATAGCATCCCAATTCATATGCAGATCCAGTTATGAATTATGAATTAGCTTGCAATTTTTTTTGTACCTCTGTTTGAATCCTGAGTAAAAAGTGCATTACTTTAAAACAAATCTCAGATGAAATACATTAAATTAGAAACAAAACCATATTAAGAAAGGACAAAGCCTGCTACTAAGAAAAATTAACTGCTCTTCATTAACCAAAAAGCTGTCCACACAGAAAGTGCAAAGAAAATAATTCTTAATCATTACCCCCCCCAAAAAAGCATAACAAGGTCTTAGATAAATTCAGCTGAGAAACTGAAAGTCCACTGAATTGATTTTCATGGATTAAAATGTAACACAAAACTAAAAATCATAGTCATGCTATTTTTGAAAAGAAATAAAAAGCAGACAGAAAAAAAACATCTTGAAGTTTGGAGTGTGTCCAAATTTTTAGTGTAAACAATAGAATTTACACTATATACTAAATATATAATACCAAACAATAAGTGTTAATAACAGTACGTTTCTATTATAACACTAAAACTACTCTATGTTGGTAACTCCTGTCACAAGGAAAAATTTGCAGAGTGGAAAATATGATGCAAGTACATATCTTTTTTAGTCACCATGCTCTTCACAATAATTACATTATCCACTTCACTGGATAAGAATCTCTTCCCTAAACCAACCTTCTCCAATGACTTTCCTTCTCCACCCTACAAGAAGGTTTAGATATGAACACTGGCTACTAAACAGACAGTTTCTAAGCACCTACAAAGGGAGTACACAGTCTAAGGAAGGTTGTCATCTGAGAAAACATGATAGCCTTGGCATTGTCATTTCTTATGAAAGAATGCTAATGACATGTTGGAGACTGCCAGCAGTACCTCCCCAAGGCAAGGTAGTTTTCAAGGAGGAATGGCTCTGTCCAAGCCACATCATTAAAAATGTAATGGTTATGGAGACCATATGTTTTCCTTGTTACAGATGTAGTCATTAAATTCTGCCTTTTCCAGTTATAAATTGTTCTTGTAGGCAGGATGACAACTCAATGAAGAAAATAAAATAGGCAGTTTTAGTCTTTTTTTTACACATATGTTCTAGTAACAGCTTTTCAAAGAAGCATGTAACACAGTCAGGGTTTTGTTGCCAGTTTCACATAGTATAGGGATGAAATGCAGACCCACAAATTGAACAATGTTTTGCTAATGGCTCACCAAAAAAAAAAAAAATCTAGTAATAAAAAACCAATTTCCCCAATGAATTGCAAGTAAAAATACATTAAAAGACAGAAAAATTACCAACTTTGAATCCACATGCTTACTTCAGGAATAGTGGCTGTGAAATGCACTTTACTCACAACACTTCAGTGTTAGCTGAAAATTTCTTTAATAGTCACAAAATTGATATTCAAAAAGCATGAGCAAGAAACTGGTAAAGCAATAAAGACCATGTAAATAAACAGCCACACCAACACTAATAGACACATCCAATAGAATTTCTCCACAAAATACACATTTCCTAGACAAGATTATAACCAGAGCTCTGTAGCTCACAAGGTTGTTTCTAGTGACTAAGCCAGGTATATTTTTTGCATATGAGGTTTATGTCTTGCCAAACTGCATCTGAGTATGTGACAACCAATAGGAGCAATAATTTATCTTCAGACAATTCATACACCCCAGCTTGGCACACATAAGGATTTTTTAAAGGTTCACCAAGGTTTTGAAAGCTTTGCTTGACTTCTCTTTGTGTCCTGGGTAAGTCAACCTGTGAAACTGAAAATTGCAGTTTTGAAATACAGTTTGCACACTCCCCAGCTTGGCACACATAAGGATTTTTTAAAGGCTCACCAAGGTTTTGAAAGCTTTGCTTGACTTCTCTTTGTGTCCTGGGTAAGTCAACCTGTGAAACTGAAAATTGCAGTTTTGAAATCGAGTTTGCACACTCCCCTCTGAATTGCTATCCATTAATTTGGCACAAGGCAAGTACACTTTCCTTTCTCAAGGAAATGTTAATGTTAATGGTTTTCTGCATGCTCTGAGCTTCTTCTGTTCTGTGTATATCAGTGGATATGAGAATGCCCACATCAGAGCACTGCCTCCAAAAGTGAGCTACCTGGAGAGGCGCAGGGAGTTCCTTAGTGCCTTGCTTTGACTCTAATCATAGAACGCTTTGAGTTGGAAGGGACTTTAAAGATCATCTCATTCCAATCCACCTGCCACGGGTAGAGACACCCTCCACTAGACCAGGTTGCTCAGAGCTCCATCTAGCCTGGCCTTGAAAACTTTCAAGGATGGAGCATCCACACCTTCTTTGGGCAGCCTACTCCCCCTGATGAAAAACTTAAGTATTAAGTGAGCTCTCTATGACTGTTCCAGCTGCAGCATTTTTTTATCCAGAAAATCATATTTTGCTCTTCAGAACCATTAACTCTTTAATAAATTCAGAAATAATACATGTTTTGAAAATCATAAAAAAACTACAAAAACCCCACTGTCAGCTCAATTTTAGCTCAAACTTCTGCATTCTGAAAAAGAAAAATGAATCTAGTACCAATACAATATTTTAACATAACATAAGGACATAATGGGGATGACTGCTGCTACAAATATCCTTTTAAAGTTCTCAGCTTAAAAATAACTACCAAATTTTCAATGATAGAGGAGCCTTTATTGTTTAAAATAAGCTGTATGAAGATCCAGATCCAGGGGATCTTCATACCTTCCAAACTAATAAGTTTTTTCAGATAAAAAGCAAAAGCAAGACATTTATATGATTGCAAAGAATATTGCAATATAGTTTCCATAGTTTTTAAAGAAAAAAATTGCATTTAAAACTTTCAACTGGTGAATATCACTAAGCACTCAGTTCTTGCAGGCAGCTCTATAAAAAACACTTAATGTATCAGCTCTGACTCAGCTCTGATAAATTTTATCAAAATTTATATTTTGATAAATATATCAAAAATTATATATTTAACATATAAATTTGCTTGGTCGGCCAAAATGATGCAAATCAAACTCTAGTAGATTTAAATGCCCTAAAAGATTTTTGTATTGGCTTCATCAAATCGACATAAGATTGACTATTTGTATTAAATGTGTGAACTTAGACCAGACTCAGGTATCTTTATTTTCTCCTAGAAAGGACCATTTAAAGCCTTCAAAAATCAATGCTACTGAAACAAAAACAGAATATTGCCATATTTAAAATAGAAAAATGTTTATATTTTACTGAAACATAAAACATCAAGAATTCATATTTATCATATGAAACATTAATGTGGATTGTAAAGTACCACAGCCTTGTTTAATTAGATTACAATTTACAGGGCATTGAGTGGAACGAGTTATACTGTAAATACCCACACATCTCCTGCTTTGAAATGTAAGCATTCTGCAAACATTTACTCTTTTGGTATGCTGCATACACTGGAATAGTTTCAGCTTGACCAAACATTTGCTACTGCAAATAGAATAGTCAAGCTTCTTAAAGGATATTCAAGAAGTTGTGCTTTACACTACTACTATTTTTCTATTAGGATTTGAATACTGTTCTCATATACCTAAAAAATAGCACAGTCATGCCATTTTTTATTTACTGATGTTTACAATTCATGTAACAAATGACTCAAAGTGGGTAAAATACAGACTTAAACTTTCTTTAAAAAGCCTCTGGGCACAAATGAACTGCATGACATCTTCAGGGGGAGTCTGGTCTCAGGCACTTCTGGAGCTTGGTCCAGCCCAGAAATGCTATTATGTTTTGCTAAGATAGTGAGCACATAAGACTCTGTGACTCGGCTCACTCTTCCGTTGTGCCATCTGTCTCTAGTAGCAAGGAAAGTATCACAAATAAATGAATCTTTAAGAGCTAAAACTTGTCATATAGTTTCTAACTTGAGAACAGAAAAATAACACTGAACGATTCCACCAGAGTCAACCGATATAAAATGTTTCTTTTTTTTTTTTTTTTCAGTAAATCTTTAAAGATACTGAGGACTTAAAAATGCAAAATGACATCTAAAGTATCTTGCCAGTAGGCTACATTTCACTGCCTTCAGCAAAATGAGCTGTCTGGTTTTTTAAGCACCTACCTTCATGACTTTCCTGGTGCCTTCAGCACACTAGTCCAAGCTGACTTATGTTGACCAACTGCACTGCTGAGTAACTTACCTACTGAATGGTTTGCAGACTGAAGTATTACTAAATGGGAGCAGGGTTAACAAGAACACATCTCAGAAGTACATCAGCTTCTCTTCCATGAGTGCTTAAAAACTCAAAAAAGTCTGCCCCACAAGCCCTTTTGTATTGTTGCATTTAATGTAATTTGATTACCTCACGAGTCTGTAAATATTTATTTGTTTTTACTAAAACACAAGTTATTTCACTTGGCAGGGGCTACAAGCTTTGAATGTTTTGCTAATAAGACGCATTTCAACAGAACGTTTTAAAATCAAGAGCGTTTCGGAAAGCCATAACAAAAATGTAGTTTAACATTGTTTTCAAATATTTATTACAACAACGTATAAACTCTTTTCATCCCAACAGGTGTTCTGCCCGCAGTATCTGTAACCTAATAGCCACATTATCCAAAATTGTCAGTTAAATAGCAATGAGTCTAAAAACTCCACCCTCGTTCCCATCAGGCACTTTTGCTATTGTCTAGGACCACAAAGTTACAGTAATAACTTAGCTAGCAAAAGTACAAAGTCACCAACAGGAAAAGTCAATGTGCTTGCGCACACAAAACCTTTTTGTCTTTTTTAGAAACATGCTCCTGGCTATCAAATATGGGATCCAAAACTCTAATCAGCACTAGGGCTCATTCTTTTTGCTACAAAAATTTCCACCAGCATTCTCAGGATCTGACATAAGCCTTTTTGGCTGCCTCCTAGGGTTATGATAGCTTAGAGTCACAGATAAGCAAGCCTGGAAGTACAAATCCTGCCACAATAGTTCCCATCTTTCCAAACACAAATGAAAATAACAGCTTTATGCAGTGGAAGAACATTTAAGGAGCATATAATACATATCATTAGAAATGAAGTTAATGGAGGGCCAGGGGAGTCATCCTAAAGGACTAACAACAAAAGCAGTTTAAGTATTTGCTACATAGGAGTCTGGAACGAGCTGGCCAGCACCTCACTTCAGCTACACTTAGGGCAGGTGAGCCACAGCAGAACAGGTGATACAAAAACAAACAACAGGGAATCACAGATGAGAAAGCTTACTTCATTTTGTGACCAAAGATGAATGATATAACAGAGGGTATATGGGATATTAACTTAAACATACCTCGAACCTCCTGGTTTACAGAATTGTGCTATTTGTTTAGAAGGTAAAATAAATAAGGTTTTTTCCATGAAGAAGAATGTATTTTGGTTGAGTTACCATCCCTGGAAGCGTTCTAAAATGAGCAAATGTGGCACTTCTCAATATGGTTTAGTGGCCGTGGTGGTCCTCAGTCACTTGACGATCTCGGAGGTCTTTTCCCAGCTTCGTAATTCTAGGGTTTGTCCAAGGAGGTGCTCCTTTCAGGCGGACAGCAGGGTTGTGCCTTCCGGGGGCCGGCGGCAGGGCTCGGGGTGTGTCTAGAAGCCGGCGTTGGTCCGGGCTCGGCCGCTCCGCGCTCAGGCGCGGAGATAGACGTTCTTGAGGCGGCTGAGGCGGGCGCCGTGGCTGCGCACCGTGAGGGCCAGCAGGTCGTACTTGTCGCGCAGCCCGCTGGAGACGTGGCGGGTCTCGCGGAGCAGGGCGCGGGCGTGCAGCAGCAGCCCCAGGAAGCTGTCACCCAGACGGGACTCCTCCCGGCCGCCCTGCTCCTGGCCCTGGCGGAATTTGCCCTCCAGCTCGCTCAGGGATCGGTCCGAGCTGGAGTAGGCGTCGCTGATCTGGGCGGACTCGCGGCGCAGGTAGGTACCGTAGCTCTCCTCGCCGTCCAGGTCGTAGGAAATGCTCCTGCCGATGCCTTCCAGCACCCGGCCCGCGTCCTCCACCTGCCGCCCCAGCACCGTCAGCTCCTCGCGCAGGCTGAGCCCGCCGCCCGCCGCTACCGCGCCGCACTGCCGCTGCCCGCTCACCCGGAACACCAGCTGGCACCGCTCGGGGTCGTCGTTCTCCTCGTAGTCCCCATCGGGGACGAAGTAGTGGTGCAGGCTCCCGTTGGACATCTCGGGGTACAGCGGCCCCTCGAAGTACCCGCGGCAGACGCTGCAGAGCCAGCACAGCCACGCCAGGCGCAGAGGGAGCGGCATGCTGCGGCCGACGCGCAGCCTAGGGCCGCCCGTGCAGCATGGGGCCGGCCGGGCCGAGCACGGCAGCGCGGCCGGAGGGCTGGCGGCGCTCTGGGGCCGGCCGCGCCGCGCCGCCCTTAAGAGGCGCAGCCCCGCCGAGGGGGAAGCGGCCCCGCGCCGCGCCGGGCAGGGCCGGGCCGCCCCCGCCCCGGGCACCGGCCGCAGGCCCCGCGAGCACCGCCCCGCGGGGCTGTGACTCGGGGAGGAAGGGACACGACCTCTCTCCCCTCCATAGAAAACCCCTACTTACGAGAGCTTACTCAGCTCTGCTCTTCCCGTTAAAAATTACCGCTTTGCTAACAGCCTGATCTGTACAGCGGCTCAAACACACACCCTGGGACAGAGGGACTTCTCAAAAGTTGCTCAGGCCACATAGTTTGTCATTGATAAAAAACTTGGATGGGAAAAAGATGCAGGATCAAGTATAAAGTGTAAAACAATAAACCTTTGTAGGGTAAGATAGGAAAATGAAACACAAAATTTGCTCTTAAACAAGATGTCTGATGTGTTCAAGGAAAACCCAATTACAGTGCATCCTATGGGCTGACTTCATAAGAAGCACTTGTTTTTCATGAAACAATAGTTTGAGTGAATCCAGTAGCAGAATTGTGGTACAGTTGAATCATGCATGTAACTTTTATAAATCTGTCTTTACCATTTTTGAGTTGTTAAATTAAGGAGAGATCACAAAAAGAAAGGGTCTGTAATGTTACCAACTCCTTTCACATAATTTTTCCTCATTCATTGAAAAAAATCACCACCTAGCAAAGACTATACCAAATCCTGAAGTCATCCAGAGTTAAAACTCCTGCTGCTGTTTGTGGGAGATTTGCCTGCAACAGTATTTATGTTGTCTCTATAAAGTAAGTACTTTAACTATCATCTTTACAATTTTTGCATGTTGTAAATAACAATGGTGCTTACAGTTCATTTAGGTGGGGAAATAAGCCAAACACTTGAGATGTATCTCTGCTTTTTTAAGGCTTATGGGGCTCAGGGGCCTTTGTGTCTACCATTTCTTATGCTGCCATCATTTTAGACACCTATTGTGGGAATCCCGGCCTTATTCTGGGTTCCCATGTGGTGGTGAAATTCCTCCTCCAACCCGTGCTTCCAAAGAAAAACTCCGCAGGCTTTTGCTGTTCGGTCTCAAGGCAGTTTATTGTGAGTTATCTAAAAGATTGTCTTCTTGGGCTGCGGCTGCTTGGTCAGCGGCCCAGGCAGAGGCACACACACACCCTGACATCCTCTCTGTCTGCTGTCTTCTTCTTCTCTCTCCTCACCCAGGGCTGTTGCTATCTTTTATATGATATATTACGTATTACATGTTTATAGTTTTCCCCCAATACCTACTACCTATATTACAAAGTGCTTTTCTACTCTAAACCAATCTGTGAGTGCCAACGTCACCAAGAACATGGAGGCAAGGAAGAAGGAGGAAGAACAGGATCAGCCCACTTTCCTCCATCTTAGAACTTCTGACCCCCATGTACAAAGTAAAAATCCCCCTGTAAATGTGCTAAAAAAATTTCCCCTCTACTTTGTAATTACTTTTACCATATTATCTAACCCTTTGTGACTGCTTGTTCCATCTCCAAAGTTGGTAACTCATTCCATGGCTCAAACTCAAAATCACAGCTGTTTCCAGCTGTTTGCCAGGGTCTAAAATGCTTCTGACCAAGACCTGGAACCTCTAAAAATGTCTGAGAGACATTTTGAGTTCCGACAACATATAATTCAAAAGCAGTCTCAAGCCCCTCCTCATATCAGCTTCTTCCTGTAATCACAAGTTATCCTGTCTCTGGGCACACATGAAGCAAATAGCTGCTGTAGAGATCATCTGCTCATCTCAGTTTCAAGTGTACTGAGCTCCATAAGGTGCTCCCTTCTTTGCTGACTGTTCCTTGAGGGAAGGCACCTATTCCCATGTGTCTGGTAGGTTCCTGGAAGCTCAGTGATGGACTTAACTACATGGCCAGACCCTTTAATGTAAGACACATAGTTACTGAGTGCAAGCTGTCACTTCCATGTAGCCTTTAATACTCCACAGTAACCTGGGATATCAGTGTGCCTGGGTATTGACTTCAGAGCCTAGTGAAACACTTCACATAAATGCAGACAGTCATACGACTAACACCAAAAGACAAAAGCAAAAAATCAACCAACCAGTCAGACAATCAACAAAAAACTAACCAGAGACAGCATGAGCAATCACTGAAGCCTTCACTCACTGAATTGATTTAAAATAATCTCTGCAAGTTATGGAGTCATTTGAGATCACAAACACCTCAAAATGAGAAATATTTACAGTGTCTGGGCAGCTTCTCTTTCCAGGCAACTTTCTGTTGAGAAGCCCGGCTAGACAAGTTATTGTAACAAAAACACTCAAATCATTTGGAAACATTCAAAATTTGTAATTAATTTCACAAAACACTCATATAAATAGGTTGAATTAGGCTAAGGTACTGTGCTTCAGCTTTCTATAAAATGTTTAAAGCTTATTCAACTGAGGCTGTTTGGTATTTGTTCTCAGTCTCTGTTAGCCAACAGGGGCTCCTTGAAACAATTATATTCCCAGGGTGCTCCTGTTTCACCTAATGTTTTTTTTTTTTGATTCTTGTTCTCTGCCAATCATAGTACATTGTCTCCATCCATTTCCACCCGGGCTGTTATTACTGACAGTCAGCTGATTTGGCTGGTACTTGGGTTCTACTGGACTCCCCTTTTGATATCTCCTCATGGAGATGCACTGTAAATCACCCAGCTATAGCTTGGTCAGCATGGTTATGCTTTCACCAGTGCCACAGAGAGTAAAAAAAAAAAAAAAAAAAAAAAAAAAACCAAAAAAAACTCAGCCTTAGTAAATATGTTTTCTCTTTGTACATTTAGAGACTAAGAGGTATATGCTGTTTCCTGCTGCAGCTGCTGCCTGCTAGTGCTGTTTTCAATTGGGCACACATTATCCAGGTTTAATTTAAATTTTATATCCAAATAGTCTCACCCCAATGAAAAGCAGACTTGGAATGTCTATTTTTGAAGGAAATCTGCAATTTGGGATCTGCAGTCTTAATGACTCAATGGGCATAGGTTTGGTATAAACTGGAACTTGAAAGATACACGACAGCCTGATACAAGACAATACCTATTACAGGTCAGGATTACAAGGCAACAGAATTCTAAGTTTTAACTGAAAAGCATAAAATGGTGAAAAAGATGAGGGCTCACACTGACAGAACAAGACTGTGAATGAGTAGCCACTATACGTTCCAAAAATCACACCTAAAAGACAAAGGTCTCAAGACTGCAATGAGATAATCTAATACGAATACCCTTAAACTGTCCATGAAACCATATGTATACAAATGAAAATCAAGTTGTTTGGTTTTTTTTTCTGAAAGATACTACATGAAAGTAACAATTACCTTTCTCTATCAAGACTTGAGTTGAAGGGTCTGAAATCGTCATCACAGTTAACAGCAGCAGGCACACCACAGCAAAGGCTGAAGAAACAACATAAAAATCAGTCAGTGTAGAACTTTGTAATTTCTGGCAATAACTGGAAGTCCAGAGGGCAATAAAACTGAAGGAAGACAGAAGGGAATTTATCAGGAATACCAGAAACCTGGGGTGCAGAGAACCAGGGAAGTGAGCAAGCTGCTTTTCTGCTGAATGTTGCATTTTCTGCTGGGAGTCCATAGGAATTGCTGCATGACATTGGGTATCTGGGGAGCTTTTGGGATGCATCCAAGAAACAGATCTTCCTTGTGGCACGCTCCCATGAAGGCCCTCATTTAAATCCTGGCATTGTCAAAATACTGGTTGATTTCAGTATTTTATCCTCCATGCCAACTCAAGCATTTAAAAGTTCCTTCTGTATAAATGAGGAAAAAATACAGGAAACCAAAAATAAAGCAGCATACTGGTACTGTTGTCTTATAAATACTTGGCATTATATACTCTGCTGTGGTAAAGCCACTGTTTTTCCACTGAACATTTTCAACAAAGTTTAAAGTAATATAAAGAACTATAGAAATTACACTGCATAACCTGCTTAAGCAGCACCAAAATCAGCCTCCAGCCCAGAAATTGCCTATAAACTGATGGCAAATGCACAGCTCAGTGCTGGACTTAGATGATTTCACTTGTATACATTTTCTTCTGCAAGCTTTGCTCCATCTTTGGTTTTTGGCTCACATGTAGTTGCTATTTCTGTTGTAGATCATGGTAAACTTTGCAACATCAGAATATTTCAGATGTAAATGGCCGTTTATTTGGAGAACAGAAATATGTTATATGGTCCTAAAGGCCCCACAGGCTTCCGAGTATAAATGTTTTCTGACTACTGGCTTCTGTTTTCCTGCTATGAACTGTACTATGCCTTAACATAAAGAAATCTTGTTCTAAAACAAGACTGAAAATTATATGTATGTAATTTCTAGTTGTAGGGTGCAGTGCTAAATGCTCAAATGGTATCAAGTGGGGAGGAAGGGGGGGGCCTGAAATAGTCCATGAAGGAGCAATGCCAGGGATTTTTGTAGGAAAATTGCCATAAGAACATACCAGAAATTCTGTAAAGTGAAAAAAAGGTTTGGGAAATGAAGCTTTTATAACACATTTAGTATTCATTCAGTATAACTTTGCAATACAAGCAGAAATTCAGAATCAGTATTCTGAAGTACAAACCATACTGAATATTTCGGGACCAGAGGAATGTCTGGGGTTTCACTGAAATTTTGAATTTCTCAAAAAGGCATATTTAATTCAGAATTGGAATAGCTGACCAACAGATATCTCAAAAACAAATTTGTAGAGAAAACAACTTTAATGTTAGCTTATTCAAGCTAACTGATTATGATAACCCTTTTCTCCTTCACAAATTTCAGGCTGAAATCACATCTCTATCTGGGCACAGAATCCTCGGAGTCCATTAGCACTGGTCTGTTTTGGATAAGCATTACAGAAAACCAAATTCAAAAAACACAAGTAGCTATAGAAAGATTGGGTATGAGGCTGAATGTGAATACAGCTAATGGAAAAGATCTGTCAGGCTGTTTGTCTCAGAAGAGTTTGCAATAAATATTGAACCTACTTCAGTTTTAGCCAACAACAAAATGACCTTGGCCTTGGCAAAAAAATATGGAAAAAGATTTTACCACAGCCCCATCTCTGTAGTGGGTGCTGGTTTATTTGATGGAAATATAATTTCCTTAAAGCAGAAAACTGAGGCTATGCTCAGTTTGTTTTATAAAGTGAAGCTTTTATAAAGATGCAACTGGATACTTCCTAAGAAGGGAAAAGGTTAAAAGAGAGTCAAAGCTGGATAAAAATGTACTAGTATTTTAGTAGTACAGTTTCTGCCTGTTGATGAAAAGCCCTGAACCCCAAAAGGGATATTGCTAGCATCTCTTTGGCAAGGTTCCTGAAGTGGAAATAATAACACTTCTTCATTGGAAATGAAAACACTTAAAAAACATCATTGCTGGCCAGCACATGGAGACATTTTCCAATTACTGTAAATGTGGTTTGTTATAGAGACAGCATCTCATGCTTTTAACATGTTGATTTTATTTTCAGTCCTTTCTGTGTTATTTTTAATATTCCCTGTAAGCATGAAAAGGCTGCATGTGGAAACACATACTTTGCAAGTTGTTACAGAAACACAGTTCACTAATTATTCATTAAAAAATGCTTTCTCCTTCCATCTAACCTGTTAGGAGTAAGATAAGATTTTAAAACCCCCAAAAGTTTTTTTTTCCTTCTCTCCCTGTCTCACAAAGTAGAGAAAGTTTACAATCTGACATGTAGTTCTCAGGCAGGAGTAGCAAAGAATTTAAATAAAAGCCTTGGAAGAAATCTTTAAGAGTCTGGTGAGGAAATGTTGATGTCATCTCCGACAGGATTAATCCATTTATAGAGTTTCTCAGGTTTTGTAGACCTGTGATCTAATGAATTCATTTGAGGCAAGGTCTTGAAAACATAAATTTTCTGAAAGCTGGATTTTGCCAGGTCTGTTCTTCAGGTCAATTCCCCAACAATTTAAACACACTTAAGAATTTCCAGTTTTACCATCTTTATAAGGATGATATTTTCTGATTTATACGTAATCTTATATATTAAGATCAGACATGAATTCCTGAATAAAAGCTAGATCCTGACACATTTATACTGATTATTCAGCAAATTTCCTCTCCTCACTAATCTTCTAAATTCTTTGCTTGTGAATTTAAAGGAGGAGTCTACCTGTTTAGGCTAACCAAATACATGTAGTTTTATTAAATATGTCTCCACGGAGGATTAGCCTTCCTGCCTGAGGTAAAACTGAAATAAAAGTGCAGATAAAAGAAAGATGAGATGGGAAATGTAAAAAAAAAAAAAAAAATCATATTATTTAACTAGTTTTATCTCCTCTCAGCCATCTTTCCAAGCTTCTATAGTAAAATTCATTGTATTTACAGATCTGTTTTTTAAGAGTTGAAAAATGTCCTTTTTGTATCCTAACAAATTCACTCAGATTTTTATTTAGTTGTTTTTAACAGTGTATTAAACTTAAAACTAGTCAGATGTTGTATGTGAACAGCATAAACTGGGACATATGGTTTCAATTCAAATATACCAAAATCTCTGTGTTAAAAAAAAAACAAAAACCGAACACAAAAAACCAACATTCCCTTTAATAAACATTTTAATAAAATTCTACTTGAAAAAGCAGGTGAAGGAATTACTTACAGTCAGCTGTATATTTATTTTTGTGCAGCCATGGCTGACTATTCCACAGGTTTTTAATGACTCAGTGCACACAGAGCACTCATTCAGCAGCCTAAACAGTGTGTTATTCTCCCATACTTGAGGCTGGAGCAGAATGTCAATATGGAATTTATACCTCCTACTACAGTTTATGATTTTTATTTGGAATGGCATGGCTTAGGAATTGGCATTCAAGGTTATTTTCTTTTGGCTTTGCAGATCCTTCAATGAATGCTGGTGAAATTTTGCCTCTGCAGCTCGACCTGGAGCCCCAGCATGGCTGTTTGCCCTGTCACTGAACCAGTGTAGGAGTGCTTCTCAAAGCTGCAGGAACATGACCTGCCTGCTTCCACATTTATGGTCAAGAAACAAAGACCTATGGCTGGCTTTAAAGTCTGGGGGCTAGTTTAGGCTTGGGAAATATTACATACAGCTTCTCTACCTTGGTTGCCTTGGATGAGAAAGCCCCACTGGGTGTCACTCACAGCCTCTGTACATCATACTTGTTCTCACATACCAGTTTGTTCAGGTTCTTTAATCCCACTGTGGTTTATACTCCCAGAGATTGTGCCAGCTGTGCAAGCTTTCCCTAGGCACTATCTTTCCTGGGTGCTGAAAAGTCTGAGGCAGCAGTGCTGGAGCACCTTGAAAAATTTGGAAGGGTTCCCCACAAGATTAGATAGGTGATGCCTCAGTGTCGATATGCAAAAGGATCTCCCAAACCCACAAAAGCATACAGAAAAGCAGATTACCTCTAGTAACAGAATAAATGCTTCTGTTTCACAGTAAGCAGTTTTAGAGGCACTTAATTCCCTATTCAGAGTCCTAAAAAGGTTCAGCAAAACCAAAGCAATGCTGTAACAACTATTTGAAATTAAAATTAAGAGGGTATATTCAAAAATAAGTATCTGGAAGGCAGGACAGGACAGCCCATCCTCTCCAAAGGAGTAGCCCAGAGTAAATCTCTGTGAGTTAAATGGCTGCAACATGCTATCACACCATAGTTTGGGTTGGAGGGGACCTTTAAAGGTAATTTAGCCCAGCCTCCCTGCATGGAATAGTGACCCACATTGCAGCAGTTTGTGGAGAACTGCTGCCTGTGGCATGGACTCACATTGGAGAAATTTGTGGATGACTGTTTCCTGAGGAAAACAACACCACAGAGCATTTTCTACCATCCACGGATCAGCAGAGAGGTAAAGTGCTGGCCATTTTTTTGTTCAGCAATATCCAAAACCAGCTGTACAGCTTTCAGATCTACAACCTGACTTGATCCACCTTGTCCCTCAAAAGCTTCTGTCACTCACTGCATAGGTCACCATATAGAAGTTTCCTATTTCTTATGTATTCCTACAGAATGTCAGGAACCACCAGTGAAGAGAGCATCATTATTCATATTCTGATAGCTGATTGCATGGTGGGGCCACACCAGCACATGTCACTTTTCTTCTTCCTCTGATGACAACAGTCCAAAATTTTCACCTTCAGGCCAGTTTGTGATGAATTCCAAGATCCCTGGGCAACTGGGGTTTCCAATTCAAACTTGCTGTTTGATCAGCACGACTCACTTAACATATCATCAGTGGCATGATGTATGGAAGGGACTTTCTTGGATTTTTTTTTTCCAGTACATTTGAGTTTGATTATTTTGCTTTGTTTGCTTGCTTTGTTTTTTTTTTTTTTTTTTTCCCAAGAAACTACTACTTACTTTATCTTGTTTAAACTTTAGTTTAAACTATTGTATTTCCTCAGATGATTCTTTCTTACATTTCTTACATCCAATCAATGTTTTGAATTACTGTACCACAGCTTCAGCCTCATGTGACCAGATGTGGAGGATCAGGCATAAGCACGTAAGAACATTTTTTTCTCAAACTTTCTGACTGACAGTCACGACTGGAAAGTTGTCATTGGAGAAGAAGTGATCTAACTTTTTTCTGCCTTGAGGCTTATGCTCATTGCACCTGTATCAGCTCTCCCCATGCCAAGTCGGTTCCTGAAGGGCTTGAAATGGCTGGTGTGGACCAAATGGCATGAAAAATCCAGTTTGCATGAGAAGTATGCAGCAGGGTAACTATAAAATGAAGTATATCAGTCCCCCCTCTGTTTTTCATCCCTTTCTCTTTGTCTCATTACCCCAGATCTGGACCACCCATGCAGCAGGACCAACACAGGATCTTAAGACTTAGTGATCTACTTCTTCTCTTTCTCTTTCTTCTGCATTTATTTCTCTCCTGTCTTGCTTTGTCTTGGAAAAGTGTGGCTATCATATTACACCCATGATTCTATATAGAAGTTTGTCTGAGGGAGTTGGGATCTTGTTGAAATGTGCTGTAAAAATTAAGGGCTTGTGAGCCAAGGCTTTTGAGACTAAGTAGTGGGCTAGCTGCCAGATTTAAAACAATTCTACAGTAAAGCAGAAGATTCCCTGACACATGGACTGGTGTGTTTGTTCAACCTGACAAGAATTGATAATGAACACCATGCCCCCTACCAAGCAGGTCATGACACCAGGAAATAAAGCTGTAGCTCTCTAGTTGAATAATAAAATTCCCTATAGACATACAAGGTTATGGACTAATATTTCTTTTCCTTTTTTTTTTCTTGCAGTTATTGTCATACCTATATTTGACCAGCTCTAGTAGATGCTGGCAGTTTTACTGTGCCAGTGTTTCTGGAATAGGAAGCAGGGATAAACAGAAGGAGTAAAGACTGGACTACTTGTCATACTTTTAATATATCAGGGAAAAAAAAAAAGACCTCTAGGCAACATAATTCTGTGTTTCAATCATCAGCTACAAAGGACAGAACTTCAGTAAACATTCAGCACAAACAGATGAACAAAAAGTATCAGGTTGAGGTCATATCATTCTTCTAAAAGCACTGAGGAATGCTCATTTTCAGTTTTCCCGGCCTATCTCTTAGTGGCGGCAGCTTCCACTAGTCAGGGATTCTAGAGTAGTTTTGCTTCTAGGGTCAGCTGTTTCAGGAACATTAACTCAGTTTTGCCCCAAGATTTGGTATGCAGCATTTGGAATGCTGAGGATAGTGTGAGTCTGCAGAGTATCATAAGGTTCAGAGAGCCTTCAAATATATATATCCCCAAACTCTTATTTTTCCTTAGGCTTAACAAATTCTAGCAGTTTTGGTGTGTGCAGATTCCTTGATCTTGTTCAGACCACCAAAAAGCATCCCCATCTCCTATAGGGTTTTGGCTGTCTGGGCAGGGCAGTGCAGGTCAGCATCACAGCAACCCATATTCACAGAAGAGGTTTGTTATTTGTGAGTCTCAGGGCAAAAAATTGGCATTATGTTGTATAGCTGGGAAGATGGGATTAAAAAAACCCTTCTACCTGAGCAGTTTGCACCAGAATACTTTTCAATTTTATGCAGCTCAACTCAAAATTTTCTTCAGAGAAACACCCTGACACAAAACTTCTCATCTCAGTGAAATTTTGTGCTTTGAGAGTCCAGACATACAATAAAATACATCTTTTTATCAGCAAGATAACCCTGCTAGTACTACTTTGTGCTCCCTGCCATATTTTGCAGGAAATGTTTAGTCTGTTTGTATCTGTTTATGGAAAGAGAACAGGAATTTCCACAGAAAAAAAAAAAAAAAAAAGAACAGCAAACTGGGAAAAGGCTTTCTTTGTCAGCACTACGATATTAATAGTGCTTGCCATTTCACTCAGCAATAAATAACAACCCATTTGTTTCTTAAAAACAAAAGGCAGCAAGAACACACCCTTAGCCAAAACCATCCCAGGCAGAAAGGCCAAATATTTCTGTAAGTGCAAGACCACATTACTTTTACATCTGAACAGTCTTCAGCATTTGCAGAAAGCAACAGATCTTTTGCAGAGTGTTACTTTTATGTAAATGATGGTCACTATACCACAGAAGTTAGGGCAGGCAAAACTTTCTCATTATTTTTACCATCAAAATGCCCAAGCACTGGCAAAACAATTAAATTTAACTTTGCCACGAGCACAGGATGTGCTGAATACTTGCTCACAATGTCAGCAGACTCTTTCTTTGCCACAAATGTTACGTACAAACCCACAAAGGTTGAAACCTAATGACATTTGGCAAACAGATGTAACATGCATATCGAGCTTTGGGACTTCAAATATGTCCATGTTTACATTGATACCTTTGCAGGATTCATAGTAGCAACAGCACAAAAGGGTGAGAAATCAAGGTATGCCACCTGACATTAGCTCCATGTCTTCAGCATTATGGGTGTCCCTTAACAGATAAAAACAGACAATGGACCCATATATACATCTCATAAAAAAAAATAATTCTTCCATGTTTGGGGTATCAAACACATCACAGATATTGCCCATTCCTTAACAGGGTAAGCAATAGCCAAAAGGACACATTTCACATGAAGAAAAATGCTACAAAAATAAAAGAGGGGGAGTCCAGTAGGAATTCTCCCTCAAGAGCAGCCTGACAAAGCAACGTATCTTTTACATTTTTTTAATCTCTCCAGTAGAGATGACTTAACTGTACATAAAAGGCTTCTGGGTCAGACCACTGATGGAGAAGGAGTTCACCCAGAAGTTACATACAAGGATGTCACAGTGGTCAGTGGAAAGGTCCAGTTCCACTGTGAGCTTGAGGAAGAGGCTATGGGTGTGTTTCTTTACCTACTGGACCATACTGGCTTCCAGCTAAATGTGTCAAACCCAGCCAAGAACAACAATGAACCTCTTTGTCTTTCTAATGCTGTGCTGCCATCAAATGACAGAAGGGAGAATCTGCTGGGCCCTCATCATTCAACCGCTGCTGTTTTGGCCCCTGACCTGGTGGGATCCAGAGCCTCCCCTCAGCACCAATGGAACAGAATGGGCAGTTGGAACTTGGCTTCCTCCCCTGGGTCAGGATATTGTAGATACATCGAGTATTAACACTACTTTTGTTACTGATTTGCCACCTATATGCTTAACATGGAATCAAACAAATGCCTCTTTACCTTGTGCTAACTTTTCTGTGCAATTGCATTCAATATATGCACATTCAGACAATGCAAGGAAATTGACGGTTACTACATTGCCAGTCATTCTGTCTGCCTCCAACAAATCTGTGGATGCCAGTCCACCTCATTTCTCAAATGTCATTTTACACCCATCTCCAATATACAGCGTTTGGAATGGACATCAAATATATGACAGTGGCCACAACAGCAGTTCCTACAGTACAGGAGGGTAATTTATTGGGGACCACATGGAATCTTTAAAGAAAGTGGGACCAATAGAACCATTCTCCCATCCCAAAAGGCAAACCACAGTATTGTTTGGCATGATGGTGGGATGGCTGGATCATTAATTCAGTATTATTGAGGTAATAATCAGTTCCGTGTGCATAGATGTGGAAAATGTTGTTACCTGCTTTGGGCAATAGGATATACCAAGTAAAATTAGATGAGAATGCTACAATTGCTACTTCAACACTGCAAGAGGAAGAGTTACTAATGACTTGTACTGCACACTGTATGTTTTTGCTTTAGCTAATGATATATTGATATAATATTAAAATGGTTTGGTTTTTTAATCTGCTGATTCATTTGTTTTCAACTCCTGTATAACTTATGGAGATATGTGTAACTATTCTGTCCTTCCTCAATTTAAAAGAAGTTTCAAAATTTGGGCACCTGTAAATCTGACTCAGTCTTGGGAAGGACAGAATGGTCTCTTGCAATTGGCTCAACTAGTCCAAGAGGAAATCCATATTTCTGGGTTGGTTAATCTTTGCTATTGTTTATGCTGTAATAACATTAACCACAGCCCCTGTGACTGTCACTGTTTTAACTCATTCCACTCAAACTGCTCACAAAACAGTTACAAACACAAGAAAACACTGATAAAAAAATAACGGCCAAATTAGATGCCTTGGAAAGTGCTCTTATACAGGTAGGCAAGAGAGTTGAGGCCCAAAAAACTCATCTATCCCTGCACTGTGATTGGGAACATATCCATAATTCCTTATGTGTCACTCCCCTTCCAAGGAATTACACAGAACAGAATTGGGATGCAGTAAAAATCCACCTCCAAGGGGCCTTTGATAAAGTCTTAGAATATACAGTCACTTCACACTCATTTCAAAGATCAACTCGGAACTTTACAAACTCTGCAGGAACAAAAGGTGTTGACAGATCTGAAAAATTATCTCTAGAGCTTGGCTAAATCCAAAAAATTGGTTTTCTGTGATAAATTTACAAGTTTGGGTTTTCATTGGACTGAGTTGTCTAGCAATAATCTCTTTAATCTTCTGCCTTGCCCTTTTTAACATAATCAGAGCTGTTACAAGCAAACAAAAACAAGTAATGGTTACCTTAGCCTTAACTATGACTCCTTTAAAAAGAAAAGGGGGAGAGGAAAGGAAACAGCAAAGCCTGGCACTGCAGAAAATTCCTGGGAAGCATGAGAGAAAGTAGTTTACACACTATCTGAGAACAGGAAAGGCATCCTGTTTCTTCTAAACCTGAAAACCTTGAGGAAACTAACAAATTGTCAGGCCAATGGATTTATTACAGGCCTGCAGCCAGGTTATGTGTGAAGATTCTCACAAAGATGCACAAAGATTCTCACACAAAGGGTGTACATACTGCCTTACCTCTGCAATAAACTGATTCATTTTGCTCTCAGGTTGTGAGTCTCATTTTCATGTGCGACAACCTATAAATGTTCTTTCCAACCCAAGACATTCTATGATGTAACTGGAATTCAAGTAAAGAATAATATTGTGCTGTACTAGATTCAGAATTCAAACACAAATGTTTGAAACAGGAACAGAATCAGGCAAAAATAATCGAAAAAAATTGAACCTGAAATGCTTCATTGGAATGCCTCATCTTCAACATGTTTTCACTGAACCCAAGACAGGAATTTGTGGCTTCCCACAAGAGCAGTTTCCTAATGATATGGCAATTATACCCAGGTGAGGTCCAGACACTGCCAACAAACATTACTTATTAGCAACAGGTTTAAGAATGACTAATCCACTAAGCATCTGAAAGAGCTGCTTTGCTAAAAAAAAGTTTAATTTAGTTTGATCTAACTCAAGGTAGACTTTGAGGAAAATATAATTTCCTGGAGGCTTGAAACTTGACTTCTCAGGGACCTTCACAAGGGAATTTTGGATCCCTGAAGATAGTCAGGGGCTCACAGATGGCTGCTGTGGTGGATGATGTGTGTAATTCTTTCCATTACCTGATTGCATGCCTGCTTTTGCAGGATAAAGCTGTCAAAGAATGACACCTAAAAATGTCTTATGAAGAATTTCACAGGAAATAATATTTTATTAAATCTTCAATCATAGTAAGAAGCTGTCTACGTTTACTAATAGATCACCCTTCAAAAGTAAACTGGTTTTTACCCAGTTCCCAGAATTAATGGAAATTCTTATCCCTTGTTTAGGCTTACTGTGATATTCCATAAAATACCTGGAACATTCTGCTTATGAATTTCTGATATTTCCAATTTCTGATTGAGTAATTTTTCCTTTGTTAATTTTCTTAATGCATCAGTGGAGGCTAAAAAAAAAAGAGTCCTTTATCTTAAAATATGTAAAAATTAAAATGTCACTTTAAACTAACAGCCAGGTCAATTCACTCAACGATCAAGTATTTTTACATCTCTACAATAAGACTGCTACCATGTATTTAATTCTTTGATTAACACTGTTCTAATAACATTTTGGAACACTATAAATCTTAGAATCACAGAATGGTTTGGTTTGGAAGGGACCATAAAGATCCTCTAGTTCCATCTGCCCTGCCATGGGCACGACACCTTCCACTAGACCAGAGCCCCATCCAGCCTGGCCTTGAACACTTCCAGGGACATGGCAGCCACAGCTTCTCTGGGCAACTTGTCCCAGTGGGTCACCATTCTCACAGTAAAAAATTTCCTCCTAATATCTAACAAGTTAGAGAAAATGTAATACAAAGATGTCGTGGATTACAAAGGTATCTTTTGGTGCCAGTAATGATTATTTGACAATCCCAAATATGTTACAGTGATGGTTGTTATTTACCACCAAAGCAATGTACAGACCAGGGGTAAAATTAATGAAAAAAAAAAGTTACAAAAATTGCAGTCAGCATTGCTGAAGGGGGATGAAATTGGAGGACTGAGCAGGGTGGAAAGTTACAGACATAGTTATAACAATATTTAAAATTCCAGGGAGAAATTGTTGTTGCTACTCCCAGGATGGAATGTGGTCGGCATGCCCAACTTCCCACACACAATACATGCTGAGGGGACCTAAGTGGAGGGTGGCACGAAGTGGAAACACCAAGATCAGGCTCTGCTGAAATCCCTGCAAAAGGGGATACTAGGTGATACCTGGTACCTGATAAGCCACATAGCACCTGTCAAATAAGGGAGGCAAAAGCTTTCTTGCTGTTGAGCCAGCAGCCATGGTGAGATCACTGACACCCTTTCCCACAATATAATGACCTTCGAAGCACAACCACCCTGCATGGAACATGATATACAACTGGTCAGTCAAGCTCCACTGAAACACAGAAATTAATATAAACATAAGTTTAAAATGTGGAGAAGATAAGGAAGACTCAATTGATGCTTCTGGCATCAGTCGACAGGCAGAACATATCTTCTCCATCACAGGACGTCTGTGGGGTAAAAACTGCAGTCTGTGCGCAGACCACTTAGGATTTTTAGTGATTAGAGCTTGCTAGTATATTGCTTTGAATAGATTTTTTGTCAGCCAGATACTATCACCTTCAATCTTCAAACCATAAATTATTAGGTGTGAGTCCTTCAAGGAGGCTACCAGTTGCCAGCAGTAACTTGACTTGACTGCAGACACCTGGGAGGGGGTGTGCCTTACTCTGAATCTTCCCTGAGGGACCACAAACCAATCAAAGGTGTGGAGACTTGGAAGGAGGTCTTTCTGCCTCCATGTGACCCTGAACTGCCCTCCAACCCACCAGACTTTATAGTGAATGGCCCCCAAAACTGGACTCTAACAGACTTGGTTGTGCACAAGGGTCTCAGCTGACCCAAGGCACTGACAGACTAATTCAAATACAAAGGGTTGGAGAAAATCTCCTCTTTCACATGACAAGAGCTTTGAATTTATATGACACAGTTAATGCAAATGTTGCAGTAACTTCCCAGAAAACAAAATAATAGCCAAGATTTAAATAGTGAATTGGGAAAAAAAAGATTGCTACAAAGCGCTCATCCTTTAGAAATAGTAAAAAAATGTAGCTCACATTACTGTTTTCTTCAAAGGTATGCATAATAATTCAGTTCTGAGCTAGGTCTTTATCAACTCAATTAGCTAGACTGATATATGTCTTTAATACTTCAAAGTATATTGATTTTCTGATATAAACTAAAGAACCCTTTATTTTCTTGTGATTTATTGTCTACAAAGAAAAAGTATACATCACTGATGTGCATCGTCCACTCCCCCTCTCTTCTAAGATGATACAGTTCAGATTTTGCAAAATATATTTATGTGACACCTAGTAAGTTAAGTGACTACTAACTTAAAACTGCATGAAGAAACATATGTTAAAACTGTTTCCTTTTACTGGGCATTTTTTTCAGTATGAAAAGGGGAGAAATAACACACTTTCATTGTCCAGAAAGCAGATGAAATTCTCATTAATTCCTCCTCCTTATATTTTAAGCTAAGTTAGACATTTCAACTGACCTAAATCCTGAAATTCAAATCCAATGAAATTATGAAAAGAGTGAATTTTTAATGATCACGACAAGCCCCTTGAATGCACTAAAAAGAGCTGGGAAAATCCAGGATCTAAATTAACTTACAAGGATGGCAGAATTCCACTACAAATAATGTTTTTGTTAATGACTGATGTCAATCTTACTTTATTATTCCAACATAGTCAAATTGCTCAAACCTCCCACATTGTGATTTTATAACTTGTTATTTTAAGAAAATACTTATTAAAGGTTTTAGGGGAAGAGTCTTACCTCTAAAGTAGTCAGCAAGCATTCTATAATCCAACATAAGTCTCTCCTTCCAGAGCTGTTCTTGGAACCAATATAATTTAACATTTTCATTAGTGATTTTGCCACAGAAAGCCAGAGGATATTAATTAAATATGATGGTGCCCTAAAGCAAGAAGACATAATTAATATAAGGAGGATAAAGAAGAATTTACAACTGGAAAATAGAATCAGGATAAAATGTGGCAAAAATATGTGCTCTGGAACTAAGAGCATGAATTTCTGTCTTGAGCTTGGAACTCAGCAAATTAAAAGCAGAAGAGGAGAAAAATCTTTGGATATTAATTGATCACAGGATAACTAAACCACTCTATTACAGCTGTGGAAGAATCTGAATGGAGTCCATTCCATTTCAACCAAGATATTTCGGACAGAAATAAATATTATTGTGATTGTATTAGTTGGACTTTGCAGTGTGTTAGCAGAAATTTCCTGTTAGAGCAAGATAATTTCAAATTTAAAAAAAAAGCCACCATAAAACCAGAAATATCTGTCTTATGATAGAGACTGGAAGACATTGCATTAAGGCTACTAAAATATAGCCTGAGAAGCAATAGAGTTACTTTCTATAAATACACTATGAGGTCATAGGAACATATGAAAATAATTTAGGCTAAATGACTATATATGTACACATACATACAGCAAATAGACATAAACTGGAGGGAAATGAGCCATCAAAGAAAAAGAGTTCTTGAATATTCTCCCAGTATATCACTGCAGGCCAAGGACTGATACAACTCAGAAATTAAGTTTGAGCAAATCGTGGAAGCAATTGTGTGGAGTGGCTGACCCTCAGAACACAGTGCTGCTTTCTGTGAGCAAAAGGGCTCATGGACAGCTACCGAGGCCAGGTGTTTGCTGAGCTCATTTTGATGAGTAGAAAAAAAGCCCATAACTAACTGGCACAATTCAAAAACCCTTGATGACTCGTGGTGGGTTCTCATCAGGGGAGCAGTTGTACCAGGGCACGTGGAAAAACCAGTGCCGAGCAGGGGATGAACAGAAGCAGTTAAAATTGCTGAATGCTGTGATACTGCTGGGTGGGAGAGTGCCACACTGACTGGCACATGCAGGAGAGGCAGGAGGAGACTGCAAGGGGAGATGAGTTACAGCTGGCTGGAAGACCGACCAGAAAAGGATATCTGCCAGTTGTGCACATTTTATTTTCCAACTGCTTGACTTGAAGACCTGGGCTTAATCTTGAAAATTCATGTACTTGAAAAACCAACTCTAAGTTTTCTTGCACTGAGCACTTCAAAATACTGTGTAAGTTAGGTTCTTGGACCTCAACTGACTTAAGTCTTCAACTGGAAACAGGAAGCATCTTCTGTGAAAAACCGTCAGACAAATATTTCATTTCCAGTTGAACAAACATTTCATTTAAGGATGCTACACTAAGGACTAAAGATTCACACTATTTTAGGCATTTCCCTAGTAAAACACTATCTGTATTCCTTAAGTGTACTTTGTTTCTTGGCTGACATTTCAGGGAAACCTTCTCAGCCTCAGCATACATTATCACAACTGAAGTATCTATACCACATATATACAATGTCTAATTTAACTGATGCCACTTCTTACTTTCAGTATCAGAACAGGGAGATAAGTCACTTCTTTTCAGAAAAATCATGTTGTAGGTGGAGCTTTTTGGTTTTTAAATATAGATAAAACTGGAGGAATCTGCTTCTCTGCTGCCTACTGAAAGATCATGCCATGCCTCATACATACATATCTACTTCCATTTTTTTTTCTCCTTGCATATTCATTGTCCACTCAAAACAGGCATTACTGTAGTTCTTTCCAAGGTCAGAAATTATTTGGTACATCCATTATGGCGGTTGGTAAAATCTCTCAATTAGAATGTCATGTAGACAAGTAAACAGTTATATTTCTATTTGTGGAGGGCAGCTTAGCTGGAAATGGCCAAAAAGAAACACCTGCTCCACTGTATTTTACAGTGAAAGAAGTAATTTTTCAAAGAGCATGTTCTTTTTTTCGAAAGGTGGATGCATACCTGTGAGAGATTTTGTCTTTGTAGTGCAGTTGGAGTGAAATCCAGGGATGCTCCTGGTCTGCATTCACCTAATCCAAGGCACATCCAGAGCCACAGATTCAGTGTGCTCAGTGACATCTGCCAGCACTGGGGGAAAGCTTTTGAAAGGTGTGAAGAGTGTGATTACAAAAATATCACAGAAAATGTTTTATGTGTTTAGAAGACGTTGCAGATGAGTAGTTGGCTGTGTATTCCTTGCTGGGCGCCAGGTCCCAGAGCTGAAAGGGACAGCTTGCAGGACTCAGCTGGAGAGGGCACACAATGGCTGTTGAAATAATTTAATTGACACACAAAAAGTGCTGCCTGGGAAAGAAGGAAATGACAAGGGAGGCTTTGAGAAGAGGAGATGCAGCAGTGAGCAGCATCATCACTGATGGCATGAGGTGAGACCCTGAAGGAATGTCTGAGTGTCACAGACATGTATTCTTTGTTGTGCCTGCCAGCTGAGGGCAGGGGGAGATGGATTGACCTAGAAGGAGGCACATAAATGGGACCTGGAAAAGTTGAAAACTTCCTAAATAGCTATTCTGTAATGCAGCTAAAGCTGGCACAACTCCCATCTGCAGTAGTTGCACACTGGCAGCTCACCACCCTTACTGTCCATAAAAAGTTTATCTGATGCAAGTCAGCTTCTGACTGTCCAGCTAAGTGTTTTTCTGAACACAGATCATAGAAAGACCTTTCAGGAGTTTTGAGAAGATTTAGTAGTACTCGCTGTCTTGTCCATGTCGTCACCTGAGCAGTTACTTCCTTGGCTATATCTTTAGGCCTCTTGAAATCTGTACTCTGCTTGGGACTGAGCATGTAGATCAAAAAGCACTCATGCCCTATCTGCAGTGGCCAGACTATCCACAATCACCAAAAGGGATACAACTAGGGAAGTTAAACCCAAATCTCTGAAATACAGTGATAACATATTATGAATTTATATATAATATAGCACTATATGGTATTATATATTACATAAAACCCATCTCACTATCAATTCCCCAATTTCTCGTGCCTTCCAAAAATGACTAGCTCTAGACAGAGTTCCTTATCTTTCCAAAAAATGACTGAACAATCCTGAATTGCTCTTTTTCTACTCTTTTTCTCCTTAGGAAAAAAAAAAAAAAACTGTCCTTGGTTAAAATTATCAAATAAACTATTTTTTTTAATTTGGCCTTGTGTGCAAATAATTAGGAATTTGGATTCTCTTTTAATAAAGTTTGTTTGCAGCATTGAAAATGTAGGACTGCAACAATTAACCCTTGGCTGCAAGTTACATTCTGTAACAAAACATGGACTGATTTAACCCCTCTGGTAGGCTTAATTAACTGTTAAAAAAACCACGCAATTATAACTAAAATTGTAAGTAAGCTTTACCAATAAATCCAACTGGCTGAATTTCTTTGGTTGCTCCACTTGAACATCTAGTTAACACAGCTGGTTAGAAACTCCTCTATATGTGTACTTGTGCAAATGTGGTTTTAGCTAATTTCTAGTTTGCAAAATTTTAGTTGAAGCAAGTTAATCGATGGTGTCTAGACTTTCTTTCCCACATGACTCCAGTATGGATGGTTTTGACCAGCTCTATCTCAGCCTGCGTAATTTATACAACTATAATGTCTTTTCCCTGTATGCAGGACAAGTGCCTGTGTAGATGGATCTCTGCCAAAGTATTTTTCCAGTCCTTTTTGTTTGATCACTCAAGCCATGATTCTAATACCGGTTCACTTCTTACTACAATCCGACAGGAACCTGCAGAGTTGTGTTTGCACTGTATATCCCCTCATAATGCTTTGTCCCTCCATATCCCCTCTTTGTACCTGTTTGGTTCATCCCAGCTTCCCCATCAGTTCCTGTATGTCCATCAAACCCCAACCCATCCCCCTGTCTCCTCCCAGGTGATGTGTCCATCACCTGGTGACCCTTCCCCTTTGTCCAGATCCTTCCCCCAGGGTCACCAGGTAGCTGGACCCTGGCTGGGACTCCTCCCCGACCCCCTCCTCAGAGGTCACTCTGAGGCCTTGCCCCCCGAGAGCCGCTCCCATGTCCTTCCCCCATTGCCTGCTTGGGTTTCCCTGCCCACCTATACCTGGCTGCTCCAGGCCGGGAGACCCTCTCTCTTCCTCCGGATGTCCTTCGAGGTCAGATGTGGCCTGGGATCTCTCCAGGCCCTCATTAAACTTTGGAACTAATCCTGAGGGAGAGCACCTCTTTCCTTTGCTTGTGGGACCAGCTCGTCTTTGGACTCACGTGGGAGCTTCTCCAGCCCCCCGGGATCCAAGGAGAAGTTCCTTCCCTCTGCCCGCCTCACCCCACTGCCCAGCTGGCCGGGCTCCACAGGGGTTATATCCCCGTGGATTCGAGGGGGAGACGCAGCAGGAACCAAGCACAAATTTGTTAAAAACTATCCACTGAAAGTATAACAAAATCATCTTCCTTTTTATTGTTCTGGTTTTATGCTTTTGTTGGTATTTTAAGTTTGCAATTAAATGCAATTTGTCAAGCTATTTCTTAGTGCTAGAAGAAGAAATCTTTTCCATCTCTTAGCTTCCTTTTGATTTCTTGCAATTGCTGTTGAAATAATTTAATCAAACCTGAATATATGAAATGTGAGATGGCAATTTGTTTCAGGCAATTCTGCACAGATAGTTTTAAATATATTGCCCAAACCAAACATATTTAAAAGATTCTTTAGAAATTGCTTTTAAAATAAAATATGAATGATAATGCAAGTATAAACTCTAATGTAATCTCACCTGTAGATTTTACCCATTTTGGAGAAAAAGTATTAAATTGATTGACATTTTGAACAGCAATAGAACTACTGCTACTGGATTTGCTTTAGCCTGAGATTTTGTGTGCTTTGATTTCACCTTGGGCCCACCTAAACAGTGTGGAAACAATGTTTAATGACCAAAATACACAAAAATATCAAAAATACGCTTGAAAAGGATATCAAATTACTTCAGCCTTAGGGCTTGATCTTAATATGTTTTTCAGTATGTTATTCAGAGCAAGATATTGCATTTAATTAGCTGAGTTGTGACCTTTGGAAACAGGATTTTAAGTCCTGTTGGTACCTAAGTTTTTAGGATCATCCTGTAGCTCCCATAGTACCAGAATCAGTAGCTCACATTGAAGCTCATTTTCATGGGTTGTAACACTTGCTGTTAATAGAGCAAATGAACCACTTACAACCTGATGTTTCACCCACAAGAAAAGCAGAAAGGAAAATTACATCATTCTGAAATCATGTCCCAGGGTAGTGACTGCTCAAGTCATTAGACAAAGAGTGAGAGGCGATGTCTATCTGAAGATATATATTTACTGAGATTCCTTTCCCCATCTCCAGAGCCAAGCACTGCATTCCAATCCTAATGTGCTCTGCTGCATTTTATCAACCCTTTTTGCCAAATCTCTGAAGCTCCTCCGGGGTTTCTTGAGTGGCTTAGGATGATGAGATACAGCAGATGTCTTTCCTGTGAGATTTCTGTCTTCTGACAGGCTCGGGAGTTCTGAGCCCTACTACCCTTTTTTTGCTCACCGTGTCCTACCATCTTTTCAGCCTCTGTAAAGGACCAGACACAAACATGTTTCGTGTCAAACGTTCTGACTGATACGACAGGAAAGGTGTGATTGGAGAAGAGGGTCACAGGGAAGGGGGCAGACCAGTTCTCAAGCAGTGTCCTGCTCTACCTTGGGATTCCTGCTCAGTCTACCTGTCCCTCTACTTGCTTCCTGGAGAAAGGCTCAAAGGGGCTGTCTGCTCACAAGCAAACAAAACAGCAGGAAAAATCTAGTTTGCATTAGAGGTATGCACCAAGGTAACTGTAAAAGGAAGTGGATCAGACCCCCCTGTGCTCTTTTTCTTCCCTTTCTCGTCCACTCTTATTGTTTACCCCAGCTCTAGACCATCCATGTGGCAGGACCAATGCAGTATCTAAGGACTGGTGATATTTTTCTCTTTCTCTCTTTTCTTTCTTTATTTCTGTACTTCCTTTCTTTGCCTGTGGAAAGAACAGCTATCATATTCTACGCCAGACTCCATACTGAAGTTTGTTGCTACAGTGAGGAGCTTGTGGAAGTGTGTTGTGGTTTTTTCCGGTACCTTTGAAAAGCAGTGTTGTGGCTTATGCCAGCACCTTTGAGAAATAGTCTAGTGTGGCTTCTTAGCCAGCAACTTCAAATTGAGGGACTTGAGAGCTTATTAAAGTGTACAGTAAAAACTAAGGGCATATTAGCCACTGTTTTTAAGAAGTGCTAAAATTTAAGGGCTTGTTAACCAATTCCCTATGTGTCTAAACAGTGGTCTCATTGCTGAATCTAAGGCAACTGTATAATAAAAGCATTAGAGTTTTTTGAGACATAATCTTTGCTCAGCATGAGGAGGATCTAGAACGAACATCATGCCCCATATCAGTGGATCGTGACAGCTTCCAAAGCAGCCCTTCTGCAGCATGTGAGACTTCATTAAGATCTCAAATAGCTATTTCCTATTTCATGATCCTCCTGACACCAGTATCAGCATGATCAAGTTGTCCTGGAACAAGCTTTTCCAGGAAAACAGGACTCATTTCACTAGCCATCCTCATTTGAGCTTCAGGGTGGCATGTGGAAAATTCATGTCACTAAGAAGGCTACAGAGCTGCTGCCATGGTTTAGAGAACTTGCTCCTTATGGATATTTCCTTTCCAATCTATTGTACTGCTGGTGCAGTTTTCCAGCCTTACAAAGCCTAGGTACCAATCACCTCCTCCTCAAATCTGCTTTTCAGGATACACATTCTGCTCTTGGGATTCAGAAAGAGCCACCTGCATCTTGATGTCTGAGACTGCTACGTACTTATGTACACCTACACAGTTATACAATATATATACACATATATATAATGCAAAACATCATCCTGCTGCCATCCCTAAATGGAAAATATTCTGATTGCTCACAATTACTTAATTAAAAAACACAAATTATAAATTTGTATTTATAATCACAAACATCTTGCTTCACAGAAGAATTATAAGCCACATTTTTCATTTTATGACACATGAAGGATGAGCTTTATGTCTGCAAAACAATGCATGTAAGTTGCTACGTAAAAGCAGAATCTTTGATTTTAAATATAATTCACAGGAATGCTTGTGTACTTAATTATTCCTAGCCTTTTCTACTTGGAAGCAAAATACAGTGGGGTCAGATTCAGTCACAGTCCAAGATAACATAACTCAGTTCACTGTGATTACATTAGTGTGGACACTTTGAAATCTCAAGACAAAAGCTTGTAGTACAGATTATTTCAAGTGAAAAACCCCACCATACCACTGTGTGGCATGCAGGAACAGAGGTCTTTCTCTGCTGCAGCCACCCACCCTCCAGCAACTTCTCCCTTGCTAGAGAGATCCATGCAATTTCCCCATTCATGTGAATGTTTATCCCTCTTGGAAAGCCATAAAAACTTCGTCCTCTGCAGCAGTGAAGGTAGTTTGAAACAAGAGGATCCTTTCTTTTCCTTTGTTTCAGTGATAATATATTCCTTTGGCACAAGAAAAAGGCAGTTTCCCTGTGGCCACACTAGCACACAGCTTGTCCCATTGGTTGCACTCAGAGATAGGAGGAGATTTCTTCCCTCTTGATGCAGCACCAGCTAAACACAAGGGCTGCACTATTAGCAAATTTCTCTTTTCCACAGATCCTCTTTTACTATAAAGCCTTTCCTGGAGTCTTACCAAGGACCATTCTGGAGTTACCAGTTTTTTTGATAAAAAAGATAAAAATTGCATTTATAGAGACAACAGATATTCATATAAACACAGACTCCCACATATCTTTGGATGTCATAGAATGATATCTTTCTATGACAGACTTCCAGATATCTTTGGATGTCATAGAAAATGGAATTCCTTCCTTTCTTGACCTGCCTCTAAACTTGAAAATAGTTTCCAGAAATAAGGAAGTTTTTGGTTATTCTACAAACTTGTAAGACACTACCACCAAACTAAAATGAACAAAGACTATTTCAGAAAATGTAAGATCATATTTTTATGTGTGGCCCACAGAACCTTGAATTTGTGTTAGCCTTTAGAAAGGATTTACCACTCATGCTGATGGAACAGCCTCAGAGCCTGGATGCAGAGGAGTCTCAATTCCCATTGCAAATGTACCTCCTATTAAAATTAGTTTCACTTTTGAATTCTTGTTCTGAAACAAGTTAATTGCACACAAACAGTGAAAACTTGCAGCTCAGGATAAAACTGAGTCTCAAGCACCAAAGTGATTAAATTGCACTGAGAGTGCCAGTGATCCAGTTTCGCAATCAGCCAGAAGCAAAGAAATAAAGCTTTAATCCTGGTCTCAACCCGTTGTCCTTCAGTGGACAGACCAGTGCCAGAACAGGCAGGAGCATCTGTAAGAAAACAGTGACAGTCTCAGAGCTGTCACAAAAGTGAGGTCAGCCCTGGCCTCAGGGACAAGACTGTCCCCTCTCCATTTCTTTCCAAGGGAGGGGAGAACCACTCCTCCTCAACAGCCCACCTCCACAAATCTGTCCCTCCTTTCTCTCAAGATAGGACACCAAAAGTGAGAACCACTGGGGTACTTGTGTTGTATTCCATACAATAATGTAGGGGGGATGCCACTTGATGGTAGAAAAAGTTTTATCATTTTAAGCCTCAGTGCAAGCAACTAGCCATCCATCAGGATGGTATAGCTTCACAGCACATTAAAACATACTAGCTGCTTTGCAATTTAAGCCTCAGGTTTGTAATAGCCTTATCACAGGCTGAAATCCCAGGAGTGTCAACTCTTCCACATAGAAAGAGAAGATTAGTATTTTGCAGGTGGTTTTCATGCCATTCATAGGATATAGCTTTAAAAATAAAAGGCACCTTTCTGTGTGTGATTCCAAAGTATTTTCTTTAAAAGGGAAGGAGATAGGTTTTATTTTCACCTTCTACTTGCTTTGAAACCTGAGATGAACAAATAATTGGGAAAACTAAAGCAAACCTAAAGCAATCCCCCAAATTCCATATGCATGTACATGTTTATACACATAGATCTGGGTGCATGATACTATATTAACACTCCATAAGAATAATTTACTGTTCCTTATATTGAGTAGAATATACAAGACTTCAAAACAATACTTCAAGTCTTCAATACTCTTGCAGATTAGACAACAATTTGTTTGGGATCTAGGCCACAAGAGTACAGAAGGTGTTGCAGATACTGCATGAACCATGATGCAATCCTGTGCAGGAGTCCAAGTGGACATTCAGACACTGCACACTTCTCCCTGAGTACCAGTTACACTCTCCATGTTCCTTTCCCCATTAATGGATTCTCTGACAAGGTCCCAGCCACAGCTCTTGGATAGGTGAAAGCAGAAGAGAGAGACATCAGAAAGTCTGAGCTCAGTTTGTAGGGGCTTATCCATCTGGCAGACAGCCTCACCCTAATGGTAAATCATGTCACATTTGGCCAGTAACCTCAGGGGCAAGATGCCAAAGCACAGAGGATATTTCCTCAGCAGCAGATATGATAACTGTTTGTAGCCTTTCCATTGCCAGCTCCTCAGTTGTTTCACGTCTTACAAGAACAGCTCCCACAGCTGCCTTGCCCTCCCAGAAGCTAGATGGTTGAGTGACACCCTATTATGTTGCAGGAGAACTGATTACAGTTTCCTGTCACAGAGGAAAAGTGGAATGTGCTTATGTGTCCTCCTTTCTTTTTATCTTCAAACTTCAAGGCAAAGTCGTACTGCCTGATCAGCCCTAAAAATCCCTTTTTTTTAAATTTACCTTTCTCCATCTTGCACAAACATAACTTTGAACACTGTCATTGAATTGTTGCTCAAAAGGAGATACAGACAGGAGTTCTAGCTCCCCACAAACATACAAAACATTACTGCAACATGTAAGTGAAGGAATTTCCAATCACTCATTTATTCTTACATATGAACTTAACTTCTTTAAGGATGCAAGTCAGAATTTAAAGGGCTGAAACTAACATCAAACCACTGTTTTTCCTTGACACTGATATGACATGTCATCTGTAATGCACTGAACATGTCACAACATGAAATTTTACACCACTACAGGGCTGCCATACATTAGTCATTAAGAGCTAAAGTTTCTAACAACATAAGTATGTGCACTGCTATCATCTTTTCTAATGACACTAATTGTCTGAAGGCAGTTGGACGACTTCATGGGGCAAAATTCCATATATCTTTGCAGTTTAAAGACCTAATTGATTACACAAATTTCTAAGTCCGCAAATACAAAGAACTTCCAATGACTTTTCATGGCAACCACAGAACATGATCAAGATCTGCTGGTGTTACTTGATTAGATTCATGAAGGTCTGATGAAGGTCTCTGTGACCTTGTACAGGATGGGACACACAGCTGCTGGAAGAGTTTGTACTCTACAAGAATAGAACTCTGTGGGGCAAATTTAACTTCTCATCAAATACCAGCAACTTCCCACCACCCTCTGTCCAAATTGCTAGGACTGTGTGGGTTAAAATTGTTCTCTATAGGGTTTGCACAAACACATCCTAAAGAGTAAAGACGGTGATAGTAATTCATTCCCCATTGCCTAACATACTCTCAGGGGATCACAACCTCATAAAAACACATAAAAATATTCCAAATCCTTTAAAATATTAATATTGACTTTCTACAAAAGCATTCGGTCTCTCCGTCTTGGTTATTAACAATTTTCGTGACTTTCTGCATTGTTTCATAAAAGGTTATGTCCCAAACTAGCTCTCACTTGTCAGGAAACTCCTATTTATTAAAATAGGAAAGCAATGAAAATTTCACAGAAAACAGCTATCTCACTACTCCTGCAGGACTGCTTTAGATTGCATTAGATTACAAGTTGCAAATAATTGATAAACTGTACCAGTATCACTAAGCCAGTTCACCAACACTAATCAAACAAAATAAGCATGTACTGTTGATAGGTGCAATTCCTGGGATAGATTCAGAAAAAAATCATGAATGTGTCAGATATTTACAAATAGCTCCATTCAACTGCCGAGAAGAGTGTTTGACTTGGATTCCAGGTTCCAGAGCAAGAAACAAATAACAAAGTGCTGGTTTCAGTTAAAATATAGCAACTTCATTACATTCCACTACCTCAGTACATTTAAAATTATTTTAGGGCTTATAGATAGTATTCCCAGAATAATTCAAATTTCCATACAAATTTGCATTCAAGGATTTTGACATCAACAACAGTTGAGGTCTGTACTGTACTCAGTTTTACATATTGTTTACTGATCTATTTATGATTGCTATTTGAGGGGTCAGCCAGACCCAGACAATATGAGTGCTGTCCAAGAGCAGGCCAAAATAAGTCCCCTGCCCAGAAGGTCATACTGCCAGCAGATCTGATCAAAAAAGACAAGAAAGGCAGGAGCTCAGCAATCATCCTGCAGGGGAAAAGCAGTTTCCTCAAAGCTTAGAGCACACTGCAGATGTTCTCCCATTGCCTTGGACTTGAGCTATAGGATTACATATTCTGTGGTGACAAAATGAACCTAAAGAGCCTAAATCTGAATAATCCTGGCCCCAAGAATCACTTACGTAATTGAAAACAATTGAGAGTACAGCATCATGGGCTTGTTTTTTTTTTCATGAGCTGTTTTGTGGTTAAGCAAAATGTTTGCCCTGCTCCAGCAGTAAAGAGCACACACGAGTTGCTGCCATGACATCTTGTCTAGGCAGCTGAGATGCTTTGGGAAAACACCTGTGATGCAAGTACATGTTGTGCTTGCAAGCTTTGCCAAAGTAAACCTTTAATCCATGTGAGCACCGCACTGCTCAGTCCTTTCTTCTTTCCATCTTTTATTACCAGATTCCTTTACTGCAAATTGTAGAATAAAAAGCAAAAAGATGCAGTTAACCTTAATGCAGCCCTATAGGCAGGACTTGCTCAAAAAAAAAAAAAAAAAAAAAAGGCATAAACATCCTGTTATTCTTTTGCTGGTTAGCAAAAATGGAAACAGCTTGAACCCAGGCTGGTGGCAATGAGCCAGGACTGTGATATTCTGCAACTGGAAACACTCACTTCTGATGTTCTGAACTTTAATAACTCTCATTACTGCTGTGTGGTGGCAGCTTCTTGGGCAACTGCTGGGCTTTACAGAGAACATTCCTCCTCTTCTCTGAGGCTGTCATGGGAAAAAAGTGAGGGCTTTTAAGTGAAGGCTTCAAAAAAGACAAAGGACTGTCCTTTCCCTACCATGAAAGACTCTAAGGATGGTAAATTAAAAAAAAATAAAATAGAGCATGCTCTGTTTCCAGAGACTATAGTACCAGTCTGTACAAAACTGATATGAGGAGGTGATGATGACAAATTTTTGCAATCCTTTGGAACTAATCTGCCATAAACCAGCATCTTAAACTCTTTTGGATGCCAAAAATGTCCAAAGCTAAATGCTATGGGCCCCTGTCTTGGTTTGAAAAGACAGGAGTCTGTGAAGGAAGGGAAGAGCCTCCTGTGAAATGAAAAAGGTAAACCCCCTCCCTCAGAATTGCCACAGGTTCAAAATTAAAAGTCTCTCAGGCTGCGGGGGTTCGTAATTTTCCCTTCTTCCCCCCATTCCCCCTCCTCCCTTCCCGTGCGTTCCCCCTCCCTCCCGCGGTCCCTTGTCCCACCACACGGTCTGTCCCCCCCCCGCCTTTCCCATCACTATCCCTGCGGTTTCCCTGGCCCTGTCCCCTGCCCCGTCCCACTGGCCACAGCTCAGGATCCCCCCGGCACGGGGTATAACCGACCCCCGGTCAGTGTCCCGGGGTCTCGGGGACACGCTCCCACAATAAACACGTGTCTGCACCCGAGTCCCGTGTCACCCTCTCGTCTGTCCTTGTGCTAGAACTGAGTCTCGCAGAGTCAAAGGGGAAAAAAGTGGCGCTGCCTCTCTCTCCCTCCTGCTGTGTCCCACTGGCGCTCGTCCGGAGCCAGTCACGCGGCAACACTCAGGCAAAGATATGGGAATGGAATTGGAATAACAGTTCTTTACTAGGAAAAAACTAAATAAAAACAATTGTAATTAGTACAAACAAAACTACTGATAGAGTTAGAAACCTGACACCCTGAGGAGTCAGGGTGTTGATAATAGTCTAGTTAAATGGTGGCTGCTCCTCCTGGAGTGGCAGGTGAAATGCTGCTGAAGCAGTGATCCTGTAGAAGGGTGTGGTTTTCTCTGAAGGTCTGGTGATGGAGTAAATGGGCCTGGTCTTCCTCTGGGGATCCAGCAGAGAAGCTGCTCCTCTGGGAAACCAGCAAAGAGACTGCCCTAATGTCCCCAAAAATGCTGATTTTATGCAGGTAGGAATGCTTGGCTCCTCCCTCTGGGTGGAGCATCTCACAATGGGATGATGTAATTTTACTGGTCATGCAGTGAGTCATTCAATGGCCCATTAACAGAAGATATCTTCCCAGAGGGAGACATTGTTCTTGGAAGAGATAAGAAAACTGCCTAATTTAGGAGGAGGTACCTGCCCCACCCCCAGCAGATGGCAAATAGAATACATACTTATCTTACAAGCCAGGACAGCCCCAAAAATCAGAAGTCAAGAGATGGCTTGGGTATTTAATTAAGGTAATGACAAGACCTAGAAATGTATAGAAGGTCTTGAGGTCAGAATCCAGTCATAATAAGCTGTCAGGAAAATAAGACATTTAAATTTACATATTAGTAAAGAAGCAGTTTGCACATGTAGGGAGCCTAGTGTGTGTAGCAAGAAGGGAGATGTAATTCATAGTAATTTTTAAAAGACTGAAGAAAAGAAGGAAAAAAATTATCAGTCAGGAGGCAAATACTATCTACATAGTATCAGTATCAGAAATTTTAAGAAGAAATGTGAATATGAGAGTAAGCATAAAGAAGTGGAGAGTATTAGAGGTTTTCAGTTTGTCTTGAAAAAATCCTGGTTTCCTTTTTCTGTTGCCTTTGTTCCAAGTAAAAGATGGCTGGGAGCAAATTGATACATATAAGTTTTGGGGACATTTCCTCTCTCATTACCAATACTTTTTTTTATAAGGACATTTTTATGTAAGGCTCAAGACTGAAAATTTTCATCCTAAAAGAAATTTGGTTCCAGCTTCAAGATTCTCAGTTTCTTTGTAAATAATAAAACATTAATATAAATTTTATTTGTGAAGAGTGCTCTACCAAAGAAAAAAAAAAGAAGATGCAAGGGCTTCTGAAATAAATAAATAAACACTTTTTCATTTGTTTGTAAAGGGGATCCATACAATTCTGTCATGGTTGTGCCCATTGCATTTTAGTGCATTTTAGGTTACATTTTAGTGATGATGTAGGTCTAGAGGCTTTTGCTCTGGCCGCCTCAGTCTGCTCATCTATTGCACCATACTACTTGCTAACATAAGCACAGCAAATTTTATCTAAACCTCAGACTTTTAGAAAAAAACCAACATATAGATCTGAAAAATGATAAAATTATTCCAAGTTTTAGACTAAATTGGAGTCTGCAACTTTTTATCAAACAGTGAGCATCTCAAAAGATATGCTCAGAAGATATTTGTATTTTGATTACCACAGGACCTAATTCAAAGCTCATTAAATCACTAAAGGAATACATTCACGGGTCTGCAGTGTCCTTCCTTTTAGCTCATAATTATTTACATGCTTGGGTAGGAAAGACCTAACACAATTTTCTTGTTGTTGTTTAGGAGAAAATAATCAAGTTTTGTGTTTGTGGACAAATGAATACCTTCTCTTCTCTGAATATCTGCTCTGACACCAGTTAGGTATCTTTCAAATGATACAAGAATTCACCAAAAAAGCAATTTTTTGATCCACATACACCTGTAGATGTAAAGTTCTGATCACCCTCAATGTCTGACGCAAGTTGGAAAATAATTATTGTGGTAGACATGAGGAAGTCCTACATTTGTTATTCCATTAAAAATACCTTATGTATGTACATGACCTAATGAAAAAAGTAATAGAAGGTAATTTACCAAAGGAAAATGAAATGGATTTTTATTTATTTTAGTTATTATTCACAAACTTTGCATCACTATATCAAAAACCTCAGCCTGTAAAACCATTTGAGTATGAAGGAGCAAGTGGAGTTTTATGCCTGAGGAATGGTTGTAATTATGAACAAGGACCAATTTTCAAATTCATAAGCAAATTTATATGTGCTATTATCCTTCCTCTGTTATGCAACTGTATTTTTTTAATGACACAAATAGCCTCAGTCTTGGCAAAACATGATCCCAGATCTTTGCAAGAATAGTCTAAGACATTACCTTTGATTTCAGTATAGTTGGTGCTGAAAATTTTACTACCACTGAAAAATTTCTTTATGTATTACATTAAAAATAACTAAATGAAAACGCTATTTCAAAGTAACACAAGACACAGCCAGCATGCCTTTCTTTCTGCCATGGAAGATCTTGCAGGGTCATGTTATAGCCACAGTCACTGACGTGCTTCAAAGGCTACCAATACTAATTTGGCAGCAGCAGCCAACCATCATACCAAAGCTGACTAAAAATCCTTGTATTTCTGCTGTATTGTTTAAAGAAATATAACTGAAGGGTGAAAAAGACGGATTTTAAATTGGAGCCACATATCCGCAGCTATTGCCAAATAACTTACAGGCAGCCCCTCCCCTAAGGGCACAGGACATTTATCATTACCCTTGCAAAAAAACACTGAACATACAAAATGCCAACAAAAACCTAAACAAAGGAAGAATGAAAAATCAGGGTTAAACGTAGCAGGTTTAAGTTGTGGAAATGTATATATATATTTTTTATTATGTTGATAAAATGTGTGTTTAAGAGGCTGCTCTTGCAAATAACAACAATAAACAAATGAAACACCAAGCATAATTGCCAAATAAAGAAAAGAGTGATATTCAACAGGGGCAAATGGTTCAGGAGGAAAGCACTCTGTTCAAAAGAAGATGAGATGCAATGGCTTCAACTGCATACAGGCAAACAAAGTATTTCTCCCTAACTTTTCAGGTACACCCTTCTGTGAAAAGTTTAAACACATCAGAAAGACAGATGTAGGTTTCGTTTCACAAAGGAGAGCACTCCTTCTGACACTGAGATGGCCTCCATGTTGCTAGAAATGTTTTCTTTCCTCCTCCTTCATGCTGTGGATGTAAAAATCAGCATCTAGCTCAGTGTTATCTTAAGTGGGGAGCACTCCCTTTGGTCAGGAGAAAAAGGGTGCAAGAATATGTATGACTCCATGGTGCTTAAGTACAGTAATTGCATTCAGAATATATGAGGTCCAAGTGAAACACTGGTTAAAATGGTATTAAAAATAGACATGGGCATGTGTTAAAACACTTAGCTGAATTTGCAATTATACATAGCATTTGGAGGAAGTTTAGCAAAATTCCAAAAGCAACACTGATGCTTTTAATTGAAAAAGAAATCCCATTAATTAAAAAAAAGCTAATAGTACAAATAAATTCTAGAAACAGCCCAGAGAGATTTAAAAAAAAAAAAATCCCCTCTTGATGTCCTGTTCAAGACATTTCCAGATTACAGAGTTTGTTTTATAAATGGTTAAAATTGCCTACAGCAATATACCACTGTCTACCAAAACTCAGTTTTTTTTAGTAATTGTACATATATACACACACATTTAACACCAGACTTTGGAGGTGAGATCACAAGTGCATGGTACAGTAGTTTATATCCACCACTCAAGCACTGTGTAGCTGACACATCTGAAGGACAGGAAGCCATCCAGAGGGACCTGGACAAGCTCCAGAAATGGTGCCATGAGAATTTTAACAAATGCAAATGCAAATGCAAATGCAAAAAAAAAAAAAAAAAAAAGGCAGCTAGTACCTATCCAAAGCTGGGTATCTGAGCCATTTTCACCCCACTATGAACGATTGAACAATACCTAAAACAGAGATTGAACTGCTTATATCAAATTTAAATGATTGTGTCCTTCATTGCTGTATAGACAAGAAAGTGTGTGAACAAAAAAAGCCTCAGAAAAAAAGATGTAGTATAGACAGGGAAATGCCAAATTTCAGATTAACAATATTATAGTAGGCAATCCTCTTGTATACCCCACCTGAGGAAGCATTTGTGGCTACAAAACCATGGGTTTTTTTGAGCAACATATGTGTGGAAGGAGGTAACAGTTCCACTTTAGGACTGCATTTTCAGAGAAACACAAGGGGAAAAAGCTCAGACACATGCTCTGACCTCACTTCACACTGAGAGCTTTTTGATAGAAAGCATGGGAAGAGATGCCCCCTCTGGTCCTCTCTCAAAAGGATTTATTAACAAGGAATGCAGCAGCTCCCACTAGATCATTGCTGCTACTGCTGTGCTTTTAAGTGCCTGCACAGTCCCAACCTGCCAGCTTCATGTTCATTTAAAAAGACCTGGCAGCCATCAAGATTTGAATCGTACCAGTCCAGAATAAATTAAAACTTGGATGGTTTCAGGAAAAAAAAAAAAAAAACCAAAAAAAAAAACAAAAACAAACCTAGATAACTAAAACAACCAACCAAAAAGAACCAAACCAAAAGCAACTAAAAAACTCCACCCTGAAATTTCATATTCTTTCAAGTGGATTTTTCTTTCCCCCCAGATAGGAACTGTTTTTAAATCCTATTTCCTTAGGATTTTAAAGGAGAGCAGAGCAAATTCTCTCCTTCATACCTAAAATTAATGTTGCTTTCTCTTTATTTGCACAGAACACGAAACCATTCCTATATTCCTTATGCTTTGAAAATTTCAGCTTGCAGAAGAAACTATTATATCTGGGTTACATCAAGTAATGTTCACTCTGGTTCACAGACAGCAATTTCCTTGCCAAGTTTTATATTATTAATCCCTTGGTAGGCAGAAGGGAAAATTATCTGGTTCTAAATTCCTCATAAAGCGCAGAAGGGAAATCCACCCTTGTGGGAGCAAGAAGAGGGGAATAAAAATCTAACCTGTGGAATTTTAACCATATTTATGAACAGTGCTGCTACAAATGAAAGAATGAGAAGGGTTGAAGTAAATTTCAGCTCCTAATAAATACAATTAAAATATTTACAACAAGAAGGATGTTTTTAACTTAACTGCTAGGTCATTTTTAATAAGAAAACACTAAGGTAACTCCAGACTGACTCATGTCTCTTAAACCATTAATTTTTTCCAGATATGATAGGTATTACCTTTCCCCTACATATTGTAAAATTTATTAACTAAACTTCTCTGGCTGAATCAGCATAAACCTGGCATAGATGTATGTGGAAACAATTTGCTTTAGGTGAAGACATTCCAATACAGGTATGGAAAAACATGGAAAAGTGCTTATTCTGCACCTCTGCACTTTATGACAGGAGGTAATTCTTGCCATGTCAGCCCCCTCACTGCTGATCTCTGGATGCAGTAACCTCACAGGCACTCACAAAGGACACTTTCTGCATTTCCCTCCCTGGCTTACTCAAAATGAGATTAATATGTGGAGTTTATATGTAATATTTTACATTCTTTATATGTTGCTTAAATCCTTCTGAAAATGTTTGTAAGAGTAACCCACAGGGCAAACACATTCTCAATAGCAACTTTATGAGCATTTTTACATAAAAATTAGGAAACAGCTAACACTTCAATAAAATGATGTTTCATTGTTGCTTACTGCCATCAGAATCTGAGGTAAGCCATGCTGATGGGGGTAATTGCTGCAGTGGCAAACTGCACCCACTATCCCAGCGTGCTGGTGAGTGCAAGTACAGCAAAGAACAGCCCAAGGCAAACCTTGTTCCACTTGACACTCACTAGCAGGGCAGGCTGGATGCTTGAGCTGCACCCAAGCCAAAGACAAACCACCTATTCAGCTGTCTGGCTAGGTAGGTCCAGTGGGCTGTGAAAATTCAGGTTTACATACTGGAATACAGCACTCTAATGTATAGGATTTCAAGAAGAGTTCATTTTTCCTGGCATTTACTTTTCTTCCATGTTTTTTCACTCCCTCAAGAGATCTCTCAAATATCCTTTGGTGTGAGCAATTGGTCTACCAAAGCATCAGCAAGCAAACATCTTTGCAAGAAATGATATGCCAGAATATTTTGGACAAACTCTTCAGGGTTTTCTTGTGTGGTGCTTGGTAACAACAGTTAGACCAGCTATATTGAAAAAAGTGTCCAGGTGTACAGGATTGCTTTTCACATATGTTCCCATTGTTATTATGCCCCTCCAAGCCCCTTGTGTAAACACATTACCTTACCTCTTTGAAACATCAGTAAACCGTTTTAATATGCTAAGTTCTTTGAAAGAAAACACCATCAAATTTTTAATAGAAAAGTAAAATAAGCTCAGACAGTACTCAGGTAGCCAAACCCCTAAGACTGAACCATGATTTGATACCATATTCCACATTCCTGTGCACACGCAATATATTATTTTCATTGTCACAACAGACTGCTAAAGTATACATTTAAATAAAAGATGCATTTTCCAGGTTTCAAAACTCTGTGTGAACAACTTAAGAGACACAGGCATATGGCACACTCCCTGTGGGGCAGATGATTAAATCTTCACATTCAGGTGAAAGCTATGAAAACTCAAAATATCAGGGAGGTGTGGTGTAACTTGAGAAGGTACTCAAGTGCTCTGAATTCCACATCATAACTCCTAATCATAAACAAAATGTAATAAAGTACTATGAGGATATTAGCCACATGTTCCCCTTCAGGCAGTCCTTCCACTGAGCATGTCTTTGCCTTCATTCAGTCTGAGCATAATATGTCCTTAATGAATATGAGAGCAAATTTTAAGGTTTTATCAGATCTTAATAAGAGAAAAGTTCTTTCAGAAGCCTGAAGGATATAGCATACAAAAATAAGGTGCAACAATGAGAGAAATAAAAGCATAAAAGGGGAACAAGAGAAGACAGTTGTTATGCAGTTAACTTGAGCTGATCATAAATTTTTATTAAAGTAGCTTTACTAAGACACGTGAGTCAAGCCTGTTTAACCTGGTTATGGGTAATAATTTTTGCATAGTATAATATTTTGTGTTTGGATACTCCTGCATCTTCTCCTATCTTTTTACATACTGCATTGAGACTATTCACTCTGTAAGAAATGCCTTTTTTCCTCCCCTGACTAGATCTAAAGCAGAAGTATTCTTGTAGATTTTGTTTTATACCACATTTATATGGAATTATCTTTATGTATGAACTCAAATGAAATATTCTAACCTAGTTTACTCACATTTGCAGAGCAAATCTGTAGGGCTGTTACAGAAAAGAAGGCAACAGCAACACCATATACAGTGCTACATAGCAAAGGTGAGATGTTCCCATGCCCAGTGTGCTTCAGAAATCACTGGATTTCTACATTAAAAAAAAAAAAATCAGAACAGAACAAAAAAAAAACTTTTCTCCAGCTCTGAGACAACATTTACACTACCTGACAACCATTTAAGTTTCCTGGAGTTGGAATAGGCTTCACTTTGCTCACAAGGCATGCCATGGCACAAGATTAAGAAACAAAGCTCTTTGCCTCCACTGGGAGTCTCCCAATAGCCAGTACAGTTATTGCTTTGTTTGCTTCTTCCTTAATGAGAAGAAAACATAGAAAAAATAACGATGCTGATATGGATTGACAGAGACTGGAAAGGTTAACTGGAAAGACATTTTGGGATCATGTGAGGGGCTAGGGGGCAGGTCAGGCATTGCCACTGGTGTGCCTGATTGGCAGCACTGCCAGGCTGGGACAGAGGCTCCAGGGCTGGGGACAATGCTCCACCCTGCCCTAACCTAGCTCCCAGGTGGCCAAATGACCACAAGTCCTACCTGGGGAAAGGCTCAGGAAGGCCAAGGGGTATTTAAGGCCGAACACGAGGCAAAGCATTTGTCTTGACCCTACCTTCATCTTGGAGTTTCTATGTGTATACCACTACATGTGTGCTTTTCTGTTTCTTTTCTGTCTTTCCCTCTTGTCTTAGCATATATCACAGAATAAGTCGCAGTTGAGACAGCCACAATACACAAAGTATAACTGTACAATATCAGAAAACTTCAACCCATACAGAGTAACACCTTACCTCTTGAAAAGGCTTCAGGCACCTGCCCATGCAGAGTAACACCATACCTCTTCAGAAGGCCTCTAGTGTCTGCCCACGCAGAGTAACAACATATCATATCAGGAGGCTGCAAGCATCTGTCCATAGAGAGTAACACCATGACACTTGAGGAGGCTGCAAGCTCCCCTTGTCCTTCAGCCCAACCTTTTATCCCCTCCTGTTGATACACTGCACCTCTGTGCCCTGTGTGCTTGCTCAGCACACCTGGGCACTCCGTGGCTCAGTGCTGGCAGTGCTGCTCACCTGCTGCTCACAGCTGCACCCACTGGGGTTGAGGCTGGGCCACAGCCCCACTCCCAAACACCATAAACTCTGTGCCTACACTCTCTTTCTTCTAATTCCCTCTTCTTGGAATGCTTTGAGTCATAGAACACTGAATGCATTTAATATTTGCTAAGTCAAACAGGTCAAGTTAATGCTCTGAGAAATGTTTTATGTTGACTGGATGTTTTACTAAACCTTTTACCAAAGCTTCCTGACTTTGTAAAGTTTGCTGGTAAAGTTGTTTTGACCTCTTGAGATTATCTGTTTGGTGTTTCTCCCACGTGTCCTACCCAGAGTTACAAGAAATCTTGTAACTCCTTTCAAAAGTCTCCTTGAGTGAGTTGATTGAGGCCTTACAATGGATATTATTATTTGTTCATTTCAGTACCATCCATTTAACAGCAACTCCACCCTTTGCTTTCCAGTTTCTATCTTCCACATGCTAAGCCCTGCCCTGGTATATCCAAAAATTAGCTGCTTAGGGTGCAAAATTTGAAGCCATATAAAATCTAACTTTCTCAGTTAGGAGTTTAAAAATGCCCATCTGATTAAGTTGTGGTCTTAAAACAGTTGCTAATTTACAAAAAAAGAAAACTCAAAACAAAGCAAAGCAAAAAAACCCAACAAGAACAACAACAACAAAACCCCCCAAAAAAATCAAAAACTATTAAACACAAAGAATACTTCCACAGGTTTGTGCTAAGAGAGGAGAGGTGCATCTTATACATAATATGTACATCCATATTTTTCAAACATGTAAAGTCACAGGATGGGTCTGAAAGAAGAGGTCTTGGAAGAGTTCTGCAGGGGATGCAAAGATGCACCTGTAGACCGTGGGGATCCACAGAGGATGCAGAGATCCACCCACAGCCCATGGGGACCCAGGAGAGATGCAGAGATCCACCCACAGCCTGTGGGGATCCATGGGGGATGCAGAGATCCACCCACAGCCTGTGGCAGAGGTGCCCATGCCAGAGCTGGTTGGTGCCTGGAGGAGGCTGTGATCCAATGGAAGACCCAGTGGAGAGAGAGCCCTGTTCCCAGGCTGGAGCAGCCTGTCCTTGGAGGACTGCACCCTGTTGACCAGTGCCCCACACCACAGCAGTTTCAGGAGGCCTGTGTGTCTGTGGGGGGAATTCATGTCGCAGCAGTTTTGGGAGGACTGCTGCTGGTGAGATTGAAACCATGTCAGTGAGGTTTGTGGAAAACTGTCTCTCCTGGGAGAGACCCCACGGTCTCACAGGGAAACCATTTCTCTCCCTGAGCCAAGCAGAAGAAAACCTTGGGTGATGAACTGACCAAAACCACACCCCCTGTCTCCTTGTGCTGTTGGTTGGAAGGAGGGAAGGATTGGGGAAAAATGTTTTGAATGGCTTATTTTACTTCTCATTATCCTGCTCTGATTTTGTTAGTAATAAATTCACTTTGTACCTCTAAGACCCCTGGAGTGTTTTCTTCTGGTCATTATTTCAACTCACAGACCCTCTGTCCAATTTTCTCTCCTCTGCCCAGCTGTGGCAGGGGTGGGTGAGCAAGCAGCTTCTGGTGTTTGGCTGGTGTCAAACCACGACAGCTTCTAATCTGCAATACTGATTTAGATTAAATCTGTGCTGCAAAGACTCAGATGACTTTTCCAATCCCTCTTCCGAGAGCAGAGAACTTTGCTTCATTTTCTCTTCTAAAAGAAAACAGAGGCTTCTCCCAGGCTTGGTTAATGTGACAGCTGTAAATACAGGCTGTTCAACCCCCTTTTGAACAAACAAGAATTGAAGTTTACTACTAAAAAGAAATTTAAATCTGTACATAAGGAAAATAAAATAATCAAATAATCTCTTTAGTAATCCTTGCCTATGAAGTCTGATTTTCAACCCTTCTTTAAGCCCTTGTAACAAGCAGAAATCCAAATCTGCCCCCCACAAAAAGACATCAATAAGTCTCCATCAATTTAATTGGGATTTGCTTATCTACTACAGCAGGAGAATCCAAGTCCCAGTGTGCAGAAGACTATTTCCAGCTCCCATCCACAGGACTCAGGCAGACTGAGAATAGTAACACAAGTAGCTGGAGTACTGAAAAAGTAATCTGCTTCTAAACCTAAGGAAAATATTCATTTCTACATCAACACACACACTCAAAGGTTCCATGTAATTGAAAAACCAGGTTATATGATTCCCACACTAAGATCACCTAACTCTATGTCAGTATTTTTTCCTGTTTATTTTCATTTTTTTTTGTTTTCCAGATGAGGAGTGGGGTGATGGGAGCTAAAAAAAAAAAAAAAAATCATTCTCATTCTGTAGTCTCCTCTAACTAAGTTAACATTAACTTCATTTTTGTAAGTTCCCACTGCTCCTGATTTACTGTTTTTCTTTCTACTTGATTTATTTTCCAGATGGAGAACTCCAGAAGGCAGAAATTTTCAGCATGGTGTCTTATTTCCTGCTAGGTTATTTTGTCTGTCTAAGGAGCTCTTAGAGAAGAGAACAGAAAAATTGATTTATGTTGCTTTACCTGATAAAGACACATATAGCTACACACTAACATTTATTTCAAAAAGCTTTCACAGGCAACAATATGCTTTACAGCTACATTAATAACAGGCATTGCTTGCAGCAAAGTATAACTAAGTACCTCTATACTTTCTCCTTCTGAACTCCACTCCCTCACCCCCCATTTTGCAACCTGCCTGGCAGGGCATCTTACACACACATATACACACTTCACACCTTTATGTATTTATGATGACTGACAATGCCATTTGTAATACCAGTTTTAAAGCAGCAGCAATGATGTAAAATAAGCCCAGTGAAAGGCAGATAAAATAGTTTCATAAAGTGTAGGTCATATCCATTAGTTTTTTAGCAAAATTGCTCTAAAACTTAGTAACCTTCCAAAATTAAAAAACAAAACCACGTAGATCAAGACCCACTAATGCCTAAATTCTTTAAGCATCTGTTCAGCCTATTTTTCACCATACCCTACATCTTGTATTTATTGTACCTCTCAGATATCTGCTCCTATCTTGACCCACCTTCCTTTTTTCCTCACAGAGAGTGTATAAATATACGGAGTATTTATATTCACAAAAATGCATGCTCTCACATGGAAATACTTTAGGCCAGAGAAGTTGTGGATGCCCTGTCCCTGGAAGTGTCCCAAGGCCAGGCTGGCTGTGGCCATGAGAAACCTCCTGTAATCGGAGGTGTTCCTGCCCACTGCAAGTGATCTTTGAGGTCCCTTCCAATCCAAACTATGCTATGATTCTAAGATTACACCTGAATATGACTGTACAGTTATAGCCAGGAGTGAAGCTTTTTTTTCTGTGAGAAATTGTTGCAGATGATAGATAAATATGATTGTTCACAAGTAATACATCGGGATGAGAACAGTCCTCCCAGCTAGCCGAGCAATGCCCCTGCCTTGGGATGGGTCCTGGGGTGAAATGGACTGTTCCATCCCACCCCCCAAAATATGTATGGTTCATCCCACACATCTGTACCCTCCCCTAAAACATTAGTGTCTGTGACCCCATTGGATATGCCTCATCCCAACCCACCTCGAAGCCCTCCTGATAAGGGGGCTTTGAGGGGCCACGCGCTCTCTTGGAACTTCCCCTCTCCTGGAACTTCCTCCCCCTTGGGGCTTCCCCTCTCCTAAACCCTCCCTTTGTCTCTCCCCTCCTCCACCCTCTCAGGCCCGGCCACGTGCTGCGCCTGGGAGCACGAGACAGGACCCTCCTGCACCCCCAATAAACCTCTTTCCCCAAGAGCAAACTTCAGAAAGATCTCTGCCTCCATTCATCAACACCGTGCTGGAGCCTGGTATTTTCCCCAAGAAATAGCACTACTCCTTTTTCCCATAGCACTTACAACTTTTACAAAGGCGAAGAAAAGAGTGGGGACAAGCAGGAGAAGCAGGAGATACAATGAAGGAGTAGGAGAATAGAGACAGTGTTCTCCATTTGCCCCAAGGACTTCCATCAGGGTCTGATTTTCCTCATTAATATGAGATTTAGTACCAAGAGTTTTATCCACTGAAAAATTAAATATACCACATTAGTCTATGAAAAATACCAATAATTAATATATAGTAGGTGTAATATATTTAAGTTAAGCATGACAAAATATTTGTGTGAATGTAGTTCAAAGCATGGTGATACCACTGTCAACTTGCTTTTGTGGGTAATGCCACTGTCTTTTTAGCTATTCATTCAGGAAAAAAAAGTGAGATGAATTCTCAATTTGTAATTCTCAATTCTCTTACTTATATACAGTGTAGTAGATAGGGACAGGCGAACAGAAGATTTCGGGATGTGACGGAAAGAAAGACCCTTCCCCCCTCGCCCTGCAACACGTTATCTATTACCCCCAGAGCATGTAACCACACCTAACCCAGTAGTTTTCCACTCCTTACTAACCCTAGAGACCCTACCAACCTCCCCTGATGTAGCAAAGTCCCCCAAGACTATTTAAACCCATGAGATAAGATAATAAACGCCTTTTGACTGTCCACCACATTGGTGTTAGCGTGTGTCGTTGGCCCGAGTAGCCCGGGCGAGGCCGGGCTGCCGTGCTGTTCCTTGCAACCAGGTCGCCTTGCCTTCCCTTAAGGCAACATAACTGGTGCCGAAACCTGGGAAGATTCGCTCGGGTAGCGCAAGTCACCTGGGCAAGGGCAGCGGATGGAGCTGTGAGACCGAATCACCGGCGGGGGAGACGTCCCGGGACCCGCGATCGTCATGGATACCATCGCGAAGGTTGTGAGTGCAATTCATAAGCAGTGGGGTATTAAGTGCAGGCTCAAAGACTTTTATCTTGCTATAGCAAGGCTCTTAGAGCTTGGGGCAATTGACCGCCCCGTGGATGTTTTGCATTCAGAGATATGGGAGAAATGCACAGCCATGCTGGCCGAGGACACGAAATCCTCAGGCAGTGGCAGAAGCCTTAAGGCGTGGCGCAAAGTAGAGAAAGCCCTACACAGAGCAATAGAAGAGCAGGAGGCATGGAGCATAGCACGCACATGTTTATTGGTTACACCCAAGCTAGGGGTAGGAGCGGCAACGCAAACCGCCCCTGAGGGTGATCCGCCCAGGAGCGGGGATCCGGGGGGGCCCGGCGCGTCACCCCCCTCCCCGGGCCAGAACCCAACCCCCCCCGTGGAAATTTCCCAAAAATCCGTGGTTTCCCCATCCGTCCCGCCACCGCTGGTCAGTGACCCGTTGCCAGAGGTGCAACAGCACGCGGAATCCTTTTGGCAGGGACTGGCGAGGGAAGCCAGAGAGGCAGAAACCGCAGTTCAAGAAGAGATCCGAGGCACGCCGCCACCCTACTGCGTTGAAAATGGCGCTGGCAGCCAAGGGGAGGGGCAGGGCGTGGGCAGTCTCGGTGCAAAAAGCTCCGAGGCGCGGGGTTTTACGAATGCGCATATGTGGGAGAAAGAGGAGGAGAGCGGCAGAGGGCTCGGAGCCGATCGGCAGCCGCGCCTGACGCCACTACCATGTAAGGGAGAAACCCACCCCTGCAGGAGGCAGGGCGAGCCCGGGGGGCGGCAGCGGCGCCACCCCCGGCGGGAGGAGCGGGGTCGGAGCCGCGCAAAACGGCACCGAGCCCCGGAAGTGTGCTGGCATTCGACTTCCGACTCGGAGTCCAGCAGCAGCTCCGGCAGCCTGGAAGAGCTGTCGGCAGCCGGCTGGGACTCTGAGACGGAGGAAACGGAGCCAACGCGATTTGAAACAAAACTGAGTAAAGCTTTAAGCCGCACCGAAAAGCAATCACAATACAAACCAGCCCAGTTTACCGACTGGAGAGAAATAAAAATAGCCTGTGTTGAATGGGCCCCAGCAGCTCCCATCCAAGCTTTCCTGGTGAAAATCACCAGCCCAGAAAGGAACCAGCAGAAAGTATATACTCCAGTAAACCCAAAAGATGTACAGTCAGTTGTCAAAGCCATTTCAGAAAAAGAGATTAATTCAGCCATGGTCTCCACCCTAGTCAATAGTCTCTTTAGTAATGGCGACTTGCTTCCCCTTAATATTATTAAGAACGTGCTAAAAGGGAAAAACACAATTCACCCCAAAACCTTGCCCTCAAAGGTCGCCAATACCCCAACCAACCATGCAGATGCCCTCCAAATAGGCCGCATAGCCAAGTCAAACCCAAACCCAATCTTTCATATGCTAAAAGCTATCTTTCTAACCCTAAACAAAACCAAACCAAACCTAACTAACTCCTACTAGCTTTGCTATAATGTTAAACCCCCTTTCTATGAAGACATTACTTTAAACACCCCCTTCAATTACTCCACAACCAGTGCCCCCCACCAGTGCAAATAAGACATTCCCCGCAAAAAAATCACCCTGAGTCAAATCACAGGCCAGAGCAAATGTTTTAACAATGCAACTTTAGCAAAACAAAAAGGCAACTTCTGCACTAAAGTTGTCAAATCCAACAGAAAAATCAACAAGTAAGTAGTCCCATCCTCATCTAAAATGTGAGTTTGCCAACAATCAAAAGTAAGTCCTTATGTGTTCCTTGCCAAATTTAATAACTCTATCGACTTCTATATCCAAGTTCTAATTATTCCTAAAGTCCTGTACCACTCAAAGAAGTATACCACCTTTTCAAGAAACCTGACAGACTCCACAAAAGAGAAATAATCACAAGTATAACTATCACAATGCTGCTCAGCCTAAGAGCAGCTAGCACAGCCACAAGTATCTCAGCCATCACAACCCAACAACAGACTCTCTCAACTGCAAATAACCATCAATAAAAACCTTCAAAAGAACAAAAAATCCATCTCCTATCTAGAGAAATCACTTTCAGAAGTAGTTTTACAAAATAGGCGAAAACTAGACCTCTTGTTCATGCAACAAAGAAAACTGTGTGCAGCCTTAAAAGAAGAATGCTGCTTTTATACAAATCATACGAGAGTTGTTAAAGACGCCATAACAGAACTCCAAGATAAGCTAACTCAAAAAAAAGAAAAACAAGGAAACCCAACAGAGCTAGTTCAAATCCTAGTTCAATCAATCGCCATAGCTTACCTCTTTAATTTCCACCCTAGTAAGTCCACTGGTAATACTGCTACTAACTGTTACCATAGGACCATGCCTGCTGAACAAGCTAGTCTCATTTGTTCAAGCCCATCTAGAACGAACGAACATTCTGTTCATAGACCAGCAACAAATGCTATAAACCAAAAACTGCGAACACTGCCAGTCACAAAAGCCTTCAAAACTCACCTTGCAAAAATTACTCAAGTTTACCAAACCCCTTTTTCCTTACCAAGTTACAAGTTTGTACCTCACTCCAGTGCCTATATCTACGACTACCTCATTTTATTTATGAAAAGGAGGGGGGAGATGTAGTAGATAGGGACAGGCGAACAGAAGATTTCGGGATGTGATGGAAAGAAAGACCCTTCCCCCCTCACCCTGCAACACGTTATCTATTACCCCCAGAGCATGTAACCACACCTAACCCAGTAGTTTTCCACTCCTTACTAACCCTAGAGACTCTACCAACCTCCCCTGATGTAGCAAAGTCCCCCAAGACTATTTAAACCCATGAGATAAGATAATAAAGGCCTTTTGACCATCCACCACATTGGTGTTAGCGTGTGTCATTGGCCCGAGTAGCCCGGGCGAGGCCGGGCTGCCGTGCTGTTCCTTGAAACCAGGTCGCCTTGCCTTCCCCTGAAGGCAACAATACAGAAGACCATGTAATTAAAATACCATTTTTTATAAATCAAAAGAAGGTATCAGGACAGGTGTTGTGGCACTGACTACAATTACACATGAGTTCATGCAATTACAAAGCAATTGTTTCCCAAATATTTGCTACTGATTTACATAGGATTTCAGTTAAAACAGAATTTCAACTACAACTGTGAGGAATTTATGGAATTGAGTCACATGTCATGTGAAGAGGTTTATGAGATTAGGCTGCAGTATCTAATTTTTGAATTATTTTGAGGATAACACGTTCCCCATTTTTTCAACCTGTGATGCCATAGAAAATGAATATATGCAAGTTTTTATTTCCTCTAAACATTATCTAAAGTTGTCTTTAGAAATAATTTTTCTTTCATTTCACAGCATCATGTGGTAAATCTAGACAGCTGATTCCCTGGAAGGAAAGCAATCTATTGACATATTCTGATTTCTGTCCAACAGAGTGCATGAAGAGGTAGGAGCATCACCAGCCCTCTTCCAGGAAACTTTATACAGAACAGCAACAAGCACACAAAATCTTTCACTGAGCATCAAAAGCATGTTTTACTTTACATTATCTTAAGATTTACCTTAATATTTAAATATTAATTACTATTATATAATAGTTAATAATTATAATTTAATATTATGACAGCTCTGTTCACTCCATTCTTGGAAAAAATCCAAGCCCCATCTTCTTCAGCTTTCTTTATGCACTGTTCTACTGAGATAGTTGTCACACCTGTAAAAGCAAGATTAGGGAGTTAAAAACATGGAAGGCAAGAATTTTATTGGACTTCTGGAATGGAAATAAGTATAATTATACTAAGTCTTATATACTACAAATATAGTATAAGTTTATATAATATACAATATATAATACCATATAAATAAAAAAATAAAAAAATATATAATATACATCAGTAAAATTATACTATGTGGCAAGTAGATTGTGAACCTTTAAAAAATAACAAAGAGGTATTTTCTTAATGCTGATTCATTCTTCTTAATAATGTGGGAAGTTGCTGAATTTGCAATTCAACTTATGCCTACCTTGAATTATTCCAAAAAACAGAGGAACCAATATCAAAGCTTGATGTGGTTTTGAGTTCAGTATTTTCTATTTAGTTATTATTTTGACAGCATCTAAACCCATAAAAAGCCCAGAAATAATATTCACTAGAACACAAACAACTAAATTGTGTTGTTGTAGGAATTTTATCCCAATTATAAAGGTGATTACTCAATAAATTATGTACAGTCCTTATGTCTTTTTTTCTAAATTAGTCAACTCCTAAAGTGTAAGAGTGGTACTCTTCCTATGATTTTTATTACTACTCATTTGTAAGCAAGATGTTTAATCACAGTGCCTATGTCTTCATCAATATAAAAGCAGATCAAACCCTGTACTACAAATTTCAGTCACAGTTCCAAAGAGAAAAAAACCTGATTCCTTCCAAACCACTTGCTTTCAAAACAGTATCAGTCCAAGCCTTATACACAGTCTTGTTTCAAATACTTAAGTATTATTTCCAGTTTATTTCTATCTCATTTCTTCTCCAGACCTGTCAGTTCTCAGCTGTTTCTGAGTCATGGAGCTGTGCATAGTCACCATGTTTTAGGAAAAGAAATGGTAAAGAACTATGCATATTGCAAAATAAATTCACAAATATTTAATGTACACGCCAGTAGTCAGGTGAAGTAGTCCAGTGAGGGCTCCTTTGTGTTAGCATAATTAAATTACCAGGTTAGATAACGTTCTGAAAACAAAGTGTCCTACAACTTGTCCTAGTTATAGATCCAAGACTGTAAAGAGCATTTAGGTCAGAACTACAAACGCCTGTCAAATTATATTGATGGAGCTGAGGAAAGTCACAGGATACAGCAACTCAAGTATTCCTATTTGTGAGGGGGATCCCAAAGGGTTTCCCCATGCAGCAAACTTTGGCTACCTCTCAAAAAGCTGTTTAGCCATGTCATTTCCAACAGCTCCAGTTCAGCATCTGATCATCTTTATTTTTCCTTCCTATGGAAAAAGAAAATGAAAACTTGAATTACTAACCCACAGCAGTGCAGCCAGCTGTCTGGAGCTAGGCACCCCATCAGAGGTCCCACTTCCAAGTCTTCACCCGCAGACAAAGCCTGCTTAAAAATGAAATCTAAAAAAAGACTGCTGCCTTTCAGTTTTCTTTTCTCTCTTCTAACCAGAAAGCAAAAGTTAATGTTCCACAGATGTTACAGGGCAAAATCACACCAAAGATGAAACAACAAATATGCTAATTCAAAAAATCCAACAAAAAGCCAAAGCAAAAAATCCCCTGGCAAAAAACCCCCAAACTTTAATGCAAACAGGCAAAACTCCATACAGTAGTAAAAAAATTATCCAAAATTTCAGCAAGCTACTCTGCACTAGGTGTGTTATGTACAAGGAGAAGCAAGAAAATCAGTTGCAAAAGCCAGAATGCTGAAAAACAATTCTTTTCATCTTCATGCCAAAAATTCTTTCACTCTGATGTTGACTATCAACAGCAAGCAACTTACCCTGAATTTTTCAGTTGCCCTGTCACAGATTTAAAAGGAATCTAAAATAGAAGCAACATAATGCTTCTAAACAATAGAAGCAACAATCTATTCTCAAGCATGCAGGGGACAGACAAGCTGCCCCCTTGTTTCACTTCTAAGTTTTCATTCCAAGGCAGCATTGAATAAACATTAAATGGAGAGATGGCCTGTTTACCTGTACATTTACATTCATATTTATATAAAATAAAATAAAATAAAATAAAATAAAATAAAATAAAATAAAATAAAATAAAATAAAATAAAATAAAAATTTTAAAAAAGAAGTTTTTTCTCTTAGAAGTGTTTAAAGAGCTTCATGTGTCCTGTGAGGACAAAACCCTCATCTCTCCTCAACAATATATACTACATCCAAAGGTGCTGTTTTCCACCATAGGCCTTCACATACAGCAAAAATCTTGGTTTAGAATTTATTGCTGAATGGATGTTCATTTGCAATGTCTTCAATTTTGGTGTGTTAATTACAGCCATTCCTAGATAGCATTTTACTATAATAATATTTTTCTTTTATATGTATGATTTCAGGGATCAGTTTTCCAGAACAGTTCAACATGTGTACTCAGAGTCAATATTCCAAATGTATGAATGACTCAGATTGATAAAAATAACACTAAATTCCCTGCAGCTTAAACAGAGAACCACTCCAAAGTATTTTGATATACAAAGAAAAAAGTGAAATCCCAAACAAACCAACATGAGTAACAGAAGGTCTTCCACATGAATCTTTCAAGCAAAATAGATTGTACAGTTGCAAGCAAAATGCTCTTTATTCTCTTTTTTTATGGAGTATTTTAACTATCACTAGGACTTTATATTAATTTTATTTATTTTAAGCTAGGGAAAAGAAAAGAAGAGATGATAATTGAGCGAATTTAATGATAACAAGCAATATAACAAGCAGTTCAGGAGAAGCTATTCTCTGCAGAAAAATGCACAAAAACTTCTTGCTGTGTAATAATATTGCACTCAAATCCTATACAAAGATATGGATGTGAGTACTTAGGGAGACTGAAATTATGTAGGCAAAACAGAATTAAGAGATTCCGTTGAAGTACACTAAGAATGAAACTGAATGTCACAAAATAAATCAATAATGATTAAAGATGATTCATCTCCAAGTCCTACTAAAGAAGGAGTCCCTTTAATTTGTATTTTTTGTGATGTGGGAAAACATACTTTTTATAACACAAGTCCACTGGAGTTCATGAACCATCTTATCCGGCAGAAGATGTCATGCCTCTTTAGTGTTAAACATCTTCATTCCTCGGGGAATTTCTCCTTTATGTTTAGTAGGGTAACAGTGGTGAGCGGACGTTTGTGATCCTCAGCTCTGTTGTAACCAGGGATGCTCATTAAAGCTGCTCATGAACAACACAGACTTGCATGGACTCTCAACAGCAATCCTGTGAAGTCCCTAAGATTGCTGCCTGTTTCCAAATGCTTCTTTTGCATGGTTAAGGTGGAATGTCTATAACTTATTAACAATTGAAGACCAAATCAGATGACTTTGCCTTCTGAAGCTTTTAATAGCACAGAAATAGTGAAGTACACATTACTTTTTAGTTCTCCTAAAATATGTTCTGCTTCTTTATTCTTAAATCACCTGCAGTGAGATTTCAACCCCCTCTTTCCTTCCCAGCTGCTACTACTTTCTCCCCAAACTGCTTTTTGATTTGTGTATAAAATGTCTTACTTTTGCTGTGCCTTTTCCTCGTTTTACAACAAAGTAGAACTGTAATGCTGCTATTTTGTTCAGTCATTGACTGCCTTCTTTTGCTGAGGTACACTGGAATGCAGAGCTGGTCCTTCTGTCAGTCCATAAGTTTTACAACCTCTCAGCTTGTTCAGTAAATAAAAAGATGAACCCAATTTAACAGCTTTAGTCTGCAAAGCTGTAAGTCAAACAGAAAATGTCATGTTTTCTCAGAAATTAGTTATGTTTATTCATTAGTTATTAGTCAAGAGTAGTATTCTACTCTTCCCTGTAAGGCTCTAAGATGGCCACTGCAGTATGAATTTCCCCAGTGCAACCTAGCCCTGCCTTCTCTTAGCCAGCCTCCTTCCCTTCTCTCTGCCGTGCTCAGCCTCATGCGTGCTCCCTCTCACAGAGTCTTCCATTGGCAAAGTCAGAAAAAAAATAGAGATGACCAAAGGACAGCCTTACCTCCTTGGTGTCCACACCAAGAGCACAGCAGCCTTTGCAGCCTGTTCTGTTTCACTAGCAGATCCACACCAGCTGTTTTCACACTGGAATGTGAAAACCTCACTCTGATCTGTTATGAGCTCTGTTGCTTGAGCTATCCAGCTTGTGATCTGACTGCAATAGCCAATCATTGATTTTGGGTGATATTTGGATAGAAACATCTTTCTAAATCATATCTGTGCCATTTCTGGAGAATTATTAATTTGGTTGTCTCTATTTTCCACATAGACACTGTGGCAAATACTCCTCAAAAGGTGGGACTGAGAAATGTCCCGTCCCATTTTGGAGCAGTCCCCAGTTACTGTGTCAGGATGTGATGTGTCTCAGTCTTGCTCTGCACTGATGTCTGTCCACTGGTGCAAGTTTATAGGTTTCAGAGGAAGGTACTCCCTGGGCAGATGAGCAGCAAACTACTTTCCTATATCCTACTTTTACAGTAAAATTCCAGGGAACTGAAGGACTGGGGCCAGCCTCAACCTGTGAAGGGGGCAGCTGGGAAGATCTGAGGATGGCTTGGGGCATTGGGAAACTGCAGCCACAGAGGGACCCTCAACCACTGCAGTAGTGGAGGGGCAAATGATAACAGATATATGATTTTAAGCTGTTTTTTTTTTTCTTGATAATATGACTATTCAAAATCCAGTTTTTCAGATTGTTTCTTCCCATGCAGATTCTAGCTGTCTTTGTAGAAGAAAATCCAATTCTCAGTGTAAACTGTGCCTTTTTCTCCTGAAAAATGCTCACAGAGTGAACAACTGTGTTTGCAAGCAGCTCCACAAACTTTGCATCCTGCAATGAAAGTAGAGGGAATCAGGACTGTATGGGTCTTGACCACTGGCCATAGAGGCCACTGGGTACCCTGATGTGACCTGGCATTTACAGGGAAGAATAATCCCATGGGGAGGACTCTGTGTCTCCAGAGAATGACCAATTTTGAAACTCTAAGCAATACCTCCAGTTCCTCATACTACTGGACTATCATCATCTTTTTATAGATAAATGAGCATGACTTTCTGAGGAAAAAGTAATCATTAAAGAAGAGCCTCATAAGAAAAACCAAAGTCCACTGTCAAGGAAAGATAATAACCCCTACGTTTAACAGGATTTCTGGAAGACACAGTTTTCAGTGCTTTTTTTTTTTTTTTTGCTCCAAAATTTACTTTTTCTCAGGAAGTGAGTTATCACTTCTTTTCACCTATCCAATCAAATGTAACTTAAATCCTCGAATGCCTATTTCTATGCATTTTTCACAGCTTTATATTGAAAAATATTGAGAAGGAATAAGAAAATAATTTAGTCATGTATTAGTATACAGTAAAGCAGTTGGTTTGGTTGTTGTTTTTTTTTTTTTAAATATATTATTCACAGAATTTATACTATTATCTGCATTTTTAGAAGAAAAATATCCTTCAGTACTGCACTTATTTATTTCACTTGATGTTCCTGTGATCAAACACTGCAGGTATTTATTTACCTGACAGTTGCACTTTAAATGATTTCTAGTGGAAAGCAATATACTAAACAGAGAAACTTTCTGACCCAGGTGTCAGAAATACTTTCCTTAGAGAAATTCATATAATGTTTATTTTTTATAAAAATATTTAGAGGCTGTTGCTGTTTATGGGTATTATGCAAAGTATACAACCTGTGAGATCATAATTTTGTAAGTTAAATAATTTTCGATGTATAGATCTAAGCATTTAGAGTAGCACCAACAAATGGATATCAACAAAGGGATATCAAATCTACATGTGACTTGACATTATGTTACAGAATTACACTTATGTTTGTAACAGCGGACAGATCTCAGACTCAAATACTGGATATTAGCATCAAAATAAGTCCATAAGATGAAAAAGTTTTAAGTAATTTCAGAATTCAAAACTCATTTTTCTTCTTCTCAGTACTAGTGATCAGTCAATCTTTGATCAAGGGTGAGGTCCTGGATCTGTTACACATGACAAAGGGTATCTAGCAGATTAACTCAGCTGGAGTCAGAAAAACGTTCATGATCTGATCACTGAGCATCAGACTACATGATTCTAGTCTGGTCTCAGAAAAGGATAATTTCTATCATCTCAAACTGGCATTTACTCCAAATGGGAAGCTCTCATTGCAAGGAGAAAAAAAAAGAAAAAAGAACAGCAAGAGTGGACAATGTAGTTGTGGTGGTGAGAGCATCAGGCAGATGTGTCTTCAGCTTCCTCCTAGGGAACTGCTGTTAAATATGCACAGTGTGGCACACAGGGCATCACTTTTCTGCATTTTAGGATAAGGCAGGTGTGTCTCACAAGCACTATAAGAGATGTTCAACTCTCAAGCCAATAGAATGCTGAATTAAGGTTTGTCTTTTCCCTGATCTCAAACTGAAAGATGCAATCCATTCACTCAAGCTGTGTCTCCTCTCCCCCTCAAAAGGCTATTCTTATGTTCCCCACAATCAGGGGCAAAAAGGGACAGCAGCTCATGGAAAGGAGCATTCCTTGCAAGTTTTCCTGCCTGACTGCAGCAAGTCAGGCTGCAGCAAGTCAGGCTGCAGCTCATTAGTCACACCCTTAACTTTACTATCCTCAAGTGCTTTTTTCAGATGTTGAAATAAAGCCTAATATAGAACCTCAGATGCATATAGCCTGGAGTGGAAAAGTGAAACAGTCAACTTGGAATTTCTTTTCAGATTCTTGGTCAGATATTGAAAGAGGTATTGAATCTTCAAAAAGTGAAGGTTCTTCCTTGGGTTACCCTGGCTAAAAATCAGTTTCACAAGAGTTTGCATAAATAAATTTAAAATAATCTTCTTGTTTCAGGGAAATAAAAATACCAATTATTTCCACACAAAGAATAACATCACGACAGAACAAGTGTTTCCATACTATTTAAAAATATCTTTTCTCCAGAAATTGTATTTCTAAGTTATTTTTTCTATGTGAGATTTAGCCAAAATGAACAATCCCACAACATGTGTCAGAAGACTATGGCATGATAAATACACAAATTTACATTTCTAGCTTGATTTTCAGTTTGTTATTCCATTAGTTTTTTCCTACTTTGTGTAAAATACTATCATCCAAAAAAATCCCCACTTTTCTGCTGGAAAAAACATTTGCAATTTAAAAAAAAAATTCTGCAGGTTTATATTAATCCCAAAAGAAATTTTTACACTACACTTATTTTCCTAGAATGGATATTACAGGGCTCTTCCACTTACAGTTTCTTTGGTAACATGGCAAGGAGAGAAACCTTCTGACGCAGATGATTATTTTTTCATTTGCTTTATATTTTCATTTTTTTATCCCAGGTTTTATAAACAGTTCTCCACCCTCTCAACATTGTAGGGCTGATGAGGTCTCATTTAGATAATGCATGTCCAGCAACTCAAATTTAAGAAGAAATACCCTCAAGTTTGAGGGTTTTGCATCTTTTTGTGAATTCATTTGATGTTCCTGTGATCAAACTAGATCAATCTATGGTTTTCTCGGTGAGCCCTACAAGCTGCATACAAACACCATTAAATCAGCCTACTGCCAGACTGGGTTGATGGTTGACCCCAGAAACTCCCTGTTGTACTGGCATAACTTTTACCATTGCCAGAGACATTTATTAATAAGACCCTGTAGGTATTATTAATATAAAACGTACAGAAAATATCCATATCCATGTCCACACTTACAAGGAGAGAAGAGCAAAAAGGGGAGGGAGAGGAAAAAAAAAAAACAAAACTCTCAAAAGCAAAGGAATGCTTGGCTGCTTTTTTAAGTGTGTAACACTTTAAGGCATTTGGTCTGTACAAAAGAGAAATATTAACTAGTGATGGTTGCATACTTGGATATAGTTGTGTGAAAACTCTCAGCATGTTACCTGTACTGACTCTGATCCACATCATGGAACATGGTTCACTGCTGTCTCTTCTGGCCCCTCCACCTCACCACCCATAATTACACAATGCTGTGCCCTGGCAACTGCTACATCCATATCCTGTCTTCCATAGATTTGGGGTCATAAGATCCCAAACCCACACTTCATATTTTTAACTTCAGTGGGCTAGAAGTGCTTCCTCTGTATGCAGCAGTACCTTTAAAGAAGTATCTTGGTTTGGATTTCTTACTTGTCTTTTTCAGTTCACATTTGGCAATAAAAGGGGAATTTCAACTTCCCCTTTCACATTCATTCTCGCCAAAATCAACTATAAAATTGCACAATCTCTACTTCACACATGGGCAGAAGTCCTTCTCTTGAACAATGTATGGGAACAGGAAGACTTCAGGTCTGGGCACACACTAAGCTGCTACTGACCCAGCAAAACCACCTCTATTTACCAATGAACTAAGAAGGAGATGTGGGGATCCATCCCCAACTAAAACAAGGCTGAAGAAAAGGACTTCTGCTATTTAAAGCTCTTCCAGGTTATGTAATTTTTTTTTTTTTTCTTCACAATACACACTCCACCCTTCTTTCAGGGTTGTGACTACACACACTACCTCTCTGTACAAGTTAATCCTTCAGGATGACAAATAACTTCCTGGTTCTTTGGAAAATGTATTGATACGGCATTAATGAGGATAAAATGAATATTCAATTATCTAAAACAAAACACAAAAGGAAAACCTAATAATTGAATTTACAGAATTATGCCAAAGATATAGTTAAGATAAATATTGCTGTTCAATCTGGTTTTCTATGATTCTGTAGTCCTGTAAATCCAACAAAGTTTTATATGGATAAATAAGTAATTTCTCACATGAAGCCACAGAAACTTCTTCAGTAGAAGCCAGTTAAAAATTAGTTTCTAACTGTAATTCACCCTCAGACAGTGCAGCACAAACCACACTTCTGTTCATCTGGAGGTCCATTGGACTTCCAAACACACCAAGGATGAACTACAACAAGTGGGGGGGAGCACCATAATTAGTTTTAACCATTAAACACTTCAGTTTCTTACGGCCACCTTAAGTTCCAGAGATTCTAGGAGCACACTTAGCATCTCAAAGGACAGCTGCAAAGACTATTGCTGGCATTCAGGATCAGTTTTTAACATTATGAGGAAATTGCTTCTCTGAAAACAAATTCACTAGTGAGATGACAGGTTTGTACACTGAGCTTTCCTTCCTTTCTCTCCCCTTTACTTTTTTCTCTATTGCTTTCATTTCATTATTGTAAAATGCTGAGATGTTAGAAAATAGTTGGATCATCACAATGTACCAGGCTAATGTTTAACTTTAAACTTACACATCACAGATAAAAAGGGATTGTACTACAGATTTCACAGCTAAGTCCCTTATTTCAGCTTGCCTGGCAGAAGCACCTGCCGTACTTGGGTCTAAGTGCATTCCTCCGTAACTCATCCTTAGCTACCTTTTTTTTAACTCCTTAGAACTGAACTGGATTAGAAAAAGTGTTCTGGCTGAACACTCTTCAAGTTTATTTTTTGCCATTGCTGAGCTACAGACAAGCTTCAGCTCTGCTGTCAACAGAGTTAATCTGGTCGGAGCAGCAGCCACAGTAAATCAGAATCTTCCATCAAAGAATTATACAATTGGTGCAATGCCAAACTTTGTAGCTCCAGAAATCAAAAAATTCGTGACTTGGGACTATGTTGTTTTTGCAGCACTATTTTTAGTCTCTGCCATCATTGGAGTCTTTTTTGCAGTTAAAGAGAGGAAAAAAAAAACTTCAAAGGAATTTTTGGTGGGCGGTAAGCAGATGACATGTGGACCCATAGCTTTTTCTCTTACATCAAGCTTCATGTCAGCAGTGACAGTCCTGGGGACACCCTCCGAAGTTTATCGCTATGGGGCATCCTTTGTGCTCTTCTTTCTTTCATATACACTTGTCATCATTTTTACTTCTGAACTTTTCCTACCTGTTTTTTATAGATCTGGCATCACAAGCACTTATGAGGTAAGTAAAAATAATAAAATAAAGACACTATTCTAGCATAACTAGTATACAGTTTTTAGAGAAAAATCTTTGACAAAAAACCTTCTGCAGTGTTTTACAGAACAAATATATTGATATATTAATTATTTTATAAAATAATTTGCATTATGAAACTAGTTATTTATATTGTATAAGATGAAATCATAATCTAAGGGTCAGAGCTCCTTTTATGCACATATAGCACAGACAGGATATGGGTTTACACACAGCACCAAATTAAATTACAGCTGGAAAATACTTCAGCATATCCAAATTTTGTTCTGGTTTAGAGATAGACTTTAAGAAAAATATTCAATACTATCCAATTCAAACTTGGTCTAGATATAGTAATTTTGGCCAAGTTACTATATTGAAGTAGCTGAAGTGGGAAGAAAAGAAAGAAGGTGGAAGGCTTGTTAAAATAATAAAAAAGAAAGAAAAAAAAAAAGTCAGGGCTGGAGAATGAATTCGAGCATTCTCTAGGAAAATAAATTAATGGCTTCTGAATTTTGTTGAGTTTTTGCCTGGCATTTTCTCTGGAACACATTTTTTCCTTCATAACACAGTTCAGTAGCAGCCCTTATAAACTGCACATCCACAGGACAGCTACTGACCATTTGGGATGGCCTCTTACTCACTTCAGTCAGCTCCTGCAAGTTTGGTTGCTCCTCTGTGGGCAGTTTCAACTAAGCATGAATTGGATGATGAAACTGGGTTTGTTCACAAGGAACCTTCTGGTAACAGAAAGGCTGCTTGTGCTCACTGAGCCCAAACACAAGGAACGAATTTGGTCAAACAGATCTGCCTGGGTATTTGGAAATATTTTCAGGACAGTGAAGAGTAAAATTGACCATTGCTCCAAGTAATTGCATTTTCTAGTTGGTTTTGATCCAATGTCAGAGAATTAATTACTTTTGTCATCTGAACCAGCAAAAGGGTCATATTGTAGATGAAGAGACCCTTCAAGCATGCTGGAAAGATGACTGCTGGCTTCATGAGTTAATTTTAGAAATAGGTCAAGTTACATAAATTCAGTATGTATTTACATGGTGGACTGTGGGGTTTATAATGCAAGAAACACAAGATCAGCATGAGAAAAATGAAAAAAAAAAAAAAAAGAGATGCTTTGGCAGTACAAAGTGCACAGCCTGGAGACTTGTGAAAGAGAGAAAACTTATACAGGCCATGCCTGATGTCTCCTGAGGGGCATGTGGGACTGTGGCCCAAGAAGTCTCCCTGCATAGAGGCTGCCACGGGGCAGAGAAACTCTGCAGAGACCTCAGGTGATCAATCACCCTTAAAACCTGGGCTTTTGGGTCTAGAGATCTACTCACCTCTGCAGTTCTTTTAACTCTCTACATCCATGAGCCTGAAAGTCCATAAGATCCCCCTTTGTGCCTCTCCATATTAGTGATGTGTGGATTTGGCCTTAGGCTGAGATAGAACAAGGGGAAAAGCCAGCCTAGCTCCTGCACCAGGAAACTCCATGTTGCTGCTTCACCATCTGCTCCACCTCCACTTTTAATCAATGCTATTTCTGCTAGAGATGAACTCAAGTTTCCTCATTGTATAATTGGAACATACTTTCATTTGAAGTTAAAATTTCTTTGTAGTTCTTGGGATCTTCCAGTTATTCCTGGTACAAAGAAGGTATTGATTACTGCAATAATCAGAACATAGTTTATATAATATATATATCTATATAATCTATACACTGATTATATATACACCTTCATGTACATGTTACAGATGAGAAGATTGATTTCTAATTGTAATTATCATTCCGTCTAATGACAATCCTGCTCTCCTCGTTAGCTGCTCATAGCAGCAGTGCCAGCTGCCAGTAAGTTTACTTACACAGTAAGGTGCCACTTGGGGCAAACAGAAGGGTAATGGCTGTGTCACAGATGCTGCATGTGCACTTTATTGAGAATATGCTTTTTCCTAGTATTTGGAGTTAAGATTTAACAAGATTGTCCGTCTTGCTGCAACACTGATTTACATCCTACAGACGGTAAGATAACATTGACTTTTTTTATGCTAATTTCACTCAACATTGATTTTTCACAGACTAGTCTCAGACAGCACATTTTTTATAAAGAGATGTTTTAATGAGTAGTCTTTTTTCTTAGTTTTCTCACTTGAACCATGAATGCTACAAAGAAAGTATGATTATATATTTAACTATCTGACTTCCCTAAATTTTCCTGTTTAGTATTAAGAATGCCATTTTAGTTGTCTTTAACACTCGAATGTAGTGCTGTACTCTCACAGCACATTCTTGGTCACATTATGTTCACTGGAAGCCTCTCTCTTCCCAGATAAGTGGATTCTGTCTTTCTTGAGCAGCTGGTCAAGCCTCACTGGGTACGTTTAGTTACCCATTTATGACACTGAGGTGAACTATCCTATTTGAAAACTGCTATACAAGGTATCCTGGGCAGATGCACTGGTCCCTGCTGTGACCATCTTGACAGGTTACATTATTTGTGTATTTAATGGAAAGATGGGATTTGAGGGGAGATTAGGAGACATTTCCTTCTGCATTAATTCCATTTTAATAATTCCCAAACCTCTGGCAATAGATCTGAACACTTATTGACCTTGATGCTTTGTTTCTCCACCAGTTATCTCAGATCTTACACGTAAAGGGTATTGAGTCAGTTACTTTAAGAGACTGAATGGAAAATGAAAATTTAATTTCTATGATCAATGCAACTCTATTTCTGTTATCACTATTTGTGTTTTCTGGAGATACCCTTTTTCTAATTCATGAGGATATTTTGTCATGTACTTTTCTTACCAGTAGAGAAATAGGTAATACAAAGACAGATAATGGCCCTCCCCTCAGAAAGGAATTAAACACAAGATTTTAATTTTTTAGGGCTGAAACACAAAGCCTTTATACAATACAACCTAATCTAAAGAAGCCCCTAGATCTGGTATTTTGTATCTGGTATTTTAGGTATTAGAGCCCTACTCTAAATACAAGTTTTATCACTGAGCATTCAAAATACATAATTTTTCTCCTTCAGATCCTTTACACAGGAATAGTGGTCTATGTTCCATCATTGGCACTCAACCAGGGTGAGTTCTTATGCTGCACTACACTGCTACCCCAAATAAGCACACCAGAGGGATTGCCTGAGTAAATGAAGTAACAAAAATGGATAAAACCCCAACCCTGCTCAAAGACCCTATAAGAAGGTTTTTGCCTTCCCCTTATAGCTCTCTATTTCTGACTCCCCAGGTTCCTCTCACACCCAAACATTAGCAAGAGCCTCGTGGTTGCTCTTCTGCTCTCCTTCCCACTCAGTACCACCTGAAGAGACTTGAAGCAAACAATTTCCCAACATCCTGACAAAGTTCACAGTACAAGCTGATGATCCAAGACCATACTATGTACTTTGATTCCTCCTATCCCTGTCTCTTGTATTCAGGTTTCCATGGGAATAACTCTTCCCTGCAGACAGAGATGAATGCTGTTCTGCTCTCTGTCCCCAGACTTCTTCAATTAATATTTACAAAGTAGGCATAAAGCCTCCATCACCATAGACAGGATTTGTAATTTTAGGCACATAGAATCATCATGGCACAAGGAATCATCATGGCCTAAATCCTGATTTTACCAAAACTGACTGGGAAGCGATTGTGAGGCTCTTTTCTTTGTTCATTATCCGAGTTGCATTCAGTCTGTTTGATCCCATCGCTCACACAGTGCCAAATTTTCTTCCTCTGTCATGCAGCTGAATTCCATGTGAAAGTTCTCATTCACTATTACACCATACTAACTTTGCTGATAAGAGAACCTTTACAAATAGCTTTTGCCCTCACAGACTATGACTGGCGGGTGAGATTCCAGTATCAGCCAAAAAACAAATTTGTGCATTTTGTGTAAAGAAATTTGAAAATGCAAAATGAACACAGAAATTTGTTTTAATTAAGCCCATTTTAGCATTAAATCAATCTTAGATGCAGGTAATGGAATTTACTTATGGGTTGGGTTTTTTTTCATCTTAGGATTTCTGGGAATCTCTGAAGAACTTGGTTTCTCAATAACAAAGTTCTGGACTAAGAACAGAAGTGAAGCATTGCTTATAAAGCTCTGTCCCATCACAATGACATTTTTGCTTTATGCAAGTATTCTTACTTTTGCTTGAAAGTTAATTAATTTCAATTTGAAAGAAAACAACAATGCAAAACAGTATCCACAAGTTCTACAAAACTTGAACAATCCAGCAAAGCTCCTAATAGATACAAAAGATTAAAATTAGTGATTACTCCTATCCTTCTAAAGCTCAAGGACTACAGCTCTTCTGCTACCTTCCAGATGACTCACACCCATTTCACTAACAATTTTGTTTTCACTGGTTTTGCAGTCACTGGATTTGATCTCTGGGGCTCTGTAGCTGCAACAGGAATTGTCTGCACTTTCTATTGCACTCTGGTATGTAATAGACATAACTGAACAGTTGGAACACAGATGGTTAATTTGACCATCTTTAAACATGACACACTACCAGACAAGGATGGCTCCTGTTGAGTACATAGAGAAAAATTTCTTATATGTTCTGTGTTATAGGGAAGTATATTTGGAGGAAAAGAATCCTCTCTAATCCTTTGCTGTATGTCTTCATGTTTAAACCAGACATCTTGGGACAGAGTCCAGATAAGGAGGCAATAAGCTTCCCCTGTTATCTTTTGAGAAGATGATCCTTATCTTTTACAAATTATAGGCTGAAAAACACTGTAATGAAAATCATGCTCAAGAACAAAGCACTAAAACCTAGGAAGGATAATCAACAGGCCAGAGAGCTTTACTTTTGAGTGGAAGCAATGAGACTCCAAATTCCAAAACAGATATATTGTATAGATATTTGCACTGAAGCAGCAGAGTCCTATGGCTCAGGACACAAACTAATTGCCATTCTCATTGACACTAATAATTTTTTTCAATATATCACTTGTGTTGAAAACATTTATTATATGCTCTAGTACTCATTTGATCAAATATGAAAGCAGCTATGGAAGAAAGCTGAATGGCAAATTTTCCAGAGCTGTCTTTCTATGTTGGGCTAACTCTGGGCTCTGAGAATGTATGGAGTCCTAAGGGATGTAGGAACAGGCCAAAACTCCCTAAGCTTGTGTTCCACACCATGATATGTTCTTCAAATGCATATAAAGGAGGCAGGAAAAAAAAGCACTTAACTGAAAGTCAAATATTCTTCTGTGCCCATGGACAAACTATTTAGGATGTGAAATTTTCTGACCTGCAAAAATACACACTTTGTGGGAGAATACAGAGCCCTGATTTGCTGGATGCTGTACATACAGCCCAGGAGCTTGTCAAAATAAGGAGTCTTTCTACATTTTAAGCAACAGGAAAGAAGATTGGGGGTGTACAGTTTCTCTTTGTTTTAGGGAGGATTAAAAGCTGTTGTCTGGACAGATGCATTTCAAATGGTCGTTATGGTGGCTGGCTTCGTGGTGGTTTTGATTCGAGGAACTAGTCTGAATGGTGGAGCAACCAAAGTCTGGGAAGATGCCCATGAAGGATCTCGGCTAAACATATTTGAGTAAGAAACAAATGATGCAAAACATTCTTCTCTGTACATTTCATGTTTAGAAACCATACCCTCAGTAAGCCAAAAATACACAGAGTTGCTATTAAACAACCCTGGTGACTCAGAGAAGTCCATTCCTCATCTCTTCAGCTATTAGCAATGCGTTTGACCTTTAGGAACTCTTAACTCTTTCAAGAAATGTAAGGTCTGCTGAAATTAAGGAGAGATTTGCCATTTTTTCTTGTGTAGCTACAAATGCATTCCTTCCAATTTCATACACAGAATATTCTGAGTTGGAAGAGATCCACAAGGATCAACAATTACAGCTCTTAAGTAAATGGCCTATACAGGGATCAAACATGAAACCCTGATGCTGTTAGTGCCATGCTCTAAACACAGCTAATCTCAGTGGCTAAATGTATATATCTTTCATTTTCTATTCACAAAACAGACACTATGTTTTACTTGCACTCACCACTGCAGCAGGCAATAGTGCACCAGTGTGCTGGGACAGAAATCTGATATTCCTTTAGCTGTTTGGGGCATTTGTTGGTTAATCAAGACAAGTCAGTAACATAATCCAGCAGCAAGGCAAATGTTATCTGCTGTCTCAACCAAGATAAGGAGAACTGTGAATGCAACACATTCGAAACAGAAAGATATACTTGTATGAGTAAGATTTGCTGAGTAGTAGAATTTTGTTGTACAAAAGACAACACAGCAGCTGAAGCAATGTCTTCTAAAGGAAGTTATATTATGATTATTATTATTTTAATTATAAATAAAATTATTATTAATAATAATAATTATTAAAAGTTTGCTGGATTTTTTTAGAGTCTGGTAAGCAACCTTGTTCCTTTACAGAAGATGGGGTCTCAGGCAGGATGGATTGTAGTTCTGCTACAATATGACACAGGTCAGATGTCTGAGCATTAACACCCTTATAAAGTTGGTTAATCTGAATTAAGTGATCCTCTGACTAGGTCTGAATGATATTTGGCTATCCTGACTTGAAATCAATGTGTTCCGATATAAAAGTAAAAAAATCTTCCAAACCTGAACAGACTGCATGTTGTCTGTTCTGGAAAACAGTATTTCCTATGCAGAATTTTTTATTCAGATGGTAGGACATGCCAGATAATTCTGAAAAAAATCACATACCTCTTGCTGAAAAAAATATATTTAAATAAAAAAAACTAAATTGCTTCTTTTTTTCTTTCCTTCTTCTAGTTTTGATGTTGATCCTTTGAGACGACATACCTTCTGGACAATAGTTATTGGGGGAACATTTACATGGCTAGGGCTCTATGGCGTCAATCAGTCCACAATACAGAGATGCATTTCCTGCAAATCAGAAAGGCATGCTAAAATGTAAGCTACCTGTCATTAACCTATTCCTGCAATCAATCAAGAATTACACTGTTTGTCAGCTATACTGACAAATTATATATATTTATATGATATATAAATATTGGGATCCCATTAGGTTGCAGTAAGCTAATTTTGCTCTGACAGTCTTACTACCTCTGCCTCAAAATGACTTAAGTATATGCAGAGGAGAAAGAGAAATCTATCTCTTGCAGCTTATCAATTTATGATCAGGCTGATAAACTAATCCTCAGAAGTAGAGTATGGCAAAGATGTTAACACAGAAGTTTTGCTATTTAAAGTCTCATTGTAAAAATGTATCTATTGGAACTGCATTTATGTTACTGTGGGAATCCAGGGCTTCCCTCTGGCTGCCCTGGCAGGTCTGGGACCCTGGCAGGGGTCAGGAACCCCCCTGTACAGAGCCCCCAGAGACACTGTCTCTGATCTCTGTCCATGGAAAAGAGTTTTCAATCTTACAGGATGAATTACCAGCTCTGAGTGTTTGATATCAGTAATAATTAAGTGTGGCATGGGTGCAAAATTAAAATTTTAGGATTCTAGATTAGGGGTCCAAAGGGGACAAGATGGAGGAAATTGGGTGTGCCTTGTCCTTTTTCTCCTTCTTCATGCCCTCCATGTGTCACTGTGGTGTTGGCATTTTTCTGCTGGTTCAGGCTGGGGACACACTGTCCAACGTAGGTGACAGATATTGGCACGTTATTGTAAATCCAGCCCAGGGAGTTTCTGGTATTTAATGTTTGTCACATCCCACTGAGGGCAGAGCCCCACACGCTGCCCTGCAGGACAGAGCTGGGCAGGGCAGCAGAACATGTTAGAGATAAACAGAATAAACAACCTGGAAACCAGCACAGACCAATTATGGCTTCTGCTTTGGCAGGGGGCTGACAGACAGAGACTTTTTACAATCTGGGAATCGTCAATACCTCAGATTTCGACATGTTATACTGGATTAAAAGTTGTTATTGATTTAGTAGAGCAGTATAGTACAAGATATTACTTAAATAAAAATAAATCTTAATAATTTCTTAAAATTCTGCAGCATCACAATAATCACAATCAATGCAGAACAAAGTGAATATTCACAATATAGCTATACAGGTCTCCAGCTTGCTACCTGCCTCAACTTAGGCAGTAGTATATGCATTGCTAGACATATTTTACTAAACAATCAGATTTTTTCTCACACTTGGGGCCTATTGTTTGCACATGTGGCTAAAGAATGAAGGTGATAATTTTTTCCTTTTTCAAACAGTTAGCTTTTTTACTTTCTATAAACATATTATTTTTTCTGAAGGCCATGACTGTCTATATTAATCCATCCTGTGGAAAATTCAGTGTCTGAAAAGCATTTAGTAGTCCCGCCAGTGAGAACATCACTAGGAATGAGCTGGGTTAACCTTTGTTTCATGGTAGCACACTCTGAACTGGACTTCGCAATAAATCTTGTGCAAGGTGATGTCCAAACATGATGTGAGCTCTATAAAATCTTGCAGCTCTCAGAAACTGCAGGATTGCTGACCCAAAGTCACACAACCTTCCCAGCAGATGCTGTCACCCACATCCATCTCATGGAATAGCAAAAATTCACCAAGACTATTACTTTGCATGGTAACATTGGAAACAATATTCTGTGTGCTTTAAAGGGAGGACAGCATCAGCATATCCCAACAAGCAAAAATCTGTTCTTTCAAGGGACAGGAATGACAGTCCCAGCCCTTGCAAGGAGGTTCCTTGACTCTCCCAGCTCCAGGGAGTTGTTTGGGAACTTCATCCTCACTCCATAAGGATGGTGTACTTTTCCTTTTTCCATTTTTTTAATTTTGCTTTGAATTATAAAGCCAGTTTGAACTATAAAACCAGTTGGGATCAAGAGATCTCCCAGAAAAGTTCAGAATAATTATCTTGCAACAACTTTTTTATTTATTTTCCATTAAACAGTTTTCCTCTTTTGCTCTAGGGCACTTTACTTGAATTTATTGGGACTCTGGACAGTCCTAGTGTGTGCAGTATTTTGTGGATTGGTGATGTACTCTCATTACAAGAGCTGTGACCCTTGGACTGCTGCTTTCATTTCAGCTCCTGATCAGGTACAGATGTCCATTACAATAATTAGGAGATGTTTTGGGCTCAGATATAGCACATATCAGGACAGTTCAATTTTGTGAAATTCTCCACATCCTTTCAGCACACAGGGACTAAGATGGATGCCAGATCAGGGCTACAATAATATCTATTCTGGCACTCTTGCAGTATTAATTCAATTGAGTATTTTTGCCAAAAGACGTCCCCTTTGCTCAAAATCTGAAACCATGTTATTTGGGACAACACTAGAATTTAGCAACATGCTAATAAACTTTGCTAATATATTTTGCTTCCATTACCTTAATTAATTTCTTATGTTCTCTGGTGCTTCTCCTATCCCAGCTCATGCCATACTTTGTTATGGACATTTTTTCTTCAATGCCAGGAGTCCCAGGACTGTTTGTTGCTTGTGCATTCAGTGGAACATTAAGGTCTGTGAATCTGAATTGACATTTTAGCTGTTTATGATAATTTCTTGGAGGATCCAGAATGAGGTCAAAATATGCAACCCTAAGAAAAGCCCAGCTGTTTCTCTTAGAACATTCTAGGAAGTAGCTCTTTGTTGAATTATGTTACATCCCCTGGAGATATTTGAAAGACATGTGGATGTGGCACTTAGAGACTTGGGTTAGTGATGGACTTGACTGTGCTGGGTAAACTGCTGGACTCTGTGACCTTAGGGGTCTTTTCCAACCTAAATTATTCTACAATTACGTTTATGGTAAAGTCTAAGTCCACATCTCCAGTATCTTTTATCCCAAATACATTTTAGAATAAAGTTATCAATACAAAGAAAGTGTAGAAAAACTGAGTTTAACTTCCCAAAATACTCTTGGGAGCTGCTTATGGTGAAACTGTCTTTACTTAAGGTAACTGCCACAATAACATAGTGGCAATAAACATTTTCAGTAACTCTATCTGAACAATTTTCACCAAAGACAGGCTCACTCACCCAGCTAAAAGAGTTGGGCCATTCATGGAGGACCAAGGTGGCACTAGTGGTGATTGCACATCCTTCAATTTTTAAAGGAGTGAGGTTTTAATTCTGGAATATATCTATACTTAAGGTCTTTGCAAACTTGTAAAAGAAAGGGTCAGTTTGGACGTGTTTTTATCTTGTTTCATGCCAGCATGAAGCAGAGCCCCCAGCAATTGCAGAAACCTCCCCAGTTAAAGTAGCATATACGAAAAATACTATGAATCATACAGCTCTTGGAGAGCATTAGTGTGGAAAAAGAGGAAGCTTTTCTTTATCGATACAACTTTATTTCAGATTATATTGCTTCCTATTTACTTACTATTCTTCTCTCTACAGCACGGTAGCTGCCAGCATCAATGCTTTAGCAACCGTTACCTTTGAAGACCTGGTCAAGAAAGGTTTCCCAAATGTCTCTGAGAAGATGAGCACATGGATCAGCAAAGGCTTGTGTGGGTACTCCAGATGAGACCCATTTCTTTAGCAGTAAAGGGCACTGCACAGAGAGACTCCCTCAGAAACATGAATGTAGCACTTGATAAACCCTCTGATGCCTTGGTAGCATCATCAGCACCATACGGCAGAGAAACAAATATAGACTAGCATGAACAACCACCATTCAAAATCCTTGGAAAAGTTTGGTCTAATGGAAATATTAGAAAACACTCTTCATAACACAGAAAGAATGGTAATGTAGTTATTACCACATTACTTCATAGTAATATTAATTTAGAGTAATACAGTAGATAATTTCTATTCAAACTCAGAGTACTGCATAAGCAGCTTATCCAGCTTTTTGGAGAAAAAAGTATGAAAACAAAAAAGTAAAAAACCCCACAAAATATCATCAACATATCAAGCATCCAAAATTATTTCAATTTTTAGGATATTTGTTACAATTATTTCAGTAAGATCATAACCCTTTTATGACTATCATAAGAATTCTATTAAAATTCACAAATATAATGAAAGCACCAAACACATCTATGTTCTATCCCTGTAACTGCATCTAGTATTCTCCCTTCTTGTTTTTCCACTTACTACTTATTTTTTCACTCTGGACCTAGAAAGATAATTTTGATGTCTGAAACCAAGGTGTGCTAGCACAGAAGTTTTGGTTGGCTTTACTCAAGGCTGCTGCATACAGATTTTCACCTGCCATGAAGTTAAAGCAGGTGTCAAGGGAAGAAAGTCATGCTGGTTTATAATTTCTCACTCATTTATTAGTTGTTTTAAAAGCAATACTTAAAGGCAACAGAAACATTCCTATATGAGGCATAATTTCTAAATTAATGCCATTGATATTGTTTTACTTTGTAAAAAATATCAATCAACCAAAAACCCAGTGAGACTTCACACAAGACACTGCTGGGTGTGTAATACTCTACTCTAAACACCCAGTCAGAAGGGCCAGTTCCTCCCTGCTGGCTGGTCACCTCAGACACTACTGAGCTAGTAACCATCCCCACCATTAACCAGAGCTGAGAACCTCCCTACCTTACCTTTTCCAGGTGTACTATACGGTGTCCTGTGCACTTCCATGGCTGCAGCAGCATCACTGCTGGGAGGAGTTGTGCAGGTATTTCTTGCTTCAGAAATGCAACTAATACAATAGGAATCAACACAAAATGTAATGAACTGAGCAAATAATGCTGCCAGTTCTGATGGATGCTAGAGTACCCAAACCATTTCTAGTAGACATTTTGCTGAGAGGAATAAGTAGGAAAAAAAATCCCCTAACTCTTTCTCTATTGACTTCTGCTTGGAAACAATATTGATTCTCTCTGTAACTGTGCACTGACATCACTACTTATCCCTTCTCCCTCATCTATTTCCCAGTGAAAATTATAAATCAAAATCAGAACTGAGCATGCTTCCCCTCAGCTTCTGCCCTGAACTCTTTCTTCTCTGCACCCACAGGCTTCCCTTTCCATCCACGGGATGTGTGGGGGGCCCATGCTGGGATTATTTACTCTGGGAATTGTGTTTCCCTGTGCTAACTGGAAGGTAAGGAAACAAAAATCCTGATCTAAAAGAAAATCTCTTGGTGCTTTTTGGTTAAAACTCAATTTTGAAAATTGTTTGGGTCCTTGAGCTGCTTTTCAGATTTAGTGCCTGAGGCTCTAAGATCTATTTATACATACCTTTTCCCTACCTGATTTATCCTGCCGGATTTAAGTCTACCCAGCTGTGGAATAATTAGTGATTAGATTCACATGAGTGCTTTCTTATTTTTTTTCTGAGTTTCATTAAGAAGAAAAAAATTACTCAATATTTGCACCAGCCTTGGGATCCACTGAGTGATTTCAAAAGCTTTGCCTTTAGTCTTTCACTAAAAACACAACATGAGCTCATTCCATATTGCCTCATCAGGATTCACATCAAGGTTAGCAGAAGTAAAACTAAAATCTGTATCACAGCTTTAATCACACTTCTGCTTCAACTTTTGCAAACAGAGAGCACTAAATACCTTAGAGTTTTATACCTTAGTTGAGAGAGAACAGAATTTATGTACACCATAACCCATCATGACCTACTCCTGCCTAATTCATATTCACAGAAAAGCACTTTCCACAGATCATCTTTAATGGTATCTTTCTATACTTGCCAAGGGTGCTCTTGGAGGCCTCTTAGCTGGGATCAGCTTGGCTTTTTGGGCTGGTACTGGCTCTTTCATTTACCCGGCACCAGCAACAAAGTCCATCCCTCTGCAGCTGTCTACCCTCAACTGCACCCTGGCTAACAGCACTGAGGCACTGATAACAGCAGCTCCCACGCTGGCTCCAGAGAGGTATTTCTCCTATTGTTACCACTTAAGCCTATGTTTTGCCAAGTGTGCCCCCCCAGCCTGCAGCTGGGGTGCAGGCAGCACTGCCAGGGCAGGCTGGGAGTGCAGACTGGTGTCAGATGACTCACCAGCTGCAGCATAAGCTGCATTTTTGGTGGTTCGTTCAGGCAACAGCTCAAATGCAGCTGTTGCTCATCACTAGCTGCTTTTTCCCCTCTTCACAGGCCTCTGCTGGCAGACACCTGGTACTCCCTGTCCTACCTGTACTTCAGTGCCATCGGCTGCATGGGCTGTGCCATCAGCGGGCTGTTGATAAGCTTTATAACAGGTTGGTGGCCTAAACATACAGACACGCATATATATATATATACATATATACCTTTGCATCTAGCTGTTGAAAAAGTTTTTAAAAGTCTAGTAGGTGATTTGAGACACAAACTCAGAAGAGGGCAGTGGGCTCCGATCCTGCTCCCCACCTCATGGTCTGAGGGTCCCAAGGCTCATACCCAGCTATCCACTTATTACTATTTTCTTTTTGCAGGACCTAGTAAAGGAGAAGACATCCCACCAGTGTTAATTAAGCCAGTCTGCAACTTGTTTTGTTTTTGGTCCAAGAGACTCAAAGTATTCTTCTGGTGTGGTGTGCAGCACGATAGCCTGGAGGTGAGTGCTGACCCCGTCAGCTCAGCCCTGCTGTGGCCCAGGAGCAGTGGGAACACATGTGCCACGTGAGGGCATGGGCTGAGCAAAGAAATAACCAGCCTTCAACAGCTGCTCTTGAACTTTTGCAAGGGATGTTGCATAAGCAGCACAGACTGGAAATTAAATCAGCCAAACCCCAGTCAGGAATAAGTTACCTATTTTTCCCATTTTCATCAAATATGGGGACTCAGGCCCTCAAAAAACAAACAGCCCTCAGGAAAGCCAGGAGCTCACAGAACTGATGCCTTGGGAAGCTGACCTAGAGCAGAGGCTAGACAGAGTTAAAGAATAAAACAGGGATTAAGTAAGAGGCCTCAATGGACACACCTTGGGTAGCACAAGAGCCCAGCCAGGGCTGCACCCAAGATGAACCAAAATGGTCCCAAAATGCACGAGCGCTCCCGGGGGCTCTCACTTTGATCAGTTCTGCTCCATTTGCATCTTGGAGTTCATTGTCCAATTCAGCTTTAGTCCATGAAGTGCCATCCTGCTTGTTTTTCTCTCTCCAGTCCACGTTGCTTGTGCTCTTGGGCCTGAGATTTGGATCATTTGTCCTTGGTCCCAAGGTAGAGAAGGAATTGTTTTGTCTACCCACTCTGTGAAAAGAGCTTACCAACACTTAATATAAAGCTCAGAACTACAGACTAAAGCAGCACAGAATCTGAAAAATATAAAAGCTGAAGCTTAAGGCATCAAAATAATGTCTGACCTCCCTCTCCCTGCTGGGACAAAACTGCACTTTACACACTAGACAGTTCACCAAACTATTGTCTTCCACCAAACTCAGAGAAAAAGACTTTCAAACTCACATGCTCATGAAGCTCTCTTGCTGCTGTCATCCCCATCATCAGAGCTTCTGAGGCTTCTGCCCTCCAGAGCAGCACTTGAGAACAACAACCAGGCAGTGCTGCACTCATCAGCATCTGAGCTGCTCCTTCCCACTTCCTCCTCCTCCTCCTCCACAGCAACAGGACCAGCTATTCTCCAGGTGTCCCAAGGCTTTGTAGCTCATTAAAAAGGCATACAGAATGAAAGCCTTTGTTCTTCTTGTATTGCTTTCATAATTTTCTTTAACCAAAAGAAAAAGGCAGTGAATACAGGCTTCAAATTACAAGGGTATTTTGTTCCTTTCTTTCAGATGGACTTTGAGAAAAAACTTCCGGAAGCTGCTGCAAATAAAACCAGAACAGATAAGGCCTTCAAGAATAAGACCAACAAAGAAAATAACCACCAGATACGTGGTTACAATTCTGAAGAAAATTCATATACAAATATAAGCAGAGAATCTCGCCTCTAGAAGCTGAGGGACAAAGGACGTTTAATCAAACTTTAGTTCTTCAGCTTAAGAAATTAATAACTTCTTTCACTTCACTTACCAGCTTGTAGGTGACCAAGAGGGAGCAGTTGCTCTCTGTAGCAATAAAGGCCAGATTTTTATTTACAAATCTCTTGGCAGACCTGGGAAATGATGGGACAATCAGGTTTTGGAAGCACTGCTATTTCAGAAGAAATGTTTCATGAATTTTGTTGTAGAAGCTCCTACTCAGACACAGCTGCAATACATCTGCATCACCTGCTCTATTCAGCAACTCATCATTGAAAGGAATGTGCAAAGGTGAACTTGAGATAAACTAAGACTTCAGAGAAGTTTGGGAGGTATCTCACGAAGGTGAGTTTGTGAGCTGCCCTCTGATAGAGGGAGAGAAGAGAGGTCAGGCTGCATCTACACCCAAGTATCACAAAAATTCTCCTCATAGGAACCCTGTATAGACCAGACTGGTCTTTCAGTCAATGAGATAACTGTGTTTGCTTCCTCTGGGGAATTCAAGTTTTCTTTAAAGCTTCTCATTGTAAAAGCTATAGGACAAAATAACAAATTTTACTTTGAATTCAGGATAGCTCTTTGTTGCCGTGCGAGACTGGCTCTGGGAGGACGCCAGCGGGAGGAGGGGAAAGGCGGCGCCGCTTTTCCCCTTCAGCTCTGTGAGGCTCAGTTCTAGCGTGGGAACAGACAAAATAGCAACATGGGGCTCAGGTGCAAACACGTGTTTATTGTGGGAGTGTGTTCCCAAGATGCTGGGGCACCAGCCAGGGGTCGGTTATACCCTGTGCCGGGGGTGGGGGGAACCTGAGCCACAGCCAAGGGTGATAGGGCAGGGACAGGGAAACCCTGGAGGCCTCGGGGAAGCAGAAGTGGCGATGGGAAAGGCAGAGGGGAGGGGAGGGGGGGGCAAGGGAATGACCATGTGGCGAGGGGGAGTGATAAGGGAACGCAGGATCAGGAAAAAGGACCGTGGGGGAAGGGGTGAGCTGGGCCACAGGACAAAGGGGGAACGTGTGGGAAGGGGGGAAGGGGAATGGGGGGGGGGGGAGAAGAGAAAATTACAAATCCCACAACTCAATCTTTTGAATTTACATAAAGGAAAGGGAGTTCTGAGGTAAAAACAAATTAGTAACATTAAAAATTACTGAGAAAATGTAAGTTGAGAGATATCAGAAAGTGATGCACCAAGCATAGTTACAATGAATGAGGCAAAAATCTTTTCCACATTACAATTTAAGATAAAGGGTAAAAAATTATCATAAACACATTCTGTATCGAGGATGAAAGCAGGTTTCATGATGTGATGCTTGTGGTTTTTCGAATTCTAACAGAGCAGAAGCAGTGACATGATTTCTCCAATTTGATTATTTGATTGCGAAGTTTGCATAGCACTGTGGGCAGTAATTAGAGAGGATGATCTTTCCTTCTATAAGATATAACTCAATCCAAGAAGTTATTTCCAAATTATCACAAGCAATGGGGAAAACTTGTATTGAAATAATAAGGGAACTTCGGGCAAGGTACATTTAGGAGATGGGATACAGAGGTGAACCTGGGCGCCACTGTTTCAGGGGAAAAAAACCAGTGGAGCTCTGGTCCAGGTTTCCAGCTCCACTCCCTTCGAAGGGGGCCTCCCCCACAGCAAAGGGGAAAGCTTTCTTACAAAGGGAGGTCCTCTAACGGAGGGGCCCCTCCGGCGATCCCTCCCACCAGAAGGGGGCCAGAAGAAGGACCAAGGGATTAATCCAACCTGTCCTCCCCCCAATAGGGGCTGGCTCGCAGCAGGATGGTGCAGGGCCATTGGAGAGAGGGGTGGGGCTGGCGGGAAAACGTGGGTGGAAGAGAAGGATCAAGGCGGGAAAAGGGGATCACTGTAGTGTGGCCAGTGCCATCTTGGGAGGGGGTGCTGGGTGCACTGCATCTCGCCCGGAGAGGCACGGACAATGCCACCCCTAAGGGAGGATAACAGTGTCCGGCAGGGCACTTGGGGCGGCTCGGCCGCTGCCATCCCAAGGGAGAAGGTTTGGGAAAGTCTGTGGGGAAAAGGGAAGGGGGGGCTTTGTAGAAGCCGAGGAGGAAAACTACAGGAGAGGGGCTCGACGTGGCTGGAAGCCAATGAAATGCATGGATGTGAAGGGCCTCTCTTAGGATGTTAACACTTCTCCCATAGCTGATGTGTCACCGTTTACAATTCTGTCCCATCCGTGTCCTTTCGACCCCCCGTGCCCCCATAGCCCAGAATAGGGAGGAGAGGGTAGAAAAGGCAGCTTTCCGAGAAAGACAAGGCGCTTTCCAGTATGTGTTACCCCAAAAAGACCAATCGAGGTTGCGTCCTCCTCGGAAAACAAAAAGCCTCCCGGCCGCCAGGGACATGCAAGCCTACAGCCCCCGTTTGAGCGCAGACAGTGGTTAAAACTCAGAAAAGAAAAAAAGGTAGCTCAGCCGCCCACCAGGGTCCCACCCTGCTCTGACCCAACTTACCCTCTGGCCTCGGGTGGTGAAATCTTTATCTCTCTCCTCAGTAGTGGAAAATCACGCTAGACTGAGGACACATTCTTTTGCGGTTTGGCTCTCCCAGAGGCCTGGGTGTTCCCGTTAACCAGGGCTCGCCTCTGAAACCCTGGGTTCAGCCACTGTCAGCCTCTGGTCTCCATTCAAATGCCGTCCCCTGACAGGCCACTCGTTGAGCTCAGTCCATCGAGCCTCTGCCAAACTCTCCTCTTTGTTCCCGGGTAAGTCTACCCGGCTCCTGGCCCCTGCAGTCCGGCTGCCCGCGCAGCGTGGCCGCTCCTGGGCGGGTTAGAGAGCATGCCGGCAAGGACAGAAGAGGGTCCCTGGCTGGAACTTCAGGTTTGTTTTCCACCCGGCGCATCAACTCCTCTTAGCGTCTGCAGAGCTCTTGTGGCGACAGAGCTCCTTTCTCTCTCTCCCTTTCACAAATTGATGGAAATAACCATCCTCTGCTACCATTTGTTGCCACGCGAGACCGGCTCCAGGCAGATGCCTGCAGGAGCACAGCGGGAGGAGGGGAAAGGCAGGGCCGCTTTTCCCCTTCGGCTCTGCGAGGCTCAGTTCTAGCATGGGAACAGACAAAATAGTGACATGGGGCTCGGGTGCAGACACGTGTTTATTGTGGGAGCGTGTTCCCGAGACCCCGGGGCACTGACCAGGGGTTGGTTATACCCCGTGCCGGGGATGGGAACATGAGCCGCGGCCAATGGGGATAGGGCAGGGGCAGGGAAACCCTGGAGGCCCCGGGGAGGCAGGAGCGGCGATGGGAAAGGCGGGAGTGGGGGGCAGGGATAGACCGCTGGCGAGGGGGAGTGATAAGGGAACACAGGATCAGGACAAAGGACCGCGGGGGGGAGGGGCGAGCTGGGTCGCAGGACAAAGGGGGAACGTGTGGGAAGGGGCGGGGGGGAATGTGGGGGGGAAGAAGAGAAAATTACAAATCCCACAGCTCTTTATCTGTGTATCTAAAGTATCAAAAGTATCTACTTTTATGCAATAAAGAAAATAAACCAACATTGAATGATGACCATCCCTCCTAATTGATAATTCATGTGGAATTTTGAAAAAAAAAATACATAATTAGGCAAAATAATCTGTCTGGTACACTGTCTTGGAAGCAGAGCCCACTCATTGCCCTCTTTCAGTGAAACACATTTCTTTGAAAACCTGCTGGTTGAAAATAAAATCCAACAGATCTCCTCTCACCTTGATTAACTTCTGGATATAGTTTTTCAATAAATATATTTGTTTTAAAACAAAATTCAGAGTTGAGTGAAACAGATTGAATGAAAATATCCAAGACAACTCACAGACCCACCTGATACATTTAGCTTGTATTTTTTTGAAGAGCCCCTCTGTTGCTTTTGCTTCATCAGTGACCATCTTTATGATGCAGATGTATGTCAATCTGGTCCTTGAAGTTACTTCCCCTGTGTTCATGCTCTACCCCTGGAAGTGATCCCAGGATTTTAATTAAAGAACAGAAATAGCAGTCTGTAAATGACAATCCCTTGCTTGCATGGGACAGTTTGTCAAGAAACTGAGAACCAAGTCAATATTTGTGTTAATCCCTTTTACACTGCTTTTATAATCTCATTAAAGCTTAGAGCTGAGTCTGGCTATAAGACAGCTGCTTGCTGTCTCATGTGGTATGCTTTTCCTTCCTACTTCCATACCTGAGATTGTTATCAAGGCAAAGATGGAAATTCAATAAATACTACTGTACCATTTACATCTCATGGGCACAAAGATCACTGATTAGGTTGTATTGGGAAAGTCTGACTACCATGCATAAGGATGTAAAATAATTCCTGAGTGAAAGTGGTTCAAAACATCAATATGAAGCCATATAGTGAGATAAGGGTGATAAAACCCTCTCTAGTCATAGTTGGAGGTTTTCTGATTCAAGATCTCTAACTCTGAAGACAACAAAGTCTTCCCTGAACATTTCTTAAGGAACTTAAAGCTTATACTTACAGCAGCGTTATGCTCTGCACGCATTTCACAGGTTTGGTAGCATTGGATGCACTACAGACTTAACATCTTCTCAAGCCATTTGCCATATGAGAATCTTAATTTATCCATTTAATGTCAGAAAAAAATTGAGTTTGGTTGGCTAGAATTGCATTCTCTCCAAATGCTACCGAAGAAATACCCTGAAGGATTTTTCTTCAACTGTTTCCAGACTAGTTTTGTTACAACTAAAGCTGCTCCGTGAGCTCAGGTGTTTTCTGTACTTGTAATGGAGGCAGCCACAGCATTACACTAATTCCAACATATGGATCATACATGACAGTGTACAATGGCTAAAACCAGCAGTTCATTATTCATCTTTCTAGGAAGATTTAAGGATAAGTCCTTATAAAACTGGAACTCAGAGACATTTATGTTCCATTTAAATATTCATGACAGCATTGTTATCTTCTCAGTTCCTCCAGTGTTGGAGTTAGCTTTTTTTGACTTAGAGAAAGGGCAACATTTAAAACTCAAAAAACCCTTAAAAAAAAAAATCACTAAAACTCTTAAAGAAACCCCACCAAACACATCATCATACTCCACAAAAACCCTTTTTCCTCATAATATTAAAAAAATTACAACTTTATAATCCCATATTTCAATAAAACTCTTCTAAAAAAAATCCTTTATTAATAATAAAATAGATTTTTCTTCCTTACAAGTCTCCAAAACCAGCTTTTACAATTATAAAAATTATAAACTCTTTAGCTCTTGTAAAATTGTAAACTTTTCAACTCTTTCCAAAACATTTTAATTTAATTACAAACTCAGCTTATTTACTAATATTATTGATGACATTTAAAAAATAAGTTTTAAAAGTATTAAAAATAATACCTTATATCATTACCCTTCATATCTTTATACAATTTTACAACACAGAACTAACCTATATTTTATTTCTCATATCAAAACACACTCTTCACTTCCAAAATTCATAACAAAAAACCAAAATCAAATAAACTAACAATAATTATTTCAAACACCTTACCAAACATTTTCAAACTAACAAAACTGTCATATCTTTTTTTTATCAAAATACACACTTATAAAGTATTTCACATCTCCAAAAATCAAACAAAACCCATTATTACTGCTTACTCTATCAACTTATACAACTTTCTATTTCTACAAAAACTGTTAACACTCAAAAATCACAATCTTTACAACTATAACAAAAAAATATTACCAATACCCATCTTTTACTAAATTAAAAAATATTCATATATCTATCAATACTTTGTCAAATGCAATTTTTACTTCTACACACAAAAAACAACTAGTTATACTTACCAAAACTTTTTACAAACTTTTCCTTCTTTAAATACACCCCCAAAAATAAAAACAAACAATAACCCCACATACACAACTTTAAAATTAGCCACATTTTTAATACATTAAAATATACACCATACTTTTAAAATTCTCTCTTCCCCCATAAATCAAACAATTATTAAAAAAACACACCACACTTTAAAACACATTTTAAATCAACAACAAAAAAACCCCCTCAAACTACATCTCAAATAAAATGAAACAAAACTTTGCATATCTTCAACTTTTTAAATAACACATTTATAAAACCTAATCCTCCAATTTTTAAACACTTTTCAAATAACATAAAATTTATAAAAAACCATCCAATTTTAATCAAAGACACTGAAACAAAAGTTAAAAACCCATTTCCACTAATAACGTAAAACAAATTGTACTTATATTTCCAAAAATACAAAACCTAAATACAAAAAATATAAAACCATATCACACTCAAACTCACACCAAGAATTCCACAAACAAAAAAACCACACAAACTTAAACCACACAAAACCCCTACAATTTATATCAAACATTCCCTATTCTACCTACAAAACCTACAAATCTTAAAATTTTATATGAATATTTAAACTATAAAAATTATTAATATCATAAAACTCTTTAAACAAAAACAGAATATCCATCATATTAAAAATCCTGAAATATTTGAATTTATAAAACTTAAATATTAAAGAAACAACTTAATACCTTATAATTAACCAATCCCTAAACAAATAATAAAAAATTTACTCTCCACTTCCTGAGTCATTGATCATTCCAGAATCAGATCTAGCCTGTCCACTTTGGTTGGAAAACTGAGATTATGAAACTAGGTACAGATAAATCCTAGAAGAGATTAAATTTAAGAAATTGTTAGTCACTAGTAAAAGCAGTACTGAAAATTTTAAAACTCAGTCTAGCAGTGCCTTGAGGCCAAAATAATTGAATATTTCTAATAAATGCCTGAGCCAAGTATGATCCTGAAATTATTTTCTTACAAGACTATGGCTTGAATGCTCATGAGCACACATTTTTCAAGTATACAATTGCTTTTAATTATCTTTGAATATTTGAAATAATAAAGCTCACAGTCTTTTTCAAAGATATCCAAGTTTATTATTGAAAAAGAAAGTAATAATCAAATGTGCATGATACAGCAAGTAATTGCATTTGTATATGTAAACCTTGATAAAGTAAACAGCATCCCAAAGACAAATTTATGCCATGAGTGTCTTACAATAGTTAATCAAATTTACAGCTTTTTCCTCAGTGAATTCTTTTACTTCTAGGGTACATAGATACTTGTAAAAGCAGTCTTAAAATACAAAATAAACTGAAAGCTGACATGCTGGAGGAACTTACAGCTTTTGCACAGAAAAGTAGATTTCTCCAAAAACATTCTCTCTTACTGTAAACTTGATTTAAGTATTACTTACAAAGTGTAGATTTATGAGTAGAAAAAATAGCTGAAATTTTGTTCTTACTGCTTACTTAGAAATCAAGTTGTATTTAAACATTGCATAAATTTCAAATATATACACATTTTAAGAAATCTCTTATGACTATGATATTGCAAGTTAGCCAGAACTATCAGAGTAAAAAAATGACTGATCTTATTCAGTTAGATTTTACATGAGATTATTTCCAAGAACTGACATTTCAGTTATACTACTCTAGGTAAAAATTAGAGCAAACTGGTTGGAAGATTATTCAATACGAAATTCCAAGTAATTTAAATAGAACATGAAAAGAAAATGTGATCTGATTTTTTATTCATTATTAAAAGAAAAATCATCACGTTCTCAGTGGTTAAAATCTCACTAGCTTTACACTCCATTAGGTTTAACCCTAATTTCTCACCCTGTTGCATCATAACAAGTAGCTCATACCAGTAAGAATGCAAACTCCAGAGAACAGCTAGCAATACAGAGGTTGTATCAAAAAGACAGAATGAGCCAACAGAACTCACACAAGGTCATTTTGGGTGCAGTGAAGAGGAAATACACAATTACATTTCAAGACTACATCCCGGTCCTAGATTTAAAAAGTTCCTGTATACCATGGAATAGTGCAGTTATTTCCCTACTGTTACTTGTTGTGCCATTATAACTTTGTGCTGTGATGGTAACATTGTGCTATTATGGTAATGGCAAGCTTACAACAATCCAAATTTCTAGTAAATGCATTTGCAATGGCAATATCAGATAAAAACTGTCAAAACTAATCCATTATAGAAATTTAAAAATTATACAACTAGGATATTTAGGGTGTATGTGCATGTGTAGGAAGGGACACAATGAGAAAAAATTCTGGTGCTTGGGGAAGTGACTGAAAGGACAGGAACAGCACAGGTAGAGGTGCCCCATCCTGCCTCACACTGCTTCATCCCACCAAGGCATACCAATTTGTAAAAAGCACCAAACAGATTTGTTTGGCATCTCAGTAAGGGACATCCAAAAACAGCCTGTAAAAAAATCTGCTGTAACAGAATTGTCCTGGAAATTGGACTGTCACCCAGAGGGCAGTGTGCAATAAAACAACAAGAATAAATAAAGAATGAGCCAAAGGAGAAAAAAAAAAAGAAAATATCCGGAGGCCTGTCCCCATGCTTCATCCTCAAACCCTTATTTTGCAGAGCCTGATGCAATTCTGGAACAAAACTTGCTGGAGTGAACAGGTGCCCTTTGCTGCCTTCAGCTCAATCTCATCCTCCACATGCTGGTTGCTGAATTTGACCTCAGAAGAACATGTGTTTTGTGGGCATGAGATTAAGTATGAAAGGACTTGGGGAATTTTTTAAGCTACTAGATTTTCTACTACAGGAATATAGGTTAGAATTCACTAAAACACTTTGAAAAAGTGTCACTGTATGCATTTTAGTCAGAAAAAGTATGCATTGGAATCAATGTCTATCTAGAAGTGGAATTCTATTTGAATTCTAGATTCAGTCTTAACATCAAATAATCATTATGAAATGCTGTCCTTTTATTTGTTTCACACTTTACCCCTAAACAAGCAACATCAGCACTTTATGAGGATTCCAAAAAAATATAATGCTTCTGGAAGTACTACTGCATTTTAAGTGATTACTGATACCACTATTTTTATCTCTGTCCATTTTCTTAATAGAAGCTAAATAGAAAATGTGATATTTTTTAAATTTTCCATCAACTTTATCACATTCATAAGTAGCCGTTTGTATAAAATGAGTTTTATTGATAAGGCTATTGCCCTGTATATACAAAAAAATCTAGTTTATAATAGTTTCAAAGAAAATTGGTGACAGTTACAGGCTAACTATACTAATTTGCCTCCAAACAAATTGTGACATATTGCAAAAGTTTGCTAAGTCCCACAATGCCATGTAGGACTTGACAGGTAACACCAATAGATTCCATGGCTCCAGAAATTCTCTCTGGTAACACTCTTAGTTGGAGTCTGCAGTGGAGTAAGCCACAGCAAGGAAAGAGTAGATGTGCATTATCCATATGATTAGACTGATCATCTTAATGGCACATTAAGAATAAAACATCAAAATTTTTGCCTTTCTCCATATTAATACTTGCCCTGAAGCTATGTTTCCCAAGGTATTTTTCCTTCCATATAACTTTTTATGAAGTAAACTTCTTGAAATTTATTAATTTTTCCATTAAGGTATTTATCTACTAACCTATATTCACCAGTCTGTCTAAACATTTTCCTTTTGAGCTTTCCACAGGGCATAATTGAACCTAACTGTCCCTCAGAACACAATTTATGACAAGTTGTTGTTGGAAAGGCACACAGCTGATGTGTACTTCATATTAGTGAAGATATGCACTTCCACAGAAACATCTAACAAAAAAAACCAAAAGCTCACTTATCATTCATCATTGCTATTGAAATTTTAGCCCTGTCACCATTTTCTCTATAAATCCTTTAACAAAAAGGGTTAAGAAAAAATTGAATCATTAACATTGGAAAACATCACCAAAGTTATCAGGTCCAATCTTTGACCAAATATCACCATGACAAATAAATCACAACAGTAAGTGCTATGCCCAGTCATTTCTTGAACACTTCCAAGGATGATGACCCCACCGCCTCCCAGGACAGCCCGTTCCAATGCTTTCAATGATAAAATTCTTCCTGATGTCCAACCTGAACTTCACTGTGAGCAGCCTGATATGATGTTCCCTTGTCTTGTCCCTAGCTGCCTGGTAGAAGAGGCTGACTCCCATCTTGCTACAATCTCTTTCCAGGTAGTTGTGGAGAGTGATAAGACTCCTCTGAGCCTCCTCATGTAACTAAACAATGACAGCTCCTTCAACCACTCCTCCTATGATTTAATCTATCCAGATGCCTCACCAGCTTCATTGCCCTTCTCTAGGCATGCCCCAGCACCTCAGTGTCTGCCTGGAATTGAGGGGCCCAGAACTGGACACACATTTCAATGTGTGGCCTCACTCACATACAGGGAGACAATCCTTCTGCAGAGCCTTCTTGGCCTCCAGCAGATCAACAATCCCACCTAACTCAGGATTGTCTGCAAATTCACTGAGGATACCCTTGATCCCCTTGTCAAGATCATGGATGAAGACATTAAACAGAACTCGCCCCAACAGAACTGGTTCCCTTGGGGAACCACTCCTGACCAGCTGCCAGCTAGATAAACAGCATTCACTGCCACCCTCTGGGCATGGACATCCAGCACTAACCCAGCTAAGAGTGCACCTGCTGCCACTTTCTCCAGAAGAATGCCATGGGTGACAGTTTCCAAGGCTTTACTGAACTCATTATAAGGTTTGCCTTGTTTCCAAATATCCAGGGAATATCCAATATCTCAATCAGTGTGCTGTGGGAGCCTAAGCTGAACATTCAGGCAAGCCTCAGCACTCAGCTGTGAATACTCTTAATGCCTCCCTCTTTGTAGAGACAAATTTAGGGGAACCTCTCATTAGGATGGCCAGTAAAACAGAATCCTTATCTTCCTTTTTTTATTCACCAAAATTCAGATCTCACACATTAGGCACAAATTTAGAATAAAAAGTTGTAAGAAATGAGGTGTATATCACATATCTGGACTTGGTGCCATTTCTGAAATGGAAATTTCTTTTGTCTGAAACAAGATGCAAAATTTGGTTAAGAATAATTGACACATTTTGAACAAATACTTTGTATATAAAAAATCTAGTTGCTCATGCAGTCTCTCTAAGGGTGCATGCATAGAGCAAACTTTTCATAGATTAGATCTGCAATGATCTAAAGCATATTTGCACAAACTGAGGTTCTAAAGCTTTGTCAAATTTCACAAATGCAGCCTGCATGCACAGTCTAGTCATACTAGTCATTTGTTTGAAAAGACCATATTTAGCATATTAAAAGATCATTCACCATTCAAAAAATACATTATTCCTGAGGACAGTGTGTGCCTTGTTCTTTAGGAAAATAACATGCAGTCAATGGAAACAGCATACTGAGCAAAATCTAGGAAAAAAGTTTCTGAGCTTAAGCAACTGGCTAGATGGTGGCAAGACCTTTACACACTGTTGATGTCCTCCAAATGTAAAGGACACACAGAGTGTTTCTCCAAATTTCTTGTGCTTTCCCAGTGCATAAACTGCACCATGTCAGATCTACATACTTGCCTTTCATATACTTCTACATTCCAGTGTTAAAAAAAATCATTATATATATATAAATACATATGCATGCAAATCTCAAATACAAACAGATTGTTTAATGTGGTTTTTCAAGTCCAATTGGAATTTGCCTAGGTATGTATTGACACGTGCCAATATCAATAGCAGAAACAAGAAAGTATAAAATAATATTTCTGATTTTTGCTTAATTTTACCCTACACCTTTATAACTTGGCCCAGCCAAGACATTTTGTTTTTAGAGAAAATATTGGAAAGAGCTCATCTGTGACCTTCTGAAGCATTCAATTATCACTAGGTGGCACACAAATAAAAACTGTGACACAGTAAAAGCTGTCAAACAGTGCTTCACAGTCCATAGAATGAGACAGAGAGACAATAAATTAAATCAAATCTTGTGATTCTATTAGCACTGAAGAGAGTGCAGTAATTTTTTTCTGATAACAACTCCTGAGGGACTTAATGCACAACCCAGAATATGAAGGAATGAAACAGCCTTTCCAAAACACGGCAAGCCGAGTTCGATCAGCCCTTTATCACAGAGTGAATGGGTAATGTACCTGATTGGGCCAGATCTTCAAATTTTTCTTCAAATTTCTTTCCTCCTTTCAGGCAGTACTATAGATACCCCTACAAGTGCCTTGTCTTGCTTGTAATGGAGCTGAAATTAACCAAGAAATCTCATTAAAGTGGTGAAACAACTGAAGAACTTAAAAGTCTGATGTTAGGCTCTCTGGATACAACACATCCTAGTTAACTACTTTGATGGGCTCTTGACTCTTGAAATTAATTTCAGTGAAATAAGATTATTTCACTGAAATATTATTATTGTGCTAATAAATACGAGTGAATACTTGACACATGATTTTGCTGCAGCTTTATCCCTAAAAATAATGTCAAAATTTGTAGACTTTGTAGCTACTGTGCTTTGCTAACTCTTTGTTTTTCAGATTTTTCTCATCCAATACAGAGAAGCATTATTTAAAATTGTACAAGAGAAACAGAACAACTGTAACACTGTTTATCCATTCCCTTCCCTGCAAGGTATCCCTTCAAATTTGTTTAAACATGAAGTGCTTTTCCTGTATTATGAAATGTTAGTAACAGACAATTTCATCACCAAAATGTGACTATTAACCACAAGCAACACTGCAGTATGCTGTTTGCACATAAAAACTAAAATATGATGCTTCAATGAACATCTACTTTTTTAGTGATTTTATCAAAAAATTCCTCCCCAAAGTGTACGAGGACATACTAATAATAATAGTAAATCTATGAGTAACCATTGCGTGTGTATGCATTTATATACAATTTGTATACATATTTGCCTGTAGCCAGCTCCAATGTTATGACATATTTAGACCAATAAAAGAAGCATACATTACAACAATATTTACTATTACAATAAGAAGAACATTGTTACAAGTTGCTCTTCTCCTTCCCTGAACAAGCAAGCCACGATGTTATACTGTATGTCTCATATATATCAGGAGAAGCTTGCATCCTATAAAGATATAATTGCATTTTGAAAAGAAAATAATTTGCACTGCATGGGAGTATTTCAAGTTAGCACTCTGTGAAGTCATGGAATCATTGCCCAGGCAGATCAAGAGGAACAGTAACATAGTATGAAAATGACAGTTCTTTCATTCTGGAAGCATGTGGAGATGGCCTTTCACACACAAAAGTGCAAAGACAAATCAACAGCTGTGTAATTTTCAAACAGAAAATTACCTTCTCCTGGTGCTGCTGTTTTCTTTCTGAATTTGGACTTTTTGGTTTTCAAGATGGGTAAATTAATGATACTGATGTGCAAATCTCAAACTGCATAGTATATATTTAGCAGCCACAGACCCCTTTTTTTAGGGTAGGACCACATCCACAATCTCAACAAGAGACTAGGACAAACCTGACAAAACAGTAAGCCTGAAGGATCAAGTTATAGCCACAAAGGCAACAACTGCTCTTTTCTTTAGAGTTATTACAGATAGAGCAGAGCAATCAGAAGCTGTAGAAGTAGTGTAGATCACGTAAGTTGGTTTTAGTCATGCCGTTACTCTATAGGTTCACAGGTAATTTTCTGTTTCCATCATACTGATAGTATCTTCATAAACAGCATGAAAATCCATTGCCTGTTTTTAAAACAATGTCCAGATTTTCACTCTGGACAAATTTCTGAATGCCAATTGTCATTGGAGCTCATCACAGACCAGTTACAGGTAAGGCTTTTCATTGACATCACTGGAAACATCTCAGTGGCCACCAAAATATGCAACTGTACTGCCTAGCAAGAACATATATACACCATCACCAAACCTCACACTGATGCCAGACTGACTTCATTTTGTAAATTCACTCTCCAATTTCAAACAGTGTTTTTGTTGCAGCTTGGTAATGACTAAGGCCATTCATGGTGATACTGTTTTCCATTATTTTTCCTTTCTCTTTGCAAATGTTCCAGTTCAGCCTCATACATCATTTCCTGGACTAGGTATTTCTCTCTTCTCATTCTGTCACACAAGTCTTTGGGTATGTCTGGAATTAGGTAGGCAATGAAAGACTTTATTCCAAAAACAAGGTGCTGAAAAGAAAAACAAAAACAAAAATAATTGCTTAACATATAAATAAATATTCTTTTGTAGGACTACACTTTAGAGTCTAAATGTCTGTGGCAAAACTGGACTGAGATTAAATTTGTGACTGAAAGGCAACTCCTTTAGTTTTTTTTAATAAAAGCACTCCTGTGGGAGTAAATGAGTGATCTAAAAGAAATGGGCAAATGCTGAAGTTTTCTAAAAAGGAAAACAAAGGACAGAGTTAGTGACTTAAATGAAGATGTGACTACAGGATATGCTAGGTTGATCAACAAATACCAACTCTACCTACAAGCAGTCTTTGGTCAGGGCTTATCATGGAAATAGGTAATCAGATTCCTGGGGAGTACGCAATACATACTTCTAACTTAGTATACATGATTCAACTTTTATCTTATCCTAGAATCATGGATCCTTTTCCTGACACACATTCTATCTTGTAATAACTCTGCCTAATATACACAAAACTTACACTTAGTTTTCGATAAAATAGGAAAGACTGGGCAAGGAACCAACAGGATGTATAAGATGACTGTTAAAGAAATATCATTTTAGAGGAGTTCTACAGCAAGTGCATGCTCTGCCAACTCTTTTTGAAGTAGTTGATAGTCAACAGTTTGGGGAAGACAATTTTTTTTCCTCTGTCTTGACTGTAATGAACAAACAATTGATTAATATTACAATTTACTTATAGGATGACTATAAAGAATCAACTCAGACTTACAAAACGTAGAAAGGAATTGCTCCTTTCCACAACTAACCTCAAATACTATGATGAAGGCCAGTCGTGCTGCCAGGACATGCCAAAACTGCAAAGTGAATTCATATGGAGTTGAACTCCATGGTGGGGCTCTGTAGTCTCTGTACCTGCAAAGCAAAGAGAAACCCAGTGAGTTACCCTGTGCTCTCTTGAGCAATTAATACTTTTGACATGGTCAAGTGGTCTTTAGTTCATCCCAGATCTGGCTAAAAGGAGAGAAACTGAAGTGAAAGTACACTTCAAGAGGTGTTAAACTGAAAGGGAGAGCAACTGTCCAGAATACAGGCTATTAAATAAAGCTGTTTGTGAGACAGTACTTTGTGCTTTCAAAAATCCAGAGGAAATAATTTCTTTTATTGTTACAAAGCTGGAGTGTTAGGTGTCTTGATTCTAAATTGGTTCCTGTCTTTGTTTATAAGCATTTGAGAGTCTCCAGACAAAGTTTGCATAAATGAAATATGTTTCTAATTTAAATTAATGCTCACTGCAAAACTAAGTCAGAAAACAGGAGTGCACTCATGTCCTATTTAATTTTTATGCTGTATTTCTTATATTCATCTTGCATAACTGTTTGCAATCTCAACCTGGGTTAGAGAGGTAACAAAAATTTAAACTGGGTATTTAATTTATTGACCTCAGAATGCTTAGCAAAATTGAAATGAGGATTTTTACCCTTATTGGCAGCTGGTAAAACTTTTAAATTAAATAATTTATAGAGACATGAAAGATAATGGCTTGCGAGAGTCCTACAAAAACTTCAAACATAAATTTCCAATATGTTAGCAGTGTATCTTCCCACACATTTCCCAAACGGTTCTTTGCACCTGAGGCTGCCATGTTGAACAAACATGAACTCCAATGCTTTTAAGGGCAAAAAAGAAATGCCGCCAATATCAGCACTTTCAATTTACTGTCTGAATTAATGTCCATGGCTGTATTACAGTAAGTGAGAGCAAGGAAACATACCTACAGTATCCTGAGTAGCCCATCCCAAGTTCACTCAAATCAAATACTGACAAACTGCTGTTGACATATCCTTTTAAGCATCTGAAAGAAAAAGCCATATGGGCAGCACTTTCTTCATAAAGTGGCAATACAATAAACATCCTGTATGTAAACATATTCTGCTATCAGATACTGTGAGCATAATACTTTATTTGCTTATCAGGACAAAAGCAATTCTAAAATTTCATGCAGAGAAGCAAAGTTTACTGGAAAAAAAAAAGACTAACATCTGTTTCAGGTGTTTAAAAGTCTATTTTCAGCACTTCTTATGGTTTTGCTTCTTACCTGCTGGGAGATGCAAACCAAAACTTGTTGCTACACTGCTTTTAACTGTTTTGTAAAATTACTGAACTTTGAAAGATGGATAGAAAGGCAGAGAGCAGAATAATTTAACATCCTTGCAGAATCAGCCACCAATAATGCAGCATATCCAAAAAATAACAGGTTTTATGAGTTTTCACCAACAGTAAAATGAACAGTGTATACATACCAAATAGTTCTATTAAAGGCAAAAATGTATTACTACTATTAATTACAGATATCATATAAATATATTGATTTATGACTGTAAGAGTGAATTTTTGCTGTTGCTTGGAAACCACAGACAAGAAAGATATCCTATCTTCTTTGAAATCTGTCTTGTTACTTAACTAAAGCACATTTGAAAGTCAAAGAAGATTTAAGAAGAGATGCATAAGGAATCCTTTTATAATCTGAATCTTCAGATTTGCTGTAATACCTCAAATCACTACTGACAAAAGAAGAAATAGAATTACATAGTTCTCTCTTAAATGGGTAGGGTGAATTAAGCACTAACATTTTTCTGATACTGTCTCTTTTCATCCTATCCCACTTCATTATTTTTGCCCTTAAACTCTCTTTTCCTCTGACAGCTCAGGAAGGGTAAATCACTATTTTTGGTAGCATATCTGTGTGTTTGGGAATGTATTGGGAGAAGACAGTATAGACCTACTGCAGATAAAAGCTTATCGAGAAAAGATCTGAAAACTGATGCACTGTACAGACTTTTCTGTTCACATTCAGAAGGAAAGAGATGATTTTCCACTTATATAAACAGCTACGTTGTAAACTCTTTGGAAGGGCTGACTTACACTTCACATCTGGGAAGGTTTGCACAGATGTAAAAGAAATGTATCTGACGTATGTTATCATAGAAATACAGCAGTAAATTGTGCACCGAAAAAATACATGTATATATAAAGAATATCTTAATTACTTTTCTTGTCTGTACCCTTGATCTGTACAGGGACCATATTTGTATGCATAGACAAAACGTGGAATGTAATCAGAAGTAATGGCAATAACAAAGGCATTGGTGATGACAGCCAGAACTCCAATTCCTTCCAGAATTCCATACCAAATACCTAGAAACAAGAGAAATGTCAACAAAATAGTCAGTTTTTCATAGTCATATAAAGTCATACTAGTGATAATAAAATCATTATTAGTCATACAGTTTTCCTTTCTTGTTGAGAATGAGTTGAGACAGAAAAACTAGTCAAGATGAAGCCATGTTCCCACATTACAGCCACCACCCGTGTCACCGAACTGAAATCTTACAACAGGGCACACCCTACTGAGAAGATACAGCCAAGCAACAAAGGCATATCCGCCATTTTTTGTTATAAAGGCCAAATAGGAGGTTCTGAAAAGAGGTTTCTTATTTAATTGAATTTTAAATTAAAAGTTAATTCAGCCCTTTTATTTAATTTCTAAATTAAATTTATTTTAGACCTAGAGTTCCACAAATCAAAAGACTAAAATATTTTTAGCCTGTTTTCAATATTCAAACTATTATGATTCTTTATTGTAAATGGGAAACAACCTTGAGGAATCCTCTTTGCAAAGCAACTAACTACCCTTTTGTTGCCAAAAAGAAAAGTTGTCACTGAAATCTATTGGTTATGTTACCATCTTGATACATGAAACACTTCAGGGGTTAAGCTGTTCTCGAGAGGAAAACCCAAAGAGAGGGTAGCTGACAGTGACAGCCATTAGCTTCTCTCACCTATATCTGTTGCTCTTGCAGGCATGGGTCTTCGCCACTGAGTGACAAACTTGTATGCATCTAACCTGATTTCTATGATGTTGTTGAGCAGTGCCAGGAGAGGTGCCAGGGGGAAAGCAGCAACAAAAATGGTGGTAAAGCCAAACTGTAAAACTAGACAGGCATTTCTGTGGTTAGAAATCAGAAAGTCAAAAAATCTTTTAACAATGCAACATAGTTCTACCTTCTGAAGAAAACCAACACCTTCCAAATTTGCTCACCCATCTCTAAATATTCGTCCATTAAACCATGGAGATTCATAGGTTGCAGATTCCAATCTTTTTCCCATTGAGGTAGAGAAATTTTATTCTCCATTGATTGCCCTTTTCTCTTCATTTTGCGTCGTGACCACCAATTCTGTAATAAACTTTATTAGATAAAGAGAGTATTAATGACTGCTCTGAGCAGAGATTTAAAATATGTTCTTGTACTGTTTTGAAATAAGTGGACCTATTTTGAACAGCATCTGGATGATGACTTAAATATTTTATGGGAAATTGTACAACATCATCTTTGATACAAAGCAAACAAAGCAAAAAAACTTATAAAATATCTTATAATTCTGCATTATAATTTTGATTGTATTTAATGTAGCATGTTTGGTATTGTACAAATAAGCTTTTCAGAATATTGAACATGCTTGCATGGACTTTTTTTATTTTGGTAAGATTTACCTGAATGATTAAATTAAAGAAAAAAGAAAAAAAATCATGCATAGCAAGAGCACTAAAAAGTAAATAATGCTTTATTTCAATCCTGTTACAGACAAATCAGGACAGTGGAATTCAGTAACAGCGCCATAGTAAAATATACTGAATGGTAGAATACATATATTTTTGAACAAACCTAAAGATCTAGATGCTCTACAGAATATTTATTTTCTTAAAGCAGGAAAAAGTATTTTAAAAGGTGTTGCTGAATGAAGGTGGAAATATTTAAGACTATTCTTCATAAAGCTTTGCAAAGATCTTTCCACAAAGTAGTTATAAATATTAAGGAGATAGTAGGTTCATGAATTAAATGGTTATGTAAATGAAAAATATTATCTAGTACTGACATATGGACCAACTAAAGACTACTATTTGTTTCCAGATATGGAAAAGAGATTAAAGATGGGAAATAACTTTCTTGTAAGTATTTTGATAAAAAGGCTGCTTTTTTTTTCTCAAGCTAATTTAGTGTTTGGCTCTTAATCTCTCTTGCTACTGGAAGAGCAGTTTGTTAGTTTGTTTGAAAGATAAACTATTGCCTATATTGCCAACAATGGTTTTGTCAAAACAAAACATTTCTTTCTGTAACAGAATACAAGCATGTTCTAAAATAAATTTTAGACAAAGTTAACATCCTGCTTGGCTGAGAAGACAGGAAGTCTGGAAGTTCAAGTAGGTTTCTCAATTTCAAAAATCTTCATTCTACAACATACAGTGCGTTGTCTCTCATGTGCAGAACAACTGCAATTGCATGTTCTGAGCAAAATCCTTTCTAACATATTTTCAAGGCTGAGACTTCAATTTCATCAATATTTGATGATTAATATTTTACTGGACACATATTTTTTCAGTTTCAAGAGAAGTATAAGACTCTTAGCTCATTATTAAATTCAGAGGCTGAACATCTCTTTATTATGGAAGATGAAATCATAATACGTAACTGAGATGCTTAACATACCCTGAGAATCTTTATCTTAGAGCAGAAGTTAATGCTTTCCTTGGGAATAAAGTGACAATAACTGAGGTGCAATGCGTGAAAACATTCTCCAAACATAAAACCATTTTTCCCTAGCACTGAATCATGCTAACATCTATTATTGTTTTCAAAATTAACATCTGAACTTACGGATAGCCTAGTTCCATGAAGTTGTTCCACATTTGTTTTAAAACCATAATAACTCCCATTTGTAAGCATAGATCTATCAAGCAGCCACTAGGATGACACTGAAATGAAGTAGAAGAGATCAACAGCTAAAATCAGAGAACTCTTTTTTTTTTATTATTTGTTCAGAGTGTAAATAAAAATATTAAGTATATATGTTGAAAAACACTAATCTTCATCTGCAAAATATTAAAATAAAGGTTAATAAAATAAACATTAAGAGACTTCAGCTGAACAACCTTTTGACATATTGTTAGATATTAGATCATATTGCCTAATTTAAAGGTATGTGTACTAGATATATATGATACATACCATTTCACTTAGACCAGTAAGTACTTACTCAGTTAAAAAAAATGGAGCAATATTTCATTTGCAATAATCTAAGTCTAAAGAGAGAATTTCTGGTAGTGGTATTTTATCTATATCTATCTATCTATATATACAGCCATATTAAAATGTTAAGTAATTACAGAACAATTTTTCAATTAATGGACTACAAAGCTATGATATTTTACTCTGTGCTACCAAATTTCAGTAGAAGAAATCTGTTTTTCAGAGAAAAGAGGAAATTTCACCATACTGGTGATTTGCAATTCTAACATTCAAGTTAAATTTTGAAAATATTATTTTTCTCCTTTTAGAATTCCATAGAATTATAAATTATTTTGGGTTGGATAAGGACCTCTTAAGATGATCTATTCCAAACTCCTGCAATAAGTATGGCCATTTTCAACTAGATGAGTCCCATCCTGTGGCAGTGTGTATTTTTATAGGATTTTATTATGTTTTGTTTTAAGAGTTAGGCATTTAATGTTAGGTAGTTTCAGTTGGTATGTTCCTTGTAACCCCTATTTCTTCCCCTCACAATGGTTTCTCCCAGGCTGTTTTCCTGCCACTTAGCTGTCCCTCAAAGTGCCAAACTCCATGTTCCTCCCCTCATATCCTTAAAAGGTTCTGTCAATCCAAGTTGTGCTGCCCACCTCCCCTGTCTGTCATTGTAGCCACACCCATTTGGTTCTCAAAAGTTCCGTGTGTTGCCCCTTCCTCAGCACCCCATTGGATTGTTAAGCCTGCTCCCTCCCCTGTGCTGTCCTCATTGGATTATCCCCGTTGTGTTCTCCTCCCCCAATATCTCCCCATTGGATGTGAGCTGTTTCCACCCCTCATACCCTCCCGCCCTTTATAATGTGCTGCCACCTTCATTCCTGTGCCTTACTTGTCCCTGAACCCTCCTAGGTAATAAATTACCTTGGAATTCATACAAGTGAATTTGTATGATTTTTTTCCTGTTTGTATTTATTTTCTCTGTTTGTATTTTCTCTTAATTTGCATGAATTTTCTCTGTTTCTTTGCTTCAGTCCATCGTTTCTGCTTGGGAGCTGTGATACCCACGCCACAGCCAGCCACAGGGAGCTGCCATCCCTGTGAGCACTGCCACCCCAGAGGTCTCGGGAGAGATACGGGGGCAGCCACTCCTGTCGTGCCCTCCGGCCACAGGGAGCCTGCTAGCTGGGAGACCTCCACACTGTGGCCGGGCAGAGACACCATCCAACCTGACTTTGAATGTTTCCAGGGATAAGACATCCATCACCTCTCTAGATAGCCTGTCCCAGTGTCTCACCATCCTAATAATAGCAATTTTTAAAAAATCTCTTCCTTACACCTGGTCTAAATCTAGCCTTTCTTAGTTTAAAATCATTAATCCTTGCCCTGTCTCAACAGGCCCTACTAAGTTTGTCCCCTTCTTTCTTACAAACACTTCTAAGTATTCAAAGGCAGCACTAATGTCTCCTTGGAGCCTTCTCTTCTCCAAGCTGAATACCTCCAACTCAGCCTGCCTTCATAGGAGAGATGTTCCAGCCCTCCAATTCATTTTTTTGCACCCCTCTGGACCCATTCCAACAGATCTATTATTTTTCTGTGCTGACAGAAACTTATCAAGTTGAATAAAAAGCTGATGGCTTTATGTCCTCTACCCAAAAATTCCAGGTACCAGGAGATTCCAATCTTGTAGGATTCCCAGTGCTTCTGAGGTAAGGGGCTTATTACTGATGGCTTTTCCCTAAGGCAGAGGCAGAAATAACTTGTGTGGCCTTGGGCAGGGTCACTCAGCACACTGGAGAACAGAGAAGGAAAAACCCATCTCCTATATCCTATCCTTTGCTAGAAATAAGAGTTTAGTATTTGCTGCACTTGGAATAATAAAATCTTTAAAGTGGGCTTCAACGACTTCCTTTTTACTCATGGAAATACCACAGGAACACAAACCAGGACTGCTTACCTCTTCCAGCCTCCATCTGTTAAAAAGCTTGTTGTACTTTCCTGGGCGGCCTGCAAATCTGGAAAATAAGATTTCTGTTTCTCAGTGAACATTCCAGAAACAATCTATATCAGCAGCTGTTTCATAACATCCACTGAATTCAGGAAATATCAACAGAATAAATCGCACAGGTTTAAATCTGGTGTCCATAGGATACGGAAGTTTCAGAATGCAAAGAAAGACCACCATTTTGCAAGGTTCTGTAGGTTCTGCAGGAATGGTGTGACCATAACAAAATTGAAGATGAAGCGAGGTTAGATCTGTGCTGTATCTCATGCTCTAACCTAAAGATACGCACAAAAATTGGAGCCAGAATTTTTGCTTTCTACTCTTGTATAAGGTTTGCCAGACAATATTTACGATTTGTTTCTGAATACAGAAATGCATTCTTGGAAATGTAACTCAAGGGGCATAAACAAGAAAAGATCAATAAAGCCTATTAACACAGGGCTAAATACAGACCCACATCTAGGAAGTGGCTGCATTTTCAAAAGTTCTGTGTTCTTGTTTAGTAGGAAAGTCGTTTACACCCCCATAATGAAAGTAGAATTTTTACCCTCTAGTTTCATGAGTAAACATTTCAAGGGTCCAACCCTTACATACATCTAGAAATATTTAGTGTTTTAATTATGCCCAGAAACCAACTAGTACCTAAACCTTACAGTTCAAACTGTTACTGTATGTTCTTCAGATCTATTAAATTAGTGAAGATTTTGAGTTCTGTGCAAGTTTTCTTTTAAGTGCAATTGGAAAAGATAATTTACCTGCCAAGAAAAAAGGCGATGTAGAAGATGGAGCTGTTCAAGTTGACAAACTGAAAGAGGAACATTTTCAAGGCAAAGCTGTTTTCCCACTCAGATTCTGTTCTAGGATGCTCTTCAGAAAGACACAATATACATTATATAAACAAAGATGAAATTGAGTTATGCATAAGTTTGCTTACAAATCAATCAACACTAACAAAACAAGGGATGGTTTTAAGCCATGGTGCCCCATCATGATGCAATTGATTTCTCTGCATTGCCCCACCTCAGACTATGTTGTTTCTATGTGAAAACTAGTACATAGAAGCCCCTTAGTTCAGCATAAATCATAATCCTATGGGAAGATACCTGTTTCACTTCCATGAAAACATTTGGAAACAAGGGCAAATTTTTATCTTAAGATTAAAAGTATCTTGATTCAAAAGAAAAATTCAACACAAAAAAACCCACAAAACCAAACCAAACAACAACAAAATCTTAAAACAAAGAAACCCCAAACCAAACAATGAACCAAAACAACCCAACACCCCAAAAACCTGAAAGTACTTGGAATCAGTAGAGCTGCCAAAGGAAGCAGAGGTGAAAGAACCACTTAAAAGTTACTTGATTCCTCATCCAAGCTTCTCACCTTCTAAATACTTCTGTAAAACCTTTACTTCATCCTCAAGAGTTCCCTTTCATAATGCTTGTGGAGTGCCAAACAGTTTATAATTCAATAAGCAAAGGACAGAGGTTCTTTCTTGGCTTCTTTTGGAAAGAAACACAGGAATGTATAGCAGGGCTACAAGTGTTCCATGTGGGTCTTCCCTGGAACTCTTTCCTTAAGGTTTGTAGAACATTATGTCTGAATTAGAATTTGGTGATAATATTTACAAATTAATTTTTACAAAATCCATCTTTGTTGGACATATCAAACTTGGAATATAGTACATTGGTAGAAATTTTAAAGCATGTCAGTTGTAAAAGCATATTATTTTTAAGTCTACACAGCCCGTATTTGTCAGTTAAAATTTGTACTACTTAACTACTCTGGTCTACAGATTACTAAATTTGGATAGAAATATACAGGATACTACAAGCTTTACATAAGGACAGCTGTTTCCAGAAGGTTGTTCTCTTCTGATGTAAAACACCTTACAAAGAAGATGAGGTACCTATCTGAAACACCTAATGCTCCATATTATGTTTAATTCAGGAAAACTTTTTTGAAAAAAATTTTTTAATGTATTTTGGGAAAAAACTTGCTTATACACTTAATTATTTTCTTTCCCATTCTATGACACATAACAATAAAATATATTAAAATTAATAGAAATAATTTTTATATGAAAGAATACTTTAAAGTATTTTATTAATTTGAGTAAGTTGACTATAAATTCTAAATTTTTCTAATCTGTTCTACTGCCTGTTAGGTGAAGCACTATAAAGTTTTGAGCATCTCATTACTGTAACCAAAAGAGGGAGCTGTGGAATTTAAGCAGCCAGCTGGAATTTAACCAAGACAAGATCACTTGTGTATTTTGACATGGACTAAAAGTGAGCATGTAGAATGAAACACTAAATAGTAACACATTGACACAGCCAGAGATCTTAAATTCTGTCTTTGCTTTCTTGTCATCTATAATCTAGAAAGCTTTATGACTGTGATTGAATCATAACTAGAGGCTTCAGTATAAAATTTTAATGTTACAGAATTGGAGCTACTTCAAAATTCATGACTTAACATTTTTATCTGGGACAACTTAATTTTATCTTAACCCATTCTCTTCCATCTGAAAGATCAAATTAAAAATTAATAAAAAATAAGCATTTGGGGAAAATGGAAAAAAACCCTTAGCATGCTAAGAAAGAATAAATTTTGACTTTTGCTTGAAAATAAGATTACTATTTTTCAGTGTATACTATGAAACACTAAAAGTAGAAGTATAAGAATAAATTCCTTAGTTTTATTTTATTTCCTCGGTGAAATAATAATTTCTTTTCTTTCTGTGATATTTCTCACTTGCTTAGGGAAATGCCAGAAACTTACTTCATAGATGAAGTTTTCAAAACACTTTTTTAAAGGTAAATAAAGAAGTATACTATAAAGGTATATGCCACAGCCAGCAAAAACCACACCATTAGTAAAGACCTACATACCTAAGTCTGTCAGGAGATAGGCAACTTTTTCATACACCTAAAAAAGAAATTAAGTGGTGTAAGTACAGGACAACCTGGCTGTTGTGATGACAAATCCACAATGAAAACAAGCATCAAAAGCATGGTATTCTCTTGCTCTGTAGCATCAAGGTATTGCAGGACAGTTCTCCTTTCCATGAATACAGATACTAGCTGAGGATCAGCCTTGTACTGAAAACTTTCCTCTATATATATTGACTATCTCTGGTCTTTATTTTAAATCTAATTCAGCCCCTGGCAGTTGCCAACTCTGAAATATATTTCCTTGACTATACTATGAGTAGCAAGTTATTTTTGATAGCTTTGCTTATTCACTTCAATATATGTTTTATGATGTGGAGTGATCATATATAATAACACAAATAACTAGAGGACTCTGATTGGAAGAATTATTTCTTATTGCAGCGAGTGCAAGTCCTTAAGAGGACTAAAAGCCAATATTTGCTGGGTTATTATTCCTTTTTATCTGTGCTTGCATGGGAACAGAAAGATGAAAAATAATAGTGCAGCTGAAATAAGAGTTTCTGTCTGTGTAATGCTATAAGAGCAAATTATTAAACCTGTGCTGTTACATGACAGAAAAGACACCAAAATCATATATCACAATGATTCTAGGACTGTGCAACACTGCATTTTAATAAGAAGTCATTAATCAAAAACAACTTAGAAACCAAATACTCAGTCAAGAAAATAATGTAGTTCCAATTAGAAATCTATTGCAAAATGCAATAATAAAAAAATACAAATAAAAGCAGCAATCTGTACCCCTGTAACTTGGTGATATAAGCAAAGATGTGCAGTGACAAATTACAGAGGAATTAGAGAAAAACATCAACAAACATTGTATCAGAGGAGGAAAATCCACTGTAATACTAGCTTCATACACAGCTGCATGAACATGTATATATCTAATACATGATTAACTTAGTAAGCTTGTAAAAATCACTCTTTAAAATTAATTGCTCCTTTAAAAGAACAGAAGACTTACAACATTGAGTGACATGATGATCATAAAATTGATACAGACTCCAGTGCCAGATGTTGCAAACTGCCAATACTTCTTGATGAAATACCACTTGAAAGAAGCAAACTGCTCCATGGCTACCAGCCGATACACCACAACTGCAAACACTGCAGTAAGGACCAGTGAAATCTACAGGTATGTATTTATGAGTAGAGGTATTAGAACAAAAGGAATCACATCTGAACTAATATCCACTGAAATAATAAAACAAGTGTTTTAAAGATTGATATTTGTTTTGGAGAGCAGAATTTGAGAGAACAAAAAACAAAGATAAGTTAAAACATTTCTTTACTATTCTTTTCCAATATAACTATATTCTATCTTGTGAAACAAAGAGGTCCCTGAACAAGCAGTAAGACAATCAGTTTTGCGTATATTATGTAAATCCACTAATCTTAATGAATGCTCATGGTGAGTTACTATTTACATCAGAATAAGATGAATTAAAATACAATAGTTCTAATATCATTAAACATCACCATGAAGAATATTCCTGAGACAGACACCATCAGTCGACTGAGCTTATCAGGGAAAGGTTGAAAAGGTTCAGGTTTTCCTGTGATGGGATTTACTCTTTCCACTTGAGAATATTTAGCTTCAAACTGGGGACGCAGCTCTTCCTGGAACGACAGGGTGGATTCCATTTGCGGTATTACTTCTCTCAAGAATCAGACATACATGTGCTACAAAGTAGAACATTATACTGATATGGATGTTTTTTTTATAATGCTACAACTCAAATACCTAAATAATTTGCTCTTTTGAAAATCCTTGGAAGCAGTGCCAGAGTGCAACAAAGAACAGAAACCACAGGAGCCTTCACCACTATTTGTGGGTGTTAAAAAGTATCATGGGTCACATTGCTGACTTAGACACTAGATTGTCTGCGAAAATTGATAACACAACTATAAATTAGGCCCAATTATGATGGTGTTGTTTGTGTTATGAGAGCATTTATTAAAAATAGCCAGCAGCTTCTATCTACTCATCCAAGCTGTAAAACAAGTGAAGTCTATTGACTTAAGCTGCAATTAAATCACCAATATAGATAAATTACAGCTATGCTTGCTAGTGATTAATGGAATAAAAAAAAAATTATTATTGCTGATGCTGATAGCAGAATATTCAGGGATAAGCTATGCCTCTCCAAGGATACAAAAGCTAGTTTCTGTCTTGTTGCTTGTCTTGGTTCTATTTTTATGCAGGATCAGGAATTTCCAGAACCAGAAACCATGGAGCTTAAAGGCATCTGTGCTGACATCAGAAGCAGCTCCTGTCCTCTCTATGGGAAGTATTTGCACTCAGTTTTTCCAAGGATACATTTAATAAATGTAGAATTATATTTGGAATTATAACATTAGTTGGGAAAGGCAAGGTATCCTTGTACAAACTCAAGCATACCTTTGCATTCTGCAACTAGTACTATCAATACAAATATGATCTGAATGACAAACTCAGATGACTGACATACAATATGGATCGATATTGAGACTTTAACCACGCTGATAGCAAGGCTTTACATGTTTATTTCTGTTTCTTCTTACCTCCTCATCTTCCCAGTCTATGAGGTCCCAATCATAAGTCAATACAGCTCTCCGTCTTTTCCAAAACTCTAGAAAGACTGTTGCTGTGGAAAACAACTGTACTTTAACTACAGGGGGGAAAAAAGGGCCATGCAGATCTTAAGAAAATCAGCAATGTAACATATCATTAGCCACTATCTGACAGTTTTCCTCATAGAATCTGAAACTCTAAGTAGCTTTATGATAACCCCTGTTAAATTTAAAACACTATTTAGCAATGTTTTCTGAAAATCATATTTTTGTTGTCTGCAGTAGCTGTACAGAGATAGGTACATGTCAACATGAGACACTGCCATCCCTTTAAATTCATCATTTTGCTTTTCATTTTATTCAAAACATAGAATCTTCTCTGGAAGAAACAAGGAAACACATACACAGTGATATCTATTAATAAAGAGCCAAGAACAATCTCATTTTATTCAGTTCAAATACGACAATCTCACTTCTTTCCAAGCTATACAGTTTTATACTGCAGCAGTTTTGCTACTAGAATAATTCTTTAGACAATTATTTCTAAACTAGGTGTGAGACCATAATCAGATTGTCCATGTACTTAGGGGTTTTAAATAACTCCAAATTTCCAGAACATTGTAGTCTGCCACTGAGGATAAGACACCTTGTTTAGGGTGTGATTCCTGACAAAACATAGAATTGTCCAATTGTTCCTTGGAAAAATCATGATTTCAAACAGGAAGTATGAAAATTTGCTTCTTCTAGAAAGCCAATTGCTCAGAAGAAGTATTTCTAACTCAAAATAAACAGGATGGTCACATATTCCTACCTTTATCTATATTTCTGTACTATGTTTAATACCTTTTTGGGTTTCTATACACAATTGATACATAATTATTTATCATAATTAGTTATATATATTATATACCTATATCTACATAATTATACATTACTTATTTATATAATATACGTTCTTCACATTGCTCTTAACAGTGTTATATACAAAGAAGCTAAGCTGGGGATAATACACAACTCAATAAAAAAACCCCAAACTAACAAATTAATAAAACCAGCCCTTGCTCTCTGCCCCTTGCCCAAAACAAACAAACACAAAAATCTCAAAAAAAACCAAAAAAAACCCACAAAAAAAACCACAAAAAAAACAAAACACAAACACTCTATAAAACCACTCATAAGAAAAAGCCTAACAAAAATAGGAGAGACTTGAAGACAAAATAGTTACAAAATAGTTACAAAATAGTTACTAAAATCTCCTTCATTCAGGTGGTGAAGTACCCATATAGATGAACATCCAAATAATTAATGATGCTGAAGAATGACTTACTATAGAATTTACTGTGCTGTCATATGAGAGCTCATGTGTGGGAGTTAAAAACTGGATGATCCAAATCTGTTTCACATATAGAAAAAATACCCCTCACCAAAACCTCACTGAACAACATATGCTGAACAGCAGACCTACTACAATCATGTGACTTCAAGGTGAGGTTTTCTTATTCTTCTCCATCTAACATTTGAAAAATTATTGCCTAATACAGAGTTTCGGGTTTTGTATTGCAAAACAAGTTTGCACACAAATTCAGCCTCATTCATAACCTCTGGACTGATTTAATTTTCAATTTGCTCCTGGCAGCATTCATATGACACTCACTCCTCAAGGCCACAAAATATTATCCATCAGCTTTGCAGGTTAATTGTAAAAATTATAATTCTTTACAAGAGAGCATAAATCTTTAGCATGCCCTTAGAATTGCTGTCTGCCCAGAAAACATTGCCTTGAGAATATCATCCGCATATGTTGCATTACTTCATTCCATAGCAAAGTGGTTTTGAATTATTCCCTTCTGAGTATGAGGTCTGTTTATAGAACCATGGAATTTTCTTATGAAAATAATCTTTTGTTCCAGAATCATGAAATGGTTAAGATTGGAAGGGAGTGGATCACCAGGTCTAACCTCCCTACTTAAGAAGGGTCATTCAAGAGCATATGACACAGGATTGCATCCAGGTAGTTCTTGAATACCTCCAGTGAGGGAGACTCCACAACCTCTCTGAGCAACCTCTTCCAGTGCAAGCAGGAGATAAGTCCTTCTTCACATTCAGGTGAAAATTACTGTGCATTAGTTTCTGCTCATTGCATCTTATCCTGTTGTTTAGCACTGAGCAGATACTGGCTCCATCCTCTTAACAAACTCCCTTCAGATACTCAGATATATTGATGAGATCCCCTCTCAGTCATCTCTCCTAAAGAATGAACAGGCCCAGTTCCCTCAGCCTTTCCTGTTAAGAAAGATTCTCCAGTCCCTTAATCAACTTCATAGCCCACCACTTCTCTAGTCTTCTCTAACCAGTCGTGTTTGAACAAGCCTGGGCACCTGGGACAGAGATTCCTGAGGGCTGGTCACATCAGGGAAGACCAATGCAAAGAAGCTCAGCAGCTCTGCCTTTTCTGTGTCGTCAGCTACAAGGGCCTCCCTCCATTTAGTAATGGGCCACATGATCCTTTGTTTTCCTTTTGTTATGGATAAGCCTTTGAGTAAGCCTTCCTTGTTGTCCTTTACATCCCTGCACAGATTTTATACCAGATGGGCCTTGGCCTTCATTGTTCCATTTCTACTTACTCTGATCGCCTCTCTAGATGCATTCCAATGCATTCCAAGATGCTTCAATCTCCTGTGTATTTCCTGCTTATGCTTAACAGGAATTCTTTATTCATTCACACAGGTCTTTTGACAGCTTTGCCTGATTCCTTTCTCATTTGGATTCATAATTTTTGAGCCTGGAGAATGTAGTCTTTGAATATCAACCAGCTCTCTTAGACCTCTCTTCCCTGCAGGGCCTATTCTCATGGGATTTTTCCAAGAGATCCCTAAAGCGGCTAATGTTAGCTTGCCTGAATATCATGCTTGTAATTTTACTTGCTGCCTTGCTTCCTCTTTATCCAGTACTAAACTTCACAACCACATGATCCCTGCAGCCAAGGCTGCTCCCAAGCTTCACATTTCCCACACGACTTCCCTGTTTGTTGGTATGAGATCAAGCAACATGCCACTCCTTGGGGAATCCTCTAACTACCTGCTTTCCAGGAACGTCCTGGACTGTTTGTGCTTCGCTGTGTTGCTTCTTCAGCATATGTCAAGGCAGTAAAGTGCCTCACAAGAACCAGTGCTCTGACTGTGAGGCTGCTTCAGGCTGTCTGCAGAAGACCTCATCCACTTTTTCCTGATCAGTTGACCTGTAGTAAACACCCACAACAGTGTCACCCTTACAAGTAACCCCCTTTATCCTGACCCATAAGTTCTTGACTTACTCCTCATCTACCCCAAGTCAGAGCTGAATACATTCCAAGTCTTGTCTCACACAGAACAACTCTGACACCATGTCCTTTCCTGGTCTGTCTATCCTAAACAGTGTGTAGCCCTTCATGACAACATTCCAGTCACATGAGCTATCCTACAACATCTCCATCAGCACACTGAGATCAATATTGCAACTGATATTGACCAAGATGAGATCAATTTTGTTGATCATCAATATTATTTTAGGCAATTCTTATGTCATTAACACTTAGGGACATAAGGTTTCCAGCATCAACACGTGGTAAAAAAGATTTCTATTATATAACACTAACTTCTTTTACCAACTTATTTGGATCTTCACTGAGTGACTTGGTTTGGTTAAATAAAATCATAAACAAAAGCGAATTTCTTGCGGGTTCTGTATAAAAGAAACTTTGAACTCAACACCATGCAACCCTCCTGTGTAATGACTATTATTTTTCTGCTTGTAAGACTGCAGTGGAACAGAAGCAATACTGAGGCTGGAGAAATAAAATAAACCACTAAAAGAAATAGTTCAATTACAAAAAACCATCAGTCTCCAGTGCAACTAACTTCACAGAGATTTGTTCTGCATATGACTACCAGAAGTCCTTCTACCATGTGTCATGCTGCACCAGCAATTGCCAGTGTCAAAGAGAATGCAATGACAAGAGCAGAAATGATCAGTGAGGCAACAAGCATATCCCCGAGGCCCTCTGATGGCACCACCTTCTCTTCAAATGTGTCAACAAAATGGAATAAAGAACTCAGTCACAAACATCCACAGGAGCCCAATGTCTTTAGCAACATTTAGAATAACAGGTGACTTTTCTGAAATGACCAAGTGTGCTGCAGCTACATCTCCTTCCACAGTGACACCAAATCATTCCACAGTCATCTATACTACCCTTGGGGCTTTAGTGCTCCCAGTGGTAACTCTTCAATCAAACGCACCACGTTGCTCCCCATCAGTGTCATTCTGACATCACCCATGGTGAAGCAGGACAGTCCTACCCCAAGTTTCAAACCCATTCAGCAGACAACAAAGCTAAAGCATTAATTCCAGCAACCCTTCTATTGCACCACCAAAAGATGCCAATGCAGGTAAGGATCTAACTAAAATCCAAGTGGTTTAATAAAATTATAATGCTGAAATAAAACCTTTTGCTAAACTGAACTGGAGGCTTTATGAGACATGTGAACTTACAAGTGAGCTAGTACAAACTAAAACTAAAGCTCACCCACACATGTATTTTTCAAATTATTTACTCTTAAATTAATTATTTAACACTTCCAAGATCGGGAGAATCTAGTGACAGGTATTGCCTATTTTCACTAGAATAAACCTTAAAAGCAGATATGTAGAAATTAGACTTAAAATATACAGCACATCAACTTACTAAAGTTCAGATATTTTTGTAACCAAAGATGACTTCTTATAAACACTTCCAAAGGAATTACTCATTGTGCATTTAATTACCAAATTAAGTATGCATGGGAAAACAATGGAACATAAAACTGTCATTGCACTTTTCTATCCTGCTATTCTGAAACAGGTCTTCAGGAAAAGAAAGTATTAGAAGGCACAGTAATTTTTTGCATTAATTAGCTTTCAAGCTTTTAACACAGGACTGCAAGTACAGTTTGTACTAAGAACTGAAGTACCATCAGACTTTCATGTTTCCCATCATAGTTAACACACAGCTAATAATTACAAGGCACCTAATTTTTACATAACATCAGCTGAGAAGGAAGGAGAGTTGGAGAGCAAGTTCACTTCCAAGAAAAACTGAATATCTTGAAGAAAGGTTTCATGCAACTGGAGGAAAAATCGTGAAGAAATGCATTTATTCTGGTAATTGAACAGATGCATGCTCAATCACCATTACTGAATTTTTAGCTTTACACACACAAAAACTGAAATTCAGAGGCTGCAATTTTAACTGCTGGCTTAAATGCTTACAAATAATTGCATTCAAAGAATGATTACTGTTTATTTAGTCAAATAAAAAATAGTGGCTGATTCATTAATTAAACCTTGTTATTTGATTAAAAACTCATTTAGCTGACTTTTTAGTTTTCCTAAACGCCAGTTATTCCCTGAAACCTCAAAGATGGAGATGTCTGTTTTCATTTACATAGGCAGAACATTTCTGCAGTAAGGCTGGTTTACTCATAGCTTGCAAAGTGTTTCAGATCCTTGCTGAAAAGTCTCACTCAGTGTTTTTATAGATTTATTATTCCCATTCAACTGTTTCATCTTTGTTTCTTTTTCTCCCAGACAAAAACAACAAAGAAGTAGTAACAGCTGGCATTTTTGTAGGAGCCATTTTGAGATGTGTATTAATTGGCCTGGTTGGATATTTTATAGGTGCTACAAAGAGGCCCAAGTCATTTTCCCACAGATGACTCTATGATGACAGAAGGAGTGATCCAGGTAAAGAACAGTACAAGTGTTTTGCATTATAACATTTCTAATTCCTGCACAGGGCTGCTTAAATAATCTTGTCTTACTGAATTATTAGGATATCATTGACTCCAGCCAAATTAGCTTTCAACTGACATTAATTTATTATTCCTAAATTTTAGCTTAACCAATATGCCTCTTAACTCTGTATCTCCTCCTTGCAAGTTATTTTTTTAACCTCTGAAATACCAGGAAATTCATATCTAGTATCACTGAACCTGTTCAAAGGATTGTGGGCAAGTTTAAAACTATAGCTCAAAAGCTCTCCCAAACCTTGCTTAACTGAAAAAAAGGTAGACTCTTTAGTCATCCTAAGTCAATTACAAAATTAGGGATGAAGCTACATCTGTTTTAGAAGTAAAAATATTGTTAAGATGTTCAAAAAGATGACTACTTTTGTCTTCTCTATGAGTATATAAGAACTTGTATTGAAGTGCAATCACAGTCCAAGCATCTACATCATGTTCCTGGACCTTATTTATAAATGTTTAAACAAATACTGAGAGGCCAAACACACCTTTTTTCTCATAGAAAATAAAATCTAAATAAATTCCAGCAATATGCCCTTTCCAGCTTAAAGGCAAGAGCTGAAAGCTGACATAACTTCAGATTAGGAATCCGCTTTGAAAGTTGACCACCCATGTGGTCACACAACTGAATGGGTATTGCTAGAAGGACACGAGTTATCTTCAGAAAATCATGAATCAGGGCCCTGATATTTGCTCTCCCATATGTCAGAAAGCAGTTAACTGGACTTACATGTGAGGGGCTGCTGAATTAAACCATGAGGTATCCAGTAGACAGAGATTAAATCTTTCAAGTAATATATAAAAAAATTACGTTATTCCTTCAATTCTTCACTAAGACAGCTCTCTAGAACCATATAAGAGTCAGAGGTGCCTCACAGAAGATAAGACAGAGGAAGACAATGAAGGGTGCCCATCTGATGGCATTCCAATGGCTGACATAACACCATCCCATCTTTCATTGCAATGCTTGCTTCAGATTATATTCTTGCCTGTTATCTACACTCTTTTCATTTTTTTCAAAACAACTTGGCCATTGTTACCTTACAGCCATTACTGTACAAACAATGTCATGAAAAGGAAAAATCACAAGATACACCAATATACAACAGACAGGGCCCAGTAACAGAGCATAACTTCTTCTACTTTGTAATGAAATTATCAACTTCTGCTTTTCCTGGAAGGATATTACATTTGGTTTTTGGAAATAATATAGAAAAATAGCGCCCAGGTAAGATTCTGCTTTGTGTAACTTTGGTCAACAATGTAACAAATAAAAATTTGACTAGGATTACAATGATATTTTAGTATCAATACAAAAGAAATCCTCAACTCACTACTATGAAGTGAAACTATCCTAATATAATTTCTATCTGATAAACTACTCAGGTCATTGTTTTCCAAAATTTACATTTGGACCTTCTTCAGTGAATATGCCAATATAGACTAGGTTTACGTGGATTATTTAATTTGGATTATCTGAAGTTTTCTGGGGAGAATGGAATTACTGAGTAAAATGAGCTACATCTAACCTTTGACTACATGACAGTGATTTAGTATCACTATCAATGGGAAAAAAGATAACAAGCTTCTATTCCTCTGTCAGACTGATCTGTTGTTTGAATTGCAGGCTAGATCTGCAGAAATTATGTTAAATGTGTCAGTATAGATTAGATAGAAGAAATACTTAACAAGAGAGGAAAGGAATTATCTCTGATACATATATAGGTATCCTAAAAAGCATGGTCCAGTTCTGTCCAGCTAAAGAATAAAATTATGGCAGTATAATGCAAATAACTGCATAACTTATCTGTTTACAGTTACCAGGTTTATCTAAATAGAATGAGAGAATAAGTAAAATAAACAATTGAAAAGGCATAGAACAAACAAAATAAAGTGCAGAGAACAAACTACCCATGTGGGATACGTCCTTGTTATTATGCTCTGCTAAAACGCTTTAATTAGTGTGGAGACTGTGGATCACACTGATGGAATTATCTCACTGTCTGTGAATGTTACTATGAGATTTTATTAAATATGTGAGTAAATTACATGCACATACACCCCAGAGAGAAACTATGTCAGTCGTACTGAATATGGGCAAAACAGGTATTTATTTAAAATATTAAAGATTTCAGTCCATATATGCAATCTTGCCCTTTTTTTGAGTTCAGTAATAAAAACAGCGTATGTCCCATCAATACCAGAACCTCATTTCTAGCATAGTATCCAGCATATTTGGTAGCAGACTGAAAATATGAGACAGATTCACCTATATTACATGAGAATATCACTCTGATGCTTGAAATATAGAAAAAAGAGAAAAATATAATGCTCAGCTTTCACCTTCCCTAGACTATATAATGCCATCTTTCCTGTGGTAAAGCAGTGTCATACAAGCCAATTCCTCCTTACACTTGAATCTTGGCCTCAGATGAAAATGGAAAGAGCTCTCTTGAAGGAGACTTTAGAGATGAAGAGATGCTAAGAAGCTACCTGTGCTGTCTGCACTGGTAACTATATAATTAAATGCATTGTATTTTAGGGATTTTGAAAGTAATAATACTTGGAAGACAGTAATAGCAAGATTAATGGTAAATGAAGAAATATCAATGAGGAAAGTAATCAAACTGTGCTCTTTAGTTATATCATGTTGATTTTTGACAATCCAATCATAATTTTTGCATGTATGGGGATGTGCTTCTGTTGTCCATGCAACTATATGATGTTTTGCGGTTGTTTGTATATTTTTACTTGCTTTTACCATGCCAGCCTCCAAAATTTGTGACATTTGTTCTTACTTCACTTTAAGTTAAAGTAATTAATACTTATTCATACATGTTACATAAATAAAGCTGTTGCGTACTATTTCATTCAAAACTGTGAAACTCTGTCTTGAATGCAGACAGCTCTGTGTATGTGAACTAGTGTCATTTTCTCAGTGTTTACACAGACAAACACGTTCATTGGTAGAATCAATTATCTTTGGTTCTGTTCTTCCTCCCTATTTCCCAGCAGCAAAATCCTATTAGCTGCAGTGAAAGCTAATTCTACTGAGGATTTAATTCTGGGCCCATTAAATCTGTCTTTTATGGCACTATTACACTGACCTCTACAAGAGGCAGGACTGGTTTTGGTAACTCCTGTTCAACAGTGTCCCCTGTGGACATCCCCCTGTGCTTGTCTTTGAGCTGCACAACACTATGTATGCAATGGCAAACACAACGAGAGATTCAGACTAAGAATTTCAATGGAAATACCTTAAATCCAGTAAGTACTTAACCTCAAACCTTTCCTATACTTTCCTGTAATTAGCTCCCATAAAACCATCCTCATTTATTCTGTAAGAATCCTCTACAAGATGTGATTTTGATATTGGCTCAAGATCAGTAACACAACCTACATGTTTTCCTCTAAAAGGACTTTAGCCTAAATAATAAAAAAATCAGGCTTAAAGACATTTAGGGCCCTAAAGAAAATCGTAACATTAGCTGATACATATGTACATTTACATAAAAGGTATTACCCATTACTAAAACAGAAATCTAGATTAATGAAAATGAAAAAAATTGTTTGTGTGGCAAAATCATAATCCTTTAACTTTTATCAAGAGCTGTAATCTCCTTTGTCAAGTAATCATATAAAAGGGTCAGGTGAACTAAAAATAAAAACAAAAACCAAGTAAAAATACTTACCCCAAATTGCCATGAAAATTGCAAAGAAGACAGTCCCTCCATTATCAAACAAATGTGTAACCTGAATGAAAAATACATCAGGAAAAAATAATACTGCCACCTCATCTTTTGCCCCAGATAATCCCACAATACATAACTGGTGTCAGAAAACAAAAGTTAAGCATTCTCCTAAGTACTCCTACCAGCATGTCTCTTCTACCAAGGTTTGTCAATGTCACACTCTGACTTCCAGTATAATTTGAAATCTGCTGTTCCAGAATATCACTTCATGCATCACTAGTCATTTTGTTTCACATACAATGAGCTGTTTTGTCCATGTCCAGACAGGTTAAAATTTAATCCAGAATTCCTGTCATATGGTAGGTCAAACTTAATCTTGACCATTTCTATTTTAAGGCTTTTATGGGCTAAAAAACCTCTTCTTTTCTCCCTCAACATACTTACTATCTCTTGATTCTATTTTGTTCTTCTAACTAGGTATTTTGCAATTTCTGGTGTGATTATTTAAGTTTGAAGGATAGCTTCTTGAAGCAAAATATTTAATTGTATAAAGTCTTTGCATTAGTTTGACAGAGCAAAGCAGGAGCAAAAGTGCAAATACAAAGTAAGCAAAGGAAACAGAATAATAAGATAGTTAGAGAGGAAAGTAGGAAAAACCTTAAAGAAAGTTTTATTATGGAGTCCTCACAGAGGAATTAATAAGTTGATGAAAATAATAAGAATTTATTAATAAGGAAATGCTCACAGAAAGCAATTTTAGAAAAACCCCAGATCATTTCAGAGCATTCCCCTGTTAGAAAGATTTATTACAAAGGCTGAAAACAACATCTGTAGAGAAACAACATATTTTTCAGGCAACTTGGTTGAAACAAGGGCAGCCATTCATTATACAATCACAAGTATCTTGATAGCAATAATACAATAATTACCTTGGCATATATGCAGCTTTCATTGAGTTTTTGTAGTGTGCAATTGCGTTCACACATAGGACACATAATGGTTTCATTTGCCTCGCAGATCTCTTTGCTTTAGTATGAGATAGGAAAGTAAAGGTTATAAAAACACTTCCAGCATTCACAAGATTTTCTGAGGTTATGCCATTTATAGCCTCTGTTTGTCCACAGTGCATGCACCACAAAACTGGGCAAATAAATGAAAAGTGAATATTTGGCTTGGAAAGCCTAATCCCAAATCAGGAACCTGAACACTAGGGGCCATACAGCTAACAGAATATTTCTGGACATCATGTTACACTTCTCACACTACCAAATTCTCTCCCAAATATCACAAACAGAAAACCAAAAAATTGTCCACTATCCTTCAAATGCACTTACAGACTATTTTCCTAAATTATTATAAGATACCAAATGTTCAGAGAATAGAAAACACCAGTGTATCTACATTGATTTCAATCAAATAGTATCATTTGTATGTAATTTTGCAAAGAAGAGAGACACTATAACAAGAGGCAAAAGTCAGTAGGAGAGGGGGATATTTGCTCCCTTTTGGTGATACCCTTCCTTCTTTTCAATTTCCAGCTTGCCTGTGGCAGCCAGAGATGAACTACAGAGAATCTTCTTTTACACAGTGGGAAGAGACTCATGGCCTTGTGCTGAGGTGGGCCCCAGATAAAAAGAGCCAACTGTTAGCAGACCCTGAGCATAGAGCAGAGGCAGGTACTTGGACAAGTCAAAAACAAGACAAACTAACTCTTAGATGTGACATCATTCTGCATTACACTCAAATTACTGCTGCACAAAACCTATGGCTGGCACAATAAGCAATGTTTGGTTCTACGGCAGTACATACTCCTGTATTTGCTTATTACTTCTCTACTAAAATTCTACTGAGCATCTGGAAAAAAAAAAAGAAAATTAGAGTTTCCTGCCTGCAGCCACTACAAGTGGGCTCATGGCAACTTCCTGCGCCTGAGAAAAGTATCCTTCTGCAAAACTGATTCGATAATTTGTTTGTACTCACAAGAGAGATAAAAAAATAAGGGTTTTTGATGGAATTTATCATACTTAAATCAACACTTCCTAACAGCTGTGGATTCCTCATAACAGGTGTAATAAACCTGTTCCACATGAAACAGTGTTCAGTAGATAATACTGAATCTCAGGCAACACGCCAGTTCTGACATTGCCATAATGCCCTAACATTGTGTTTCAGTTTCTAATTTCCACTGGGTTTCCTGTGTTTAGATTTTTTTAAAGTCACATACCCAATTCTGTTTCTTCCAAATCGCCACTGATCACTGCATTTGTGTATGGTGGTAGCTATAGTGCTCAGAATCAAATGACAGATTTTAAAACTCTCACAGATGCTTATCTAGAATTTTCTTTAAAAGAATGCAGAAACACCAGATAGATAATCTCTCAATCCCAGAGTACAGCAAGAATAAGAACATGTGTGCAGTCCATCTACCTGTTTATGGGTGACTCCTGTCTGCTCTAGGAACAAAGTTTCTGTCTAATCCTTACTAACACCATCTAGGACTAGTAAAAAAATATGGCAAGGAGTAGTATCGGTTATCAGTGGCCTTTAGAATTGCCTAAGTACACCTAAGTAAGGTGATACAGAAAACATCTACATATGTTTTATCAGGCCAGGCATAATTAGCTTGAGTTTCACATTTCACAGCTGTTCTTACATGGCTGTAGCAATGCACTGGACAGCACTGTGTCACAACCGACCAGAGGGATTGCACAGATTCCCACAGCTAAAGGCAGGTAGCACCTTCTTCACAGAATTAACACATCCAGATTACAGATGTGGGGCTGCCACATAGCCCATGGTTAGGACTTCTGCAATAACCCGTTCTCTGGCAGTATTTTGAAATGAACACTGGCTAATGATAGCTATAATAAATATAGGAATATTCACCTTCCGTTTTAGGCATATAGGGCTAACTTTCAGTCTCGTTTCTGACATAAAGGCCAGAAGCCTCGGGCATGCTGGAACTGTGTAGCTCAGCACAACACTGAGGTGCCTCAGGATGAGACCCAATACAACCAGCCCCACAGGGACAAACTCCAATGTGCTTTGTCTGTGCTGCAGCTACTAAGCAGCAGACAAGGGAAAAAAAACTGAGGACAGAAACCCTCAAAAGCTAACCTACCTCTGTGCTCATTTACAAGACCCTGCAACCTTCAGCAAGGAAGAAAACTGCATTTTTCTGTTAAAAAGGAATCATACCTGCAAATCTTCCTGCAAGAAGCACATGACACACAGGAGGTGATTGTCCTGTCCTATTCTGTGCTGGTGCAGCCTGACCTCGAATATGGTGTGCAGTTTTGGGAGCCACAATATAAGAAAGATATAAAGCTCTTAGTCTCCAAAAGAGGGCCACAAAGATGGTGAACGGCCTAGAGGGGAAGCCATATGAGGAGCAGCTGAAATCACTTGGCTTGTTCGGCCTGGCAAACAGGAAACTGAGGGGGGAATCTCACAGCAATACAACAGCTTCCTCTCCTTTTCTGGTGACCAGTGACATGACCAGAGGGAACGCATGAAGCTGTGTCAGAGGAGGTTTCGGTTTTTCAATCACAGGGCAGCTGGGAACTGGATCAGATTCCCCAGGAAAGTGGTCACAGTACCAAGATTGACAAGAGTTCACAAATAATTTGGACAATGATCTCAGGCACATGGTGGGATTCTTGGGGCTGTCCTGTGTGGGCTCAGGAGTTGAACTTCAATGATCCTTGTGAATCCCTTCAAACCCAGGATATTCTATGATATAAAAGCACATAATAGCTTTACCATTTGAAATAATGAAATTATTAGAAATGTTGTTCTTTCTCTCAGGGAGTTGCCAATGACACACTTCTCTTCCACAAGGAAGAAATACTAAGCTATATCTTGATAATAGTAGATTATGGCCCCTTGTTCCCCCTTTGCTGGAACTGTGCCATTGTACATGTGACAAATACAAGATTGACAGTTCAACAGTTGTGGCCCCTGTGCTCTAAGAACAGTCTGATCCCCAACTTCAGATCCACTGCATTTTGAAAGACATTCATGATGAAAAACAATCCTAATACAGTATCTTAAAGATAGCATCATTTCCTGGCTGTTAAGTTTATTGCATTTAACTGTATTTAATGTGGTTTGAATTCTTAGAGTTTCTCAGGAGTTTTCTGTACTAATCAAGCTTAAAAGTATTCATTAACAGCACTGTAGAATATAATAACTCACTGTGAAATAAAAGTTAAAGAAAACTCCTTAGATAAAACTTGAATATAGTCTTGCTGAAAGCCAGAGAAACAACATTTTCTATAAAATCTGACTCCAAGTGTACATACAGCCTAAGCACCCAAACTGCTTGGAGCAACAGCTGCAATTGTAAGACCAGATACTGATACTGTCTGATAACAGCTAACAGAATACTTTGCAGTACAGTGGATCCTCAGAGAGTTCCCAGCAGTACCGTCAGCACTTGAGCATGCTCATCACATCTAAATTGACATAAACCCTGCTCAGAGCAAAATCACAAAAGTGGGAAACTTGAAAACTTGGTTGCAATATCCCTGAAGCTGAGTCTCCTGGCTGCAAGTTACATTGGCACAGATAAGAATTTTGTTAGAGTCCAAGTTTGCCACTATTAATGAAGAAGGAAAAAAAGTCATAGGCAGAAGCTGAAGTTTAGTAACTTTACTACACTCTGGAAGTTACAGCAAGATGAAGGTAATGAGGGAATATGGCTGTTTTTTCACCCATTAGCCTTAATTAGATCAGCCACTACTGCAGTATCTGCAATAGTGAAGACATGAGCACTGGTCCTTACAGACGGGTCTGTTTCTTCTTAGTGGGAATCACTGCAATGGAGTGATAAGAATGGCCACTGCCAGCAGCACACATCTGGCTTGATGCAAAACAAATGTACAAAGTGCAAATACTTGACTCAAAGACCCAATATTCTATTTTGGTAATTCTTACATTATTACCATACCTCCAAAACATTTAAAAGTACAGCAATCTAAGTTGTGCCAGACTGTTCTTAACTAACAATAGGGTATTACATATTATTAAATAGAATTTTACCTTACTTGGCTGGAATCCATTGTAAATAATCCATAGAGGAAAACAAAGAGCCCAACCAGAGCAGCAGGAATAAGCATTCCAGTATACCATCCCAGCCAGGCAAAATACAGTCCAATTTTTTCACCAAAGTATCGCCTACATGAAAAGGAAACACATATATTGCTTAAAACTAAATTTTATGGTGACCTCTATCTCTCTTTACTGCCACAGTAGTAGAATAATTCTAACAAGGAACTATCACTACAAGTTTATGGCAAAATTGTCAATTTACCAAACAGGTTTTTTTTCAGGCTAACATAGTATTTTAGTGACGCTAATTGCAGATTTATGAGAACATGGATATAATTGTAGTGCCTCTGTAATTTTCATTTCTCTGCAATGATTATGCATATGGACTGGTAGCAACCTTATTAAATGTAGGATAGATAGATGATAGATAGACAGACAGAGAGACAGATGGATGTACACAGACACAAAAAAATCTGGAAAGGGATAACGTAAGTTAGTATGACCTAAGTATTCAATTTAAAAACCATTTATGATAATCATACATAGATAATATGCCATATTTCCAACTAATATTAGTGAAAACAATGCTCTGAATCCACAAGCTGAAGACTGAACTTTAATTCTTCAAAACTTGGGTATCAATTGCTAGAACAGATGAAATAGCAGTGATTGGAAAGTCAATCAAGGACGATACAGCATAAAATTGTCCCATGGCACACATACAATGCACCAATAATCGGTTATGATTCAGATCAGTAATAAAAACTTGCAGCAAGAGAATGAATTACTGGTATTCAGTGTCAGAGGAGGAAATTGTGAAACGCAAACATCACCATTATTTAACTTAAATGATATGTATTTCTCTATTTTACATTCGGTAACCTATGACACTAAGTCTAAGACATATAAATAAGAGTTATTTAAACCCACATGGAAAGGTTAAAATCAGGTTATATTTTAAGTCCTCTGCATCTGCTAACTCTGACTGTCCATGTGGATAAGAGTCTGCTTCCAAAGATGCCCTCCACAAGGGACAAGTGTCTCTGATCAGCAGGCCACATTATGGGTTTGTATTTTAAGTTTCACATTGAAAATTCCTGAGCAGTTGGAACTACATGTTCTTCAAGCAGACTCATTTGAAATTAACCTACAAAAGACCACCCAAAATAAGCAACTTGGAGAACTCCAGCCTTATCCAATAATAGGGAATATCTAAATGCTATAAGGAAAGCATGAGGAATTTATGAATACAGTTAGCACACTGTTGCCAGTCTTTTTGTACCAGAGGAAATCTTCAAAGTACTAATACCTGATTAAATCAAGAGGCTGGTATTTATACCACATTCCCCATCGAGCCCAGCGCTCATACAAGAGATGTCTGTGATTCTGTGCTCCATGTGTTTTGATGGGATGCCTGCTTTTGTGGCTTCCCTGAGAAAAAACACAAAGAAATGTAAGTACATTACCAGGCACTATGGAAAATGAAGACTTTTTTACATATTTTTGATTATAATTTTAATAGAAATGTTCTTTATATTTAATAAATAGGTCTCTTATTCTGGGCACATCTGGAACATGTCATCAGGAGCTAACGTAAGCCTGACATAAGAGGCAGGGTTACATAAACTTCTGAAATGGCCAGTTTCTCTAATAATTAATGACCGAAACATATTAATACAAGACTTTAAATAAGTAGTCAGCTCTGTTTTTATTTCACTAATAGATGACTACTTGTATGCTTTTGCCTATTTAAATTCTTCAAGACATGCTTGTGGTATATTTTTATTTCTTCTATAAAATTTTAGAAATTTCTAGTATGTCAGCTATCTTCTCCTAGACATTTTCTAACACTTTCTTTCACTATTGTTGAACATGTAGAAAAATATATTCTTTCTGTGGTACATACTTTCTAAGATGAAGGAAACAGAAATGGCATTATTCTGAAGCTACATAGGACTCTGGAGGCATTAAAAGCAAAACAGAATCAGTCCGATCCAAAAGGAATCCTTTGAGGCCAAGTCTGACATTTACAGACCACCTAAGAGACTAAAATAATAGCCTCATGCTTGGCAGTCAAAAGGTATCACACACATTTGCTAGAATAATCTTGAGCAGAATTTCTTGCATTTGTAATTTTGCTCCAGTTCTGAAATGGGATATATCCTTTAGTTGTACTTTTCCCCAAAAAAACTTCCATCACTCAAGTATGGTAAAGAAAATATTTCATCAATTGACAGCAAGTGAGCCGAGTAATTTCTTGTGAAGAGAGAAGAGCTCTCTAGCACCTACCTCAGTTAGTGATCAGACAGATTTCTTGACCCTGGCAGATGCAGGTAACTAAGCCATTTAGATTTTTATCGGGAATTTGAAATCTTGAGCACTCCTCACAGTTCAAAGAACACCATCAGTTTGTTGCAATCTGCTGATTCTCTGACTTAAGAATGAGTTAAAACCAAAGCTAAATATTGCAAAAAGTCCAAGTTTACTCCTTTCTCCTGACAGTCAGCAAAGCAGCAAACCAAAGATGTCAGCATTGAGTGTGACCTTTGCTGCATCTAAGAACACGTAGGAAGAGAACATCAACTTATTCTCACAGCAGGCTGTAAAAAATGATTGCAAAGCATTACCTAGTATTACATGTTTTAATTTTTTTCCCAATTCTTTCTGCACTGTTATCCAAAAAAGAGTTCAAGTCTCAGCATTACCACTGGGATTGAATTTTCACTCTTATTTGTCCATGTGGGGAAAAAAAAAAATTCTACCACTAGTCCTTAGCATCAGTCAAGGAGCAATTAAAGTAAGAGTAGCTTAAAATTATGATTTCACTGATTTTAACTGAGATGCGGAAACAGTAGCTTATGCCATAACAAAGCAACATATAAAATGGATATGACAGCATGGCTTTGATGCCAGAGAAAGCTTCAGAAGCTTCTGTGGTAGTACAGCCAGCTTTTCCCTGAAGTCAATAATGCACAGCTGAAGTATTAACAATGATGTTACATTATTTATCTAAAATACGCCTTCTCTGCATTCCTAGTAATTAATTATTAAAACTGAAGTACTTAATAATTTAAAAATTACTCTCAGTCATTTGTAAAGCCTCTGAAATACAAAACCAAGTCACAATATTCAGCTGAAACACAGTGTCATGGTTTGACACGGAAAAAGAGTTCAGAGCTGCAATTACCATGTTCCTGAGAGCATTTCAAAGACTGAAGATGTGTGGCTTGCTTCTTCTTTTCAACAGTAGAATATTTTCTGAAAACCCTCTTAAGTCAAACACAGGCTTTTAGTTCATTTTTTGGGTTTACAGTCTTTAGTAGACTTTTAAACTACTGGGAAAAGTATTGTCAAGTAGAAATTATCCAGAACTATTCTGAAAATACTAAACAGGACATAGTTAAGCAGTCTCACCAACTGTGATCAAGTGGCCAAGCTATTAGAAAAACAAATGCTTTTGTAAATGACAAGCAAAAATAATTTAATACAACTAACTGGAACAATTTGGAACAACTGATACTCTCCTTAAGAGTGCAACAGGCAATGTCCAGTTCATAAAAATCAGAAAATAATTATAATATCCTAGTCCAACCAGAGAACATTCCAGGATGTTATTATAATATCCAAATACAGAAAATTTTAAAAGCCAATATTAAAGTTAAATAAATAAAAGAAGCATCAACATGTTACAATATGAAATTAAAAGTTTGCAAGACAGAATTAAGGTAAGATCCCAAACCACTAAGGGAAGATTTAATCCAAATATGAAACTAAAAATCAAATTAACCAGGTTACCTCATGTGGTGGAAATGCTGCTTCATATGTTCCATTATTTAGTAACCTATTAATACCTAAAAAAACCCAAAAAATCATTAGGTCTGATATAAATTTTTCATATACATTTTTCAAGTCACATGAATTTTCAAGTTATAGTTGGAGAATGGAACTTAGTGTTAAATGATAATAATGCTGCTAAAGATGACAATCAATAACCCCACCAACTACTCTAGCAGGTACTGCTGATTCTTTAAGATTTTTGGCTCTGTCAAACTAGAGAGCAACTTGCCAAGCCAACAAAGCCCAAAAACTTTCTCTCAGGATTGAGTGCTTGCACCAGATTGATTCTGAGAAAATAGTTACATTCACACTGTATTCTTCAGAGCATATAATTCAGATTTTATGGGTGTCATCTGAGTGGTATGGATGGACAATCCCTGAGGCAGTGAAACACCTGCAGGGTTAAAAGCTATTAGGTAGCGATTTAATACCAGCTAAAACCTGGTATTTTTAAATATAAGCCAACTGACAATTTCCTATCAAGAGCAGTGCTCAGTGCCAGACTGCCTACTGTATTTTGGATCAGTTCCTAGATTTTTCCTAAAACCAGATTATAAAAATTGCACAAATAAACAACCATTGATAGGTACAACAAAAATATTCAATAGCCTTTAAGAGCAAATCTGTAGCCAAAGGTTTCTTCAAGAAACAGGTAGGTATGGTAGAATACAGATTTGTCTCTTCAAATATTCATATTATACTAAACTAATCTTATAATGGAATTTGCCATCAACAGCTGCGAAGGTGTTGGATATGAACACTTAATTCTTCCTGGTTTTCTTACTACTGCTTTTGTTCAGAAATTCAAGCAACGATTTTCTGTAACTGGAATCATCCAAGCCTCTGCATATTTAATCTTTAATTTAACTCCCACAGAAAAACCAGAAAATCATGCACACATCCCCTGGTCATTGAAAATGAAAATGGGTAGTTAAGACTTTCTAAAAACTAACATTGTGTTATGAGTGTTGATATAAACTGAATTTAGTCCTAGATCAACACAGACACCTCAAATAAATTAAGTGTAGCACACATTGATTCTACTGTTCTGAAAGTGATGGACAGAAGCTGAAATACTAGGATCAGTCCTTGAAAACACTGTCAGCTTTCTGAGGTATATGTAACCCTTACTGTAGCTCTCAATAATTTAAAGTTATGATAATCTCTCCATTTTATTTTAATGAATGAGTAATTAAGTGAAAAATATTGCAAATTTTCATGGAGACATTTAGGTAGAAAATGATGGGACATTGTTTCAACTCTGTTACTGAGTCAATGAAAACCTTTCAAGAACAGGAAAAAACTGAGTTCATTCAAATTATATTTTTTCCTGGCAATTGAAGATGAAAAAATTTATAGCTTTGGGTTAGGTAAAAAATACAGCATTCTCACCCATTTTGGATTTTCCATCTTCATACTTAGTTCTCTGTAGCATATGATGCACAATTCTACTTCTTGTGGAATTGCTGAAGAAGCTTTCTTTGTTGTTTATTGTAAAGCTATTAAAAGAATTAATATCTTAATATTCAAAACAAAAAATGTTGAAACATAGCTGTCCAAGTGTTTTCTTTTTACAACGATTTATTGGGTGTTTACATTCCTTAGACATAAGGTTATACACCATTACAGCAGGTCCAAAAAAGTTATCCTTATCACATATTAAACCAAAAATATCCTACTACCTAGTTAATTTCTGTTCTGGATATAATTAATTCAATAAAGACCTTCAGTAACAGTGGTGGCCTTAAATTTAAACTACTTATGAGTTGACAGTTGTTGTGCAGTGGAACCACCAAAATTACTATTAAAAAATATAAATCCATGCACTGGAGACTTGGGAAGCAGCTCCACAACCATTTCCCTTAGAGGATCCCAGGATGGAGCTAAGTAAAGCAACCGTGGCCAGATGGCTCCATTCTGGACATGAGAAATCTGATATGCAGGAGCTTCTTCCTGCTCATCTGTGCCAAAAGTGATGCTACTACAATTAATTACATCAGCTGAGCTGATTGAGAAAAAAACACCAAAACCAGGGGATTGATCCAGTGCAGTATGATAAGTTACTGGGGAAAAAAAAAAAAATTGAGACACTAATGCCATTACTCTGTTTTTCTGGGGTAAAGTCAGTTCACTACCATTTAGGTTCTTTACTGACTGGAAAAAATCCTGCTTATCCTAATTCATATTTCTAAATTAACTTTTCGCTCCTAAAACAGTTATCACAAAATAACTTTAAAAGTAAGAAACAGAATTTTTAAACATAACTTTATAGGTACTGAAAAAAATGTATGTCACATTTTAAATATAGCATCGTCAACATGCTGATATGAACACATATAGTTTTGTTGTATATATATATTTGTATTTTCAGAGGCAATAGATCTTTTTAAATGCAAATCTGGTAAGAGAGAAAAAAAAATCATCACTGGTCTTAGCTTGCTTCTGGTGTTCCAAATTTCAACATGTTTTGCCTACCTAAAGTAAGTAATAAGTGCAGAAAATTTTTAGAAGTATTTGCATTTTTTAATGTAAGGGAACAAAAAACTTCTAAACTAAAATGGCAACAGTCATCTTTCCGTCAAATTTCAGATTGTTACTGAGTGACCATCAAATAGCAAGTAAGAAAGAGCAGATTTTCACTTTAAGAGAATAAAATCAAATCTGATAATTGGTATTGCCAGGGACCATCTGTTAGCAGCTACCTCTCTGGCCATTGCTTAGAAGAGAGAAACAGAAAACCCTTGTGGTCTGTGGCACTGCCTTTCCACCACAGCACTCACTGGTGGATGCGAGCACGGCTGAAGGGGGCTGTGTAGCAATCTGTTTCCTCCAGATCAGGCAGGGCCTCCTTATCCAGCTTCATGGGATTTCTTGGCAACCAGCTTTTCAGCTCCCTAATATTCCTCTGCAAACTGAGACAAGAAGTCAGATTTACACGCTCTCAATTCCTTATCATTTCTATCACCAGCACTGCATATTTATTGACATCATACTAGAAATTAAATTAAATGAAAGTAGGAACCTATCCACATTAAGTAAATAAAAGAAAATAAGAAGTCAAAAAGCAAAATGAACAATAATTATTTGCAATCCATCTTGAACACTTCACTTAAGTAAAACTCATCCTAAAATTAAGGATTATGGCTCAAAATGGGACTGCGGTATTGAGTCTGGAGAAATTAATTTCCCAAGGTAGTTCATCTGGCAGAACTGTAGATGCTTATGTTTTAGCCAAGAATATATCTAGCTGCACTGAATAATGCAGGTGAAACTCCCCCCTGCTCTCTTGCCTGGCAATGTGGACACTAAAATTCATAAAATTTTTAAGTATATTTGAGAGTATTAAGGATCAGATCATAGTTTTCTGATTGCAAAAAAGTTTTCCCCTGCAAAATTTTCTTAAAAATCCAAGAGCTGATATTGCCTTATGAAACAGTATACCTAAACATCAAATAAAATAAAGGATATGTTACACCAAAATGGTTATGCAGTATTTAGGCAAAAAAAACTCCCTAGATATTGTTTCCTCCAGATTCTTAAAAATAGATACCACAAAACACAAACAGAACATCAAAGATACATCTTCAATTAAATTCTATACTGGCAACATAAACGTTTTTTTTCTCTACTGGCACCTTGCCTAAATGATGTCTCAGGAACATCATGCATACGCAGGTAAATCTAGTCAAGTGCAGTTAATTTTCAAGCAAATGCTCACTTCAGCTTTGCCCTCCTTGCTCACCTATACCTTTTCATATTCAATTTCAATGCAAAATGGTTGTTTAAGGAGTAGATCTCAAATTAAATGTGCTATATCATGACAGAATAAGCACATCAGAGATTTTCAGAAAAAGTCTAAATTTGAGAAGAACATCGCCTATATAGTATTTTTTTCCAGTGGAATTTGGATTCTACTCAATGAATGTGTATCCATGATATACAGAGCATATATACTTTACATCCACAAGAAGTGTAAAGCTAAGCAACAAATTCTTTTCTCTGAGGTGAATACTTCATTGCCTGTGCTAAGCAGAAGCACAGCTACACATTTCATAATGTCCATAATAAAAATGTTATATTTCATAGCATTAAGAGTGTTTCATAATATGAATTAACATAGTCCCATGCAATAAAGTGATCCTTATGAAAATGTACTTATTCTCAACATCAGCAAAAATATTTCACACAGTATCAGAGAGAAATTTCAGCCAAATGTGGGAGAAGGATTTTACAGTTACATTTAAAGTTCTCAAAATTTTCTTCTTGGTATAGATTGCAAGATATTGGTGTACATTCTGTTGTAATTGATAGTGCACTTGAGGGACACCACCTGTGTTCAACACCAACACCACTTTGGCTTACAGTGGTAAGCCAAAGAACATAACCTGTTCATTAAATTGAAACACAGGATACAATTCACAGGCACATGGATTCTTTAAGTGTCTCCTTAGCAATACCTTAGTGAGTTCTAGTGGAAGCTCTCTTAGTACAGTTTATGTAAGTGAAGTTTCCCCTTTACTCTCTTTTAACCCTTTTTTCTGTTGCATACTTGCTCACTTTTTAGTCAAAATCCAGAATTCTTTTTTAATGAGGAAGATATGCAGATGCATTGGGAAGAAGAGAAAAACAATGCATCGAATTTCAGATTTTTTATTATGAAAGTACTTTAAAATTGGTTATGAGAAAAGTCTTGATCATATCTCCCATACAAAAATCTTTAAAAATGTAGATGAATATTATGTTAAAGAAGACAGCTCTTGTTTGAAATTCATGGCTTCTTCTTTTAACATGAAAAGCAGGATTGGAATAAATTAATGCTTGTGTCCCCATTACATTTGCAGTTTCTCTTCTGTGACAAAATGTAGTGCCTTTAGCACTAGATAGCACAGAATATTGCAACTGAGAAATGTATAAAAATTATCCAAGAGAAAAATTTTTCTTACATTTTTTTACTGTTGAAGAAACTGAATTTTCATGGAGCTTGCCTTTAAATACAAATTTTTGCCTAAATCATAGGACTAAGTATTAGCATTTTTACTCAGAGTGGCTTTCTAGGTTAAAAGCAGCAGTTTAAACAAATTCCTGACTTAATCTGTTCAATGTAGCCTATTTAGTGACAGTAAAAGCAGACAGAGCTGGTCTGGGGAAGTCACTAGTTCAGGCAATGAGATAAAAAATGTCCCAGTGGAATGGTACTGCAAAGTTATGGGATGCTGCTTCAAGTAAGCTTTTATTGAAACCACTCCAGCTGGTGCTACTGGAACACTATGCACCTTGGACCAAGGGATAGCACTCTGAAATGCTTGTGCATTGCATTCTTAGCTATACAATTTAATATTTTATGAAGATACTTTTAATTTCAGCTTTACTTGACTCCCATTCTCAGTTGTACCATACTGATTTATTTGGTTGGTTAATCTTTTTTTGCTGAACAAGTTCATCCAGAAATCCTTGCAGATTATGTTTACTCAACAGACTGCATTGTAAAGGAACACAGTATATAGATGATCTTAGCATTATCTACCTAACTCATGGAATGAGATACCAGAATTAAGCAGCTCCACCAGTTATATTAGGTAGCTTTGACAGCAATCATCACCCAGCAGTTTGCTTGGTGTTTGTGTCTCCCAAGACTGGCCAGAAGTGTCAGCTATAGGCCACCAAGTTACTTGGGCATGATGTGTTTCCATGTACTGTAACAGGAAACATGTTAGGGTTGACAGATTCAGCTTATAGACACAATCATCACTAAAAAAAGAAGAAAATTATCATACCTTTGTTTAATGGAATGATATCAACAATTTCACTTCAGTGTGCAGACTGAAGTCCCAAAGATTTTAAAAGTCCTTTTGCAAAGCAAACTTACTGCGGGTCAGGTGCTAAATAAAGTTATTCTTGCTTCTCTATCTTTAGAAGTATTAAGTGATTTTAACATTTCAGTGAGCAGGGTGAAGCTGCATTCTAAGATAACTATATTTTAATTTTCTTTTCCTTGATGCCATCCTTTACCAGCATGAAATCAGCAGGTCCAAATGTAGCAATTACAAGACAGTTTTACTAGGTTATTCAATCTTCAATCAGAGAGTTCAGATGTTTTTTGATACCTACCCTACTTACATGCATATTTCTTTCCTTTGAGAAGAGGAAGGCTTTCTAAATATTGGTCATAATGAGTATTATAGATTTATTTCTATAGAGTGATTCTATGGAAAGAAATCAAGCTTCATAGAATTAAATACAGTGTTAAGGGCTTTTTAAAGGTGTATAAATAAATAGACACCACACAGATACCACATAAAAGAAACTAAGTATTACATTTTTTTTGTACTTTCATTAATGCACCTAATAATCTTTTTCAGACCTTTTAAAGAACATTTATAGATACATATATATCTATCATATAACCATGTCAATAAAGTTAGAGAAATGTACATGTCACACCAGGTCTAATATACTAGTGTTACTTTGTATTCTTAAATCATAGAAACTTTATAACCTTAATATTTTGATATACAAGAATTTTAATATAGTTCTTCACTGTAGCTCATATAAACTCAACTTAGAAATTTTAACAAGAGATTAAATAAATTACAGAGAAGCAGTTTGAAAAGTTGTAAGAAGGATGCAAGGTAATAATGACAGTTGTAGGACTTAAACTATGCATGTGATTTGTATGTCAGCAATTTTAAAGTTAGCTTTGAATTTTAAATATAGCTTCTCTATTTCTTTTGTTCTTTTATGCACTGAATTATAAAAAGTGCCAGAAAATATATGCATAAAAATATTCATACTCAATTTTTCACGAAGTATATCACAGGTAAAAGCATTTATCTCAAATACAAAATCAACCTGGCATGGAAATTACTTATTACTTGATTCACAGGTACTGTGCAACTTAAGTTGCATCTTTCAGACATCTGTCCTTCTAAATAAGGAAAACAAAATTTATGTAACATCCAGGACCCACCAGATGGATTATAGTTGAAATGAGACAATTTCGAAGTACAGCTTGTTGATTCTGCCTTTTATTGCAAGCACATTACTTAGACTTTTCATAATGTATGCTAAAATGGAGCAAGCATGTGAACTGGGAAGAGGACAAAACACAGTTGTAAATCTATGTTATAAATTGGTTTATTTCAACATATTATATCAGCTTATATGTTTAAATTTTTCTCACTTCAACATTCTGTTGTCATTAGCTGATCATCCTGGAAACTGTTATCGTGAGAGTCTCCAAATTGTTCAGAGAAATGAGAGCTCTTTACCCTCTTAAGTAACAATAGGAGAACCTAAATCAAAAGGGATCTCATCTCAAGATCCATCTCAAGAAAACCTGTGACAGGGAACTCTTTCAGGAGATTTCCCTCATGTGGAATATTTTCATGTATCTTTTCTGCTAGGGATTAGGATTTACAAGACCTAATTATGTCTGACTAAAGTGATGGAGTGTAAATACAGCTCCCCATCACTTTAGTCAGACATAATTACAGTGTCCCCCCATTCTCACTCCCTAGCACTCCCAGGCTCCTTTCCCCTGACCCTATGGCCTCTTGTACCCTTCTTCTGGCTGACAAAAACACTAACAGCAGCAGCAGCTAGCTACAAGTGAGATTTGCAAGTTATTCTCTCAGCCAGCAAACAAAAATTCAAAGCAGCCTTCAGCATGTGGCATTAATTTGTTCCTGATCACAAGAACACGCAGGAGTATGTTAGCATATCTAAGGAAGTAGCTGACTGCCAGAATCTGAGATACACACCCAAAAGTATCCTACATGCTAGAGAAGTATGCCTTGTTGTCAGCAGATATAAGGGCAGAGATAGATCCGGTATTAAATCCTTCCTGCGAAGATAAGGTCTATTTTTTGTTTGTTTCCCTGGTATAAACATTTTTACATTTCTAAAATGAGAACTGGCAAAGCTTTAAAGTACTGCAACCTTGTTGCAGATGAATATTTTAGCACTTTCAGCTGACATATTTTGAGTTTTCACGAAAATAATCTAATTTTCCAAGTTTCCTGGATAAATTTACAACTGAGAATGGGTTTTCTTTAGCAGGGTGACTATCTGACAAAATTAGAAGCTACACATCACCCACCAACCTGCCCATGGTTTTGCTCCTCCAGTCAGTGTAATAACATTTTTTCCTGAAAGAACAGAAAAATCAGCTGAGATTAATCAAGGAGACAGTTGAAAAAGACATATATGTTACAAAAGAATGCTAGACATCTTAAAACATGCATTTTTATAGACAAAAACATGAAGAAAACACTTAAAAAAGGCAACTGAAATAGAATAGGCCTTCCAATAACATAGTTTCACATTTTTCAAGTTTGTTCTAAAAGTACATTTTAGATTTGTAGCTACTGACAATAATGATTACTGATCAATAAGTCACTTCACAGTTCTTTTTTCTTCACCCTTCACCAGTTATAGACACTTAGAGAAACAAAACCAGAAATTCCCAGTAAAGTCTTCTGAGTTATTTTGAAACCAAACGGAGATGTATTTGCTTCATGGTTATATTAATCCACATCTAGTTTCAGGCTTTCAGGCTTTTTTCCTGGCTTCCTCCTATAATTTCACATGACATTTCAACCACACAAAAACTTTGATATTGCAGATTCCTCAGGAGTTAGTAAGATCTGCAACTGCACACCTGGGCAGTATTTGAGATTTATTAAAGTACATTACACTTACACTGAAGATCCACTGAAATTAATACATTAAAAAGAGGGTGAAAGACTCCTTGCCTGGAGAATACATGGCTACTGGAAAATTTTGTATCTACCAATCTGCAGACTGTTGGCAGCCTGACACTTGGTATTGCTAGGCAGGATTGTAAATGAAGCAATGAAGGGTTATTAAAGGGTTTTCAGACATTTTTTTAACAAAACCCTTATTTAATTCCCTTTAGTTACCCTTAGCTGTTTTGCACAGATATGAGTTCAGCTGTAACTGATACAAATAACTTATTAACTACAAACAATAATAATCATGTGTTGCGAGATACTTGTAAACAAAATTAAAGATTTGTCTCAGTTCTAGAAACATATAGTAGTTGTATTTCTACTGACAGACCATATACTTAACAAAAATGCCCTTAAAAGTTTAAAACTTATAATTCAGTCACGACCTAGCTTTGATGCTTACTCAAATACTGTTTGAAACCACATACATATGCTTCCAAATAAAGTAATATTGCAAAGTCAGCCATATATATAAGACAATAATGATGACTACACACTGTCTATTGAAATTTTAGAAAAAATTCATTCTGCAATTGAAATACTGAGATTCCATCTATATTACATATATGAGACATATTATATATCTGCCAACACATTTTGGTATAATTCCATGCTAAAACAGTTCTGGGGTTTTGGGTGAATCTCAAAAGTGTTTCTACTTTTCAGAAACAGAGAGAAGTAAACTGTGTGATAATAATTCTGGTGATTTTGTTTAGATTCCTGGACTGAGCGAAACAAAACTAAAAAGTTTTAACTTAATTCTTTATGTGTTATTCATATGTGATATTGACATATGGTATATTTTAGTGACCATAACTTAAAGTCAAAATTTTGCAAGGCTGTGCAAGAGCAAACAGGTATACTGCATTAAAATATTGCAGTAAAGGTTATCGGTCATCTTTAACCTTGTACAAGAACCAGTCAGAAACCACTGATGAAACAGATAAAGTTTACGAGAAATAATTTACTTTTTAGAATTACAGAACATCTCAAGTAAGAAGGGATGTACAAAGATCATCAAGTCCAACTCTCTTCCTCTTAGGCCTATTTAAATCTACCTAAGGATGACCTAAAACTTTTTGGGAGGAAGATACTCTAGTTCACTGAGTAATCACTAATTGTGGAAGAGTTGTAACATCTGAGGTTCCTTTGTCCATTGAATAGTTACCTCAGGAAAACAATATACACAATCCAGGTAGGAAACGTTTTGTTCAAAAAAGCAAGTTCAACACTTCAAACACAGGTGCTCTTAACAGAATATGTAATTAACCTATAAAACGTGTGGTCACAGGATGTTGTTAAAGGAGTGCAGATTTATATTTTGGCATATTCATGGCATCCATGAAAAAGCCATCCAGGCAAATATGAACAAAGATGAAGACTTGAACTCTGTCTCGGCAAGTTTCTAAAGCACGTCCTTCTATAAATAGAGAAGGTATCATAAAAAACTGCTCATCTCCTGTAGAGGACACTTTAGAAAGGCTGCTGGCAATGCAGGGCAGACCACCCTTCAATTCTGCGATATCGAGCTTGTGGTTGTACCAGAATTGTATTGTCTTCTGTTTTAAAAGGTACAGAAATTCAAGACATATACTGAAATAGTCACACAAGTTCTAGACTGCAATTTAAATTCCTATTAAAGTCATCTTAAGGATAACAGAAATGTTGACCAATTTACTGTTTCTCACAGTTCTATTATGGAGGCAGAGATGGAAAATTTTCTTCCCTAATACATGTATTTTATTGTACAGCAAAACTACCAAAAAGGTGAAACTGCAAAAATTAATATTTAATCTACTTTTGGTTTACTGAAATGAATTGAATAAAAAGGAGCTAAAGCACTTTGAAGAAACACTAAGAGAATATATTTACGTGGCTTTTAATAATATAACAAACAAAAAATTACATAGAATGCCTTCCAAATAAAGCAGGATTGCAAAAGCCAGCGTTTTTTGTCCTGAGAGCACTATAGATCTATAAAGTAAAAAAAATTATGAAAAATTCAAACCATTGCTAAATCACGATTTTGTTATTTAATGTATCAAAAGAAGAAAAAATAATTTTTATTTGCAATTTTTATTATTTATGTGTGTATACCCATACATAAACACTCCTGTATTTAAAATACAGGCAAGTATTTTTTGAACTAGATATACTCAAATAGTACTGTAATAATATTTTTAAACACATGGAAGATGTTTAAAAAACACATTTATGTTTAAGAAAGCATTTTTTGCGGAAAGGCCTTTCAAGGCTTAATGGGATGATGTGAAAACTCACTACAGAACTGGATATATGGAGCAAGATTTGAGAAATGATGATTCACAATCACTGTTTCGCTCTGACCAATGCAAGAGAGCCACAGTGCCATAGCATAAAAGACTGAGCACTTGGCAGTTTGAGTGGGAAAGGAGTGCTGCAAGGACATTTTCCAAGGGTCACACAGCTTTGGAACCTAGTTACCACTTTAACTCATGGGGAGGTTTACAGCACACTGTATGCTCTTCTCTCTCTAATTATTAATCAATTTGAAAAGGCACATTTTCTCCTTTAAAGACTTAGGTGTTGTTGCAGAAAATATTAACCTGTCCCACAAATTAATAATAAATATTAATTTGTCAATATGATAGAACTTGTTTTGCATTCAGATAAGGAACTCAGTTCAGGCCATTATTCTGCCTAAAGAAAGGTACTGGACCTCAGTTTACTCAAATTGTGACAATATTTGTTATATTGGAGACATAGAAGATACCTTCTGTCATTTCACCCCCCTTTCAGTAAGACTCCAGAAAAGCCCTAAAATCATGGAGGATACTCAAGCTCAGATGGAGAATATCTAAAACTCTGCCAAGAACATCCAAAACAATGTGTGAACTGTTTTCTAAAAGACATATGCTCAATTTGATTTAGAAGGCAAGTTTAAAGACAAGAAACACAGAGTACTGTGTAAAAATTATAAAGAACAGGACTTATTTGTTTCTCCACTCTCCCCATCACATCACTAAAATAAATATGAGCAAGCCTGGCTACAGAGCAGTAACGACTGCATTTTTAGACTTGAGTAAGTGATGAACTTTCAATATTAAGCACTAGATCATAGATTTCTTAAAATAGTTTCCACAATACCTGAAAGGCATCCTGATGTTCATTCTTTCTGCATATTTGCACAATGTCTCCCACGGACAGTGAATTTTAACGAACATGATATCACTGTTGGTAACAGCTGGCTGTAAAGAGCAGTAACATGTAAACACATATAAATAATCTGAACCTACAGCAACCATCCTTCTAGAAGCATTCTTCAAGGTCAAATTCTGATTTCAGGCATGAACTGGGCATGCAACTCTGAAAATAAGTGCTCTTCTAAACAAAGGAAAATCAATAACCATTTTCCTTTACAAACTCCGTAGTATGTGTAGACAAGTGGGACAAAAGGAATCTGCAGGGAAAGATCTGTGGCCATGAATAAAAGTAAAGACTTTACGCAACACCTTTTTACATGGAAACAAATTTAACATGGATTTAACAGATTGAAGACCATTCTGTGTGTCTCCTATTAAAGGAGAAGCGTGGTCAGCTGCTAGAGACATGAGAATAGATAAGAGAAGGCCAGGCTGCCAAAATGGTAACTCAAGGGAATGATTCAGTAATTGAATTATCTGCTGGGAATTTTAAAATGTGTATGAACTGGGATGGCTTTTTGTTCAAATTACAAAGTGTACTCTATACAAATGTTTTTCATCACTAATTTATTTATACATAAAACAAGGGTTTCAGCCTTACAGATTTCTATATTCACCTTCTCTTGTAACCACTTCAGCTCCCCACACTGTTCCCAGATGTATTTGCTTGAGATTTTATAACTAGATATTTTGATATTTGAGTTGAGTCTGATTAAAGCCTCCAAAAACCTGACTTTGCAAAGTTTGGTAAGTAAAGGTAAAAGAAAATGTAGTTAAACAATGAATAACACTTAAAATGTTTACAATTTTACCTACCTGTTCCATAAATCATATCACAGTTCCATACTACTACCTCAAGTATTTTACTTTCTCGAAAGATGCGGATAAAATAAAATACTTGTGGAAAAAGAATATTTCAGATCTTACAAAATCATTTGTTTCTGAATGTCAATAATTCTGAACTGATAAAAGATAAGATTTTATTATTTAAATTGGAACAAAATCAGATATTTTTACTACCATACTGCAACAATTCTTAAAAGCCTTAAAGCCAAATTTTAGTCAGCTTAGTTATTTATGAATATTCAACATGCCATATTGTGCGCTATATCTTGCAAGCTCATTGCCTAAACCCAGAACACATATTACAATTCTACTGAGATGAAAAATCAAAATGAAAGACGCACGAACAATAGAAGGTTACATCAGAATAGACTAAATATGTATCTGTGTCTGCAGGTCACTCATGAGACAGCAAAAATCCAAGGCAATGTTTCTCTGGCTCCTTTTTCTTTCATTTTTTATTAATACTACTATTATTAGCCACAGCTGAAACAGACTATTGACAAGCTTAACCCCTTGAGAAACAGTGAGTCATTTAACATCACGCATTCTGCTGAAAGACATAGAGGTTATACATTAAAGCAACAACATGGGTTATTGAAATTGCTTCTGTCCTGCAAGTATATGAAGCTGGAACTTTTCCGTCTGTACTGCACCACACTTCTGTGTACAAGCATGTATCGCCAAATCATTTTAAACACACACTACCAAACTATTTTTCTTATTAATTTAATACAGTTAAGCAGATGATGGAAAGCCCTGTAATTTTGTCTGGAATCTTTAATCAGTTCAGTAAAGTAGGATAGTATTATAAATGGGTTTTTTATGCCACATAAGCTGCAGGACTCACCTCCCGTTCTAACATCAGCCCTTCTGCTCTCAAATTCTTCTCAAACGTGCTTCTTTTTTCTACCTGTGGACTTGATTTCTTGTAGACCAAGATGTAGTCAATGCGCTTTTTGCCATCTTTGAAGAAGAGTCCTAATGATGCCATGGTGTCACTCTAGCAAACATAAAAGAAAAATACTCTAAACATGGCATCTATAGAGATGAAGAGCCCCATTGTGAATTGTATATAACACAGCACTTCCTAAATAATGGAAATAGCCACATATCTAAAGGATGATGAATATGCAACAAATTCAGAAGAACAAAAAAGTTATACACATCAGTTGCTCAGGATTTCAAATTAATTAGAACAAAACAAAATAAAATAGCTTTGCAGAGTCCATATTCCAGTTATTTCAGCTGTGCAAAAACTTGAAAATTCTTGAGTGGTATGTAATACAAACTTTTGTTTATCCCTACTTTCAATTGGGAATTAAAAAGAAAAAATAAGTCAATTAAAGCAATTTTCTCAGCTTTGTACCTGTGCAAATTTTATAAGACAGACATACCTGTATTTTCTCCAAGACAGAAATAAATGTAAAAAATTAAAAAATAAATGCTATTGATCGGAATGTTTGCATGGATAGTCTAGTTCAAGTGCTTTTCAATGTCATGTTAGCAATGTTTCAGTCCTGACTAGTTCCTTCCCACCATGACTGCAAACACAAGGAACTACCTGATCTTGATATGGAAAACCCTGCTTTACATGCTGCTGCTGCTAAAGAGCTATTTTTGCATTCTGTGCTTTGCATGATTCAGAACAGAGACCAAACCATCTGGTGACAAACTACAGAATCATAGAATCATTAGGTTAGGATGGACCTCCAAGATCACTGAGTCCAACCAAACTCTACCTTGTGACAACTAAATCATAGAACTAAGTGCCACAACCAGTCATGTCTTGAACACTTCCACATATGGTTACTCTACCACTTCCCAGGGCAGCCTCTTCCAATGCCTAACCATCCTTGCAGTGAAAAAATTGCTCCTGATGTCCAATCTGAGTGTCTCCTGGCTGAATCTGAGGCCATTTCCTCTCATCCTGTTGACTGGTAGAAGAGGCTGATCCCCATCTTGCTACAATCTCATTTCAGGTAGCTTTAGAGAGAAGGACTCCTCTGAGGTTCCTCTTCTGACTGAACAACTCCAGTACCTGCAGCCACTCCTTATAAGACTTAATGTCTCCAGACCCCTCACCAGCTCCACTGCCCTTCTCTGGATACACACTCCAGCACCTCAATGTCTCTCTTGCAATGAGAGATCCAAAATGGGATACAATACTCAATGTGTGCCCTCACCCATGCAGAGCACAGAGGGACAATCACAGGCCTGCTCTATTTCTGATACAGGCCAGGGGCCATTGGCCTTCTTGGCCAGCTGGGCACACATATTCAGTCAGCTGCTGACCAGCATCCCCAGGTCCTGAAAACTTTGAAATCTGAAAAGGTAAACTGAGAAACTATCATCATCTTCTAGAGAATGCGGCACTCATTTAAACATGAACCATCCAGAAGAAAGTTAGTTTCATGAAGTATACATTATACCCATCATAAATAGGTCCAAATGTTTATGAATGCTGCATCTTCTGAACAAAAGGATTATGCTGGCCTTAGAAATTAATCCTATTTGGATTATTTAGGGATGAAATTTACAATACTCAGAGTTATACCCAACAGGGACTCTCTCTATGCATAAATAGAACCCTGTATCAGTGCATGATATCAGCATTATAAATACTGGATACCAGCTCACTTGTTTCTATGTGAAATGTTTTTTCTTACGCCCACATCTCTCATTGCCAGCTTTCTACACATTTAGTGCTTCTGAGAACTGCTCAGTCTGCAAAACCTAAGGCATTCTAAGAAGATTCTGTTTCTTTGCTTTTTTAACTCCCAAAATAAAAAACAACAGTCTGTCTCAGCCCATCTACTGTTACAAAGGAGTGAATCATCTTACACCTGGGAACATTATTTAAGTACATTAAGATTCAATTTAGAATCGTAGACCTCTAAGATCATTGAGTCCCACCATTAACCCAGCACTGCCAAACCCACCACTACACCATGTCCCCAAGGGTCACATTACACACCTTTTAAATATTTCCAGGGATGCTGTTTCCACTTCCCTGTGCAGTCTGTTCCAATGCTTGACCACAGAGTCACTGAAGAAATTTGCCCTAACAGCCAATCTCAACATGTCCTGGTTTAACTTGAGAATGTTTCATCTTGTCCTGTCACTTGTTACTGGAAGAGGCTGACCCCCCATGTGGCTAAACCTCCTTTTAGGCAGTTGTAGAGAGCAGTAATACCCCGCCTGAGCTTCCTTTTCTCCAAACTAACAACTCCAGCTTCTTCAGCCAAGCCATATAAGACTTGTGCCTGGATCCCTCTTAAAACACACTGCAGCACCTCAAAATTTTTCTTCATATTCAAATAAATAATATCTGAAATCAAAAATAACGTAGAAGAGATTGTCAACCAAGACTGTTAGTGCACTGAATATAGGGTCTGTCACCCCTTCTAAGAATTCTGAATGGGAATGTGTCTTGGTTTGACAAGACAGGAGTCTGTGAAGGAGGGCAAAAGCCTCCTGTGCAATGGAGAAGATAAACCCCCTCCCTCCGAATTACCAGGATTTTTAAATTAAAAGGCTCTCAGGCAAAGATATGGGAATGGGAGTAACAATTCTTTACTAGGAGAAAACTAGATAACAATTTAAAAAGGCAAATGCAATTGGTACAAACAAAACCAGTGATAAAGCCCACAACCCTGAGGAGTCAGGGTGTTAGTAGCAGTCCGGTTGAAATGGTAGCTGCTCCTCTTGCAGTGGCTGATGAATTGCAGCTGAAGTGGTGATCTTTAGAAGGGTATAGTTTTCTCTGAAGATCTGGTGGCAGTTGGGCCAGTCTTCCTCTGCGCCGGGGCCGCCTCCGAGCTCCGGCCGTTTCTCTGGGAATCCAGCCGAAGGAGCTGCTTCTCTGGGAATCCCGCAAAGAGAGAGCTGCTCTCTCCCAAAAGCTACCCCTTTATCCCATAAAAGAGTGCTTGGCTTCCCCCTCTGGGTGGAGCATCTCACAATGGGATGGTGTTACATTACCAGCCCTGCAGTGAGTCAGTCAATGGCCCATTAACAAACCATTACCTCTTCGAGCAAACCATTGTTCTTGGAAGAGATAACAAACCTGCCCAACCTCCAACAGATGGCAAATAGAATACAAGCTGATCCTACAAACCAGGACAGAATGGTAGAAAAACCAATATTTTTTATTATTTTTTATAATGTTACAGATTGAAGAGCAAAATCTAGAAGATCCAGAGGTTTGAGGTTGAGGTAGTAGACTGAAGGTTCAAAAGTGCAAGTTGAATATGCAAGTTTTTAAAACACAAATTTTCTCAGGCTCAATACATGACCAATTAATCTGCTCTTCTACTATAAAGGATTCCCACACAAGTATTTTACAAACCCAAAACAGGGCTGCTTTTATGGTTCATGAAGCAGGCACAATAACATAGAAAAAGCCTGGCCAAAACTCCCACAAAGGGGAGATCTGGAACTTCTCTAAAACCTTTTCTACTCGTGCAATTTTTGTACAGGCATGCTGCAAATTACACACACCTTTTGTAATACACTTCTACTTCCTTTCTCTGGATTATTATTTCTAGTCTTTTTTTCCTTATTTCTGAAACATCTGATTTTCTTTAGCCTTTGAAAAACATGCTTTGTTTCTCAGATTAATGACAGTATCCAAATACGACCTCATATTCATTAACATCAAACAGAATTATTTTGGGATCAATGTTAAAGACATAATGAGCAGTGAAGACAGTAGAAAGAAATCTTCTATCCCTGTTTATGCCAGACCACTTTCAGAGAACAACCCCCACAGGTTGAGAAGAGCAATGTGAAGCCACTTACCACATTCATGCAGTAAACCTGGGCTATATTACACTGATTTCTTTACTGATTCACTTTAATTCTACTGGCACCATTAGTTTCAATTTTGTGTTATTCACAAGGAATGTTGACCACCTATATTAGCAGTAATATAGTAATTACTTAAGTAATTAAGTATCAGTAAAAGAATTTATATGGTTGGATTTGTATGGATGATTCAGTTGGGTTTTTTCAGTTGATACCTGAAGGAGCTCCCTAACATGAAAGGGCAACAAGGAACAGTAATTTCAATTAAACATACAAGTCAGGGTATATTATCTATACCTAGGACAAGGAATCAGCTGTTAGTACAATGGGCATTCATGCACAGATCATTTATTATTTATCTGCTAGTTTAGACCAATACATTAATCAATTCTTTCACCTTTTTCAACAGAGAAAAAGATCAGAAAAGGAGAAAAGCATCAGAAGAAATATTTTGTGCAAAGACCTTGCACTCCTCTATTCTGTTTAAGATTTCCTGTTTCACCTGAAAGATTAGTATAAAAGGACTGATCAAAATTCTCTTATCCTCTCCATCACCTTGCTCTTCAGATTTTCTGAAACAGTATCTGTTAAGCTTTCTTACATTTACACACATATCAAAACTCATTCATTCTGAAAAGCTCCTTTTATATAGTTCAGATAGTAAACTCAACAATTTAACTTAACCTTGTTCTTTTAAAGTCTTTAAATAGAAGAACTTCAACTGTGAGGCTGTGAGGTACCACTTCACTCAAGCTTGTTCATTATGCAGAATCACAATATACTGGCTTGCAACAGAGTAAACTACTACCTGAGGCTTTGATACCATAGATCTGTTGCAGTCTCAGTTTTATTGTGTGTCAACAGTTTAGGTTGCTTCATAGTTTGTGGTTAGTATAACAAATCACATGACATGCTGCTTTGAAGTCTGAAAGTGTAAAATTCAAAATACTGCCACTATTATTCAACTGAGGTTTACACAAGGCAAGACACATTGATAATTTATCCTAGAAAATGGAGTTTTAGCTCAGTCAAAAAAAAAAAAAAGGTGGAATCACAATGCAAATACTCGGTAAATCTATAAAATAAAAAGCTTATATTTTCATTCAAATGTATAAAAAGAACTTCCTTGGATTTAGGCAACATGGAAGGATTTTTCAATAAACTTTTTTCAGATTCTAATTAATTAGCAGTGACCTTTTTAAAAAGTGGGAACATCTGGTTTACTGGATCTTTCTCTCCCCAGTTAATTTAAGTACCACATTTCACAGTAATTGTAACATTATCAACTTCATTTATGTCTCACTACTGTCCTGATCTGTAAATTGAACTTTTATCATTTTTTCATACACAGAAACAAGTATTTCTAAAGCGTGAGTTGAAACCATTCGCAAAACAAATGCAAATTTTGATTCATACAAGATCAAATTACATGGCATTCATTGTATCCTACTTTAGTAGTATGTTTTATTTGTTTTCCACCTTATACTGGTAAAAAGTTTAAGATAGTGAATAATATACTCTACCTAGGTGAATCTAGAGGTTAATGAGAACTACACATAGGTAAAACATATATGTTGTAACCACTTACTTTGCCTTCAGTCCACCACTAACAACTCTCCCCAAACCTAACATAACAGCAAGGCCTGACAAAATCTCTACAAGTGTTTACATTTTAATGGATTTTAAGAAAGTTCACATTCACTTGTTCAAATATTTGCAGCTTAAACTGTGCAACAGCTAAAAAAAAGTACATTCAAACCACTATGAAAGGTTCTAATTTGTTTATAGGTTAAAAATACTGTCTAGGAGAAAGCACGTAACTAAGAAATGTAGTTAGTTAATCCCCTCTACCACCTGCTCATGGTTCAGCCAGTGACAGTTCAGATTTCTATGTATTCAGTAACTTTCTGTAACATCGTCCAGCAGCCCCCAGATCCACATAATCTTTAAAAACCCAGAAGACCTCTGATAAGGAAGTCCACAGTTCATTCCTGGGAGAACTGCTTGCTAGTCCTTGTTTTGATTTCAGGACAAATTTGGTTTTTTGCAAAAAAAAAAAAAAAAAAAAACAACCCACCATAAAGTGATGTTTTGTATGTTCACGTGGTATCTTAGAGCCCAAAAAGGATGGTATGGATTGTCATAGATATACATATATTTATGTATATTTGTGTGTCTATGTATATATGTACATATATATACATATATACTCCCAAATATACAGATATGTATACATGCATATACACTATCATTCTCTACACTTGTAAGGAAAATCAGCTAGGAACAGAGGAGTAAGAAGAGCAGAAAGACTTAAAATGCAAAACCACACTGGTTACCAGAGGTGTGTCAAGGAAAACCAGTTTTCTGTACCTCTTCATCCTTTTAAGAGAACTTTCAGAGATAAAAATTGATTAATTCGGGGCTATTAAATCATGAAGTAAGCAAAAGTAGCCATGGAAACAATCTGAAGAACTAGGGCTGGAATTTTGACAGAGGTCAAGTCTGATCTGTTAACTTCTTCAGCATGGCAACTATATGAAACTGAAAAACCTACATGAACAACTTTCCTGTTCTATCTCTGAGAAGAATGGCTCTCTCTAATAAAAGAAAACTTTCTTCCAATATAATTTATTGTTGTTCATAAGATGCTAATAGGTTGAAAGATTACTGGCTGATTGATGAAAACCACCTCATTTATTTAGATTACTAATTCTCCCTAATATTGTTACCATGAACTTGCCATTAACATCTTCAGTAATACTCACACCAAATGATGACATCATTTGTGTGGTTAGTGTCCACAATCAGAGCTTATGGTTCAATTTAGACCTGAAGTATTTTCTGGAAATAAATACATCTCTGATACTAACTACAGTGGATTTATTCCAATGAACAAAATCAGGATATCTAAATAACAGTTGCTTTGTTTCAGGATACTTAAAAATCAAAGCTGGGACTTCAGTAAGTTTATAAACTTCTTAAGTTACATGGAATTAGCTGTGAACTGTTTTTCAATAGTATGAGACCCATTTTTTATGTTCTAAAAACATACTCTGATTAAGAATAATATAAGGCATCCTGTATGTGAAATTTTCTACGCACACATCTAAGTTAGACTTCATCATTTTGTGTTTGCAGGAATGGATAAACCATAAACAGATTTACTAGAATCATCCTTTCAAATACTTAATTTCAAAAATAGATTGATGATTTTAAGTGTGTATTGGTTTAGCGTTCGTCTTGTGAAAATAACCTAGGAAAGAAAATTGGGGACATATTTGCATATGCAAAGACATCCAAACTATCTTGGGCATCAAACACAACATGTCAGTCTGCCATAATTACCCACACTATCACATTTCTGTGAGACTACACTGCTGTGCAGAACAAAGCATTTTTCTGTGGAGACAAAGACTTCCAAAAATATCTGACCTTCCTAATTAAAATGGAGTTTAACCTTTTAGGAGTAAACTAAAGGATCAGCAATTATTTTAGCTTCTTCACAGAGGATATATTTTCCATTTATATTCTACTCAGATTTATAGAGCAAGTATGAAAAATGCATTTGTATATATTTGTATATATTATGAAAAGCATATTTGGCTTCAGGAAAGGAGTGGGTTAGGTGATATGCAAAATTTTTAAAGGAAGTCTGTTCAGTATTACCATATGAGGGAGCAGCAATGGAGGATGTTTGGAGACAGGAGGAGGCTTTTTAATATTTAACCTCTTCTATTGGCTCTTGAGGTCTAATCGGGAGTCTTAAGAAGCATACAAACATGACTGCTGAAAATTTTTCTTTACATGGTTCTTTTCAAACATTTTTATCTTTACATTAAAATTACTTGCTACTTACCCTGCATTTCCTGAAATATTTTCTGAGCTTTTTTTGTTGTTTTTTTTTTTTTTAACAAAATCTCACAGGAGATTAGAGCCAAGCACTAAAAGCACAAGCATGAAGTCAAGTTTTGTTGCACTTAAAATCATTATCCCATAATGGAAGGATGTGGTAGTCTCTTATCATTGCTTTTAGGCTTTATTCACTTCTGTGTTATTAGACTGCATTTTTGGACTACCAGAAAAAGGCAGTAAATTAGGTTATTGTATAGGTAGTATTTCTTTCTAGTTCTTCAATCCACTGTGATAATAATGCAAACCTTCTAAAAATCCCTTCTTTACTTTCCCAGAAAAAAGCACTACCTAGATAAAAAATTTACAGGATCAAAGAGAGTAACAGCTATGTAGCGAATGGAAGGAAATGGAACAGCAATTTCTCAAATATTCCTATCTTGCTGCTATACATGCAATCGCAATAGGTAAAGAATTGCCTGCTACTGATTTTGCCACTTTTCTGGGAAAACGTTGCCTTCCACTCAAGTGATAAAGTCTGTTTAAGCCTGCTTCCCTTTCCTAAGGAAACTAGAACATTCCAAGGATCAACCTGCCACCCGGAGACCTTCTCATTTTCTACATTTCTCTTGCAAAGCAGATACTACTCATTTTTGCTCAACAGACACTTGTTAGCTTCATTCTTCCTTGTGAGACCCCTCAGCAGAAGTACATACATAAAGTATTACTTTCTGTGCCATTTCAAGAGCAGCTGGTGATGGAATGTTGATAGAGATGGATAATGAAAACAGCTTTTTCATGGGTCAGAGCGACTCAGAATTTTTCAGTATGAAATCTGTGGATTCTGAAATTATATCAACCCACACTATAGGAAATTATCACTTATAAATCATAATCATGGAAACAAGAAAAGTAGATGAATACACTGGCATCTGGTTGCTATAAGAAAATTATCTGACTTTTCAAAGCTTTAAAATGTAACAACAAGAATCAGATTTATGGAGGTATCATGCATGTAATCTGAAAAACTAAACAATTCCTGAAAAGAAATGTGTATTGGCTTTCATCATGTCAGCAAGACATGATCACTACTGCTGAAGTATTTCAGCAGTTTATTGCTGAGAAAGATAATGGCACCACAAAGTAAGTGCAAACAAATTTTTTAGCAATTTTCCCCTGAGTGTCTCAACTATACAACAACCCTTCCAAAACAGGCAAAAATTGGAAACATTAAAATGAAGAGAAGAAGAATATGATTTTATCCTTGTACTCCTGCTCAAAGCAGTGTTTCTCATTATCTGGTCAGACTGAGGAGACTTTTTATTGTGACAGATCAGTTTACACTTCAAATATTTAAGAGTACTTACCAACTGTAAAGCTGCATTACAGTATTCTGTGCTTTCAGCAGTCTCAGAAAGAATTAGAAGCCTTCTTTTGCTAGTTTTATGTCAATTTTGGGAAGAATTTTCCCTAAGGATTTTTAAGTTAATTGCCACAAAGACTTCTATAATAATCCAAAGGCAAAACAGTAGTGTTCCTTTCTAACATAAGATTAGTCTAAATTCCCCTGCCCTTTTTCCTGTGGAAGCAGGCAAAACAAAGGGAAGGAGAATCCTGCTTGGTTGCTTCAGGTGCTAGCTTTGGCTGGGATAGGGTTCATTTTCTTCACAGTAACTGGCACAGCACTGTGTTTTGAATTTTGGGTTAACCCAGCTGGGGTTAAACCAAGACACCTCATTTGCAAAAACAGTCCTTCTAAATGCAGAAGGAAGTTTCCAGAGTAGTTGCTGTGATAAAAGGAATTGTCAAAGTTAAAAGCCTGTTTTTAAACACTGAACCAATTTGTTCAGTAGGTCAGTACATACCAAGACTGAGACATAAAAGGTGTATTTTTGCTTCAACTTAATACAAATATAAAACTCCTCTTTAAACTTTGAAAGAAAGTTAAACTTACTGGCTATAAATTTCATAACCATCCTCAATGCAGGGCTTGGAAAAAAACAACTAGTGGTTATTTTATAATTCACATGGAAATACAAAAAAAGGTATTTTGCTTTAGTGTAGTGAAATCCCTGTTACTAGACAGAATTGCATCTGTTACTAGATAGTTTTGGCAAAGCCTTACCTGTTATTAAAACTGTTTAGTGCTCAGTAACGTGATCTAAATTCTACAGACGTCACAATGGCTTTCTGCCTTTTTGGCCACAACTAACATAAATGATTTGTCTTCTTAGTCAACAAAATCAAACAAGAATATCCATTATTATCTGTCTTTGTTCAGCTAGTCTTGCAGAAACAGACAAAAAAATCTTTGAATACAAGTTCTCATTGCAACAGTTTAGATTAATATGTAACCCAAGAAAGGTTATATATATGACATATATATATCATATATGTCATTCCTGAAGTTTTATTATCATGTCACAGATTTCCAGTTTGTAAATACAATTTCCTGTAAGCCTATTTAAAAATTATTAGATAGCTACTACTATAATTTTTTTTTCTAAAAGCATCATATGAAATGAAGCCTCAGAGGTCACATCTACCTGTGTTCCAGAATACTGCAGTAATGATGATGAGTGTGACAAGCATTAGAGATGTTATAGGACTCACAAAGTATGCATTCAATGCCAAAATCACAAAGTGCCACAAGTACAATCCATGGAACAAGTCTACAATGGTCTCTTGAAGAGAACAGCATATGTGCTCTGAGTACAGCACAGAAGCTTAGAGTAACTCAAGCACTACCAGATTTGTAATACAGGATTACTGATGCCTACAGTAAAAAAAACCTGTGCCGCAGATTTCGCTGTTTCCAGAGTGCGAAGAAGAAAATTATTCAGAAATTCTTGAGGTTAAGTCACTTGTCACATGTATGCAAGCAGTTATGCTCAATGGAAAGGAGAATTAAGGGTCTCCTAAAAAAGGATACATTTTTTGAACAGAAAATCCATCATAATTCTTTGACATTATCGTAGATTAACTGCTGGAGAAAATGCATTGTGATGAATAGTATAATTATGTAATTACTAAGCAAAATAGCATGCCAGATTTATCTGGTGAGATGAGATGGCTTTTCCAGTGCTTTAGGTTCCTGAAAATACTCCTACACTCACCTACACATGAGCTTTACCTTTCAATGTGTCTAGATATCATTTTGATACTGCTTAGAAGAAAGATCTTATACTCTATCTAGATCACTCTTGATTGACCATTTGCTACTTGAACATAGTTCTTCTACACTCTCAGAATTTCTGAGGCCTCTCAGACAACATGAATTCCACTGCACACCCAAAATCCTATATCCTAAATTCTCTGCAATATAAATTTATTGAAAGAAGGCCACTGCCTCTTAGCTGAGTCAATAAAGCATATAGGAATCCTTGATTTTATATAATTTTGCTTTATTTTAATACAGAGAATTCCATTCACTAATTCTGTCATTCAAACTATAACATTGTTAGTAACACCCTCCAAAATAATCAGGATGAATAAAATGCTCTAACACTGTCTTCTTAGTGTTAGCAAGCATAGATATTAAAGCAATAAGATATATATTGCTTTATTCTTGGTGAGGAGGTGTGTGGCCAACAAAATTCCAGCCTCCAAATAAAAATTGATACAAAAGTTTTTAACTTATTTATACATTTTTAGCAAAGAAATTTGTGTTCATTAGATCTAAATTAAATCATTCTCTTTTGTTAACTAATATTCTATCCTCTATTGCTTGCTTAGTTCTCTTTGCACATCCTAATTAGTCCATATTTTTAATATTTTAAGTATCTCTTTCCTCCAGCACACATACTTTTTCTGGTTTCTGCAAAATGAATTTGTGATCCAAAAATTCTACACTCCTTCTGTCCAGTTTCAACAAGACATCTCTTTTCTCCCAGGCTTTCTTCATTGAAGCATATCAAGTTTAGTTTAAGAAAACTAATTTCAATTTAACAAAACTACTTTTAGTAATTTTGTGCAGTTGTGTTCCCACAATAGCAGCTCATGACAACTTTGCTAAATATTAACTAAAAGTGATTTAAGACTTAACACACTGCTTATCACTAATTAAAACAATTAAATAAAAGTTATTTTAAACCAGTAACTAAAATTATTTTAGAAGTTTTATCATTTCTAACAATTTGGGAGCCACCTAATTTCTTACCATGAGACGCCCATTTACTTAGGCTGCAGCATATGTAGTACTTTAAAAATTGCATTTAAAAATATTTGAGCACATTCTGACAGTTATACAATTTAATAGAATTTTGTGTCCATTACCTTTAACGATGACTTAGTTCGAGGTTCTGTTTTCTGCCTGGTGAGCTTATTTTGAATAAGCAATGACTGATCTGTACGAGCATCATAATTCCCATGTTCTGAATCATCTGTATATGTATCTTTGTCCTTTCCTACATCTGAAGGAAAACCAGAAGAAAACAATGGGCTCATTTTAGATTTTAATGGATAGACACAAACAGCATTATTATAGCCACAGTTGAATATTCATTTTATTCACACACTTGTTAATAACATATTTCTTTTCCTGTTAAAGCTTTATACTTGAAATGCTACAATGATTATCTTAAATTAGAAGTGACTGCTATTTTTAGTAGAAGGTCAATAGAAATGTTTTATAATTAGCATTCAAATAAAAGAGCCCATAACCTCCTTTACAGTAGTTTTAAAAAGCAAAGTAATATGAATATTCAGCTACTTGACTCACAGTTGTTGAGGCACAGGATGTTTCACCAAACAGGTGGCACAGCCTGCAGACCAAAATAGCATCTCATGTTTTAAATCTAAACAAGCAACTGAAATGCCCAGTTCCCCTACACACATGCAGATATATAATTTAAAAATTTGCACGTTAAGATATTGCAGTAAGTGCTTCAGAACACATTTTAATAGGAGTACCTGATGGTGGTAGGAGGTAGGTGGCCTTCATGGAAGAAGCATTCACTTTGTCACTGGATTTAGTTTTAATTGCTCAGCTGAAGTTTTTATGAAAACTCAGCTGAGTATCCTAAGAGAGCTGCAGGAAACTGAGGACCTCCCTCAGAGATTACCCTTATTGTCCATCAAAGAATCATGACAATTCTCTCCCTATACACCCAGAAGGAATAAAATGAAGGGCAATGCCTGTGCAGTGTTGGACTGTAAAGTTTTAACAAATGTTGGAAAATGGCTAGTCTTGAAAAAATATGTTAACGATTAAAAAGATGGAATAATCATTTCCACACAATTTTATCTAGGACAAATTGGAAAAAGAAACACATTTCAGACAAAAAATTTACCCACAAATCCTGAGTCAAGTTCCCATCTCAGCTTTCACATCAACATGGGAAAAGTCAGGTGGACTAGGAACAGCATTTAGCTCAGTAATTCGAAACCCTAAATAGAAGCCAAGAAAAAAGTTGTGGTTGCTGTGGAAACCACGGTCTTGAAATTCATGGATTTTAAATTCATAAAAGTCCATTTGCAATATTTAAATATTTTTTATTAAGTTGTCCAGTTAAATTCTCTACACTAAGTACTACAGAAATTAAAAAAAAAAAAGCTACAATTATCTCATGCACCCTAAAGACTTCACATTTCTTAGATGGAATATTAAACCCCAGAACATTTACTGAGCACTATTTCTTCTTCAATTTAGTTACTACATAATGATTATAAAAAACATTCCCTTGATAATTTTTTAACATTGATATTAACAATGGTAAATCTGTGGTGGGATTTCTTAATGGACAAAACAGCTCATTTTAATTGTCAATGTGCTTAACTCAGGGGTTTTATTTATTTTAAACAATGTTTTAACTTAATATACAACTTACTTTCTGCTCAACCAAAATGAATGTAGTTAAAAGAAGGCTTCAGGTAGGTATATGATACTTAGCAACTATGCAGATTTGACTTATGCCTAGGTTTGATGAGCTCTTAGTTTTAGGAGCCAGTAAAATGGAGAGACAGGACTATGAAAAATAACTAGGCCATTTAAGCTGAAAGATTATATTTACATTAAGCCTATTTCTGTAAGGGGCGTTTTACAGGATTAGACATTATGAGTACACCTAGTACTAAAAACCAAAAAACTTATGCAGCTTTTAAAATTTAAATTATTTGAAGTTATGAATAAGTTTTCCCTCTGTGCTCAACACACTTTACCTGCTAAACATTTTTATGCTTTCAAGGACACATATTTCAAATTGCAGCATCTCCCTTCTGTAAAAAAAAATCTTTCACCTTGATATGTCTGTCCTTTTGCTGGATATGTAGTCAAAATTTGTTTTAGCAAAACAAAAACCCAAAACAATATTTGAAATTAAGGAAATTTATAATACTAAAGAGACCTTTTCTAAAATTCAAAGATACTTCCTATTGTTTCTTTCAGCAGCTGATGACTTCTTTTATACATAAAAGCACTCTTATTAATACAGTAAAAAGGGGATCATTATTTAGCACTTAAACCCCTTGAGGCTGTAAGATGATGATCCTTGCCCCACCATGAACCTCAGTGGGCTCTAGGCACACAGCCTGCCTCACCAAGGTCTTTACCATAGGCTGCAAGACAATCTCTTATTCCAGTTGATGTTGCCCTTGTGTATTATTTTCTCCCTTCTCAAATCTATTATTCCAGATGTGCTTTCCCTGTCACGGATGAGGTCAGCCTTGCCAGGCAGTAGGTCTGTCTGTCCTGGAGCCTGCTACCATTGGCTCCACCAGGCACAGGGGCAGCTTCCAGCAGCTTCTCAGAGAAGCCACCCCTGCAGCTCCGCCAGCCGCACACTGACCACACAGAGCCAACACAGCTGCTGAGGTAAAACAGTCTCACCAGTGCAAACACAATGTGCATAACCCTTTACTTGTTATACCCCTTTATGTGAGTTTCCAGAGTAGCTATTAACAGGAGAAAGATTTAAACATCAATCTTTTTACAAAGTCTTACATTTAAAAGATTATGTTCAGGGGCTGCTCTCACAAGCAGAGGCTCACCCCAGAGCAGGAGAAGCAGCTCTGGGCTAGGCTCAGGAGCAGCGAATTCCCTTCCCCAGCTGCTGCCCCAGCCCACCCTTTACCTGCCCAGCTCCTGCCGTATCTCCCCCGCCAGATGCCCTCCTCCCCTGAGGCTTGGCCACTTCTTTTGTTTTCCTAAGAACCCAGTTGTTAATATGTCCCAGCAACTTATGGGGAAAAATTCTATAAGTAAAAAGGAACAAAAGGAAAGAAACCTAACCCCCAACAATCAAAAAAACCTATCAACACTTCCTGACATATAATTTGGCAACACTTAACACATGACAAGTAAGGTCATGCTATATATACTTACATTATAAGGTCACTTACATGATAAAACATTGAAGAAAATTTCATTTCAGGAAATCCTTTACATAATAATGCAGAAGTATTTAGTTTAGAAATAGATAGCTAGGTAAACATTTTGACTCTTTCTTTTTGGGTCTCTCTATCTGCTTGGCTATCTTTCTTGCTAACATACTTTCCTGAAGGGCCAAAAGTGCATTTCAATTTTATGACAGGGGATAAAAAGCACTTGTTCTGATTTCTCTGTAACATGCAATCCAGCAGTATATTTTAACTATATACAGTAGTGTAGGGTAGAAAATGTTTTTCAACTGAAATGTGGCATAGTTATGGAAAGAAAAACTAATATAAATATTCCTAAATAGTTCCTGTTTCACAAACTTTGATATGACAACTCTACTCAATCCTTTGAGCCTTTACACATTTAAGGATAGGCTTTGCAAAGCTTTAGTAAGAAAGAGATTATTAGTCAAGTAAAAAAAGCTCCTTTTGTCTTAATTTAAATCATAGTAAAAGCAAGTAACTTGGGAGAAGAACATCACTAGACACTATCTAGATAAATGACATTGTGATGGATTTAGGTCTTATTTTGTTTTGTTGGGTACCTGGAACACTATATTATACAGATAACATAGAAAGGTTTTCACCTACCTGTGTATGCATATTTAGATATGAAAAACCATCATAACTACCAGAATGACAGTGAAGCCACAACCTACACCAAAGAATACTTCAAGCATCTGCTGCTTATTGCTCTTTAGTGCAACCTTTTATCCCCTCATGTTGATGCACTGCACCTATATGTCCTCTGGTCCCTATGTGGTTGCCCAGCACACCTGGGCACTCCATGGCTTGTTACCTTCAGCACTGCTCACCTGTCCTGCGCAGCTGCACCCACTGAGGATCGGCCACAGCCCCACTCCCAATCACCTCAAACTGTGTGCCTACACATAACAGACAAACACAGATTTTTCTCAATGTAAAATTTCTTAATTTTCAGACAGTGGTAACTGTTACACAGAATATTTCCATTTTTTAATAAAGGGACCCAGTCATATATTATTGCTCTTCAGAGAAGCTGAGATGGTGAACAGAACTGGAAGTGGCAGATTAATTGCCTAAAGTACATCAATATTTTCAACTGCAATACTAAGTCCAAAGACTGATCCTTGTTATGTTCCCACGAGCACTGCATAGATTACATAGCTTCTTCATCCATACTGCCAGCTCACCAGGAGTGGATCAGCTCTAATATGGGAGCTGGACAACTCTGGGTATAGGACAAACTGTTCTCATGCAGCTTTTCAGCCACCTCACTACACAACCAGAACAGACATGACAGCCCTTATTTATGGAGGCACTGACCAAAACCTTAGGATTAAAATTATTCTAGAAGGCATAATGGAAACATCACATTTCTGTTGCAGCAGAAATTGAAATTGTTTTCCTTGAATCATATCTTCTGTGATCTTTCAGTCCCTCTTTTTATATAAACATGATAGGTATTGAACATTATACATATATGCCCACTTCAAATTATCATAACATCAGAAAATTGACTTACAAACACTTCAATAATTGAGTATTGAAAAATAGTTTTTATCATGCAGTTATTATGATTCCTTGTTGGATTGTTAGTTGTGGTTCAGCTCTTCATTTATCACTTCACTGTATTACAGCATAGCACATAAATACATAGTTTTTTTTATATATAAACTCTGTAGTAATTGGATTCAGAATACATCCAGAATACAAAGTATCTGTCACAGCAAAATGGTTAATTATCTAGGAAGGCTTTCGTGTCCTGCTAAGAAAGATGAGTTATTACGCACAAATCCCCAAAACTAATCTAAGTTAAGGGAAAAAAAAAACAGAATTGAAAAAATAGTAAGTTAGTGATGTTTTACTTGTTACTGAGTATTACTTTTGTTCTTATTTCAAGCTAGTAATCTCCACCTTCTGTGTCTCCCACCAAAGGTGGGAGGGGAGTAAGTCAGAAAGAAGGGTATTTCATTATGCCTGAAACCTCAAATTTCACGTAGTATGTTACAGAAGCTCAATATTTACCACTTGGATTGAATGCCACTTCCTCAAACTAAAAACACTGCTTAACACCTGAAACTGACAGAGGAAAAAGAACACAAATCCATAATGTCCTTGATACCATTTATCTATGGGTAATTAACAAAGGCATAATACATTGTCTTTTTACTTCATAAATCCATTAACATAATTAACTAAGCTTGTCCAACAGATTTATGGCCTCAGCTATAGCCAACTGAAATAAGAGAGAAGCTGTCCACTGAAGTCCTTTATTTGATGCCTATTAATCTCCTTCATACAAGATAATTTTGTCTACAAACAATGCAAGAAGAGGAGAAAGCCATTTGATCTACATTTCTACAACACTGCCTAATTAAAAATTCACCACATTCACTTAATTCAGCTTGCTTTCATGTTCTCACGAGAGCAGTTTGAAAATGTTCACTGAGATGATGATACCCATTAATCAGCCTACTTTTCAAACTCCATTAAACTGCCAGAGTACCCATAAAAGCATTATTTTAACCTATTGATGATCAAAGCTGAAGGTGCAAAATTCTTTTTTCAGGTTTATTTTTTACTCCCCCTTCCCATCTACATCCATATTCAGGATGAAATTGAAAATTTTAGACTTGGAGACAAATTCTTACACACAGAAACACAATACTAAAGGACCAACAAACTGCATTTTGAAGGTATAGAAGCCATTTTGTTACATGCACCTTTTAACTGTCTCTTATTCTCTTCACTCATCTAACAGATAGTGCCAATATTAAAATAAACCAATTCTTATTACTGACCTATGGCATTTATTTTTAAATACTGTTTTCTTTCTTGCTTGTAATTGAATAAACCTAATCAGTTACACTGTTATAACTTCTATAACTGGGAATAGCTTCACAGATTTCACTTATCTAATTTGGGATGGACTTAACATGGGCATATTTCATTACTCAAGTTAGTAAAGGGCAACTATTTAAATACTTTTTCTTACACAAGCATAGCTGTAGTCAAAAGAGAAGAAACATCCACACTAGAATTTAAAACAACTTTGAACTGAAAAGAATCAATCTTTTCCTGAGTTGTTGAGCCCTCCATGTATCTTTTCAGGTTAAAACTAAGTAATGGAATGAAAACCAGCATAATCTACTATGAGAAAGAATTACTGCTGACATATATAAATACATAACAATATCAGCATGTCTATGTGTAAGTAATTCAGTGAAAAACAGAGCAGGATATTAACAAAAAAAGACAAGAAGAAAATTATAACAGTAAAATCTCCTAGTATCCATGCTTGCCAATCAATTACACTAGGAAAGTGCAGCATTTTTTAACTGGAACCTTACTAAGACATGATTTTCTTATATAATCTTCATGCCAAATTTTTGGTCTGTGCCATAAGTTTGGAATATCTGGTTTTGAAGTATCATCAATTCTACTATTTCCAGTAGTTACCTACTCAGGAAACCTTGAGAAGCCCTCTTATCTATCATATATTTTAGGCATCAAGAAAAATCAAGGCTAAATTATGTGAGAGGTGAGCAGACCTAGCTTTCTGAAAGCAGGTATCTTTCATCCAACATGAAGATATGATTTCTAGTTTGATGCTTCATCAACTGTGAGCAAAAATATCTTTCATAGTAGCTGTGCAAGGTGCAGCAATATTTTTGTATCTGTATGGGTAAAATAGATGGCAACTACTTCATCTTGGAACTTGTAAATTACTACACATGTAGTATTACAGTTTTGATTTGCAATTACAAGGATGGGAGTATTCTATGAATAACTTCTTTCCTACTTTTTCTGATTTAATTACAATAGCAAAATGATAGCAAAGCAGTAAAAATATGGCTGTTTTCTCCATTACTATTTTTTTTTTGCTTCCCAAATTGTAACAGTTTTTGTATGTAAACATCGAAAGCAAATATATAAAATATCTAAAAAAAACCCGAACAATAGAACTGCAGCCACGATAATAGTGAATGACATGACTACATGGGAAAAATAAATGAATATTAACAACTTTAAAGGAATTTCAAGTACATTGTTCAAAATTATTGTTTTATGAAGGACTATTACGGGAAAAGGATACACGGAATATATGACACTTCTCTGTATTCAGACCCTATTTTTAATCTAAAAGGTGAGACATTATCAGGAAATTCATGACAGCACACATTTCTTTAGTCATACCTAGTCTCCTCTTTCAAAAAAATGGAAGTTAAGGATAAGTACGGCCTTTCCACACTTAAATATTGCAAGCATAATCAAAGAATCATTAATTTGTCATTATTTCAGTTCAGACAACAACTTACCTAAAAATGGGTCACCATATTCTGTATTAGACAGCTTAAGTAAGTTGTTTTCCAAAGTCTCCATCACTTTAGCTGAAATAAATGCAATATCTATATCAGCATTCACATGTATTTTTTAAGTAAAATAATCCTTACTGTAAAAGTTTTTAAAGCTGTCAGTAACTCAAAAAATTTTGGATTAAAATTTTGAAGAGCACTTTCAATCAATAGAAAAAAGAGCAAAATCACTTTAACAAAGATTCTGCCTATTTCTGAGAGACGTTTAACTCAATAAAATAACTCACTAAACCAAGAATTAGTGCCTAGTGCCTATCAACATTAAGGAAAGACTTATCAAAATCTACTACCAGTTGAGTTAATTTATTCTACAAAGGATCACACACATCTGGCAATAGAGGATGGCAAGAATTGGCAACAGGTGATACAGGTGTTTTGGATTCTGTTGTCCTGTTCTTTTAAAAGTTGTAAAGTTCTTTTAAAATAAGTTTTCTATACCTTCTTATGTTTACATATTTCTACTGGAGTTCTCATGCACTGTTCATGTAAATAATTATTGTTTTACATTCTTCTTTGTAGGAAGAGAGAATTAATAGACTGTTAATTTGACCAGTGTGGTTGGAGAGGTGACAATTTCACCCTCCAACCCACTGTCATTTTAGAATACTATATATTGAAAGGTCAGAAATAAAACTTCCTCTTTTCCTTCTTTTACATCTTGAGTGAATGCATGAGTTATTTCGTGTAATAGTACAACAGGATTCCAACTATACTAGCTTCTCTGATAAGGCATGTGTATCTGTTAAATTAGAAATCTTAAAATAAAAGTAGTTCCTTATTCCACATGAGCTAAAATTTGGAGGGATTTTCTCTGTTCATTCTCATTCTTTCCATACCACTCCTCCTGCATTCTACTGTTTGTGAATGAACGCATCTCCTCCTACATGTTCATATATAAAGATTTTTTTGCCTAAAGCCTTATATTTATTCTTTCTTTCTCTTCTAGGACAGACTACAGAAACCTTCATACCTTTCTCCAGCATAAATGAGCAAGACTTGCTTGTCTCAATACCAGTGAAAAGGAAATAATGTCATCATTGAGAAAAAAAAATTAGTTTAAAACTCACTTCAAACATTATAAAGATTCATTCAAGAACCTGATAATATGGTATGTGTAGGTGTTTGGTGCAAAAACATTTCTTCAACAAAATATAGTTATCTAAATAAATCAAAGTTTATCAGAGCTGGAATGAAAGAAATAGAAATTTTTTTCTCTCCGGAAAGAAAAAATCCTCCTACCTCGTTCTGACACTACATCCACTGCAGCTGCTGATGTCCCTGCACTCAAGGGCTGGGGCTGGAGCTGTGGCTGCACACAGTTTGGCTGCAGAAATGATGAATGCTTACTCAGGCTCTGAGGATGTGTTTGGCTCTGGGCAAGGCATGGCATAGATCTTCTAGAAGGTTTTAATGGGTGCTCTTTCACTGTCTCACTCTTGCTTGTATTCATACCTGAAGTAGCCAAAAGAAAAATAACAAAATAAGCTCTAGTATATTGGGACACAACAAAGAAAGATGGCTAAATATTAATCTAATTAATAAGCCACTCCTCAACTAAAAACAATGACATCCTAAAATGTTCCAAGTTATTAAAAACAACATAATGAACTAAAATACAGATGCTAATAGCATTCTATTCTGTAAAATATTTATATTTTCCTTTCAAAGCTACAAAAATTTCCCTTCACCATTATAGAAATCAATTAACGTTCTTAATTTATCTGGTAACCTTTGTGAAAAAACTGTAGAACAACAAATAAATGTGGCAAAAAAGACACCAAACATTCCAGGGTAAGTTAGAACAAAGCAGGTGTGACAATGATCTCTTAAGAGTTGTTTCTGAGAATAGAAATTAAGTAGCTTTCCTAAGTTTACATGGAAGAAAAACTCATTATTATACGCCTCCTGATTCAATATAGAGCATTGACACACACAATCCTTGTAAAAATTAATTCAACACTGAGCAAAACCAAAGTCCAGTAGTGTAGTTAGTCTCTTTCACTGTACTGTTTCTCTGCTTGAGAGAACAATTTACTTTACAGCACGTTCTCATAAATCTTAGTTTCTTAGTGATATATTTTACCTCTCTTGGCTGTGCTAAAAATAATTAAGTAATCTAAACATTTCTCCTTCTGGAATAGCCATGAACTTCCAAGGAACTTCCCAACCAAAATCTGTGCCACTGAAGAAGGACGTCACACGCAGCAAGTCTCTTTCTGAAGTGAACTCAGTGCAAGTGCTTGAGTTCCACGTGCCCATCCAGAGCTGCAGTGCAGTCCGAGCAGCAGCACCTGAGCTGGGCTGAGGCCCATCCCAGCGGGCCCCTGTGAGCTTATGGGTGCTCCTCTCACTGCCTGCACATCCCACACTCACAGACTCAGAACCGGCTTTCTCACAGCACAGTCTCACAGGTCCGGCTCCTTAAAGTGATTTAACTGTCTTGCAGCAAAAAACAGATGGAGCTGGGTGCCTTGAGGAGGAGAAAAGGAAACCCTGAGGTTTTATGCCCTCACTGTCTAAGCGCTCCAAAGTCTGCAGCCAGGGCCACCGGCTCCTGCCTTGTCCGAGTGTCACCTGCCTGGAGCCGCAGGTCCCTGGGCCCTTTGTTATGCAAGTTCACTGCCTCTTGTCTCTGGGCTCCCGACAGCCAGAGCTCAGTCTGCAGCTGTCCTGCAGCTGCACACCCAGATGCATGCACTAAACGTGTTCCTCAACATCAGAGTCCACAGAGAAGGTCCTTTGATCAGCAGGTACCCCCCATATTTAACTATAATACCAAAGGTTTAAAAGGGCCTTTCCTTTAAAAACTTTGTCAAGCTCACAGAACACGCTCTGTTCTGTGTGTTTCTCTTACCAAGAAATGCAGAACTTCATTAGACTGAGGACAATTCTTTCCAGTTCTGCAGCACAGCATAACTGTTCTTGCTCAGACTAACTAACTATTTAGTACCAGGTGAAGGCAGACAGGTAAGCTTCTGTTACCTCAGAAGATGCCACAGGTCTTTAAGTATGTGCAGAAAGAACTCTGCTTCTTAATAAAAAGGTGGCTGTGTGCCAGCAAAGAATGCAATGGGCACTGGGCTGGCGCCCTTGACAATGCATTGTTCAGAGCAGAGCAATGACACATACGCCTGTTGTGCTACTTCAAATGTTTCGAGGGCATCTCCTTCACATAGTTCTTCCTAAATGGACATTTATTATACAAAAATCTGTAGCAGTGAGACACAGCAATGGGTAATAATATATGAAGATATATACTTTGTAATTGTTCTGGATGGCTTCAGTGATTGGTTTCTTAAGCAGGAATAGGCTGCCAGTAACTATGGACCCCACTGCATAATTATTGTGTTGCCAAAGAGAAATTATTCTTTCCTCTATATTGGAATCAGTACGTGCAGTAAGATGAATCACTATTACCAAAGAAACTAATGATAATGCAAATAACACATACTGACATTCAATTTTAACCCAAATTTAAGTGATACATATAGAAAAATTAGAATATCATTATTTTATGACATAATGCCTCAATTCAAAAGAAAATTATTTCCTTTTGCTCTCTCTTACTCTATATTCCCCTGTGACATTTCAAACAGATTCCTCAATACCATGCTGCTTCTGCTTGAAGAAAGTGGGTCACAGCAAAGCAGTCTCATAGCCGATTTGCTGTTATGTTAGTGGTATGAACCACCTTAAAATTTGGAAAAGCTAATTCATACTCTCCTACTGTGTCAGAGTTCAATTCTGTGATATGCTAGTTTTGATGGCAGTTGCTGCTGCATGCAAATGCTTACCTAGCTCTCATGCTGTTGCATGCTGTGGCATACAAATGCAGCACAAATACCATGTGGCTGACATCATCAACTGGATCACTAAATTGATTTACTGAAATTATTTTCATTCCTTCCTCTCTTTTCCATAGAGTAGTTTTCTAGACTATATATTTCCAGCTAGAACTTTGTTATACAAGTCCTTGCTTGTTCAGGGATCTTTTCATCTGCAGTAGTAGACATGTATACACCTAGCAGAAAAAGGCCAATTGTTTTTCTATTACAATTCCATTTATTCATTCTTTCCCTATATAATATTCCTCTGGCAGCTAGCATGAGCATGGAAATTATTACAGCATGAGTGTATAAATTCCTCATGTTGGCAAAAAAAGGTAAATAATGTTTAAGGTTTAATTAGATGTTGCCTTTTTTATTTTAGCACTTCTGCCTTGGGAATTCTTCTTTCCAAGGGAATGCTGGAGAATCCTGTTATAGGGGCAAATCTCTACATGGCTCAAAGCCAGAACAGAGAGCTGTACTACCACTGTAGAGCCAGAACAGAGAGCTGTACTACTCACAGCTTTCTGATAGGCCAGGCAGGAAACATGGACCTAGAATATGATAAGTTTTTCTGGTTTTTAAATTAGTATGCACAATTTAATATATGCTCAATATCATGCCAATCTAGAAAGACTCTAAATAAAGCAACCTCTCAGAGGCCCTTAGGTTTTGGCCATTAGAAACATAAAGCAGAAATTTTGCTATGCCTCTGTCTGTGAAATACAGACTCAGATGATCATCTTGGTACAGCTAAGAAAAATCTGGTCTTTCATTTGCTCTTAATTTTAGATGAGGAAAGTTTGGGAGCTAGTCCATATTAATTGTTAACTCAATGCTGGATCAGTGCTAACCTCCTAAAGAACAGCCCAGTGACTATTCCCCATTTAATCCAGCATAAATCTTAGCATCAAAAAGTCATATTGACTTCTATATAAGTCAAATGGATAACATCAGCTTTTGGCCAGCTAAGTAGGTAGACATCAGGTGTGTTGTGCTGCCTGAGGCCTTGCCCTGAACAATGCTCAGGCAGTGATCTACTTACAAAAACGGAAGTCACTCATTTTGGTCACTGTATCTTCAGTCATAACCAATGCTGCTCTATATATATCCAGTCAGATCTGAAAAAATACCCCTAACCCTCCTCCCTTTTCCTCCCTCTATCCCCAGATTTCATTTACAGAGACAGATCTAGTTGTGGCTTATAACAAATGCCAAGCTCTTGGTCCTATTATTCAATTCCAGTAAGGTTGATTATATCCAACTGAAACCCAGATGCTGGGAATCTTCCATGGAGAATTGCAGGTAGGCAGAAGGTACTCAAGACAATGACTTGGCTAAGGCTTACAGTATTTCCAGTGCCGCAGTAAAACTGAATAAAAAACTGAATTCATGTCAGGAGATATTTTGGAGGGGGATATTCTTTTCCCTGTCACAGGGTTATTTGAAATGCTTAGGTTATATCTTTAAGCCTTGAAAAACTTTTGCAGAAAAGGTACATGCATTTTACTACTTTTAAAACACTGCTTATAGTGTTTCAAGCATCTGAAGCCTGAAAGGGAGCATAACCTCTGGCATTACTAATGGCTACACCAATCAAGCCAATTTATTTCTTTACATCAATTTATTTCTCCTAATTATTAATGTTGTTAACTTAAAAGTTTATATTTTTTCAGTCATCTCATTACTGAAAAACACAGCACACCAGAAGGTGAAATATGTTTACTGAACAAGCAAGCTATCCTAAGGAGCATCAGCCATATAAGACTTCAATTTTCCTCAACCAGAGATTTTGGTATCCTCTATTCAGTATGGGCAACACTACTTTTGTTGTGTGGGAATTGTTTTGAACAAAACAAGGAACAGCAATTCTTTCAAATACTACAAAACACAGTGTTTATGTTCCATCAGATACACTGTAGCTGCATCTGGACCAAGATAAAAACTTTGACTATTCTAAATCTTCACATGATGAAGCAAGCTCAGAAGCCTAAGACCAGGATCTTAAATTTCCTTATCTAACAGGTTTACTTTTCACTGTGAAACTCCAGTGTAACCCCCAAGCTTTTTAAAATTGATACCTTTGCCGCATGAAGTGAAATGGTAACAAAATCAAAGCAAAGTAACACTATCTAGAAGCAGAGCTATATACATTTCTCTCCAAAATGCATTTGGGTTGAGACACATCTGGATCCTCACATCTGAGGTTACAGGCAAGGCTAAGGAAGAGACACATGGGATGTTGATGTGAGACGCAGAAGAAGTGATGAGTTGGGATACTTAGAGCAGAGGATTCTCCTTCACCCTAGCTGCCAGTTTGCCTTGTGACAGTGAAGTTCATTTTTTCTTCTCACAGAAATGTTTTGCTCACACTGAAACAGAGACACAATTTTGTTGCCCATATCCATGTATGAAAGCCACATTGGTTTTGGCAGTTCATGGCTGTACAACTGTTGCTCAACTGAGAACCTGTCCTGCAGATCCTTAGAGCTCTCAATCCCGAAGAGCTGAGCACTTTTTTCATGTTTGAACTGCAGTGCAGTTTCATGGGAGCTTTAAGTGACTGATGAGAGTCAGCATGTGACAAAGGCTGCTTGGAGGAAGGAGCAGTATACAATGGAAAGCCTGTTAAAAAGACAGGCTTTTTTTCACCACCTTCAGCAGCCTTTATACCAAACTCAACTCAGCTACTTGAACATTAGGGCCACGTAGGCAGCTCAATGCTGTGGAGGTGTACAGAGCTATTTTAAAAATCTGTAATTTTATAGTTTTCCTAAATTACAGGGGGAAAGTTGAGATTATTACTAAAGTACTTAAAAACGCTAAAGGTTAAATACATTTTAAAAAGTAACCTATGCTCTTTCAAAGCTTACTATTTAAAGAGAAAATTATATCCTTTCAACCAAGACAATTAGGCAAAATGTACAGAACTATGTAACTTTTCTATGTTCATCTCTGCACCAGATTAAGATTTCAATATTACTGAAAGATATTTTTTCTTTGCACGCATAATGCATTTTATTAATATTCTATAACTTAATGAAATTATAGAATTGCTCATATAGAACTTAATTCCTATCTCTCTGTTTCAAAACATCCTTCCAACCATCTCTGACCTTTGGTGGAAAAAGATTTAATTTGCAAGGTTCTTAAGAGGTTGCAGAACAATACATCCTGCAGGATACATGTCCCAATACATACATAGACACACAAGAAATCAGGAGTGACAAAAGAGTTTTCCTGATAATGCCCTTTGTTTAACACATACCCCCATTATATATGCATACAGATTGATCTCTTTTACAAATGAAGCATCCTACTGAACCTATCAAGGATATTAAAACACTTTAATAGAGTTATGAAATACCAAGATGAACCCTGATTAATTAAAATTTAGTTAAATCAAATAGATTGTCTGAAAGAAAAGACAGGGAATCATGTTTAACAGATGTTATTAAACTCATACCAACTTATTAATTTAGATTTGAAATTTGCAGCTTTCATTTCAGATTTGCAAATAGTTCTTACATGCTAAGAAGCTTACCTGACTTTTCTAGTTATGGTAGCAATTAAAAGATATTTTCTCTAGCAAAACTTGCCTCACTTTCATTCTTAGAGCACTGTCCATAAAATTATTAACATTATCATAAATTCAGTGAAATTAAATATAGAGGAAGCATATCCAACACAAAATAAGAGTCTAAGTTAAATCCATGAAATGTTTTTCTGGAAGTGATTATTGACCTTTTAAAAATTACTACTCTGATTTCAGAATTTGAAAATCATGTCTATATATGTTAATGTACAAAAGGGAGAAAAAGTAAATAATTTTTAAGGATGTAAACCAAAGTGAATATAATATTATGAGTAGCTGTCACTAAAGAGATCGCAAAAATTGTAATTTGCAATTAACTCATTTCATTTAAGAAGAAGATTTATACCTGTTTATTTTTTTCAAATTTTCCTGAAGCACAATTCAGAACAGTAAAAACTGACTAAAAAGACCATTCTAAACACCGAGCAGAGTGTGTGGACCTAGTGATCAACCTTTGAAAGGTTGCTTTAGGAAGGCTTATTCTCTTTTTGTTTTGCTACTAGTAGGACATACAACTTGATTATAGTGCTTTTATTGCTGACAGCTTTTTAGGCCAAATTCATTCAGTGTGTTGGGTTACAAGTAAATTAAACTAGCACAGCTCATCTACAGCTGATGAGCTACCCTTCTTGGAGTCATCTATGCCTATAACAGTCAGAATTAGCAGGCATTTGGTATTTGGAGCCTTGAGACCAAAGTTTGATAGATGACCTGTTACCTAGTCAATACTTTACATGCTTTTGCTTCTCAAGACAAACATTAACCCTCCAGCAGCCAAACCATCCACTGTTCACAGCAACTGACAAAGCCATGCCCACTTCTTCTGAACAGTTTCCTACTCACTTTGCTGGTGAAACCAACAAAACAATTTAATTTAGAAATTCATGGCACTAGCTATTTTCTATAATAACTGGCACTGCACTGCTCAACAGGCTGACCCTCAGTGGTGTCAGCAGTGAAGCCCTTGTAGAAACAAAGGATGATTCCTTCTTGAGCTGCTTGGACAGGTGTGAAGCTAGGAGGTCAAGGGAAGAGATCACACCTCTCTAGTTGACTCTCCTGCAGCCACATCTCAAACAATATCCAGCTTTGGGGTGCTCCTGGTAAATAACAGAAATCATAAACTTTCAGTTCCCCTCAAGTTACTGAACAGAGCTTCAAGACTAACTAGCAAAAAAGATAAAAGGATGCAAAGGTATGCAAACAGGATGATTAATATAGCTGGAAGCAGTGGAGGAAAGAGAAAGAGAACTACAGTGGGGTTTTTGGCAACTTATGTAAGAAGAAGCAACAGCACATGCTGAAAGAAAAAGTTCAAGGAAAGGTTGCCTGTAATATCAAAGAATTCAGTGAATACAACCACGTTTAGAGGACCCTCCAGGGCCATATAAGGACCTCCAGTAGGAGGCAGATGCATGCAAATCAGTTCTAGGAAAGTGATGTTTATGTATTAGGTAGGACGTACATTGTATTGAATATGGGTGATTATGATGGAAAAATACCTAGTCATAAAGTCTTGTCACACACATTAGATTGAAGGAGACAGCCTTCTAACATGTCCAGCACTGATAAAGAATCCCTGCTTCCTGATGCTTCCAATTGTGGTAGAAAGTTTATTTTCCAGCTCATTTCAGTATCACCTCTGTACAGGACACCTCAACATACTGAAGGCAGTCCAATGGAGTGTTACAAGGACAGGTCAGAAACTAGAGCACATGGAACAGGCAGAGTAGCTGGTGAAGCAGCACTTTACCAGAGCAGTCTAAGAAATAACTTATCTGCACATCCAGGACACGCTAAAATAACTCCACTACCTTAAAAAGGAAATTAGAGAGAGAAGGAAGGGCAACATAGATGCCTCTCCCTTTATTTGAATAAAGTTACAGAACTCCTCTGTCTCCATTTTTGATGTAAACCTCTGACATCATGGATTAGTTTTCCTGATAAAAGCAGAACAGGATAGTAAAGACACCACATAGCCAAAACAACATTATTACACAATTTCTAGTGGAAACTGTATTCAGTACTCACCTACCAATCAGTAAAACATAATGACAATAGTAGCAAAAAAATAGTGCTGCCCCTCTCCCCTCCAGCCCTTCACCTCTGGAAAACAGTGTAATTTGAACAGAGAGGAAAAAAAAGAGGAAATTACCCTAATGAAGATGAAGAGGCTAAAGTAAACTAAAAGTCTAACTAAATGTATTTTTCATGAAGGTATATGCTTTGAGGATATTCTTGAAGAAATCTATGAAATGTTCTAGACGAAGCTTCTGATTTGAATTCAGCTGTTATAATTTCCTTTTTTTATATTAATGCTCACATAATTACTGTAAGAGTGGTAGTTTGAGGCTAGCATCTTTGCACTGATAACTGCCTTCTTCTTCTGGAAAAAAGTATGGACACATATACCAGATACATAAAATATAAATGGACATTTGGCAGCTTGACAAGCATGCTGAAAATGAACTAAAGATCTCACAACCATGTAGAAAACAAGCTATTTTGAGACCCCAGTGTCACACAAAGGATGACCAGATGAGTGCAGAAGAGGGAACAGCTTCACATACTCACATATTCAAATTTACAAAAATGTGACCTTGTTTCTAGCCACTTATTCCCTCCCTGCCTCTTCAGAAGCCCATGAAAGGGCACCAAGAAACACAACAGACACCTGTCACACGCTGCTCCTAATAGCACAGTCTTCTACTCAAAATACTGGGAAGTTGAAAAGGAAACTGGAAAGCTTCATACCTTTGCACTGGTATAAATGCTTTTCTGAATTAAAGGGGTAGTTATTTTTAAAGCATTTCTCTATTTTTTTCCCTTGTTAAAGGGAAAAAATGCTGAATAACCAGTTTAATCCATTACTTGATGCCTAGTTTTTGCCTTCTTTCCATTCCAGGCTGGAAGAAATTTGGATTCCTTCTGCTTAGGCAGAAAAGACTGACAGCAAATACCCATGACGGCCATAGGTATGAAATTAATCATGTCTAATAGATCATATATTAACTAGATTATGGCAGTCATAGGCCTCCAGAACCAACATGCCAAAATTGAACAAAAAGCCACAAGTGTCAACCGAGATGGAAAACAGCCCAGTCAGACTGATGAACAGATCACTATCACCATGACATGAAAAATAATTTTTCTCTCTATAGAAACCCCTTCCATTAAAGTACAAGCATTTATGAAGGCATATTTCAAAATAGTTTTCTTATGCCTCAGCTAAAATAAAGTCAATCTCAGGTTTATTTTGAGATTTCCTACAATATAAAGTAATAAAAAGTCATAGATGCTCTTTTCCAACACCACAAAAGAATAGAAAGTTTTTATTATTCCTTAACAACACATTATATTTAATTCCAAGTAATAGCCTAAAAGGTGTTTGTCTGTGGTTTTGGTTAGTGTTGCTGCTGGGGTTTGTCTTGTTACACATAAATATACAGTAAAGAACTATTATTCCTTTTCCCATATCTTTGCCTCAAAGCCCTGTAATTTCAAAGTTATAATAGTTTGGAGGGAAGGGTTTCCATTCCAAGGGATGTTTCCACCTTCCTTGGCAGACATCTGTCCTTTACACCAGACAACAAAATAGCCCACAGCTAAAAACAGCCTTCCTTCTCCAACAAAACTAATGCTTCAGGAAAATGAATTCATTAAAAGCACTAACTCCATTAGTTTAATGAACCAGAAAGATAAGAGAACACAAATATTATATACATTAGACCTTCTAGATTATAAAGACATATTATTGATAAAGCTACTAAACAAACAGTAAGGAGTACGTAAATTTTTGAGCAAGAATAATTCTACTGCATCAGACAAGCATAGAATAGAATATGACATCTCTAACATACTCTTAACTTCAGAGCTTGCCATCATCACAGGAACTATCTGGACATACGTGACTAGTCACAACTCTTGCGTTACTGTGATGTACTTAAAAATTTTTCAATGCAGATTTGACTGAGCTCTCAAACTCCTTTGTTTGCACATCCTTCTTGTGCTAGGGTCCCACACAGGAACCCAGTAAGAACAACAGACAAGAAGCAACAAAATGCGTGTGGCTTTGTCCCATGTTGTCCCTAACTAAATCAATGAAAACCATATGAACAGTAGCAGTTTGTTGTTCAAAAGGGATTTTTGCAGATACTCTTCAAAGTACACTTCCTCCTCCGGAGTTACAGATGGAATCTAACTCAGCATGCTTTCATGGTATCTTTTTTCCCACTCACAAGATCCTAGCTTTAAGCAGATCAAACAGTTACATAATAGATGTTGCTATTTGCCTGGTGTGTGAATGTTAGACATGATCCAAAAGGAAAACCTAAGGTACCAGTTTCTTCAAAATCTCACTTAAATACTCAAATATACTGTGAATTCAACTGTGACCTCACCGGTCAGAAAAATGAACAACTCCTTCCTTAAGTAACTGCACTGGCTAAAAGCCCTCACAAGACAGATGATAATCCAAATTGAGGCAGACACAGAATGTTTTTCTGAGAAAACAGTGATCAATTTGCATTTACTGTAGCTCAGAGCTGTTAAAACATGTTGCTGTACACTGCAGTTTGGTTTTGAGTTCACCTGTCTCTAACAAATAACCTCCTGTAACATAGGCTGTAGAATTTACAGAACTGACCTAACTCCAGAACAATTTTGGTAAAGAGTTGTAACCTGGGTAACCACATATACAATGCTTTCTGCAAATGTCATTTGTCAAAAGACACAGACACTCTCTTCAGTTTTGACAGGACAAAGCAGAAAAACAAGTAATCTTCATGTTGCTCAGCAAACTTGTGAATTTAGCACATCCACTATCTGCTATCACACTATGTCTAAAATATGGATGGCTATTTTTTTTTCATTACTTTCCCAGTTACTACTTAGCCATCTGCATTAACTGTAATGCAAGGCTCTTGGTACTGTTAGCTAAGACAGTGTTTCAATTTCTCACAGTTATTGGAACTTCAAAATACCTCGAATCATAAAATATACTGACTAGTGCTGATTTTGCTGCAAGACTTTTCAGCAAAAACTGATATATTCAAAATACTACTACAATAGAAGATAAGCTGACAGGGCTGTTTCATTTATACTCATTTAGCAGATTTCAAAAATTACAAAAACCAGAATAAATAAACCAAACTATGAAGGGAGATCAGGAACTCTCAACTTTTTGGTATACCCAATGAAATAAAACTGATGAGGGTTCTAAAGAAAACGAGTGGTGGTGAGGGTTGCCTATTTTCACAGGTCCTTATTCAGGAAATTTTTAAAAGCTGTGGAATAGGTACAAGGTTTGTCCACAGATAAAACTACATCAAGCTATACATAATAGACAATGCAGGAAGTTAATGCCCAGATATCAAATCAACAGCATCATCATCACCTGTAGCCAGATACCAGCTAAATTATGTGACATCCCAAAATTTTCTGATATCCTTAGCTTTCTCATTTCAAATATTCATCCTGTGAAAAAAAAAAATTACTTTTTTCTACAGTAGTCATGCACCTGCATAATATAAGGTTTAATATGTCATATTTAGTGTTTGTTTTCAAAAAGCTCTATATTTTTTGAAGTTACAACCCACAACAGTATAATCTGGAATAAAAAGACATTATGGGCCCTTCAGAAGTGTCTGAGTGAAAAAGATGGAGTGCATCCTGGGTTGAGCAGTTGTATCAGGCAAAAGAAGTAAGAGCAAATACAGCCTTATTAAACATTGCACCTTGCCTTTCAGTGCCCTGAAAAAACATTTTAAGTAACAATGTTTAAATATATCATTGTTTTAAGGTACTGTATTAATTGCTGCATTGCTCTCAGCATTCATAGTCAAAATGAGTATGGCTTTTTGGATATGTTAGTTCTCCTTGGAATGAAAACTGAAGAGCTGAGGCCAAAACATTGCTTCGTTCACACTGACATGAAAACTTGGCCCTTCTGCTCTGGAGAACAGTGGCAAAGGGTCACAATTGCTCATAAATTTTTGTGTGACAGAATTCCACCAGTAGTCTCTTCAGATTATTAATTATTATTAGTTTACTAGGCTTACGTATGCCACAGAAGCACCAAACATCCTTGGAGAAGTCTCCATGAGATTCTTAATCACAAGTCCAAGTTCCTGAATACTAAAAACTAGAGCAATATAAATTGTGATGTTTACAAATTCTCATTGAAATTCACAAGAAATGCAAATCAATTTCACATGTTGTTTTATAAAGAATGCAGGTCATTAAGATCTTAAAATCAGACTAAAGCGACCGTAACAGAAAGCTTTACTCCACAACAACAGTAGTTCCCAAATTAGCTCAAAGTGATTTAACGAAAATGTCAGTGAAGCAACAAGCTACTCCGTGAAGGCAGAGCAATTAGAGATTCTCAAGTCAATCCTCAATCCCACTAAATCACACTACAACTTCAAGCAGCAGTATATAAAATGAAATAAAATATTTGGCACTAATGAGAATCAGAATACATCTAGAAATACATCTTTCATGAAGATCCCTGATTTCTTCAGAAGTCTCAAATTTAAGCTATTCCAAGATAAATCCCTTGAGAGGCTAAATCATTACTCTCAAAGGCTTAATGAATATTGAAGTTGATGAACTCCTTCCTGCCTCATTGAACCAGGGAACATTTAAATCCTTGACCAGAAACATGAGAAGCACCCCCAGTTAGCCACTGGATTTCAATCTGCAGTCCACGTTCTTAAATCTCATACATCAAGATGAAAGCAACTCCATTTTAAAGCACAAACATCTTTTCTTCTTCCCAGCATTGAACTCCTGCATTAAAAAGCTTTGATAGAGGTATTAAAAAACCAACACTACTCATTAAAAGCACCTAGCAAAGTATGCAGGAAATTTGAGTCTGTGTATCAGGATAAAAGTCCTAGATGTCTAAAATTTTAAGTACAGTAATTGCCTTGACCTGCACCTTAAACACAGGTTTATTCAAACCGACTCACCAAGTATCTGTTACAAGAGCCTGTTGCAAATTAGGTTGCCTTTCCTTCTGAAGCATACCGGTTTGCAGTAAAGTCCCCTAATAAAACAAGCAATTGCTTAGCACCTACCCCATACCTATTATGGAAAACACAAAATCTACCATAAGGCTGCAGCATGTTTTAATGTCCTACATATAAAAGATTATGATTCCTGGCTGGCTATCTTTCCCTGGAATTATTGAATTACAAATTACTGTAAAGATTGTCTTTGCTCTTATCAACATTATCTTATTTCACCTTTATGAATAACTATTAATTACTTACCAGTTTGAAACAAACATGTATGTTAGAGAAGTACATACAGCAATATACAGTATATATCACCTGCATATTAATCTCTAAGGAAGAACATTATTCTTTTGTAAAGGATGGTTGGGAAGAAACTAATAAATAATAAACATTTCTTTCCCTTTCCTCTGACATGATTCCTCAGAGGCCATAGCTTGCATCACCTTTTGAAAAAGTAAAAAAGTATAAAGGTCTGTATTTACTAATATGGTTTTTATCTGAGAATATTACTGAGGAAAATAATTTCAGAAAAAACAGTTTCTGCCAAAACAGAGGTTAAAAATAGCCAGAAAATACTATACATATGGCTGAACAGATCTAACACACTGCTGTGTAGACACAGATTAGTCTACCTCTAGGACAATGCTCTTCTCAGTAGACATTATCTTTGGATACAAACAGAAGAACAAGAATTGTGGGGGTGAAGAAGAATGAGATTAATTTTTTCAACCCTTTCTGTGTCTTTTTATAACACTACACTGAGTTCTGCCGCAGGTTTTGAAACTGAGGGTTTCACTCTGTATACACAATTTCAACAAGGAGCAAGACAAAAAGATGGCAGCAGCCTCCTACTCTGAACGCCTCCTCACTTTGTCAAATAAGGAAAGATAAAGAAAACCAACACCTGAACAGTAACAAATCCTTGAGATACAATTTTTTTCTTTCTTTCTTTTCTCCTTCCTGTTGAAGCCTCCAAAACACCCAAGAGACTGGAGAACTTAATCTTCTTATTCCTCCAAATCCTGTAAAAACAGCTTTTGTACTGAAACCACAATTTCTCAGCTAGAGCAAAGTGCTCAGAGTAACTAAGGGAAAAAATAATTATCTCTACCCCATTCTGTCTCCCATTTTAAAAGTTACTCCTCTTTAGCAAGTGACTGAATATTATATTACCTGGCAATAGGAAGGTTCTGTTTCTGAAGAGTTTAAAATTATTTTCTATTTGTTTTCAGGAACTATGAGACTTCCTGATGTGTATTTTTCCTACATGATTGAGGATCCATACAAAAAGAATGCCCTTTCAATGCCCCCCCACCCCCAGAAAATGAAGCTTGATCTTAATGCAAGTGAAGCATACAAGGCACAACTGTGATAGCCATTTGGCCATTTCATGAAGATTACCACTAATTCTGTAAAGGGAATTTAGGGCACTATTTTGTAAGCAGCTGGAAAACAAATAATGCATTTAGTCAAAATCTCAGCAAAAGTAAGCTAGAAATTACAGAGAGCAAAAGGTAAAATTTTAAATAAAGACTGATATAAGGGACTAAATTAAAAGAAAAAAAGGACACAACGTTTTTTGCTTCTGCGATCAGTGTCCATGAACTTCAGAGTACCAGATGCTCAACTTTTTCTCAATCTCATGGTAAGATGAGGAAATACTGATTGCCATTTATGTTTGCTTAGTTTTGCTATAGCCTTTTGCTCAAGATTTCATGCTGTCTTCCCCATTCCTAAAAGGTTTAGGCTGAGAAAAACAGACTGAACTCAGATACATTTTGTACAAAGCACACTGCATTTGAGAACTTTGGGAAAGCTAGTCATGTTAGTCAACACTGTACAGGTTACCCAGCTCCATAAAAGCATCCTCTCTTTTCCAAAGCCTGATGACTGGCCAGGTACCTCAATCAGGATTTTGTGGGAATAAGGAGATGAGAACAATAATCTTCTCAAAACATAACTGGCAAAATTAACTTAGTTTTTACAAAGTTTTATGACTTGTGCAAACACAAACTTTCATAAATCACAAGTCAAAGAACTTGGACATAGTTAAAGCTGACAAACATTTTTGAAAGAGAAATCGAACATGAAATGAGTTTCAAAGGACAGCCTTGCCAAATAAGACTAGATACTTTAGAGAAATAGAATTAGGAAAGATGCATTGTAGTAGGACCCACGAGGGGTAATTTTAGATGATTGGCTTTAAGGCATCTACAGCATGGTGTGACAAAAGCTGATAGGCCAAGAAACACTTATAGTGTATTGTAATTAGGAAATAGTTGCCTTCTGATTGTGATGGTGTGCATTATAAACATCTGTATTATGTCACCCTTCACGTGAGACTGAAAAAGGAATAAAAAATTTTAAAACGCCTCTCAGTTGCCCCGTCTCTGGGTCAGAAAAGGGTATAATCTGACAAATGAAAGTTAGTTTTGGGGTAGGCTTTTTAAAGATTATCACAGAACAGCAGCATTTTTTCTGAAGAGCCTTGACAATCATTGTGGCTTGCTAATCATTACTGTAGTGTAAGAAATATTGTCTTATGAAAAAGTAAGAACTAACACTGTGGCTTCAAGGCTTCTAATGATTTTATAAATGTAGACTTGACATACATTTTTATACTAATTAACTACCTTTGAGCCTGACATAACTAGACTTTTTACAGTCTGAGACAGCACCACTCATTATTGCACACAAGACTGGCATTAAATGCAAAACCTCTACAGCAAGGAAGTAAATTTATTATGGGATTACCAGAATGGGAAAAGTGCTTTGAATTATTTATTTTCAGCTAACCAGTAAAAGAGAAGAACTTGAATGAGGCAAAATCCAATAAGTGACCTCATGATTTATGTATAAAGAATGCCATTTCCTATCATAATTTTATGGCATATGCCCTATAAGAATAAAAAAACGTTTGTCAATGTCAGAAAGAAAGCAAAGTGAGAGAAATCTTGGTTCATCTGACCCATCAAAGTAGAATTAGAGAGAAAAAAATATATAAAAATATTGCTTCAATGACCAAGAAATAAATTAATAAAGTTCATTGAGAGAATTACCTTTTTTCTAACATGAACACAATACAGGTTTTATAGCGATGGTAATCACAACTGGAAATTCACCTTTATATTTGCTGACCAGCAAATAGCTTCGGGTTGGCAATTAAAATCCCAGACAAAAAAATAACGTAATAATATAGACTGAACCTAAGCTGTATCTGTACTTAGAACACCAGAGCCCTGCTCACAATTCCAGCTAATATTCTTTCTCCGCTTTTGTACTTGGATAACAGAATGGCATGAAGACTAAAACCTGAAAAGAAACCTAGAAACAACTGCAGTGAACTGAAGAGGGTGAACGACCTGCATCACGCATATAAGCATCTTTCGAGCGAGAACCAAAGCAGTACCGCCTTTCGGGCAGAACCCCGGCAGGGCGGGGCGGGGTCCCGGCCGGGCCCTTCGGCCCCCAGCAGCCGGGGCCCGGACAGCTCGGGCTCGGCCCGGCCCCGCTGCGCTCCCCTCCGCCGCAGCCGCACTGACGCCCAGCAGCGCATCCGACAGCATCGCTGCGCCTGCGGAGCGGCGCCCGAGTGCAGCCGCGGGCAGAGCGCAGGCACACGGAACGCACCGGCGCCCACGGGCGATGCTGCACGGACACCGCGGCCAGACCCACGCGCCCTCCCCGAGCCTCCTCTCCCGCAGGGCGGGCAGATGCGCGGGGCCTCTCGATGGCCGGGACAGCGCGGCTGGTACTGACCTTTCTGCTGGCGGAAGGACTGGATGGAGCCCGAGTGATGGACCATGCTGACGGAGAGCAGCCTCCGAGCTGCCGGCCCGCCGGCTGCGGCGCTGGGGGCGGGCCCGCAGCGGCGCGGCGCGGCGCGGCGCGGGGGCTGAGGGAACGGCCGAGGCGGCGGCGCCGGCGGGAAGGCGGCAGCGCCGGCCCGAGGGGCGGCGCGGGGCCGCGGCCGTGCCTCCGCCCGCTCCCCGGGACGGGAACGGGTCTGCGGGAAGTGTTGGGAAAGGCTCTGCGGCAAGGCGCCCCAGCCCCAGCCCCGTTATTCCTACTGCCTTGCTGTACCCTCGTCTCCCTTTAGAAGACACATCAGGTGTTCCTGTTGAGGTGAAGGGCAGCGAGGTAAAAATTACATCTCCTTTACGCAGCAACAGCTGCATTTAAATCTCAACGTTGTGAGTTAAGTTGGTGGTACATCACCTCCATCCCCAGCTTTTTTTTATTTCTATGTATTTTATAAAACTTAGAGTCTCAACCTTACTGCAGATGATTTTTTACAATATACCGTATTACAAAATCAAGCCTGATGTGGGCCATTTCTGTGCTATTTATATCATAATTTACCCTATCTCTACAGCATATGCCAGTAGATCATTCTAGACGACAGAAGATTCAAACTAAAAAGGGTTTTATTTCTTTCCTGGTTGCTCTCTGCTCACATTATTCTCTCTGGATTCAAAATAAGTTTCATGATAGCATCATTCAATTTCTGAAGAATGTTTTGGGTTTCTTTTTTTTTTTCTACCACAATAATCTGGGGGGTTTGGTCCTTCTAAATTAATTCAGTCAAATATTCTAGCCTGCATCTAGCAGTATCTGTATCCTCTTCTCCATTTAGGGATATAAACATTATTTACTCATCAGAAGTTAACTCAATCACTTAACTAGCACAGGTTACTGCAGTATTCCTTCAAAGTCTGTGGCTCCATTTGTGTGCTGTCTGATTTCCTCTGACAGTAAAGGCAGAACTTCCCCATAGCTGACTGGAGCTTGTCATATACAATCTGCTAAAAAATTACATAATTGCCACCCCTTACTACAGGCCAGTCTGTACTATAAATTGTACTACTTTGTCTATATCAGTGTAGTTAAGCAAACAAGATGGATACACACTTTTTTTTTTTCGGTGTAAGAATGCTTTTCCACTATGAAAACATATTAAACAACCATATATAAACCAATACATCCATGCATGTAGACAGGCAGGCAAAATAAAAATTGCAAGGTATTCCCCAGCACTTTTTTTAGAGTATAACAGATACTGCTTTTACATAACGTGCAGCTGACACATCCAATTGATACCATAAGGGGAAAAAAACTTACCTCCTCAGGATAGCTGACCACATTTCGGGTTGGTTTGCAACATTTACATAAGGTGTGTTGTTAGTTTAAGAAAAGATGCAGAAGCTATAGTGCTATAGTATGTATCTTACTCATTTTTTGGTCTCCTGTGGCTATCTGAAGGTAATAGATGAAGCATTCCTCTGCACTCCTACAATTTTAGAAAAGCTTCTGAGAACAGCTTTTTCCTGCTGAGAGACAGCACTATAAATGTTGCATGGCAGAATAAGTCAGCCAGCTGACTCTTGCTGATCAACAAGTTCTGGCAAACTAAAAGCAAGCTACAAAAAGAGGTAGAATGAAAGCTTTGTTGTTTACTTTTAAGCTTTAATGTAGACATCAGAGTGGATTCCTAGAGATTAAAACCAAGTCTATACCCTGAAAGTCAGCCGAGAAAAAGAGTATAATAAAAACTATAAACTTAATAAATATATGCAATCTGCAAAAAGCAAATGTAGTTGTTCCACTGTAATGGTCTAAACCTTTGTCAGGTTCTAGGGCAGATCTATTCTTTGAGAAACCTTGGCTGACACCTTTTGACTTGCCTATGAAGTAGAAGAGCAGTATAAATTATGCTCCTTCTCTAGCAGCACAAAACGAGAGGGCCATTACTGACTCTCCAATGATAATAATTACAAAATGCAAAGGGGAAGAAGAGGGGATTACAAGTAAAATTACAGATGAAAGAGATTATCACATTCACTCTTGGAAAAGAGGCTGGAAGCTGCCTGGTACTTAGGGCCATCCTTCTAATTTCTGGTCCACAATCCTCCACAAGGATTTACAGAACTCCTGAATTCAAGTAGATTTCACTGACATAATACACAAAATGATGGGAAGAGAAAGCCAGGGTAAGGTAATGCTCAGAAACCCTCTACAAGGATTAAATGCTGGGACTAGAAAATTATAAATTATACATATTATAATTATTAAGCTCTATTTCTAATGGTATGTATGCATGAAGCTAAGGATAAGACAGTTGGGATTAAGGTCTGCAAAAGAGAAGAAAAAAATACCTCTACAAAGATAATTTTTGAATTAAATCCTTCACACTGTCAGCTGACTAAACTTGATAATTGTAAAATATGATCATATGAGGATCTTGAAATATAGTTCTTTGGTAAATAAGGAGAGTTTGACGATCTTTTTAGAGTGCAGATAACAGAACAATTAAGAATTGATGGCTAAAATATGTAAGAAAGGCATGCATTCTTAGGATTTATATGCATGGGCTACATTGGTTCTGAAGGTCATTGAAGTAAACTACCCTCAAAAGCACTGTCTAATGAAATATTTAGTTATATTATGCTCGGTCTCACATTTATCTCTGTGTAAGTTTTTACAGATTGTTTCTAAAGCAAATTAAATATGGATATGGAGAGATCAGGATGAAACAGAACTAGATTAAAATCTTCTACCTTGACAATCAACAGAACCAAAATCATTACTCAAAGCCTAAGGTTGATCTTGTTGAATTTTTAACCTAAGTTTTAGGTTTTTAGTTTTGACAGTGAGATTAATTCTCTGTGATAGACATTTTTTTCATGAGATAATCTTTGTCAGAAGAGATAAGGAAATAAGATTTAGTCTGGCTTCATCATACGTCTAGCCTTGTGAAAATCTGTATTATTTGAGATCTGTAAAATTTTGAAATTATAAGAACAGGAGGACTGAGTTGTTTTACCACTAGAACAGGCTATGAGAAAGACATGCTTTAAATTAATTTTTGTATTTCCACAATGCTTTTCAAGAAAGTCAGATGAAATAGAACTCTAAATTAAAACCTAATTCACCTGCATTATATCTTATGCCAATTATTTCCTTAAGAAATATAGCGACCTCAAAAGTAAGCCATAGCCAGTGTTAACTATTGCCCAGAAAGAAAATGAAACTTACTCCAAAGAAATTCATGAGGCTCAGTAAGTGCAAAATCCTGCACCTGGAAAATCCCCATACATCAATTCATGCTGAGCAGCAGCTCTAGCAGAAAGGACCTGAATGTTATGGGAAGCACTACCTTGAACACAGCCAACAGTGCACTTGTATCATAAATAAAGAAACCTTAGGAGAAATGCAGCCAACAAATGAAAGCAGTATCAATCCTCTTTACTTGGTGTGGCTGTAGCTGTACCTGCAATTTTCTGTCTAGCTTTCCCACTTCATGCCCACTTAGTTCTGCAAAGGTGTTAGAAAATTGGAAAAGGTCCATAAAATGCTGCTGAAGAAGGTCAAAGGTCCACAATAAGTAAACTGTGAGAAGTTGAATAAACTAGGCTAATTTAATATGGAAAATAAACTAAGGAGTTCCAGGAGCCTACCACTACTGGGAAACCACTTGCAAAGGTTACAGTAATAAACCCTTTATAGTGCTAAATGATCTGGTTAGTGACAATAGCTACACATGATGGCATGGGAGGCTCAGACCGAGCACTAGTAACGAGTTTTTACCACATTGGTGATACATCAGCAGAACATGTAACCCAAAAATAGGTGAAATACCTGTCCTTGAAGGTTTTCAGAATATGCCTTGACAAAGCTGTGTCTGACCCTGTCTGGTGATGGCAGTGGTAAAGCTGCAGAACAGGAGGTTGGACCTGCAATGGCTATAATAAAGGATGTAACAAAAATAAAATTCAAGGTTGTTGGAACCAGATGGATTCAAAACAGGAAGTAGACACACAATTTCAAATTGTAATTAAAATAAATCATAAAGTTAATTTTTCATATCTGCAGTGAAGGATTTTGTTGACTGCATGCTTATGCAGATTTTCATAGGACAAAATAGTATGATACTAAATGTCCTTTCTCAAACACACTAATTTCTAAAATTCTTGTGAAATACAGTTTCTTATCAATTTGCAAGAAAGGTTTTGAGACAGGGTGATTCTTTAGTGTAAAATGTTGTCTGAATAAGAACATTAAATATTTACAACAGCACCCAAAATTATTTATTTTACTATCAATTTTTATCTAATACATTTAAAGGGTATGAAAAATCCCCTGAAAAGTGTTTACAGAATTGTTGAGTCCACCTCCCAAGAAGAGAAGTTCTGTACTACTCAAAGTTCTGCAATGTAAAATTCATCTTGTTCAATATTTGCAGCAATGTTGTTTCCAAATTCTTTCACCATACTGAAAACAGTGAGAATTTTACCACAGAGAGTAACACAATTATTATATCTCATGAAACAGTCAGTTACTATGGAGAAGGTCTAGAAAGTAGATTTGCTAAAGTATGTCATAGATTAATTTAAAAACTGAACAACATATCAATAAAGATTTTACCTTGTGTTGCTAAGACACAAACTCTTGAAATCTCACTGATCTCTATATTTTAATATTTCATTTCTATGGTAATTTAAGAGACATTTTCTCCTAGTATAGACAGAATTTTCTTATATCCATGGAACTGTGTTTTCTGACTGATATAAAGTGTTTGGGATTCAATTCTGTAGCTCAGAATTGCTCTCTAAGCAATTGCATGTTTAGTTTTCAGTTTATAGTTTACTTTTATACATTCATGTTTGCATCCTGATCATCTCCCTGAATGGAGTTATTTTTGCAGTATAAGATTAATTTATCAAGCAAACATGAAAGAAACAAAGAAAGAAATTTTACAGTCCATGTGCTTAGTGAAATTTCATTTACCTCAGCAAAGAAACTCAATTTTATTGTTAAATATTTGGGTCAAATGCTAAACTAGAATACTAAAGAGTTCCTCATTCTTGTGCCTGGTACACACTGCAATCCTTGGAACATACCTGTATAGAAGTGAAAAAATGAGTGAAATGTCCACGGCTAAAAAACCCTTTTATCACAGTGCAAAAAGATTATAAAGAAAATACTAATGTCAAGAAACATGTGAAGAGGAAAACTGAATTTTCATAGCAGCATACAATTTACGTACCTATACAAATTTTCAGGTAGGCAAACTTCTACATTGTGATATTTTTCTCTTCTATTACACATCTCAGTTTTCTTATTTCACATTTTACCTGAAGCAAACAGCAGGAAAGATTATCCTCCTCTAACTCTGCAGTACCAACTATCAAACTGCTGCAATGTATTTCTGAATCACAGCCCCCTTTTTTTATGTAAGGAAGAAAATAATCAGAGAGACTAATAAAAATCACTGTCAGTGATGAAATTATTCATTATCTCATTTGTTTTCACTGTGTAGACATATTCTGCAAATGTGCCCATTGTTTCTTGAGTATCATGTTCTTAGTACAAGGAGCTTCAAGTGTTACAGTGCTAGATACTTTTAGAAACAAGACGTTGACATAGTCCTTAGCTGCATAGTCTAAATTTACAGTTAAAAAAAAAAAAGCTGCCATTTAGGAAGATTTAGGAAGAATTTCTTGTCTCTAAAAAGACTTGGTCTCCTGGGTAGTCAGCTCTTTCATTTAGAGATTAACCCTCTATGGCTGCTTAGTGCAGTTTTGACAGCCAAGTCTTTCATCACCTTCAAGCTAGTTCTGTGTAGAACCTCTTAGTTCTTATTAATTATAAAGGATATAAATCAATTTCCTATTACCTGATGGCCATAGAAGAATTCAATGCAAAAGGAAAAAAGGAAAAAGAAAACTTATTTATAAAACAATACATAGTATATTCATGTTCCAAGCAAAACATTGCAAAGACTGAATAACCCTAAGAGAATAAATCTAGGTTGACAGTTACACAGAGTTGAAGTTTTTCACTGCTCCTTTAAAAGTTATATAGCTCTGGCATCACTTTCTTTTTCTTCTCCATATCCCTAAAGAAAAATCCCATCATACTCTCTGTAAACTGACTGTCCTGGTAGGAATGTACACCAAAAAAGAAAGACAATAATCCCTATTGCTAAAAACATGATGTACCTGGACCTCTTCCCTGGTGGTGTGTGGTGGGATAAATGGTAATAACATACATTAGTTCATCTTGACCCTGAGGATTTGTTCTTCAGGGAAGGAGACACGATGGGGAAAGTGTTTATGCTGCAAAAAGGAGCCTGTGTTTGCAGAACAGAGCAGCAGGTGAGAACCTGAGGTAAACAAGGAATGTGGCCTTGGATAGTTGAACTTTTTCTGTCCTTTTTTTCTGTCATTCTGTCAGTACTGGAGAAAAAAAATGTGTGAAACAGTGCTCAAGGATGGTGGGAGGAAAATGCTCACTGATATCTCTGTGAAATAACTGTTTGAATATGAGGCACCTGTCAATTTTATGTTGATGCTTTGAGAAGCAGATTTTGGGAGAGGCATCAGGAAAAGGAAGCATGCTGCAATTGCCTGCAGAGCTTTGTATTTATTTCAGATAAATCAGTTAATTATTTATCAGAGTTATTTATGCCATGGGGTATTTCTTTCAGTGTAAGAATACTAAAGGATGACTGATAAAAGTAAAAAAAATTGAATGCTCACAGAACAGCTCACAGGTACTGTTCTGCCTCCTTCCCAGGGGATTGCTCACACTAACTCTGTGCTTGTGGAGCTGTATCAGCCCGGAACCTAGAGCATCTTAGGCATAGAGATGGATTTACTCTCAGGAAAGGTAAAAAACAGGACTTGAAGTACCCATGAGGTATATTGATATAGCCTCCCTTACAGGCCTGGATAGAGAGAACAACAGAGACACCACAGAGGTAACGTGACAATAACACGGATGTAGATTTTACAATTGCTAGGAAGAAGACTATTGCTTCCAGAAGGCAGTGGCTGGCAGGAGCTACTCTAACTTTTTTTTTTTTTTTTTTTTTTTTTTTTTTTTTTTAACAGAGCTTCTGAAACTAGAAAATAATCCAGTTGCAAGTAATTGCAATGAACAATTTAAAAACTGCTTGCTTTTGTGATCCATGAATTTTGTCCTCTAGGGATCAACAAGGCCCTGTTTTAAGTATCAGTGGAGTAAGGGAGAGACAAGATATAGGAATATTAATATTTAAAAAAAAACCCTCGAGTGTTTACTTTCTGAGCCTTCCTGGCCTTGGATCTATCTGTCTGCACCCTACCCACACCTGGGCATTCAGTCCTAGGTTTTCCTCCCCTTTTCCTTGGTTGTTAATGGAACTGCATCTACCAGTACCAAAGTATCATGGTGAAGGTTCTGGAAAGTATAAGAAATAATTCAAATCTCTGCTCTCCCAAAGCCCATTTCACACCAATTGAATATTTATGTGACCCCAGGAGGAGGTAATTGATGTCATGTTATTCAAGCCGAGTGAAAATTGTTGCTGTGATAAACATTTAATAATTTATATAAAGCAGTGGCTCCCAGAATAGCTTCTATAGGAGAAAATAACCCCATCTGGTAGATAGCAGACACCTAGAATTTGGGAGGTTTACTCTATATGAGACATATTACTCCCACTATCACAGACAGCTATGGCAGCTTCTATATCCTTCAAAAATTCTTGGCCATGACCCAAGAATTTACTAAAGCAAACCATTGGTATGTACATGCCAAAGACATTGGTATACAATACTTAATGCCAAAGGCATTAAGAAATTTTCCTTAGTGTAATTGGGTGTGAGTTACACTCAGCAGAGGGTTTGTGTAAGCATTCTGACAGCACCAGGCTCCAGCAGCTGAGCAGACAAGAGGATGCCCACTGGTAGGGCTGGGGTTGATCCGGGTACCTCTGCTTATAGAAGAAAATTGGCTGGATTGATACCATATGTGGCGCTGAAAGATCAGAAAGGAAGTTAACTAACAAGTTTCAAGTTTTCTGCAATATCTTGGCAAAAACCTCCCTTGCATCTCTCCAAGGCCATTTTTCCTGTAAGCATCTACTAAAAGAATGACACATTTGGAGAGCAAAATAGAATTAAGCTACATTAATGTCATTTGTAGATACAAGCAAAAGTTAATTATGCACTCACTGACATGCAAGCTACTTACATCTTGTAAGGCTGAAGAATTGAGTAAGATCCAAATACACAGGCTTTAGTTTAAAAAGGGTAAGAAAAAAAAGAGTAGAAACTATAGGACATTAAATACTGAAAAGCATTAAAAAGAAGCCAAATACTTAAGAAAATAGGTTGGGAAGCAATGCATATATATATATATATAAATGAAAGGTAAATAATAAGTTTTTCTCATTATCTTGCTCTGATTTTGTTAGTAATAAATTCACTTTGTAGCTCTAAGATGGGCCTGTTTTGCCCCTGGAGTGTTTTCTTCGGGCCATTATCTCAACTCATGGACCCTCTGTTCAATTTTCTCTCCTCTGCCCACCTGTGGCAGGGGAATGTGAGCAAGCAGCTTCCATGGGTGCCTGGCATTTGGCCGATGTCAAACCACAACAAAGCTTTTCCCTTCTCTGGCTTGAAGGAGAAAATATTTCAGCTGCTTTGAGGTGAACTGAAGCCCAGCTGCTAGTCCAAGACCAGAGATGTGGGACCCATGGGAGCAGCGTCACCCCATGCCAGCCCCAAGCCTTGGGGAGCACCTATACACTGAGACAAAAGGCTGGGCATGAAGCAGCAACAAATCATAAAACTGGAATTCAGAAATATGTTTTCTATCTGCATCAGACATCTTCCTGTTCATTTGTGATTAATTAGTAAAATAATCATAATGGCTCACACGATCAAAACCGTAAGATATTCACCTTGGACTATGAAACCCCATCGCTCCATGGTGTAAACAGCTATGTTTTGTTTAGCCAGAGACACTACAGACATTTTTATTAATTCAGAACAGCACTTGCTGAAATTGTGATAATATAAATTGAAGTTCATGTGATCTCATTTGTAAAATAGTGTTAAGCAAGTACTACACACCAAATATTATCAGCAAAAAACCTGTCAAAGCTGTAATTGTTAGTAGATAACAGCTACAGGTTATTTTGTAGTAGATCTTGACTTTCATTTTTTTTTTCCTCTGCACATAACTGATGTTCCTCCCAAACATATTTACAGATTTTAATGATAATGGCAGAGATAAATATTTACATATCTTCTCAAAGGCAACATGTACAGGAATTTGCAAGTCATCATGACAGCAAATTATCAACAATACCAGATGGCAGATGATTTCTTTAATGATTTCCATTCCAAAAATCCATTGGAGGATTTAAATACATTTGGACATTGTTTGTAGCAAAATATATTTTCACCCCAAGTATTCTTATTCCAATTCATTCCTCTCCAGATGGGAAGTTCCAGCCCAGCAGAGGACTTTGTCCTTGTGACACAGTGCTACTGGAGCACCAAATGGCTGGTGCTCTGGGACAGTGGCTTTGACAGGCAAGGACCTGTGTGTTTGCAGCCACAGCAGAAGTGGGTTTGTAAGTTTGGGCTTCAAGGTGGCAAGAAGAAACCGGTGCCCTCATAAAATTACCTATGCATTCTACATGCTGTGTAAGAAAGCATGTAATTTTTCTGAGAAATTTCCTAGACAGTTTGCAACCTCAAGGTTTAAAAGGTTAACATGGGTTAACAAATTACATAAACAGTTAATTGTATTCAATTCCTCTCCTCAAGAGCTAAACACAGAAGAGCTTCTGTTTATCTGAAAAGTAGAGACAGCATTTTATCAACTGTTGACATACCTGCTCTTTGAAATATGACATCTATCAAGACAAGTCAAGCTACCCCCCAGCAAGAACAATTCTTATTTGTTCCATTCTGGCATCTGGGCCAGGAAGAACTTGAGGAAGACACTTTTTCAACTAGTTCCACCATTTGTTCCTTCAGGCTATTTCCCCATTGACTCCAGAAACCTGAAAATAGTTGGTGACATCTGCTCAAGGTCCCTCCTGGGATGAGGACTAGAGCAGTAGCTGGGGTGTTGTTCAGTCAGCCTTTCTTATGCCACTTTCATGTTTCCAAAGCAAGAGAAGAGAGAAAGCCAAAAGAACAATCTCAAGGTAGTCTATAAATAAAGTAACAACCTTCAACTTAACTCCTCTTTCAAAAATACTATTAAAAACAAAACAACTCACCAAAACCACACAGCAGCAAGCAGAAAGACATTGTAATTCACATGATATGAAACAAATACAGAACTTAAAGGCACAGGTGCAAAAGAATAAGCTTTAACTGCCTTGCACATCACTGGACAGGGAAAAGTGTTAGTAAAAATAGTGAAAAATGCTTTTCTGATACCCAAAATATTTCCAAAGACAATTTAGTTTTCAATAAAGAAAATCAATCATGCTCCACCAGAAGTTCTTAAGTGCCTTTAAAATTTTGAAAATACTTGCATATTGCTTCATGAGACATACTTGTCTGCAGTTCAATTTAATTGCAAACATATTTGGGGAATTATGGCTTTGTACAGGAAGACTGTTGCACAGAAAAGAACAATGGAATTCACTTTTATGTAACAAATGCAATATTAAAAGTTACAGATCTGTACACTTAATTGTAACCTAAAGGCCAAGTTTTAAAATTGCAACTTGTTCTGAACAATAGAACTGAGTGCTCATGATGACTGGGCACCTTAAAATACCATTTTTGCCACTAAGAAAACATTGAAAAGACAAAAGACAGCATAAAAAGTAAAAGATAACTTTTAACATTTTATCAATTGATTATTTAATCAAGTTACATGAAGCAGGAAAGCAATTATTGCAATAAATACATTACTTAATAAAGCACTTCTTTCTCCTTTTAGAAATCAAACTCCTCAATCCCAGAAAAATTTCAGCCAGCAAAGAATTGTAGGCAAGATTCTGTCTTTTTCCATGTCCTTATAAACCACAATCAGTTTAACAGTGACTTAAATTGCCATTTAGTCAAGGAATACCAGAACTGTGGCCTGGACTTGTCTTGATAAGCCTAGAACTTGGTCATTTTTTAGACCTCACAAAAAAAAAACCCAAACCTCTATTAGATTCCACTTGGCTTAGATATCACATACTCCAAACTTGAAACTCGTTGTCCAAAGATTTCAAGGAAGCACAGGCTGAGCTTTTGTTTCTTACAACACTCATACAAATAAATGAATCAGTGATTCTGCAAACACAGATGTAAAAAAAAACAAAGCACATTTTACCTATTGATCTGTACAGTCACACATCCAGGTACAAATCTCCCATCAGGTAAATTAGAAAGGGAGTCAGCTTATTGATAGAATAATGTACAAGACAAAGAAATTAGCCATGAAGCTATGCCTAATGATCAAATTTATGTTCTGCAGAAAGATTGCATGGTAAGAAGAGAGGCTCAAGTTCTCAGAACCACTAGGTTAACACAGTAATTTCTAGTAAATTGAATCAAAGAGGTCTTCCAACATCCAAAAAAGGAAACAAAAAAAAAAATCTGAATATATTTCATTATCTAAGTAACACAAAGCTAATTTATTTTTAGTGATTGATTCCAGAGTCCATCAGTGCCTCACTTGATAGCACATGCACATGCCAGGATCATATCTTTATAGAAACTGTTGAATCATGTTTTCAGTGTTGGAGATGGGCTTCCTCACCATCTATAGATAGTAACCTTTCCACCATTTTCCAGCTTTTGTCCTAAAAATTCCATGTGGAGCTGCCAAGTTCAGACAAGGCAAATTCTGCTTTCTTCCTGAGTAAATTCACTACAGTTTTATAAGGGTGTTTCTTAGTGTGGAACTGTGTTTTGGATTCACTCTGAAAACAGGGTTGACAATGTGGAGATGTTTTCATTATAGCTGAGCAGTCCTCACACAGTGTAAATGACTTTTCTGCTGCTCCCTCTGCCCCAGTAGAGTAGGCTGGGGGCACACAAGGAATGGGGAAGGCACACAGCAAGGACTGCTCACCCCAACTGACCCAGAGATATCCCACATTGCATGGTATCATGCTTAGTATATAAAGCAGGGAAAAGAAGAAATGGGGAACATTTAGAATGATGACATTTGATACAACCCTGCTTTCCGAGAGATGGCTGACCACCTGCCCATGGGAAGTGGTGAATGAATTCCTTTTTTCGCTTTTCTTGTGTTCACTGCTTTTGCTTTACCTATTAAATTGTCTTTATCTCAACCCTCGAATTTTCATCCTTTGGGTTTTCTCCCCCATCCCACTGGTGGGGAAGTGAGCCAATGGCTCCAAGGTATTTAGTTGCCTGCAGAGATTAAACCACAACAAGAAAAAGAAATATTAAAAAGCTAACTTTTGCTCCAATTTTTACTTCTAAATAAAGCAGAGACAGAAACCACCTCTATAACTTCATCTGACATGCAACTGTAAGACTACGATTTCTATGTTGAGAAAATACTGGAAACTCCAGTCTCAATAATGGCAACATCTGATTTTTTGATTAAAAGTTTTACATCCTAGGTTTGGGTATACCCTCCCAAACTGCCAATTACTCTGCCTCTGATTCTAGTACCCAAAATCATGCCAAAGAATGTGCAGTGAGAAGGCACTTTGTAATTATCAGTATGTACTGCAAGAAGTACAAGAACTAAACCTTTAAGATATAAAGATCATCAAAAAGGAATTGCAAAATTACAAATATTAACAGATGATTGCAAACTGAATACAGTACCTCCACAATTATATTTTTCCTCTTTTAAATGTGAAAATAGTAACAAACATTGAGCTTATTGGTAGCCCTGAAACACAATGAAAGGGGCCAAATGGGAAAGGCTGAAGAGTAAACAAGGAAGACAAAACTTAAGGTTCCGTTGTTTTCTAGCCCAAGTTAGCACAAAGCCTTATAGTTTCTGTGGAAACTCATCCATTTGGCACCACAAGAAAAAGTTGCCGTCTCAAAATGAGAAACAAGTCAGAGTACTAAAAAAGTGGTGAAATAAATGTCAAGGTACTGAAAGCAACCAAAAGCTAAACTACTGGTTTTAAGGAAGAAACCAAAGATGTGTGTTTGAAATATATTATACTTACAAATAATTATCACTTCAAAGTGGAAAGAAATGAGAAAACTGATTTTAAAAACCAAACAAAAACAAAACCACAAACAAACAAAAAAAACACCAAAAACCAGAAAACCACCATGAAATGTGAAGTGAAATTCTCAAATGAGATTAAACCAAAATGTTGATGGGCAGATGAGGCAAGTTACTTTAGTGCAAAGGCCAGGAAAAATTTAGGAATTTGAATAGAGAGGAAGATTGTTTCAAGTGCTTTATAATGAGTACAACAAAAGGAAGAGGATAATATTTTCTTGTTGTGAAGAAAAATGAGAGCAACAGACCTTGTTAAACTCTGAAAAATATGAGATATACAGAAAGAAAGGGGTCAACACTGGCGACAAAATGGGAAAACAAGATTATGTCAAATTCCTAATGTTAGTTATTAGGGTTTTCAGGGATAATCATAAGATGATCCGTTCTAGAGAGTCTTTTTTTTCCTCCCAGACTCATTTTGCACCCTTTACCCCAAGCTGGAGCTAGGTGAAGGCAGTGGTGTGGGAGCATCTACCTCCAGTGACTAAATTCTGCATTTTCCCCAAGCTGAGTGACGTAACTCTTGCAGTGCTTCAGTGCTGCTAAGTTGGATAAATTGGTAGGATACCTTTGAAAACAGAAACCTGGAAACCTGACCAACATGCTTGCCTGTTTTCCTTTCCTCTGAAATAGTGGATACTGATTATTGCCTCTACAGGATATCAAACAAGTGATTTTGACCTGAGTCTGTATAGGAATTCCTTTGGGTTATGAAGGGCAGAAGAACATAACAGTTCCCTCCCAGACCTCCCCATTATCTGTGCTTTGCTTTTCCCAGAAAAGCAAAGGAGCTCAGAAGGAAAGCATATGGAAATCAAAATTAGAACAGCAGAAAACAAAATTTTATAAAAATAAAAGGCACCATATTTAATTCTACTGTAACAAACACTATTAACAGAAAAACATGCAAAAAATGTGTTGTATTAAACTCTGAATTTTGAGGATGACAAGATGTCTATAAATAAAGAAAAACTATTTGTACTTGTTTGAATGGCCCTCACAATTTCCTTCCTGAGGTAAGTGAAGAAGTCAGTTATATCCTGTGTGAAAACTATGTATAAACTGTGCTCTTCCAGAAAGGAAGAAAAAATATTAACCCCCCTGAGCATTTGTTACATCATTTAGTTAAATTAACCAGAGGACAAGGCAAAATCACTCTCAAGAAGAATAAGATGTCAACATTTGGAATAAACTTAATTCAACTTATTTTGATTACCTATGATGTGAGAAGAGTTATGTTCTCTTTAGGTTTGTATTAAGAAAACTAAAAAGAGTGCATAAACATAGAGAGTTTGTTATTCCTAACTAGAGTATTGAATTACTCCAATTTCTGTCTAGTTTTGACAGAAGTTTTAGCCAATTGACGTGAGCAGCAGAACTAGGTGTTCTATAGAGTCTCAAAGAGCAGGAAACCCAACCATCATAACAAATTAATGTTCTATTTCCATTGCTTTTTATTTTATGGGAGAAAACTTCCAAAGTTTTCTCCCATAAAACAGAGTTAATGGATTTTTCAAGACAGACATTTCTAAGAAATACATAGGTCAATATAATTTGATTTATATACTTCAGTAACTGCCTTTCTAAAAGACTGGCTTTATTAAATCCAGTCTTTATTCTGTCAAAGTGGTATTGAGTTAAAAAAAAACATTTTGCCTTGCCAAAGTTGACAGGGCAAGAACCTCGATCAATTTAGTATTTTTCTCTTTAAACCAAGCTTACAGAGCTTGCCTCAGATCATAGAAGAGAAAGCATGCAGACCTTGTACATCTCATCCTTGGACAAAAAGAGAATCAAGCAGTAAGAACACAGATTATGGCAACATGAGATTTTGGCAGTGGTTCAGTTAAATAATTCATTAGTTCCCTCATTCAGGTTGAGCACAATATTTTTTAGGTGAAAGAAAGATTGAGTAAACTAATATTTCTACAAGGGTGTTTTCCTTGGATATTTTTTGAGTGTCAAAATCAAAATATTTAGAAAATAAAAAAAGCAAAGGTGTACCAAATAACATGAGAAGAAGATTAAATGTGGACTGACTAAAGTTATTTTAGTGATTTCATTAATTTCTGATATTTAGTTCTTTCTCAATGCCTAGGGAAAGCAAAAATCAGTTTTGACTCTTACTCATGGTCCCAGTGCCATGCCCACTATGACTGGCCTATTATTATCAGGAAAAGAATGGGAGGAAAACAAATTAAGGAAAAGAACAGTTAATGTACCTACCAGAAGAAGACTTTGCTAACGAGAGAATTTAATTTCTACAAGGAAGCAATAGAAAAAAAGTTTTCTCAAGATATTGAGAAAAGATATATAAAGATATATAAAGATATTCAAGAAGGCACTGTTGAAATTAGCATATATTTCAGTACAGGGGTAGGACAAACAGGTCATCTTCAACATACATCATTAAGTGCTTTTGAATTAAATTTGGTAAACAATTTACTACCTTTTTTGTTAACAATACCTTTAAATAATTAATATTGGCATCTGGCTACAATCTGAGTTTACAGAAAGCCCATTGCGTATAGCAGCAGAATAAGGAGAACTACTGCTTACTTAAAAGATTTACAATACATAATGTAATTTAGGGTGCTATTTTGAAGTGCTATCTGTGGCAAGCACATTTCTCTCCCTCTCAGGATTTTTCATAGAGGTGCACAGAGAAAAATGAAAGAGAAAAAAATTTCTATTTCTGCTCCTTGTTTTTCTCATGTGGAATGTATTTGGAGAATTGTTTACCTGGAGTGAGTGCTTGATTGGATTCTGGTGAGGATTGTTTGAGCCTGATGGCCAATCCAACCCACCTGGGGCTGGACTCTCACGAGATGTGTTAGAGTTAGAGAAAGCAGTATGTAGTTCTAGTATCCTCCTTTTATATAGTATATTAATGTATTTTAGCATAGTTATAGTAAATAAATAATTCAGCCTTCTGAATTGAGTCAGACATCGTCATTTCTTCCCATTGGGTTTGCCTGCATTTACAATAGCTATCTATTTTATTTTCATACACAAAAGAATACATGCATTTTAGAAATAGTAATCCTAAACATTCAATTCTTCAAAACAGAATCCTGAGGTTACTTGATTCCAAAAACTATAGAGCCAGATAGTCTAGCCATAATTGTCTTACCACAAGAAGTGGATGTAGTTGGATCTAAGTGATTTCAGCATGCCCTCCCTCTTCTATCCCAATGGCAGGAGCATAAAAATGAGAGAGAGCTAAATCATTACAAATACTTTTGCATAAATAGATATATAAGTCCTCAAGATAGCATTCCGAATTTCTTTTACCAGCAAAACAGCACACTTTGGGACAGACATTAATAGGCAGCCAAATCCTTTCCTCACCATATACTTTTGGAAAAAGACACTTGGACACTTGTGTCTTCCAGAACCACTCAGAACTTTCTATTTATAAAATTCAGCTGCCTGCACAGATAACGCCATATAATACTCTCTCTCCCATGATGTCCTTTCTAAATTTTACTAAACTTGTGTTTTCAGGAAGAAAAATAATTTTTTTTATTTGTTTACTGTTTTGGTTTTTAAAATTGGATTAATGTAGATAATATTACAATGCTGATGCAAATATCACAAGGGTTTAAAAAGTCTGCCAGAGTTTCTATAGATTTTTGGTGGTATAATAATAAACAACCCATAGTTGGGGTTTCTAACACCGCAAGAAGTAACTTATATACAATGTACTAAATGACATCATTTATTTCCTGACTGCATATTGTCTAGACACATTCTAGGTCAGAATCTACAGTTAATTCAGTTTTCAAACATGAAATACAACTGTATTCTGCATCACCAGAGCAGCATTCTTTACTTACCAAAGTTATCAATTCATGGCCATCAGTCCATTCTACTTATGATGCTCACAGGTATCAGACTTGTTTTTTTTTTAAACATGTTGTTACAATTGCATATAGACACATAATTCAAGACTTGTAAGAAACCTGAAATTCCTCAGTGACCTCCCCATCTACCCTGAATCAGTTTGCATCTTCTAATATACTGGAGACCTTCTTATCAATTTATGCTAATTATTCAAGTAAAAAGGACTTAAGCACACAGATAAGATACAAGTATTTCACTGTTGTGTTCAGGCTTTGCAAGCGTAAGACACACTGTGCCACAGGAAGAGTGCTCAAACTTCCATTTTTTCACTGTTGCTACCAAGTCTGCACTCATCTGTTTTGCAAGAATTGATCTCACATTTCAAATCAAGGAAAGTTTGACCTTTGAGGTCAGCATATTCTTTACATAGACATACTTCTGTTGCTACTGAGATAGCTTAGGAAATAAAATCCACTATTACAAGGCATTAGTGTCTTGGAGTCTGCTGAACAACCCCATTCTCCATTTAAGGTAAATAGCCCATTAAATGAAGGAAGTGCACAGGAGAGAAATTTTGCCTCTAGGAAAAGTTGAATTTTTGTGTTCAGTTTAGTTTCCATTTATCCATGCCATGTAAGAATGGAAGTCATGACTCCCAGGGCAGAGGTGAATGCCTCAGTGTGTTAGTTCTCTCTGCCAAGTCTGAATTGTTCTTTAGATATAGGCTCATTTTGCATATTATTAATGAAATTCTAGTTCAGAGGGTAGTGCCAAAGAGTGATAGTCCTTCCATGAGTTGTAGCTCATGGTACATCTTTTCTCCATCCCTGTGTGAACGAATACTCTCTTCCTCCCCCGTTCTCTTCGCTTGCATTCACCATAGAACATGCCCCGAAAAACCCATCAATGAAAGAACCACATTAAAGGCAAATCCAAGTCGGTGTTTTTCTAACCTTGTACCATTCTGCTAAAAGTCACAGTCAAACCATGTGATTTCATGCATTTGTAATTTTAGGACAGTTAGAGTGCTGCACTCTGACTTAGCCAATGAACCATTGTTAGGCCAAGTGCTTTCAGTCTCTTCTAGACTAATAAGAGCTGAAGTGGAAAAGCAAATATCAGAGATAATAGGGTTTAAATCTGCACGAATATTTACATCTGCAATATTCAGATAAACTTTTCTGGTGAGAGCAAATAGACCAGGTCTTGCAAGAAATTCTGCTCTCACCAATACAGCAGAGAAACGGCTCTGTATTAGGGACAGCCTGCTTTCCATTGGTGAAGATAAACTGCTGTGGCTGTGACACTTGCATTCAATATATTGTATTAAAGATTATTTGAAGCATAAGTAACTTAAAAATCAAGATAAGCTTGATTCTTTAAAGATTGCATGACATCTTTAAAATGTCAGTCCCTACCAGTCCCACATTATCTGCCATGTCTAAAGTGTCACTGCTCCATTCAAGCTTTCACCCATGGAATCTCTGATCTGTTCCTGGGGCATTCATCAACTGATCTTGGTTATGCATTTCCTTCCTTAAACCAATGTCTCAGTATTTTTCTGCAAGTGATAAACCCCTAAAGATTTCAATAAGGCTCTACATTGAAAAAAAAAAATTCTGTTCTCTCTACTCGGAACTTACCAATACTTTAGATTTTTTTTCTTCTTTTGTTATTAATCTGCAGTGTATTTTGGTGTATGTGCAATGTATTTTGATGTATGTGCAGGTCACAAGAAAGAGACCTCAGGACTGGTACTTGCATCAGAATTGAAAATAAAACAAAATAAAAATACGGTTAATATTTTTCTGTCTCAGTAACATTTCCTGAACATCAGAGTGTATTTCAGGATACCACTTTACCTTTGCCAGTGTTCACGTTTTGTAAGTCTTATGTTTAAGAGGCAACACATCAGTAGTATGTGGAAAGCTTTTAAGTGAAATCTCTCTGTATTGAATCCTGTGCTTTAGATACCAAAAGAATTATATGACAAGCACTGCATAATAAATTTTAAACTATAACCTCTCAAAAGAACCAATATTGTGGACAACAAATTGAACAGAAGAACAAGGAAGTGCTCTCTATTACTGCTTTTCTGTAGGTTAACACTGAGTACTCACTGTTTGCATAGCTTACATACCTCTTCCTATCATTTCTTGGTGATATGAACAATTTTATGCGAGTCCCTTCAAAGTTATTTTCAAAAAAAACCAGTTTAAAATCTAAAGTTGGCTGACAGTAAATATAGAGATTCCCAAGGCTGCAGCTGTGGAAGTGCAGTCCCCTGGGGCAGAGAAGCCAAACCTCAGGGCAGCACTCAGATATAGGATGTTGAGTTCCCTGGAGGCAATTTCTGTCAATTGCCATAGCTTGAATTTTTTTTCTGCCTGAAAAACAGCATTGTTGGTAAATAGCCTACTCAAAGAAATAAGGTCCATCATTGTAGCATAAGCAAGAGCTCATTATTTTTATCAATAGCCATGGCTGAACAAGCAGCAGTACCTTTTAGGAAAAGGCATGTGGAAGCCAAACAGGGCTTGTTTACACTTCTCCATCCAGACTTTAACCAACACAGCAGACACTAGAAACTACAAAGGGCTTGCCTAAAGACTGGCAAAATAAGTATACAAGGAAATCTTTAGAAGGCAAAAAAATGAGATGGCATTTCCTTTAAGTGATCTTTCATAACACCCCAAAACACCAAGACAATGTATCAGTATTCATTTGATTCTGCTCATGATACAAAAATATAAACCAAGAAAATATCCATACTCAGACGAAACATTTATCAGAGATGTTTGTTAGCACTGTTTCTGCTTCAGGAATATTAAACAGTGTTTGCAATAAATACTCACAAGACAAAATCCTTTTTAAAAGAAAACAATATTTTTCCCTGAATGGAAGAATCAAATAAGGAAGTGTGGTTTTTATCACCTCCTTTGTGCAGAATTCTGAGCAACAGTATATTGCTTGTACTGGAAGTTCAAATATTAAATTTAAATTAATATTAAATTTAATTTAATATTTAATTATTTATCAACAAGATAGGCTAAAAAGGTTTGTTTGTCATTTAAGGAATATAGTTCAGCAAATCACTTAGCACATGCACAAGTTCTTTAGTGACACTTGTAGGGGAAGGAGAGATATTTTAAAAATTATGTAATAAGATCCCAGAGGAACAGACAGACACCTAATTCCCGACCTTACAAACCCTGCTGACATACAAGAGAAAATTTCGGAAGTGCATCGACTATGAAAATTCTGTTTTACAAAAGTTACTGAAGGCTTTAGAGAAAGAGAAGTTAGATAATTTCTATTAGGGAAAGCACAAGCCATCTGCTTTTCTTGCAAAGGAAGGATTCCAACCATTTGACAATTTTAATGTGTAAGAACTGAATTTATAAGCAGAAAATGTTCCAAACACTTGTTGCAAAGTTGAAAATATTGTTTTGATTTATTTGATTCATATCCTCAATCTGCTTCAGCCAATCTCCTAGGTGCAGACTTGCACTGCACTTCAGTTGTCCTATTACAGGATATAGAGTGTCAATTACATTCAGATATTCTCCACTTGCCAAGTCTGTGTTTTGTCTGGGCAAGTTGAAAACATGATGAAAACCAAATTATTCTTTAGGAGTTGTGAAAGTCATAGTATGTACAAAGTCCTAAAGAAATCAGAGTAGCCATTCCCAGAAGGGGTTTCCTATGTGAGGAACTATCCAATACTTAAAAAGACTTGTGGGGATTAACTGAGATTCCATTAGTTACCTGTAGATGTGTCCCTGTGTTTATATTAGACAACCCAAGGCAGCTACAGTCTGTATTTTTATGACTATGAATTTTTGGAAAAATATAAATTTCACTATGCTCATAAAAATTGACATTTTTGTGGACATATTCTACCTATACACATCACCTGCCCAATATAAAAACAAGCAATATGAATTTCCCTCCTTACATATGACAGACAAAAAACCCAGAAAAAAACAAAGAGCCCCAGTGACAGTCACTAGAGAGCACACACACCTTACAGAAATACTCTGCAAAGTTTCCTCTAAGAGCAGCAGCTCAGGCTGCTTTAACTTAAAAGCTGTATCATGGAAAGCTCATTTTCCTGCAATGCCAAGGTAACAGGCTTGTGAACCACGTCTGCCATGTGCTAGAGGGTCCAGGAGACACAGATTTTTTTTAAAAAATCATTTGTTTCCACCCTTTATCTGAACTAAAATTAATTTCTCTAATGCTTGCATGCCAGCAACAATTCCTATGTTTTCCTTGTTGGGTCTTAGAGTTTAATTGCCACATGTTACATGAGTGAATAGGCACAGATTTGAGAAAATAAGTAATATAAATGCATGCTTACCAGCTGGTGCAGAACATGAGCAGTGAAGTTGAAAACCATGATGGTAATCAAAACATGACTGACTGAATTTGCCTTGCTTAAAATCCAGCTTGGAATCCATTTTGCTCTCAGTCTCATCTGATGAAATCTTATCCAGTTCAATTGCAACAGCTGACATTTTAATAGCTTCAGTAGGCATCAAATTAAAGGAAAAAAATGAATAAAAGGAGAAGCAAGTTTTAGTTCAGCTTGCCCAATCTTGCAGTCCAAAGAAAACTTCGTATCACAAAGGAAAAAAAATCAAAAATCCAGATTGTAACAGTGCAGAAAGCTCAGCTTCTTTGTTGTTGCTATTGTTAAATAAATAAGTCAATGACAGAGAAACTCTATTTCCACAAAGCTGTTCTTCCAGCTCTGGAGCATCTGATAAATATTGCAGCTTGTTTCTAAAATTGAAAACTACTACTTTAAAAATTCTTCTGTTCTTGCAGTGACAACCACGTTATGAATAGCTGGCAGAAAAATAGCCAGGATAAGCAGATACATTTGTATGCCTGCTAAACTGGGGACTTCCTAACTGTAAGAGTCTGAGATTTTGTTCCCCAGCTGGGAGGGGCCAATACCAATGGGAGTGAGTGCATCCCAACCCATCCTGGCACCTGGGCCTTGTCACTTGTGCCACAAGTGCCTTTCCTCAGTGAACACCCAAGTCATTGCATGGCATGTGCATAGGAGGATAAATTACCAAAAGCTATATAATTCCTTGAAAACAAGCAAGAAATGCATCACACTTTCTCTGCTTATTATTTCAGAGCATTGAGTATAAAAATGTGTCTAAGAAAATATTAAGTAAGAGTAATATTAAGGAAAGTGGTTTAATCTTTCAAACTTTTTTATTATTACTTTTGTTTCCTTAAATGCAACTAAAACTCCACACGACTGAAGACATGAAAGTGATCTGTCTCTTTCTAACCTGTCCCAGTAGAGTGTGAGCACTCTGAAGTGCCAGAGGAGTCATCCACCTGGAGATGCTGGGGCGTGGCGGAGCAGCAGGCAGGGGCAAAGAGATGCTCCAGGGGAGGGCACACTGTACTCAGAGGCCTGGAAGCACACTGCCAGCTCCTAAATCTCTCAAGAATAGCAGGGGACATAAAGCGTGAATTAGTTCTTGAAACAGACCTCACGAGAAACATTGCCAGGCCTGAGCTACAGGAAAGCTGATGTGCAGTTGGCCAGCCATTTCTTATTTTCTCTTTGCACAGTGAGAAAGAGAAGAAAACAATGCAAAGAAAAGATCTATGCAGCCGTGCAGCTTTTACTAAACATTCAATCCAAAATCCTAAACTCCACTTGAAAAACATTGAAACATAAGGTTTAATCATAAGTCAGGTTTTAAACTGAGCTGCTGATGGTGCTATCCTAAATAGTCTCAATGCAAGCATGGAGCAGGTGGAGGTTCCATGTGCTTGCAGTAGAAACATATCCTCAAACAGGACCCAGTTATATTTACAAAGAAATAAATAGATTATTTACCAGTGGGATATTTCTTTAAATATTTAGGTTAAGGGAATGTCTATGAGATAATATCTAGATGGGACATGATTGCAGGTAGGAACACAATTGAGGCAAAATGGCTAATTCTAATAAGTAGAAAAACATGGAAATAGGACTGTAAAAATCAGCCAGAGGGAAAGCTTTCCAAGGAGACCAGAAATATGTGACAGTTTTGCTTTCAATTCACTTCAATCAATGCACATCAGGGGTAGGAAAAGCTTGATGCAAGTGTCACAACACAAAACAAAATTTTAGAAAGGATTACATAACAGGAAAAACAAGTGTGGTTTTTGGAAGGCAAACCCAGCATGGCTTACACCGAGAAAGGGAAAAGGCAAAAATATCAGACAAAAAACATTGCATCTTTTTTTAAAAATAGCTCTCCATTCCAGTTCCTCTTACACATGTAAAATCTACTCGTGTCATTTATGCTGGCTGAAGTAATCTTAGTTTGTTTTCTGAAATAAAGTTCCCCATATGAAAACGTTGGCTGCCAAATTTTTCAGAAATTTTACAGGTGGAAACAGCCCTATCAATTTATTAAAAAAAAAAAAAAATCCATAGCTTAAATTGCACTTCCCAGCTTATAAAAAATTTAAAAGATATATTTTACATGGAGGTGCTACATAAATGAGTCCAGTGTAGTAAAACTAGTAAAGAAATAAGCAGCTTAATCCTCTAAAGGCAGAACACCTCAAATGCTCAGAGGGTGGATCATTTCTTCATTATTCAGTGTCCCAAAACTTTATCTTAGCTTTTGCTGGATTCTTGTAACTTTTCCTGGATACGTAAGTAATTTCATTTCCTGTACAAACCTTTACCTGAAGGGTTTGTGTTTCTCCAGTAAAATTTATGTCAGTGTGATTGAATTATTTTTTTTCTCATTACCACGCTGCTGTTAAGTTTCCCATGTAACTCTGAATATGTAAATCAGTCAAGAGCAGTCTGTGACTGTCACACCCAGATCACTCCCACCTAGGGCTAAACCAAGGTTGTTTTGCTCTGCATAGGTATGAAGGAGAAAATTCCACCCAAATATTATCAAGAGGTAAAAAAACACACAAAAGTTTACTGGAAAACTATAGGAAATTAAGGAAAATTGTCAAAAGAGTAAATACAACATAACATCACATATCACAGCACAGACTTCAGCCCACTGAACACAGAAAACCTTTAAACTCATTTGATGTCATGTTCCCTGAGAAGAGTTAGAAGAACAAAGGGATAAAAACAGAAAAGCGGGAAATTTTTTGCAGCTAATTTTGGCATGCTGTTTCCATTAACCTGAGTAGGAAATACAGGCAAATTAAATACTCCCCTTGGGCTACACAGGGAATGTTCCTGCCACTACTGGCTCAGCTCCATCTACCACAAAAGCTGGAGTAGGAGAGCTGGATAAAGTGTGTCAGGGAACTTGTGCACACCACAAAAACCTAAATCAGAAGGTGCAAGGGTCTGCTGCTCAAGGCTAGAGAGCCCAGGGTGAGATGCTGTTATTCAGAACCTGATGTTCCACTTGCACTTCTAGCATGGATACCTGGAGGTTGGAAAGCCTTGGAAATCCAAGAGATGTTGTGGAGCAGCAGGAGAGGCACGCAGGCAGTGCTCCCTGCATCCCCTCAGCTCCTAACACCAGGGCAATGTAGGACTGCACAGATGAACTCACACGGTTCTGTGCTACTCACCCCTTGGAAACAAAAACTGAGACTTCTGACTTTGCAGTCCAATTGCTCACCATTATTTAACCAGTCTGCACACAGTAACTGTTGAGTCAGTTATTATGATGAGTCACAGGCTGGTGTGCTCACCAGTTCAAACAGTGACACTGAAGGAGACAGTCTTCCTCATGCTGTAAGGTACTGATATCCAACATGAGAATGCAAAGGAAAATGGCTCCTAAACTTCAAGGGTTAAAATAGAAGAAAATAAATCCATGATTTTTCAGTAAGTATGAGACACTTTTCAACAATAACTGTTTCTCATAATAGTAATCAGTTAAGTGACTCGTTTCAAATGTTTGGTTTAATAAACCAAAAAATCAAGAATTTGCTATAGCAATACTAAGATTTTTTTATAGTGAGCTGTATTACTAATTGAGTAAAAAAAAAAAAATTACACTTGACCTTTCCACAGTTGCAGAACTACCATAAGAACTGAGAAAAGCCTTTTTAAAGTAAGAACTTTTGAAACTATTTGTTTCCAAGTTAGAGAAACCAGCTGAACAGCTGTAGACATAGGACATGATTACATAGGAGTAATCATAAAATCATAGAATAGCCTGGGTTGGAAGGGAACCATCTAGTCCCAATGCCCTTGCCATGTATAGGGATACCTTTCACTAGACCAGGCTGTGCAGAGCTCCATCCAACCCTGATCTTCAACACTTCCATGGATGAGACAGCCTCAAATTCTCTGGGCAGCATAGTCCAGTGTCTCACCACCCTCTAAGTAAAGAATTCCTTCCACATATCTAACCTAAACCTACTCTCTTCTCAGCTGGAAGCCTTTCATCCTTGTTCTGTCACTTCATATTCTTGCAAAACATCCCATCTTCCCTGTAGGTTCCCTTCAGGTTCTGGGAGGCTGCAATTGGGTCACCCCAAAGCCTTCTCTAATACAGGCTGGAAAAAAAACAATTCTCTCAGCCTTTCAATTAGGCCCTAAAACCAGAGATTTCACCTGAATAATAAGGGCATTTAGGTTTTGATGCCATGCCCCTTATGTTAATTTGTCACCCCATATTCTCTGCCAGCAAAAAATTACCAGCCAGTCCTAGGAGGCTGACAGAAGGGAACTTCATGAATAGGAAAAATAAATAAAACATATTATTTCCTGTTTCCACTGGACACGAGCTTTATATAATTATCCCCACAGTTAGTACTGACTGGGCAATTATCCTGACAAACAGTGGCTCATTGATGGCAGTCAGATAAAGGCATCTCAGCAGCTCCTTTGCCAGGCCACTGCAGCAGAGCCCCTCTGAATTCCTCAGTCCTGGCTGCCATCCCAGCACCATCCACCATCCAACAAGGGCTGCACAGTCATGGGGGAGCAGCTAGGGAAACATTATTCCTAACCTGTCAGCACTTAATAGCACAAACATTTTTTCCTTACCACAAAAGGACTTGAAAATCTGGAGGGAAGAGTGTGCACAGACAATGTACAACAGAACAGACTGGCTGGGGAGAGCAGTTTTGCTTTCCATCCTTCTGAAATGTTTCCATTAGATTTTCACCTCCTTCATCCAAAAATAGCATTTCAGCAGTGGAATGGAAAAAAGAGAAAGTATAAAAATTGGAATCTCAAAAGACTTTTTTTCTCTTAACCCCAAACCCATATAGCAGGAGTCTCAGCGAGCTGAATCTTTCTTGGCAACAATTCCATTTCAGTGAATTTACTCATTTTGTCAGGAGAATTGTGAACAAACACAGTCCATAGTTCACACAAACCAAAGGAATAGCACAGCAGTGCTACTCCTGTGACTGTTTCCAGCAGTCAGGACTGGCACCAGGCTCTGCAGAGGCACTGCTCCATCTCCTGTCAGGCCAGACCCAAACAAAGCCTGAGCCACAAAAGGTGATCACTCTGACAACCACGTGGGATATTGCACAAATCCTGAGATCTGCCCAACCTGCACAGCCATAAAACACAATTCACAGAAATTAAATTAGTTATTCCAAACACTGACATTGCCTGTTTCAGAGGCAGGTGAAGGCTGTTCTGAAGCACACTGGTGCCTGCCGGTCACCTCTTAACCCAGGATTTCCAAGACACCAGAAGCTGAGATTTGTGTCATAGTCTGGTCAATTGTATTTAGCTTTAATGTTTTCTCTCTTGCACAAAGAAAAAGGATATTCCTCTTATTATCTGAACACAAATCAAAACATGACTGTGACTGTAGAACATCTCACACTGTATCTTAAAATAGGTACTACTTTAGGTACTTAAAACCCAGAATCTTTAGACACAGATTCAACATCTACAGCAGCACTGACCTTTAAAATCCCCAGTACTGAAATATTCCAAACATTGTCTTTATATCAATACCTACAATCAGTGTCTTGAAGGAAATCAGAGCTGTAAATATCTATTGATTATCCAAATTCCAGATTTCCTAAGGTAAGTGAACTGCACTGTGAGAGCTGGTGCTGTTCAATTGTAGACAATGCTTATTCCAGCCAGAGTAATTTCACTGCCTTACTGAGGCATAAGTAAAAACTCCAGCAAAACAACTTCATGCCTCAACCAAATTAAAAAAGAGACAAATTCTCAGTTTAGTGGACCTGAGTGAAGAATGAAATCTAAAACTTAGTGATTTCTGTGAATTTAAGTTGCTTTTATTCTGTTCATTTTTTTTTCCATTCTGGACACTTGTAGCCACAGACAGCCCTGCAATCCTCTTCTTACCCACTGCAAATATATACTAAGGAAATAAAAGTTCCCTTCACTTTAAGGAAACTCATTACATAGGCACATTTTCTTCCAGAAGTTGAAGAAAGCTGTGAGAAGATAGGATGATGTTTATCTTCTCCCTTTGTGTTTTTGATTTTTGGTGGAATTTCTGAAGGCAAAGAAGAATAGGAGAAGCTAAGAATAAAATAATTTGGAATCTGTTTGAGTAGAAAAATACACTGGAGAAAACAAGAGAAAGGATCTTAACACTTCCACACTTTAAAGCAGGAAATAAGCAGAGAATGGATGCTTTTCAATAATTGTGATGCTGTGATTACTCCCCTGTTCTCTCTGGAGACCTATATTTTCATTTTGATTGATAATAATAGGTTTTCTGCCTCTAACAACAAGGTACCCTCTCCCTTCCCAGCTCATCTGGGTCTGCCCAAGCTATCTGGCCATGCACACACCACGGCTGGCTGGCAGCAGAGCCCTGCAAGAGGCATGCTGAAAGCACACACCAGAATATTTCCTCTGTGGTTCTCCTGAACTTCTTGAACTCTAGTCACTAGGTGACCCAGAGCAGAGTGAAATCCATTTTAACGGGGTCTTGGTTAAATCAGTCAACTGAGTCCTTGCTGAGCTAGGCAACCTTATGCAGAAATACATCAAAAACAAAGAAAGAAACACAAAACAACAAAAAAAAACAACCCCAAATGCAACGAAAAATACATTCTTATTTCTCTTGGCAGTTTTAGAAAGCAAGGATAGAGGATGTTTTCAGTTGTAATCCCTTGCTTCACTGTCAAGCTCATCAGCACTACCCAAACAATGCCCATGACACCACGGTGCATTTTGGCAGTACTCCTTAGTGCCACAAAGCTGAGTGCCTGTTTCTCAGTGCCTCTAACTTTCAGAAACACAGTAATGATGTCACCCTCTGGTGGTGATATATTCCAGCACGGAACAGAACTGAGAATTGCAAAGGAACACATCCAAGTTGGTTTTACTGTAAAAAGAAAGACTAAAAAAAGTTGATGCTCTGGTGGAATATAGACATAATCTCTTGTTTCAATCTGGTACTGTAATGAGAGAAGCCAGAGCTATAACAGTAAATATATCACACTATCTCTGTTGTGCTTTTCTCTAGAGTAGAAGTGTCTTATATTTAATTGTACTCTAGAAGTTTTAAGACTAGTGCACAGAAAAAATACCAAAGAAGTGAGATGTCTAAAAAGTTGTTACTCATATTGTAAACAATCATCACATATCCAAACTCCTCCAAGTATGATAAACTCACCTCTCCAAATTAATGCATTCTTTAATCAAATTTTAATTTGAATTAGAGTAACAGTGACAAAAGAGGTGAGTTTTGTGAAAAAAGATGGACAAATCTCAGCTCTTTGTGTTTTCATGTGTATTTAAACAAAATTAGCTGCACCAAGAGTAACAGAGTTAAGAACACACCCCTCCTACAGCATGAGCAGCAAGTAGGCAAGGATGGGCAGGAGACAGTGGGGAGGGATCCTCCCCAAAGTCTTATTCTGCAGCTTCTCACTGAGTATTTCAGTCTTCCATCAACCTTGAGGTGCATCCCTGCAAGATCCAAACCAAAACCAGCCACAAGTGCTAGGACTGCAGCACCAAACTAGTGTTGAGCAGTTTATTTGCAGGGTCTAAAACGTCTAATTAAATCCTGCCACATTTACCAGGGTTTCAGGCCTCCATACCCACAGTTCCTTGAACAACTGCATGTTCTCTGCATTTATGTGTATGTAACACTATTCTTTCTGATTTCAGCACACATTGCCTCAGGTCTCCCTTGCCTTCTAGTATTTCTACATCAGCAGCCTGAGTTTCTACCAACCCACAGCTACACAAAATGTACTTTTTTTCATTCTGGCATTTCATCCTTTGTTCAAAAACCTTTTTAGGAATGCATCCAAGATAAATAAGTTTTCCCAAGTATTGAGCAGTTTCTGATTTTGAAAATATTAGCACATTATTTAGATGGCCATCTATGAGCCCCTAGGCAAATTTTCAGAATTGTGAAACACAGGAGATAACACACTCCTTTCAGCACCACCAGGATTTGATTGTTTAACAGCCTTAGACATTTTGAAATTAAGTCCTTGAAATTTTTACTCTATCCCCAGGCACTCTTTAAACTAAGACTGTCTACATTTATTGAGTGAAAAGATGATAAGAAAAACTTCTTACAGTGAAAACCACAGAAACAAGGAAAACACCGGTTTAAATTTTGAGCCACGGCTGGCAAAGGGTCAGCATCTTCAGCAGAAAGGAATCCCTCTTTCACTCCTTATATTATTTATCAAACAAATTCCTGGACTTCACCTAAATAAGAGCACTGTTTCTCCACTTTTGATTTTGTTTGCCTCTGAATTCTGAGTAGTTTTGCAACAGCTGGTCTAAGCAAGGAAGTTACTAGGGGCTGTTGTGACCCTAACGACCTCTATTTTCTTTGTGGCTCTTTTACCCAAGGACCAACACCAAGCAATATTTAGATTAAACAGTCCTTTCAATTGCTCCAGTCTAAAAGCAATCACTGTCCCCAGCCTCTGTGAACTTTACAACGTGTTGGATTTTTCTTGAAATGTGTCTGTTTTCAAAAGTCAAAGCCATAGAAAAAGAACTGAAACCAAAATCCATGAGATAAGGCAACCAGAACACATTAGAGCCTGAAAATAACAGGAGAGACTGTGGCCATGTCTGACTTTCTGACCCCTGCCCATGGACTGAAGAAAAACAGCTCATAATCACATCTTAAATGGTCCATACTATCGCCAGCCAGGGGCTGTGTACAAGACATGAACGGGACGGGACTGCTGTGGAACACCTCTCGAGCTGTTTATTTTTTAGCATCACTCTCATTACATGGTTATGACAATGGGAAGATGCCAGCAGCTCACATCTCAGGCAGCAGACCAAGAATGTTACAATTTACTTTAAAAGCTTTTTGACCAGTCACACAAAGCAAAAGCATATTGACAGTAGTTCTATCCAATCACTATAAGTACACGTGCCTTTGGTTAAAACAATGCTTGCTTATTTCAAATACAATACTTGCTTGTAAGCCTCAAGATACAACGCACAGAGCTCCATTATTAAGCTTAGAACTTCCTTATATCTCACCAGAGATACTTTTCTGCAACTTGGGCAGTTATTCTACCCAAGTGTTAATACACAGACCATTGTTTTATTTGTCCTTTCTTTATACTTCTTGTATAATTTTTCTGCTGACGAATCTTGCAGCTACTGCTTAGTTCTAATCACCATCCTGCTGGCTCTGAGGCCTGCCTTTTGCACGTGCCCAAAACCCTCTGATTTTAAGGAATCACACATACTACTCACTTATTTGTAGATCTCAGTTTATAGAGCAAGGATTAGTTTATAGATCTTAGAAGATCTGTTTATAGAGCCAGGATTTTAAAACTTCATGGACTTGCTTGAGATGCCAGAAACTACATTTGGAACAAGCTTAAAAAAGGTCACAGCTGAACTTCATTAACTTATGTGGTCAAAACCAATTAAGCAGGCAGCTTCAATGGCTGCAGACAGTCCCTCTATCTCCTACCATACTTCCACCTCTAAAAGGAAGGTGCATGAGTGGATTTTCTGTTCTAAACCTCTTTAAACATGCTCAGGCTGACCTGAAACTACCAGCTCAAAAAATTTTATTTAAAATACACTGGCAACACAAATTCAACAAGAGGTTTCTTACAGAGGTGTTATCAGCCTGTTCAGATCTGCATCCAGCCCTTAACTCAAATAATGTCTATCAGTTACACTCCAATCACCCCTCTAGAAATGGAGCACTTGTAGTCCTACAAATAGGACTACAAATAACCACTATAACTACTAACCAAACACACAGATTATGTTGCTGCTGACAAAGATATCAAAGCCCTTCATAATGCAGAACATTATGCCACAAGGATACTTACTGACAAGAAACAGTGATTTTTGTGAAGGTAAAGGCCCCACGATTTGTCAATAAACTGTAACTGCAAGTAACAAAGCTTTGACAGCTTTGTTGGGTAACAGCCCCCTGCATAATTATCCAAATTACATGTACAGTCACTCAGGATGTTCAGTAGGTGTTACTGCAATGAGCTGAGCTAAAACTCTGTGCAAACTATTAGTATAATAGTTTAAGTATTTTAGTATCTGCATTAGTATAAATGCTACCCTAATAAATCCAGCCTAAGTACTTGAGATACAAGACACAAAATCAAACTGCAGACATGCCACCTTCACTCCAAAGAAAGTATATTCTGGTTTCCCCAGGAATTAATAGAGATGTTTGCTATGAAAGATTTTTAACAGGCCGTGCAACTGTGACACCAGGAAAGGAGAGAACAGGGGAGGAAAATCCTGATCCCCTTGTAGCTGAAAGTTCCTCAACAGCTGGCAGCAACCCAGACCAGATCTTCTTCATGAACAGACCTTTACTTAATTAAAAAGTTTCATTGGAGTAAAGAGAGGAACATTACAAGAACTACGTGCAGCAGTTTCCTCTCTCACTCCTTCTAGAAGTACAGACATGCTTGTATGCCCATCCTTCCAGGTCTCCTGTAGCAGAAGCCACCAAAGATCTTGGCAGAGATGGCCAATAGGTAAAAAATTAGCAAACCTGCAATTTGCTGTTCTGTTGTGGCGCGGCATGCGCTCCTCTCGCCGCGGCACTCCGAGCCGTGCCGTGCTGGGCGGTGAGGGAAGAGAACGGGCGGCCGCTTTCCCCCTGCGAGCTCTGCAGTTCAGTTCGTGGCGCGCGGGGACAGACGAAGGCGACACGGGACTTGGGGGTGAACGGGATGGTTTTATTCAGTGAGCCCCAAGACCCCCTCGGGGGCGGGAGCAGAGGTTTTATACAGAATTTAGGAGGACGGGTGTAGGAACAGCAACCAATGAGGGAATAGCAGGGGAGGAGTTTAGGGCAGAACTAACATCTGGAAGCTGAGGAGGGGGCTAGAATGAATGACAGGGAAGGTTCTAGGGAAAGGGGCAGGGAAAGGGGGGTTGGGGGGGGGGGAACAGATATTAAACAAATATCAAATAAAAGAAAAACACACCACCGCATCTCCCTCTTTTCCTTTACAAAAAGAAGGAGAATTCTGTGGTTTAAGCAAATTAATAAAACATGCAAATAATATAAAATCATATGATAACATTGTAAATTACTTAAAGGACATGAAAGACACATTATTGCATTTATAGGGCAGGAAGAGTAGTAATATCCTAAATTAGACACAAGACTGCACAAAACTTGCTGTTTTGCTGCTCTGAGTAACAATCTAAAATAATGTAAATAATTGAAATAATTGAAATAGAATTGAAATCAGATAAAGTCAGGCGATTGAAATAAAATGAAACAGTTAACAGAAATTAAAAAATTGAATTAGAATGATTAAAATCACAATTATTTAATTTAAATAAAATAATTAAATGGAATTATTTGAATTAAATATAATAAAAAATCAACTAAATATAACTAATAAATTTTTAAATTTCACAGCAATGCAGCAAGCTTGAAGCGATATAGTAGCTGAGTGATTCCTGTAGCAATAATGGTTAAACACAGCCTTTAAGTCAAAAAATATCAGAAAAGACTGAATTAATTATAATTACAACAAAACAACTTAATATAAAATCAAATTGTAACATTACATATTATTAAAAAAACATAAATTGAAAGACATTAAAAAATAATAAACTAATTGTGATTACAACATATGAAACATATAAAAACTTCATCTGGAATATATAAAATTGTCCTAAATGAAAGTACAAATTAAGGGTACAAAGCACAGCAGGATTTGTGACTTCATCTGATTTAGAATTTGCTTCGTCACGGCGCTTGCGATGTTCAGCTTCTTAAATTCTTAAAGCAGAGTCAGCGGATAACGGCGCTTGTCTTAAAGTAGAGTCAGCGGATAGCGATGTGGTTTGTTCAATTTGAATGTTTGTTTGCAAGGTGGGCATAATATCTTGAGTATTAATTAACTGGGATGATCTTTTCTTCTATAAAATATAACTCAACAAACAGATTATTCAAAAATAATCAAAAGCAAAAAGAGGAATTTGTAGTTAAATAAAAAGGAGTATTGGGTAGGGTACATTAAGGAATAGGATAGGGGAATCAGACAATCACTTAATTAGTGATTGCCATGATTAACAGGGGGTATCGGTAAGGGGTGGACCGGGGCGCCGCCATTTTAGGGGGAAGACAAAATGGCGGATCCTCAGTCCCGGGTTTCGGCTCCATTTCCTCGGAAGAAGATCCCTCCCGACCCTCCCCCCGGAGGAAGAGCCCGAAGAAGGATGGGGGAATATCCAACCCCGCCTCCCCACAATAGGGACTAGCCTCGTGCAGGGACGGTGCAGGGCTATTGGGAGAGAGATGGGACTGGCGGGAAACCAGGGGCGGAAAAGAAGGGTCAAGGCGGGAAATGGGTCCCGAGCGGCGTGGCCAGCGCCATCTTGGGAGGGGGTGCCAGATACACTGCACTTGGCCTGAGCAGTGTCCGGCAGGGCACTTGGGGCGGCTCGGCCACAGCCATCCCCAAGGGAGGATAGGAAAGGGTTTAGGAAAGTCCGAGGGGATGGGGCATAGGGAGCTTCACAGAAGCAAAAAGGGGAAATTTATGGGGGGGGGGGGGGCGCCCGACGCAGCTGGATGTCGGCGCAATGCGTGGGTGTAAAGGGCCCCGTTTTAACAACACTCCTATAGCTAACGTGTCGCCCTCTTAGCTGTTCCCTACTGGTGTCTTTTCTACCCCCTCCGTCCAGCCCAGAATGGGGAGGGGAGGATAAAGAAGACAACTTTTTCGAGGAGAAGAAAAAGCGATCTAATCTAGGTCCCCACAGAGACTAGGCGAAGAATAGCACTCAGTGCTAGCTTCCCCCAGAAAAGGAAAACCCACCCGCCTGCCAGGGACATGCAAGGCTACAGCCCCAGTCTGGGCGCAGACGGGGGTTAAAACGCGAGGAGAAAAAAAAGCGGCAGACCCAGCCGTCCGTCGGGGCGACCCCGCACGCGTATAGCCCACCTTACCTTGCAGGCTCGGACGGAGATGGCTTGAATTTTCTCCTCGACTCGATGGAAAAGCCGCGCTGAAAACTGGGGATGTTCCTTCTCTTTCGGTTTGGCCCTTCCGGAAGCCTGGGTGTTCCCATTAAACCAAGACTCGTCCCCGAAGCCTTGGTTTCGGCCACTATCAGCCTCCGTTGGTCTCACTGCAGCTGCTGACTGAGGAACCTCTTCTCGATCAGCCTTTCTTCAGGCTCCCCCGAGCCGCTGCCAAAACCGCTCTCTCTGTTCTTCAGGTAAGTCTGCCCGCAAAAAGCTCTGCAGCCCGGCTGCCCGTGCAGCGCGGCTGCTCCCGGGCGGGAAGATGGCGAGAACAAAGAGGGTCCCAGAGCGTCAGTTTTTCGCTCGGCGCTCAGCTCCTCTTAGCATCAGGCAGAGCTTTTACGGCCGTAGATGTTCCTCTTCCCTCCTTCTTCTTCTGTGAGGCGGGCGCCCCCACGAATTTGCCCGTTTTTTTTACAAGACAAAGGAGGGAACCATCCTCTGCTACCATATGTTGTGGCGCGGCATGCGCTCCTCGCCGCTGCACTCCGAGCAGTGCCAGGCTGAGCGGTGAGGGAAGAGAACTGGCGGCCGCTTTCCCCTGCAAGCTCTGCAGTCTCAGGGGACAGACGAAGGCGACACGGGACTTGGGGGGGAACAAGATGGTTTTATTCACTGAGCCCCAAGACCCCGGCGGGCGGGGGGGCAAAGGTTTTATACAGAACTCAGGAGGACGGGTGTAGGAACAGTAACCAATGAGGGAATAGCAGGGGAGGAGTTTAGGGCAGAACTAACATCTGGAAGCTGAGGAGGGGGCTAGAATGAATGACAGGGAAGGTTCTAGGGAAAGGGGCAGGGAAAGGGGGGTTGGGGGGGGGGGAACAGATATTAAACTAATATTAAATGAAAGAAAAACACACCACCGCACTGTTCTCTACTGGATAAAAATAGTTATCTGAAACAGGCAGTTTTTTTAAAAAACAGTTTTGTCAATAAAATGAGATGTGGCAGCCAGACCACAGAGAACAGTAAAATGTCAGACATGAAAATAAAGGAAACACAGATAGGACAGAGTGGCCAGAGGATGAACTGTTAGAGCAGTTGACTTTGGCATGGGATTCTAACTCCTCTGTACTACTTCCTCCAGGTAAACTGCTGCCAGAAATCCTGCTGGCCAGAACCCAACCTCTCCTCTGACCAGACTCACTGAGCATCAGCACAGACCACTCACACTGAGATGGAAAGCAGCAGATATGAATCACCACTTCTTCCGAGCCTCACAAAACAGAACCACATAAAGAATACCTCCTTTGCATGACCTTTTTCAAAATCCATGGAAGTCGGTAAAGTGGATGTTTCTAACTGTAAGCAGGGATACTTCTGCATATGTTGTTTGGATTTTATTATCATCCATCCAGAATATTGCTTTTCTTTTCTTCTCTCTTTTTTACAACCACAAGAGAGAAGGTGAACACAGGCAACTGAGAGTGCTTCACACTACAAGGCAGAGGGCTGACCCCAGGTGAACGTAGCTTGCACCAATAGACTGTTTCACCATCCTGTACTCTATCTGCTGTTGGCAGCATTCATAATGCTCTCATTACAACACTGCAAAATGTTATTTTGCAGAAATTTAACTCTGCAGGCAGAAAAAAAGAACAGTTGCTGCAAAATCTTTCTTCTGAAGTATTAAATTATAATGAAAAGTCCAGTAATTTAATATGATCAGGAGAGAAATCCTTCAGCTCTGACACCTGCCCACTCCTATGACACAAAGGATGATCCTGATCTTTCAAAAAACATCTCTTCAGCTGCCTCCTCTCCCACCCTTTTAGACCAAGCTGTTCACAAACACTCGTGTAAACTGGAAGAGGAAACTGAACCAAGACCAACATCCTCAGCTTCAAAAATTATGTTGTTCCCTTGTGCTCTATCACTTGCTCCATCTTTTGAATCCTGATGAAGTACAGAATAACATGTATAAGCTTTGCTTAACCTCAGTTTTAAACATTCAGGTTTAATTCAGAGCTTGAGCTAAAGGGCCTTACTTCAGAACACTGGATTTTAGAATTGCCAAGGTTGGAGAAGTCCTTTAAGATCAAGTCGGTCAACCTACCACCACCACTGTAACGTCTAACCCTCAAAGTGTATTACCCAGGAATTTTTACCTTCACAAGATTCTAAATGCTGTCATTTCTGATTTCAACAAAATATTTTCACTCCTTTATATCCTGTGCCCTCTTTCTAAAAATAGCCTGAGTTTCCTGTCTTAAGAATTGGTCTGGCTTCAGACACTGGAATAGGATAATTCAGAAAATTTCTCCTCCAGTCATCTAACACTTCGACACATGCTAGAGGGCAGCAAATAACAATGCTAGTCTTCATTATAATTCTTATTACAGCTATATCCTATGAAGTAAAAATCAACAAAAATGCAGATCAGTCACACAATTACTCCATTAACAAACAAAAGATACATACCTTTATGCAAGTTTAGCAATGTCCCATACTGGACAAGATGACGCAGGGCAAGAAAAATCTCATTTCAGATTTAGCCTCATCAAGAAACACTGAAAATGGTCACAGTTATGCTTTTTCCTAAAAGATACAGCACTCCTCAGATCTGAAATGCATTACACTGTGTTAACATTTGGCTTTGTTAACTGCATTTGAGGATGACGTTGTGATTACAGAAACAATCCTGGAATAATACTGGCTTACACACTTAACAGTAGTTCAGTCCTCTCTTTTCACAACTTTCTCCTGTCCTGTTAGTGTGCTTGGTTTCTGTGCATTCGTAGACCTGTCTGGCTGCTCCCAAATCACCTAAAATGAGGTTTTTCAGCCTGTAGCATCTTAGTTACAATCCTAAAATGGTTTTAATTGGAAGAGTCTTGTTCCAATCCCCCCACCATGGGCAGGAACACCTTCCACCATCCCAGGTTGCTCAGAGCCCCATCCAGCCTGGCCTGGGAAACTTCTAGGATGGGGCATCCACAGCTTCTCCAGGCAGCCTGGTCCAGTGCCTCATCATTCTCTGAGTCAAGAATTCTTCCTAAAACCAAACCTATATCTACCACCTTTCATTTTACAGCCATTTTCACTGGTTCTGTCACTATATGCCCCTACAAAAAGTCTGTAGGAAAGTTGGGAACCTGCAGCTCAGAAGTCCATTGCAGAGGTACAGCTCCCCTAAAATCCAGAATGTCAGAGCAGACTCCTGTAATCTTTAAGATGAATCTCTCCTTTGATTAGGTGCTTCAATCTCAGCAGTCCTGCACTTCAAGTCTTCCTACAGATACCAGATATAAAATGTACTGACAGCACTGATGTCAAAGACAACATACCTTCCTTTCACTCTGACAATTTCTCTTTTTAGCAATAACAAGTTCTTTTCTTGCATTTCTGTGCCTAGTTCATGACAACAGCTAGTAAACAGTGTGGAACAGGCACAAAGGCAAGCCACAAGAAATGCTGTGGGCTGGCAGCATCCCAACAATTTGGGGAGCAGAATGAAGGGCTGCCTGTTTGTAGCTTCCTCCTGCTTGTTCCATCACATAAACAAGAACCCAAAGAACATTTTAAAAATATTTTTCCATTAACTTGGGTTTCCAGAGCTTTACCACTACTGAACTCTTGCAGGAAGTGACAAAATCTATAATCACACATACGGCATACAGATGTGTAAAGGGTGTGGCTGTGCTAGCAGGGGATGTCACAGAGCATCTGTTAACCCTAAAATGCTGAATGGTGTCAGTCTCCTGCCCTCTGGCCTGGATATGCATGCCAAAGATTAGATAACCAACTCCAGAGCATTGTTTTAATTCTTGAGGCTAAGGGGCATCCATCAAGCGAAGCCAAGCTGAGGATTTACAGCTTAAAACCAGCATGAACAATTTTCTCCATTTAGAGACAAGCTTAAGAGAAAAACACACTGCAATGAGTAAATAAATGCTAGATATTGAATTGTCAGACCTTACCTCCCCCCCCCACACTTGCATCCACAGTGGAAAACAACCAAAATGCCAGGAAAAGAGGCAACATGGTAAAAAGAAAAAAATGGTGCCAGCTCCTGTCTCAAGGAAAAAAAATCCCAATACAAAATGTTCATGCTGCAGCTTGGGCAAAACAGATGGGAACCTGCTGAATTGCTGGTGCTGGTCCCCTCTTCACAGCTGTCTCAGTTTCGAGACAAAATTTAGGAAAAAATGCCCTGGAATGAGCATTTCATCTAAAGAGAAAGAGCTTCAGTAACTCTCTGTTCTTCTGCCAATGACAGGAATGGATACCGGTGAGTGAAAGTACAAAAAAAGAGAACTGCTTATTAACAGCAAAAACAAAAACAAAACAAAACAAAACAAAAAACAAAACAAAACAAAAAAAAAAAAAAAAAAAAAAAAAAAAAAACGGTTGCCCACAAGGCACAGAAAAGGATGAGAATATCAAAGCCTTAACCCCAAGCCCCCCCAGCAGAGTGCATGGCTGTGAGGCAAAGATGGAGCTGCCCCTCTTTGGCTGAGGGAAGGGGAGGACGGAGCTCACACAGCAGCTAGGAACATGGAACCTGTTGGATTTCTGCCTGGGGTCTCCTCCTCGCAGCAGGTGAAGCTGGTGGAGTTTAATATTCTTTTACATGTTGAAGAAAGAATTGATCCTGCTTTCCAAGGTCTCAGGGTTGGGGTGCCCCCCAGGCAGACTACAAGGAAGGCCAAGCTGAAACAGTTCAAGGGAAAAAAAAAAAAAAAAACCAAAACAAAACAAAACAAAAAACCAACCAACCAAACAAACAAAACCAAAACCCTCCCCAAAAAGCTACCAAAAGGATTTGCTGGTGAAAAGCCTCCAGAACAGGGGAAGGAAAAACCAGAAGCTCCCTGCCTAAGGATGCAACATCAAATCCAGCAAAGCAAGACAGTGACAACCCATGCTGCAGCAGAGTTTATCTGGGCAAGGAGAGCCCAAACAAACCTGGGCCGAGTTCCTGGCTCAGCCTGCCCCTGAGTCCCATTACAGCCACAGCAGCCATTCCTGGGCATACAGCAGATGATGAGGGAATAGAGCATCACCATAAAACCACCCAAGGCAACAGCAGGTGGATTTGGAATTCTTTCCTCTCACCTGGCTTTGCTGAGCTCTGGAGCAGTCCTCGCTGTCCCCGCTGATTCTCTCTGATCTCAGACCAAAAACAAACCATCCAATTTGACACAAAAGCCTCCCAAGGATTGCTATCACAGCCTCCAAGGCCAGGCAAAGGAAAAAACCTACCCTCCTTGCCTAAGCTAACAAAAAACCCCTTAGCTAGCTAAGCAAAAAAACCCCAAAAACCTGAAAACCTCAGTGCACAGAGCATGGCAGACACTCCAGAAGTGAGGCTGTGGAAGAGCCCCAAGGCTCCCTCCTCCTCCAGACCCACCTTAATGCAACAGCAAACATTTCTGGGCATGGAGCAGATGAGCAGGGAACAGAAAACCACCCCAAGACTAATGCCTGCATTAATGTGTTCAACTTTAAAAAAAAAAAAAAAAGAGCCTGAATGTTTGTAGTCTAATGAGACACATAAGGAATCTGACATTTCATCTCCACCACACAGACTTAACACATAGAATATAATTTCTTCTATTTCATGTCTATATCGATACAGAAAATACACCTAGGTCCTTTGCCAGGCATTGAGCTGCTCTCCTCAGCTGCTTTTAATTTTTGGAACCTCTTTAGATGTGCAGATTAGCTCTTTTGTAAATACTTCAGCCAGCCTCAAATATTCAGCAATAGAAAGAACAGTAAAAGTCATGTTTTTGCTTTCCATAGCAGTTTAGTCTTCCCACAGCACTTTATGAAATATTTTGTGAAAATCAAGCCTCTAACAATGTAATTAAATATAAGCTCTCTCTCTGCTTTTATTAGATTAAAACATACAGATTAAGATTTAAGCAACTGGCAAAAGGAAACCTCTGCAGTGTTTAGAATTTGCCTCCTTAATCTGAAGAAACTTGGAGAAGTTTTTTAAAGCACATAGACCAACACAAATTTTACAGGTAGTATCTACAGGAAGCATACTACCTCCCTGAAACAGGAACCCAAGGGAAGCCCACAGCAGTATTGGCTGTATGTGTAGTTAAGACCATGCCAATCTAGCCGATATCTCAGGATTGCACAGTAATTGCTGCACCCCTAGTGACAAAAGAAGAAAAGTCCTTTTATTCCCTTGCCTTCCTGTATCCTGCCTGTGCTGTCAAGGCTTACCTGGAAGAGGAGAAATAGGAGATAAAATATTATTAGGGAGTTCAGAAGTCAATTCCAGAAGAGAAGGACTGGAAGGTATGAGGTGACCCAAAGAGGAAACATTTGCATTCCAAAGCACTTGAGGAGAATTAGCTTCTAGCAATAAGAGAACCTAGAGATATATCACGTCCCAGAATTCAACTGAATGAAAGAAAAATCCCATTCATTGATATAATAATTTTTGTCTAAACAGAATAGATTGGAAATGTCTTTAGAGCCAAACTCCTTGCCATTTTCCTAATGCACTGATTAAGTGACATTTTCTTTTAATTATTTGCTTCATAATATTTCTATTACTTAAATCAATTGAACAATTCCATATTGTAAAAAAACTAAGGCTAATGGGAACACTAAAATTATTTTCTACTGAGTCAATAACTGCACAAACATCATAGGCCTTTAATTGATGCTAGGATTGTAATGTTTGACAGTATTGTTTTCAGATTCAAAAATGCCCATCCCTTCCTAAAAAGCAAAACTAGTGCTATAGGGTATAATTACATCCTCATCACAGAAGGCAATAAGAAATGTATATTTTAGGGACCAAAATCCAGAGAAGGTTCTCAAATGCAGGGGTGGGGGGAACGGGAGGTTTGTGAATTATTATTTCAAAAATACTGAAGAATTCATTTATGTCGTGTCTCCAGTGCTTTTCCAAATCTTCGTTTACCAAGAATCATACCATTTCCAGGATACCACAGAGCACTAAGACATCTAGTGAGAGAAAAATATATTGCAAGTAGAATTATTATGTAAACTAAGCAGAGTTGGTTTAGTTATGAGATGTAAACAGTCTGTGGGATCACTGCTGCAGGCCAATTCTTACTACATGACCTTTTCCACTGTACATTTACAATTCTGACAGTTCCCAGGGAAAGAAATGACTGCACCAAAACCCACCTGGTGTGGGATCTCATTGCAGTGCTCTGGTCTTTTATCAGGTTCTTTCTTTAGTAAAGACCTCGTGTCACACCAGCTCAGAGAAATCCTGTCAGATGTGTAGATCTGGAGCACCTGGCATTGAGTCCTACCCACTAAACACACACCTGGCACACTTACCACTACAGACCATGTGCATTTAAATTACAGTTCAGAAACTGGGATGAATCCCACAGCACAGGATGTTGAAATGATCCCTTCTAAAGAAAACACAGGCTTTCCACAATTTTGTTGATATAAAGTATAACAAAACCCTGGAATAACTTAATTCCTGATTCAATAAAAAGATCAGACTCATTATTTCGCTATGGCCCTGGCAAACACAGTTAAAAAAAAATCTGCCATTGTCAGCTTCAAATACATCAGAACTGCTTCTTGGGCCTCAAAAAATAAAGAACATTCATTCAGAGCAGATCCCTTCATGTTCTGCCAGGAAAATGTGTGTGGAAAATGACGTAGGAAAGATGTAACACCAACTCATGAAAAACGTTTGAGAAACAGAAATGTACTCCTTCAAACTGAAGCTCAAATTAACAAATCATCACAACAAAAAATTGCAGGGTAATAAGAAATTGATCAATGTATTGTAACAAGTTCACTGTAAATTGCAAGGTTTGGAAATTATAGGAAATGTTCAAACACCTTGAAATTGAAAATTTACACCAGATTCCCCAATTTATGTAATTTTATTTATCAGTTTCTCTTTTTTCAACCTAAAATATATAGTATTCACTTTTGTACACAATAAATAGGATATACTATTTATACACCACATTTATATTTTTTTCCCTATCTTTCACTAAGAAAAATATATTCCTTACAATAGGAGCAACAGTACAAAGATTTATTTTTTCCTTCAACAACTTCAGGGGAAAAAAAAAAAGTATTTTCCCTGTTTGCGGATATGTAGGTAGACATTGCATTACCCATTGGCTGGCCTTTTTACTGGCCACACATTCTTGGTTTAGGACCCTCCTTAGGTTTAAATTGCTTATGTTTGACCTGGTATTTTCAGATTTCTTGGTATGCAAACTTTGCTTTTTGTGATGTTGTAAGAAAATTTAGGATTGAAGACCATGGGAATTCCATAAATCTTGAGTTCAGACTGACTTCAGTTATCTAAGAGAGTTTTCTTCCTCACATTGATTAGGATTCCATCATTAGTTATTTTTATGTATCAAATTACTTTTTAAAAATCTCTCATATTACAATCCAGCCAGAAACTCCTCAGCCAGAATTTCTCAGAAATGTCTGAACATTTCACTAGTTCAACATGTCTTTATTTTAAAAGGTGTTTATACTTCTGGAAAGCAGGAGAAAAGTGTTAAGTGGTAAGCTAGGAGCATTACTGAACCACCAGCCTAGTGATAGTGAACACAAAATCAAAGCTTATATACTGGATATTTCACTGTAATGAAATAACTATTTTTAAAGTACATTAATCAGATTTCATTTAGAAGATTCTGGTTTTTTTTTCACATACCACAATCTCTAACTGCAATATTATTACTACCCTGCACTCTAAAAATTTATGCATATCATTAACTCCCTACCTCATCATTGTCTCAACTGCACAAGCTCTGAAAGTCTCACAGAGGTTTCTTCACAAAAATCATCTTCCAGACTATTTTTAGGGAGCTTAATTTAACAGAGTAAAAGTTTAAGAGTATTATTTTGCTTTTCTTTCTTCTGATATTTTAGTTGCAGCAGGCAATGATGCTAGGGACCAGATGCACAACCCATACTGTCCATTGATTTGTGATCCACTTTGATACTGCTTAAGTGACACTGAAACGTCCTCAAGGACTGAGGATATTCATGCTCCTGGTGACTCTCTGTCCTACCCAAAACCTATACAACCACATAGACAAAATTCATCTTTCTCACTTATAAGACCTGCTTCTGAGTTTTCTCCATCTGAGAATTAAGAGACACTAACCACTAAAATCTGACAGACACTGGCAACTTATGTGTAGAGGAACTGGAACCCAAACAAATAGAAATTTAGTTTCAATTGGCCAGTAAAGTTGCTTATCAAAAAGCACAACATGCATTAGTTGATTCTCAGTAAATTGCTGGAAAGTTAGTTGTCGTGGTTTGACACGGAAAGAGAATTTTTTCTGGAAGGAAGAGGTCAATTTAGATATTGACCAATTGAAGGTGGACACGCCTCTGAGAGCACAGAGGAGTTAAAAGCAGAATTCCCAGGGGAACTCACTCTCTTTGGTTCCAGTCAGCGTGCAGTGCAAACCTCCCCTGCCCAGCCACAAGCTGGGTGGGGAAGGGGAAGCCCCCATGGCCTGAAGGGTAGGCCCCAAGGGTGGTGGAAGGACTGGAACCGGGCTGGCCCCTGCAGATGGAAGGATGGAAGAAATCTGGGATGTCTCCATTTCTCGCCCCCCCCCCCCCCCCGGTTTCTCTCCCGAGGGGGAGAGAGAAAGAGACGGCAGCGGTCCTGTCCTGTCAGCAATTCCACCACAAGGAAGGAGGAGCGGGGGGAGCTCCAAGGTGCCCAGTTGTGTGGGAGTTGCTGGATGTCCGGGCATCGAGCCATCCCTGGGAGTTCGGACTTTTAACCCTTCCTTGAGGAATGAAAGCTTTGTGAATTTTCCTTTCCCCTCCTCGGTTTGAAAGAGAGGAAGAGGGACACCTTGGACCCTGGGATGGGATGTTAGAAGGAGGAATTCTGGATGGGAGGGGGACAAGGAGTGGCTTTTGGCTGGACTTTTCCGTGTTGGCCACAAACTGAACCAATCTTCTCCTCCAAGAAGGACTGTGTTTTGGGAGGATGCCAGTGAGTCAAGAGACCTGCTTCAGCTGGGAAAAGACAAAAGTGGAGTGAACAGAGAAAAGGTTAGGGGGTTTGTGGTGGTGCCCCCTGTCCTGGAAAGGAAAGAGAAGAGAAGAAGATCTCTGTTCTTGGACCCTCAGCCCCAGGGGAAATGGAAAATGGGGAGGACTGTGGTCCCAAACAATGAAAAACTGAACTGTTGTTTTCTCCCCTCTTGGCAGGGAATCCTTGAAAGGAAAAATCCTAAAGGCAGTCTGACCATCCATGCATTGTGGTGAGAGCACTGTGCATGGAAAGGAGAAGGGTCACCATGGCAAACTTTTCTCCGGGCGGTGCCATGTGTGACATGGAAGCACAGGATGTGGAGCTGTGTTTCTTGGGGGGTCTGTGGCACAGGAGAGACTCTGTTCCCTCGATGGACTGAGTATTGATTGTCTGGAGGGTGGAAACCTGATTGGGGTCCAGGTTGTGTCTCACTGTGGTTTGTTGGAGTTGGGTGCTGAGGGGAGGAATGCTTTGCAAGGTTTTCATTTGATCTTTGTGGGTTTTTTTCCTTTTTTTTCCTTTCTTTTTTTTCCTTTTGTAGTAGTAGCTTAATAAAGTTTTTTTCCCTGTTATTAAGCTTGGGCCTGCTTTGCTCTATTCTAGATTCCACTTCACAGCATTCAAGGTAGGGATCACATTTTCATGGGGGCACTGGCATTGTGCCAGTGTCAAACCATGACATTAGTTTACAAAACACAACAATAAACTACCTTGATTTTCACAGCATTTTAGCTTGTGTCCTTGTTTTCAAGAAAAGTGGGACTCAATCCAAGATTGTAAGGAAACAATACCACAAGTAAGACTCAGAATGAAGTTGTAACAGTGACTATAATAGACACAGCTTATCTCAAGACACAGCTGATGCTACAGAAGCCATGGGCTGCAAAGGCACAGGTTAGACACGTGGCTCTGGTGAAGCAGCAGACCCCACACAGCAGATGTCCCCAGAAGAGCACACCATGGAAAACCCCCACCTTTCTGCAGGGTAATCTGCCTTTCTCTAAAAGCAATGCTGCACCCTGAGCATGCCTACATGTACCCACAGAAACAAAAGAACATAGTGGCAGTAGTTCACAAGGTAGGGGGCTGAAGTTAGGTGAGATAAAAGCCAACCCAAGTAACTTTCATTTTCCCTTTCCCTCCAATTACTTGAGAGAAATTTTAGGAAAGGCTTATCAGATTTACACTGATGAGCAATTTCTCAAAAATCTATCCATTTGGACACATATCACAAACTTATTACCTGAGGAAAAAAACAGCCTTTAAAAGCACTCTTGAAAGTACAGAGCACTGCAACCAGTGCTTGATGTTACAAATCAAGCTCCATTTGAAATCTATGACACCAACTCTCATCCCTCCCCTCCTTTCTCCAGCAACAGGGAGAACTCGTTTATCCAGAAAGTTGGATTATAAACTCTGCCTCAAGCTGTTGTGAGTCAAGGTTTCATATTAGATTGGTTGAGCTGCTGTTGTTTTTTCATCTTACGGCTTTTGCTTTAGATTCCCCTTAAAAACTACTGAGGGAATCTGGGGTGGACTTAAAATGCAGAAAAGTAAACTACAAGTTATCTTTTGTAACTAGGAATAGAGAGGAAAACTTTAAGTAATAACTTGTCTGTAAATAGTATTTATTTGTGTGGTATTGCACACACATAATTAGTTATAATTTACTGCCAAAGTTTTTCTGGGGCTTTGTTTTTGAAAGGGCAATCACTTCTGGCTTTTAATGTTAGTTCCAGACATTGTTTGAACTTGGTCTATGCTCTACCAGTAAGATCTTAGTATCTATTATTCAAAAAGTTCACATTTCCAAAGTGGATTTAGTTCCTAGCAGAGCATGCCTTTAATCATAATCAACAACAATAATAAGGCAGCAAAGTACGAAAGAAAATCAAAACAAAGTCATGGAAAACATGTCATGATCTGGTTCCTAGATAATATTTAATTGCATTTGGTCAGTGAGACAGTGCCTTTGACAGTGATGTTATCACTGGAGCAGCCAGGCACTCCTTTACATGCCAGCCGCTACCAAAAAGCCAGACAATTACAACCTCCCACATCACTCAGCTGTGCAGTGTGACCAGCCTCCCACACCCTGGAAAAGCACACATGGGCTTTTCACCTGGCAATCAAAAGTGCTCATTTATGAAAGTTAGCACCTTTCAGACAAGCTATAACTTTGGCAGAGAGAAGTTACTTAGCATGTCCTTGATCCAGCAAAGATTCAGATATATAACTCATGACTTTTAAATCAAGTTCTTTGATTTCATTACAAGGCAGCATTTTTTACCCATTATACATTGTCTTAAAGTTAATTAAAGAGCATACTGTGTTATTCTATGAACTATACACACCTAGACAAGAATTCTTTTTTGAGAACATGATTCAGAAGCTCATAATTCAATTTAATTCCCTTTTGTGTTAAGAAACTGAAGTAATACTAAAACTTAGCCAAATGTTTTTCATACATTTAAAAGCACATACATATATTAAGACTGAGAGAAGTAGGTATGAAATCTTCATGCAAATAAAAAAGTAATTTTGTCTGTTTCTACTAATGAAAAAGTCCCAAGATAAAACAGAACAAAACTGCTTCATAGTATTAGCAGAAGGGAGAAAACAAACCATTCCCCAGACAGACTTTGTAGATCATATCATCAGCTCCTGAGGTGTGTCTTTTGCTTCTCAGTGATTTGGTCTAGAATGTCTAGATTGCAAATCCTTCTTGCACAGGACTTACACAAAGTTTACAACTGAATACAAGCAAAATTAAAAGGAAACAGTAGCACAGTATTGTAATACTTGTAAAGTCAAAATGCCAATTAAATGTTTCTCTTCCTAGCAAGCCTCTCTGCAGAGCACACAGGAAAACACAAGTTGCAGTGCACAAATATGAGTTACCATCCACACATCCATAGCTTGCCAACCAGCTGTGTGCAGCTAAAGCTTAACTCTGATACCAAGGGACACAGCTGTAAAAATAATAAGGTTTTAGCATCAGTAGAGGTAAATTTTTTCCCACCTCAGATATTTCCACTGAAATATCATTCAAACTGTATCCAAACCCAACCTAAAACTTCCCACAGAGTACAAAAGACTAAAATATTGTCACACAGCATTTAACATACAATTAAAAAAAAAAAATCATAAATACGATTAAAAGATTTTTCACAGACCTTCTGGAATAAAAAAAAAAAAAATCAGAACTGTATCTTTCAACAACCAACTTGCTATTTTCATTAATTTCATCCATGGTACTCAGGTGAGAGAATATGACCTCGAGCTGTTTAATTTTTCAGCTGAAAGTGTTTTATTTTGTGTATATAAGTAAAAGTGCGTGGATGAGAGAATGAAACTCACATATCTCATTTTCTGAGCCACTGACTCTGGAATTATTATTACCTGTAAGCTATTATAGAAAACCCACAACCATTTCAAAAGGGATGTCAAAAGTTTCAAGAGGAGAGAGGTCAAATTCTGTAAATCTATTGACAAGGACAGTAAATTAACAACAAATCACTGGTCTAACTTAACTAGGCATGAAGTAGAAGAACATTTTAAGTGACTGTACCAACCATTTGAACTGCTTTACAAGATGATTATGCTTTAAAATCTCAAAGGCTTAGAATTAAGTGGCAATGACACACTTCAATAGTTTTAAAAGGCACAAAGTTGAAGCATATTGTCCTTACTCCTGTTTAAGCATTTTAATCCTGAAATCTCACACCTCTGAAGCAGCCTTAGAAGAACCCTAACAATTTTATATAAGAGCAACACACCCCAGACCACCTGAAATAACAAAAAAAGTATAGAGAATTTTTTTCAAAGATCTGTTTGTGTTGGAATCTCATGAAACATGATCAGCACATTCACTACATTCAGGAAATTGCATTAAATATTTTCAATTTCTAAAGCTGTTCAGCTTAACAAGGAAGCAAAAATCATTCCCTGGTCAGCATTTAAGCATGGACTGTACAAATAAATCAATAGTAACATTAGTTAAAAAAAAAAAAAAGAAAAAGAAAAAAATCATCAGCAGCACCTAAATCCTAGAGTTTCTTCAAATTACATTTTCTGTAACATTTTGTATTACTAGCTGATTAAACCAGCATGAAAATACATTCCTTGCTAAATTCATTTGGGTTATAGTACCCACTTTCCCTACACCAAGAATGCTGGTAGTTTTACCTCCCATTTTCCTTTCTGAGAAGTAGAAGTATTTGGATATGAAACAGAACTAAGGTCTGAAGCCATTTGAGTTTGAAATACATACAGGCAAGTTCCACACGGGTAATGTTCAGCTGCAATGGGCTGGAACATTACAAGTGCCAGCCAGAAAGTTTAATGTTCAACACTGGATCAGTGCAGCAGCTTTGGCACTCGGCATAATAAATATCCCTGTCCAGATTCTGCTGATGAGGGCACTTCAGGCTGTTGCCATGCATATTTGGCTTAGGACACCTCTGACAAACTGTGCATAGAGTGGCAGAGGAGAAAGTGCTGGAAGGGCACAATAACTCACTTGTCCCAGTGTATAAATTTTGGTATCGTGTGAAATAAATAATGCAGCAGAGGCATCATATTATGCCCAGCCACAGCTGCAGCCTCACCTGTCATCCATCCACCTTCCATCTTTGTTTCCTGCATCTTGGCAGCTGCATCTAGTATGGAAATTGTTTTTGCAATTTTGTTAACAACACCTTTCTAGGCAGCAATGCAAGGCACAGCACTGTGAGGATTGCTGTGGGGAAGTGAACTCCAGGTCAGCCAGAGCCCCACGCATCCTACAGATCTGCCATTGCCTCACTCAGCATCCTGTGAGCTGTGCTCAGCCTGGCACAGATATCCTAACAAAGACAGAAATCACTTCTCATCAGTGGAAATCAAACCACTGGTATTAACCCTTTAAACTAGTTGCTCTAGTGTCAGGATTTTATCTTCTAACGTCTGAGAAAGAATGGCGCAAATTATTTGCCACAACAGCATAAAATTATAGCCTTCTGTAGCACACCATCTGATGCTACAAGACCAGCCCAATTTATTGTGTAGTTGATACCTTGCTGGAAAAAATCCAAACATTATTTCTCTTCTTTAGCAAAATCATTATGTGGATTCAGCAGCTATCTTGCCTTAATCTTTTGCTGCAATTTAGTTAGGACAGAACTGTCTTTACAATGCTATGGATAAGCTACAGCAAGTGCCTCATCTTAAAGCTTCTACTTTAGGGGTTGTAAGTCTTCTAGTTAATTTTATGTCACTACAAGCAAATAAATCCAAAAAGAAATACAAAGCCATCGATATACACTCATATAATTATGCCAACACACCTCGCCACATTCAGAGAACCCGTTAGAGAAAACACTAAAATAGTATACAAATCTTCAACTAAATCAGAGTCCCAAGAAATCTCTGTAATCTAATCCAAAATTAATAATTTGCCTTACAGCAAAATACTGTCCCTTTATCTTAAACACCCACAAGCTTCACACAGCTTACCTAATAATATCAGAGTGACAGCGGAGCCACAACTACACCCAAGGGTTCAGTCATCTGCTCTTTATTGCTCTTCAGCCCAACCTTTCATCCCCTCCTGTTGATGCACTGCCCCTGTGTGCCTCTGGGCCCTGTGTGGCTGCCCAGCACACCTGGGCACTCCATGGCTCCTTACCTGCAATTTTATTCATCTGTCCTGCACAGCTGCACCCACTGGGGATGAAGATCAGCCACAGCCATGCCATTCCCAATCACCACAAACTCTGTGCCTACAATAATTCTCCTTTTTTTTCTTTTAATTTAATGCCATGTCTATCATCCCCCTACAGGGCCCTTGCTGACGAATCAGCAAATATGGTGTAAGTATCCCTTGTGTAGGCTCCACTGACTCTGGAACATGTACTGACCTTGATTCACTCCCCAAACTTTCATTTCATACCATCAAAATCCTTATAGCTACACTTCTAGAATATTGACAGTATCAATAGCTGTACAACTTCATAAGGCAACACACAAAATAACAGAGAATTCCATCAACAGCCACAACTTCATAAAGTAACACACAAGAATTACAGTTACAGAATTCCATGGACAGCCACACAACTTTATAAAGTAGCATACAAGAATAAGATAGAATCTACATATTCGCATCCTAACAGCTGCAATTCACAATCACAGTACACATATTTTACCAGCAGGTGAGCACAAGGCACTGAACAACAGAGCCACTCTGTCTCTAGCTCCTACTGCTGCTTTAACCACTTCTCTTGTTTCTTTTACAGTTTTTGTTGCATTAGATGGTCCTAAGTTATTTTCCATTATGCTCCCAGCAGCTCACCTACCCCAGGTGTTAAATCCAGTCTGGTCCATCAGGCAGCATCCCCCTACTGCTCTCAAGGCTACGCTGGGCTCCATCTCCACCTCATCCTACAGCAAAATCCCAAATAATGTTGGAGTCACCATTATATGGGAATGATGCTGGACCCACCACTGACACCAAAGAAAGCCTTGAGAATCTGCTTACCACCTTTTATCCCCTCCTGTTGATGCATTCCACCTGTGTGCCTGCTCAGCACACCTGGGCACTCCGTGGCTCAGTGCTGGCAGTGCTGCTCACCTGCTTTTCACAGCTGCACCCACTGGGGATGAGGCTCAGCCCCACTCCCAAACACCACACACTGGGTGCCTACAACATAATTATGAAACTTCTGAGTCTGACTAGACATTTCCACATGGTAAAATGGTGAGATTAACAACTAATCTATTAATCCACTAGTTTCATACCCATCTATTGCAGAGGTTCTTATAGAAAAAGATGAACACACAGTTCTACATCCTGAAGATAATGTGCAAACTTCTGTGTGCTCCTACTTACCAGAAACACAGTTTGATGTTCCATGTAGTTTACAGACTCCAGACTTCTCCTAAATGCATACAGTAAAATTAAGACTTTGTGAAAGGCTAAATGCAAACACAAACCAAATAATCTATCAGTGCAAATCCAAATGTAAGGTGTTGGTTGCAGTCTTGTTAGCATTTGTCACTATCTAGAAAGAACAAACACAGGCATACTGTATAAACTGATTCACTCAAATTAATAGTACAAGTAATGTATTAAGTATAAACTTGACAGGAGATAGTTTAATATTAGTTACAACTTGCTCTGAAGAAAATAAAATACACTATTAAGCCTAGAACTAGAATCAATAGAACACTTACTTTCTAGAATGTGACTTAATGTGTTTTCTTACCATAGAAATTTTATAATAGGCAATATACTTTTTAATATTTTAACTTTTAAAGGATAACAAGGTATTTCTCAAAGTGATACATCTACAACAGGAAAAATAAGTCTTCTTTATTTCTAAGTTTTCCTTTTCACCATTAATAACTGAATTGTTGAGATTGGAATGGATCTCTAGAAATCATCTAGTCCAACTCTGTTGTTCAAAAGAGGGCTAGCTGGAGAAGATTTCTCAGGGCTTTGTCCAGTCAAGTTTTGAGTATATCAAAGAATGGAAACTCCATAACATCACTGGGCAATTTGTTCCAGCATTCAAGGACTCTCTCTTAAATATTTTTGCCTCATGTTTAAGTGGAATTTCCTGTATTTTGATTTCCACTCACTGCCTCTTCTCCTCTTGCTGGTCACTACTGAGGAGGGTCTGATCTCTCTCTCCAGCCATCAGGTATTTACAGACATTGCTCAGACGTTACTGAACTTTCTCTCCTTCATGCTGAACAGTCACAGCTCTCTCAGCTTCTGTCTGTCAGATGCTGCAATCCTTTAATCATCTTTGCGGCCCTTCACTGAGCTTGCTCCAGAACATCAGCGTCAGTCTTTTCCTTGCACGCCCAGGAATGGGCACAGCACTTTTGAGTGTGTTCTCACAACGCTGTGGTACAAGGGACAGACTCCCCACTTTGTTGCCAATGCTCCTCCTCATGCAGCCACATCCATCACCTGTCCAGGTGACTGAGCTGAGGCTGACTACTGGCCAGCAGTTCTGCATACACACCCTTCCTGAAGGCCGGGTTGATATTCACTTCCTTCTAGCTCTCGGGAACCTCCTCTTATCACCAGATCTCTCAAAGATAATTGTGAGTATCCTTACCATGACATTTGCCACTTCCTCAGCATTCTCAGAAGCATCCTACTAAATCCCACAGATTCATGCATGTTCATCACTGGCCCCAAACTTCACATCCCTGGTTTGTAAATATCAGGGTCAGCAAAGAGCCTGTGCTTCCCTGAAGAGCCTCCATCCATTTGTTGCAGCACTCCAGCAATGTAAGCTATCCCACTATAGCTCTGTAATCCCAGTGACATGATAACCCTGGAACTGAGGCAGGCCAATTCCTTCTGCACTAAGCCAAGAACTGTTTTAAAATTTGTTACAAATTAAAACACAACAAAACAACTTTTTACAAATTAAATTTATCTTTAAAATAACCTAGTTAATACTGTTGCCCAAAAGAATAATTACATATACAACAATTCCTTCAACAACAAGAGAGGAAAGGAATAAACAATCTTGTGCATTTTATTGGCATTGAGGTATAGTCCCATTACAATTTATCTTTTCCTTTTTTATTTTTTTTTTAACTAAAATGCAATATAGAAAAAACATTAAAAGCCTGATTGGTCAACCAGCAGTAAATACAAAACTTGCTGACAAAAATGAAAAAAAGACAAAAAGAAAGGCACAAAGCAATCTGCACTGGGTATATAAGTACACAGAACTTCACATTTATGGTCCAATTTGGTCGAGATTTTAAGAACATTTTTTCTGGACTATAACTTCTTTCTGCACAGGTTACTCCTGGGCTTAGAAATCACCACTGGTAAAGATGCATGTGGCTTCTTCATAGCAGGAACTCTGTCTTCTTCTGGGGGAGGCACATGTACTGGTTTCCAAGGAATGGGATTACAATATGCTGGAACTGGATACAAATTTCTATCAGCACTCCCTAAAACATTTAGAAAATACACATAACTAAGAAGAATAGTTATTGCCAATGCAAGCAGTTATAATAATTACCTGGACTAAATACAACACAACAATGTCTTCAGAGAAAGACAGCACAGGCCCATCACATAATTTAAGTGACCCAAAATGATAACCAATCCACCTTTTTGTTTTTTAAACAGTAACTGGCATAGTCTTCATCTCTACTTAAATGATAAGCAGGTTGAATGCTCACTGCTTTGTGTTCTTAAAAAGTGTAAATGTCTACAAATTGGCTACTTTGTTTTACAAAACCACATGACAGATACACTTCAAAGTTTGTAATACATTATACTGAATGCCACAAGTGACTTGACAAATATTTTTCAAAAATCATTTAAATAAACGACTACAACTGTCAGTATGTATTGCAGGTCCAACCAAAACATGAAGGCAAGGTATATCACTACTTACAAATAAACGTAAGCCCAAGAGTAAAGGTTATTCACCTGCTTATACCTGTCTCTTAAACATACAGAGATCACAATTTTGGTCTCAAAACTATTTCTCTTGCAAAGTCAAATAGAAGCAATTATTTTAGTTGTGCAGAAAAAAAACATATTTTCAGACAAAAATGGAACAGGATTACAGAAGCCAAGAAGGTGCAATGCAGGTGAAAAGTGAAACAGAAAGAAATTTTAGCTCCATACAGGTTGATGCCCCTGTCTCCTTTTTCAGACAGCACTTCTGTCAGCTTCTAATTGTTCTAGTGTCTCAAAACCCCACCTCTTTTCTAAGGGGAATTCAGGTGTGCTGACACACACCTTCTGGAGCAGGAAAACTAACTTCACAAGGACACAACTAATTTGCTTCACAGGAGCCAGTGCTCTAGTGATTCCTGTACCTGGTAAGAAAAATCAGATAAAAGCATCCTTTGGTACGCCACATAATTATCTCAAATAACGTAATTTTACTCCAAATAAAAAAAAGGTAAAGAAAAATACAGAAAAGGTGTCAATCTGTTCCCCTGACTTATAGCATAGTGTAAGTAATCATTCTTATGTGCCAAAATTAGACATTAGATGAGTGTCTTAAGCAGCCTTCATTTTACACTAAAAGGAAGGATCCTCAAACTTAAGTCACTACATAATTGTGTACTATACATACAAACCTGTAGACCTCCCATGTGGGAAACCATAACCATTTAAATGAGGTTGTGGTTTATTTCTAGCATTTTGCAGCCATTCCTTAAAGACTTTCTCTGATCTTGTTCTCTTCTCCTGTAGCTCAGCCTCCCGTTCTTTTTCTTTTTCCTAAAAATAATAATAAAAAAAAATAAGGTACTCCTAGACAAAGTCCTGTACAATATACACAAAACAGTGAATAATTTTTTGCAGATTTCCAGACTGATGAATAAAATTCTAATATTTCTTCCAATACAAGCACCTTTTCCTAAAAATTGAAAAGATGCATTTTTCGGTTTAAGACTGAATAAAAAAACCCAACCCCCAACCTACATGTTACTCCAGTGTTTCCCTGAGAAAAAAAATCAAAGGCAATTAACAAAAATGCCAAACTGCATTAAACATGCACCTTACTTTGCTGACCATACCACAGTGTCTTTAAGGCACTAACACTGTAACTCTTCAAACAAATTTCTTCATGTACAACACTGCCATTTGATGTCCATGTAAGATTTGAATATATCAAATCTGAATCTGCAATAAATTGCAGATTAAGTAACTCCATACAAATAAATTATCAGTTAATTTAACACCTTCTCTTTTTTCTTCTTTTCTGCCTCTTCAGCTCTCTTCTTCTCTAGCCACTCTTTATACTTTTCATCAGCCTTTTCTTTTAACTGCATTTTTTCTAGTTCTCTTGTGGCTTTTTCTGACATTTCTTTGCTCAGCTTTCGTTTGCTTTCTCTTCTTTCCTATGTGAAACATATCCAAGAAACAGAATAGAAATTTTTAGTATATTTCAATGAGCAATTCTTTTGAGGAATACTGTAAATTTTATTACACAATTACAAAGAAAATTATCCTAAACATTAAAAAATATGTGATACTGTAAGCTCTTTGAAGTCAGAACCTATTCATTGCTAGATTCCAGGTATGATAGACATAAACCTGTCAAAAAAGATGATAAAAATTTACTTCAAGGTCTCCTCTGGTTTACCACTCTGTTATATTTATTCAGAGATTTTTTTCAAACACTTCAGACACATCTCAGTATTTCTGGGAATGAAATACATGTTGCAATTCTCAACAATGGTGTGTTAACTACTTGTCAGTGAATCTAGAGCAAACTCCAGTTCCAAATGCAAGTCAGGTAAACTGCCCCCTTCTAAGAGTCATTGAGATATGCAGATTGTTCAGCACACTTAAGCATAAATTAAACAGTAAAAAAAGTTCAACTAAAAACACAGTTCATATTTTGTGGTATTCTATTAAATATGTTATACTTTTTAGTTTATTTACATAGGGACTACTTCAATAATCAATCCACACATTTCTCCTATTCCAATTATGAAAGGGAGAATGAAAAAACACATTCTAGGCAGGGAAGGCAAAATGTAACCTGAGTGAAGTGAAATTGCTACCTTAATGATTCGGAAGACAGAATACACCAGAGGTGTCATTCACTTGCACATCTTTTCAGTGTGTTTGCATCCAACAACAATGTTCTGAGGATCTTTCTCTAAGCAAACACATATCCACTGGCCTTTGCTTGATCTGGAGAGGGAGGTATTTTCATCTGAAGAGTGGCAATAGCTCTCATTTGTGTTCCTTGTAACCCTTATGAAGTGTCTGGAATTTTTCTGATTTGATTCTATTTCTGTTTAACTCACTTAGCTCTGAAGCAACTGCATACATGTGCAGAAGCAAAAATCTACCAGACAAGCTGTGCACATGACTTGGAAGAGAGGCACAAGACTAAAGACCAGTTCCTCTTAATAGAAAGGAGCTGCTGAAAAATTATGTTGCTTTTCTTTTAAGAAATCATTTACTTATACAACTCCCTGCGCACTCCCCTTGAACAAAGGAGATGGGTAACTTAGCAGAAACTCATACTGACTCAGAATTATTACAGTTGGCAGTATGAATATAAATGCCTAGAACTGCAGCTGCACACTATAATGAATAAATAAATGAAACATAGGAAAAACTCAAGAAAACCAGAAATATATTCCCATTGCACCATTATATATTACCATTTTTCCCATTAAAAGAACAAAACGGCAGAAATCTAGAGCTCTCCCTGCACGTCCCTCTCCCACCTTTTTCCTAGGTTTACTGCACTTATGGAAACTTCACTTATGCCTAATGAAGAAGAAGCCATGATACTGCAGCAGGGGACCAACCACAATTCCCTCAGTCTGGTCTGAACAGCATGGCCTAAACCTGCTGGCCCAGTGCTTGTCCCCCCACACCAAAACCACCAGCAATCCAATAAAGCAGCATGAAGAGAATGAAAACTTCAGCTTTTATTGGTCTGGAGCACACTGACCTGATTTCTGCCAGGAAAGAGGGCAGCTTACAGAACCACTGGAGGTACTGTGTCCTCTTCTGTTTGCCAGCACCAGGAGCATTACTGCAGTTTCAACATCAACAGCTGTTCTAGGCACTGTGGGATTTCACCCCACCCACCTCTGTTACAGGCTAGGCTTTATTAGCTTTATCTACCATAATCTCCAAGGGGGTTGCTGCTCCAACTAAAATCACGATACTTTCAGTAGTACTACTCTGGCACACTCTTGGCAAATATTCTTATTTGACAACAAAGACTTCTTTGTGGACACAACTTCACAAAACAATTCCAAGTAGCTTTTTAGTTCTATTTTCTCCTTGATTTTTTGTTGTTTGGTAGGTTTTTTTTTTCCATTTTACTTTTAATACATGCTAGCAAATATCAGCTCAATCTGTTTTGTAGTGTAGGGAAAATGGTCAAATATGAATACACTCCAACTTCAGTGCATATTCTGGAATGTAAAACTTCACAGAACTGTAAAACAATTGGTCTTATTAAAATGATTTCACAACAGTGAGGCCTGTACAACCAAGACTAATAAAAAAATACATCTCATTCTGGGAACTAAAAAAACTGATATTCTGAAGTGGTTTTATGCTAATGAAGCATGGAAATAAGATCTTTCTTAACATGAAATAAAAGTTTCTGCATTTTAAAATGTTGAAAATAAATGAATGTATTTTTGGCAAATTATTCAAACATTACCTTCCTGAAAAAAAAACCAAATAACCAATTGTCTAAGCTTTCCCTCCTCTTCATCTACAATTCATCTCAACCTCTTTTATTCAGAGCTGTTTCTCTGACTCTTCATCACTAAAGAGCCCCCAAATGCACCAACAACACCGGTTCTGAGACAATGGTTGTCTGGGACACATAAAAAGCATTAATGTAAATGAGAGGTATCTGTGAAATCAGTGAGTTAAACTATGGAAGATTTTGCACATTTTGTTGTCTGCTGACTCACCTGTGATACACACAAAATAAGTTACAAAACTAAGGATCATCCAAAAGTAGTCTTTAGCTAAGGGTCTTATTGCAGAAAAGACATAAAAATGAATATAGGAGAAATCTGGAAAAGAAGAGCTACTTCCATACCTGCGGGTATGGTTATATAATGGAAAACCATTATAAGCAGAAAGTAGACTAAAATTTTTTCTAAATACTATAAAAGAAAGGCAGGGAGGCTTCTTAACTTAGGTGTTTGAGATCACAATACTTAGATGAGTTTAGCTACCATCTAGGCTGACTCAAAGTTAAATTAGGTCCCATGTAAACAATAACATGCCATACACACTACCATGAAAGCCATAACTAGTGCTAAGTTTTACCTCCAGTGAGACATCCCTAAGACAGGGTGACTCCCTGCAGAACTGCTGACTTTACACTGCCTAGAAATTTTTCTGCAGACAAATCAGAAATGCTTCTTCTTCCTCTCACAATCAGAACAGATTTTGCTTCATGTGGACAACACAATCCCAGCTGCTTTAGTAACCTATTCCATGTCAAGCTTCTGTCACCCTGACTGTCCCAGCTTTTTTCCCATCCTCATTTAAAAAGTCCAGCAAAAATACTATGAATGTATATATTAATGTACATATTATTCACCCCTTCTCTTACTTTCCTTCCATGTGTATGTCAGGGAAGAAATTATTTTTTTATGCTTGGTGTTGTTTAGATTGGGTTTAAAAAAATCTCTTTGATCTTGTGCTCAAAACAGTCACAATCTATTCACTAAACCTCCAGTAAATTTACATACACTACCATATAGCTGTGGGCATTACCTAAATTAAGGTACTGATTGCAAAACATCCAATTACTCATTGCAAGAAAGGCTTGTTCTCCTGCCACCCAGGCCAAGCATGTGATTACGGAGAAAGGATACAAATCTACCCTGAAGGTTCAGTGCTCTGTGCTGTGATTCTATCACGTCTCAGAACCCAATGAAGCCTGGCTTAGATGAGCCCCTGGAAATCCCCCACCCCACATAAATCACCTGCGACTCTGCCCACAGCATGCATCTTACTGGGTCAGTGCTAACTACTAACTTCTCAAGAAAAATCACACCTACATGGATGTGCTGAGCGGTCAAAGCATTTTAAAATTTGAAGAAGCATGCCACTTCCTTCCTGGCAGAAGGTAGAAATAGTAAATAATTTTCCACGCAGGAAAAAAACCAAAACCTAATTGCTTTTGAAACAGAGGCACTATATCCAACTAGAAGAAAACTACTAGAATATGAATTTCTGAATTTTCACATCAACAATTAAATGAGAGGCTGGAATGTGTAAAGTGCAGTGGTGTTTTCTGTTCTGCATTTTCTCTATAGACTGTCACTGGGTAGACATTTCCAGAAACTAATGATGTGGTTGAAATTTTTAAGATACTTCTCAAAGCAATCCCTTCCATCTTATGGTCTGCAGAATACGACAACATTTTTCTTTTCACAGATAAGTGTTCTACTTCATGGCTGTTTGCTGACAGCTAGCATATTCTAGCAGCAGTTAATACTGACTGATAGCAAAATATAAGAAAAGCCCACACTGCCAACATCAGAACACCTAATTTACTTGTTTATCCTCATAATAATTGTGGACATCAACCACGTCTAGCAGTCTTGGAAATCTGGGTCATTCAAACAAACTAATTCTCTTTTCAACTTTGCCCTGTAACACAACTCAGTGACCAGACAAAGCCCACATGAATACTTTTGAATCTCTCTCTAGAATTTCCATGTGAAAACAGTAAGAGGCTAGAAGGGAGGTCAACAACAGCCTGAGCTGCAGATGGCTCTTGACAAGTGGGTTTATATCGATTTACTGCTCACACAGTCAGTGCAGATCCCACTGCAGTCTGGGACTGCAGAATTACTGGATCTTTCTCCCAGACTGTGTTCATTTCATGTGGGGACTCAACATGTGTGACAAACATGAAGTTTTAGTGTACTTAGTTCCTGGAACACTCTTGGGATCTTCAAAAGAATGTGAACTCCACAAATGCTGTTGAAATATATGAGCACACATTCACCTTTCACACTGAACTCCTCTTCCAAAACTCTGGAACTCATTCTAACACTCACCATGAGGAATTAGCTCATTGTACTTACAGAAATCTAAAGGTAATTAGGATTTAGCTAGAACCTAAAATTATAACAATGGCATTGGTCATGCGTGACATCACAGAAACATTTTGTGTTATCGTGGTTTGACACAGGAAAAATCATTTTCTCAGAAGGAAGAGGTCAGTATCCAGTCAGGGGTCAGGTTTGGATGCTGACACTTGGGGTGACCAGCTGAAGGTGGACACGTCTCTGAGAGCACAGAGGGGTTAAAAGCAGAATCCCAGGAGAACTCGCTCTCTTTGGCTCCGGTCAGGGCGCAGTGCAGCCTCTCCCCTGCCCGCCCGTGGCTGGGTGGGGAGGGGAAGGCCTGACTGAGGTAGGCCCAAGGGTGGAGGGGGCTGGAACTCCCGGCAGATGGAAGGGTGGAGAAAATCTGGGATGTCTCCGTTCCCCCCCAGAGTCGAGAGAGAGAGAGACAGCAGCGGCTTGTCAGCAGTACGCCGCAGGGAAGGAGAGGAGCGGGGGGTGCCGGGGCCGCAAGGTGCCCAGCCGCCCGTGGGAGCCAGAGGATCCGGCAGAGCCAGCCAGGGAGTCCAGACTTTAACCCTTCCTGAGAAATGAAAGCTTTGTGAAATCTCACTCCTCCTCAGTCTGACAGAGAGGAAGAGAGACAGCCTGGGACCTGGGATGTTAGAAGGAGAAACTCTAGGTGGGAGGAGATGATGGGGTGGATTTTGGCTGGACTTTTTCTTGTTGGCCACAGACTGAACCGATTTTCTCCTCCAAGAGAGACTGTATTTTAGGAGGACGCCGGTGAGCCAAAGAGACCTGCTTCAGCTGGGAAAAGACAGAAGAGGAGCGAACAGAGAAAAAGTTAGAGAGGTTGGTGGTGGTGCCCCCCGTCTTCAGGGAAGAAGAAGAGAAAGATCTCTGTTCTGGGACCCTCAGCCCCAGGGGAATATGGGGGGTACTGCGGTCCCAAAAATGAAAAAACTGAACTGTTGTTTTTTCCCTCTTGGCAGGGCATCCTTGAAAGAGAAATCCTAAGAGCAGTCTGTCCGTCCATGCATTGGTGGTGAGAGCACTGTGCATGGAAAGGAGAGTGTTACACTGGCAGATTTTCTCCGGGCAGTGCCATGTGTGACATGGAAGCACAGGATGTGGCAGCTGTGTTTCCTGGGGATCTGTGGCATGGGAGGGACTCCTCTCTCCCTCGATGGACTGAGTATTGATTGTCTGGAGGGTGGGAACTTGATTGGGGTCCAGGTTGTGTCTCACTGTGGTTTGTTGGAGTTGGATGGTGGGAAGAGGAATGTTTTGAAAGGTTTTAATTTTGAATTTTGTGTGTGTTTTTTCTTTCTTTTTTTCTTTTATAGTAGTGTAGTAGTAGTAGCTTAATAAAGTTTTTTCCCTTGTTATTAAGCTTGGGCCTGCTTTGCTCTGTTCTTGATCGCATTTCAACAGCATTCAATTGAGAGGCTGCATTTTTATGGTGGCGCTGGCATGTGCCAGTGTCAAACCATGACTTGTGTAAAGACTTTTCAGGTCCAGAGAGTAAAAGACCCACAATATGGAAAAAAATATCCTTAAGAAATTAAGCCCAGACTCACACAAAAAAAAAATTAGATATGTAAAGAACAACTTAAATATGTAAACAGAAAATTTTAATTCTTAAATGCAGTTAGTTCTCATGACTGGAAAGCATTTATACTAGAAGTTTCCCCCACAAATACACTTACACTTAAACAAGTGGACATCTTAGCATCTCTTTCAAGTCTAAACTGTCAGCAAAAACTACAGGACATCAGGCTCTACATTAGCAACCAGTGCTTGACTCAACAACAGCTCAGCTGTAAGAACATTCACCTAGACAGGGAAGATGTGGATTTAATTACATTTTTGCCAAAGGAGATTCCAACTAACACATCCCCAAACTGCAGGCTGGCATGACAGGATTTTCCACCCATTCTGTGGGAGTGCTACCATTGCTCATAAAATCATTAACAAGTCATTGGATGAAAGAAAGGGAGCACAAGCAAGCATAGCTTTCACACTTGAAAGTCATGCTCAAGCTGTGGAACAATCTGTTCTCTGTATTAACCATGCTGAGATAAAATACACATTAAACTAAAAGCCTTTGGTGTAAGAGTTGGCACCTAGGTGTCTCTTCTGTAGGAACCAGCACACCAAAAAAGGAAGTCTGCTCCAAGAACCCTGTCATTCATTACTGCACACTGTGTTGGTTCTAGGCTTTCATATGCTCCTTAATGCTTTTTGCTTCTCATAAAGACTTATCACCCAACAGCATAATAAATGCTACAACCAACATTTTCAATGAAAAAGCATTCAAACAGAACTTTTTCCATCCTGCACCTAGTTCTCATTAAAAATTCTATTTTTCAGTAAGTAAAGGGGACTTACTGAAAAGAAAAGAACCATAAGAACTGTTGAGCATCCAAATACTATTTTTAATGCCTGCTTGGTAATATTTACTTCTAAGGGAAAAAAAGTGTTATCTTATTCTCTATTCAACAAAGCAGAAAGTATTAGAAATTCTACAGTCAATTTTAGATGGCTATTAAAATAATTGTTTTTTCCAATGGAAAACTGCAACTTCACTACTTGTGCTCTTACAACTTTGCTATGCATCACATTATTACAACATAAAGAATTACATGCAAAGACTAAATACAGGGATGTTAACAAAGTGAGTTTCAGAATGACAATTATTTTGGAATTCAAGTATTCCTCTTTGGGGATTTCTGTCACTGTTGCAAACATATGCATAATACATGTAGTTGGCTTTGGTTTGGATGGAGTTAATTTGCTTCATAGCAGCTCCTATTGAGCTATGTTTGGATTTGTGAACAAAACAGAGTTTGCTGATAACACAAGTTATCACCAATCAGTGCTTATAAAGCTTCAAGATCTTTTCTGCTTCCCACCCCATCTCACCAGGGCAGTCTGGGGGTGCACGAGGAGCTGGGAGGGGGCACAGCCAGAACTGACACTGACCAACCCAAGGGAAATCCTAGATCATCCTGCTCAGCAAGAAAAGCTGGGGGGAGCAAGGGGGACCTCAGCTGCCTCCTGGGGCTAACCCACAATAGTAATAATATAGATATTTATATGTACACACATGTATATGTATGAATTGGACACTCTAGATATTTCTAAGTTCATGCTCTACTGACATTGTAAAAATGAAGCAGCTTTGCAGTCAGTAAAGGTGGATTAAATGATTTAAAGATACCTTATTAGATTGTAGAAGGTAGAGTGCACTGCATCAGAGTTGATTTTTTTAATATGCAATCATAAAGCTGTTGTCATCAGACCTGACCTTTAATCCTAATATTTTATTCGGCAAAAATTTAGAAGTGGTTCTGACTGTGATGACGATGTTAAGGAATTAAACTGTCATGGCAGTTTACAGACTCTTCACAGTTTATGCATTCACAATGCATTTCTCATACTCTGATTTGAATCCAGTACTTTGATCTAATCAGTAATTCCACAATTACAGGCACCTTACTAAAGTGTTTAATCCCACAGCTGATGATAGGAATAAAAGAGATTTCACATAAAATAGGAACTGAACACCAAGCTTACTTGTTCAGCATTTATAACCATAGTCGCTTCATTTTTATCAATAAATCTAACAGTAACTCAGAAATAAACATTTTAGTTACATTAAAAAAAAAATCATGTTATGTTCATTTTCCTTCTGGAATCAAAAGCATGCTTAGTATTATTTTAGAGTTAAAATATTTCAATTGATACTTGTTGAAAAGTAAACAGACAATTTACTGTTTGCCAAGAAATGGCTCAACTTTAAGAGGCAGAGAAAGTAAGACTATTTTTGTCCAGGAGGGATCCAGTATCTTACTGAAAATTGTAAAGTCATTATTAGGTCCAAGATAGTGCCTAAAAACTGGTTTTATTAAGCTTTTAATTGCTAGTGAGCTGAAATTTTTGCCATGAACAAGTATTTGTATAAACTATTTCATAGCTTAGAATGTCCTTGGATGGCTCATATTTCAAAATATTACTTCTAGTTAATTTACAACCTCTAAGAACCACAAAAGCTATTTACATAGAAGAATACTAGTTAGGATTCCTTTACTTTCAAAAATAGTTTCTGTAAAACTATTAGAAGCATAAGAAAACTGTAACAGCATATAATTTTTAATCTATATTAAATAATTAAAAAAACCAATAGTGAACAAAAACAGTGTTCAAGCTTTGCTTCCTAACCTCACCCTAAAGGACTATATTTAACAGTTAGAGAGCATCACAACTAAAACTGCCATGCAAAAATACTGGCTTGACATATAGAAAACCAGAATTCTTTTATGCATATGCAAACATTTTAATTCTGACATAAATACCTCTCACATTCACAGCACAAAGACTGTTTCAGCAGTGTCTCCTGGTGCAGGATGCTCAAGAGTTTTCATGTGCACTCAAGTGTGCCTTCCTTTCTTTATCCCTACAGTACTGACCAATGGGAAAGGGCACAGACTTGTGGAGACTACAGAGATAAGATCCCTGAAAGTACCGACTCCTCCAAATAAAGCATTTTCTACTCTCTGCACACAGGGCTCAGAACTAATAACTGAGTTTGAAAAAGGTGAGTGTTTAATACAAATTTCAGAGAAACATACTGCAAGTTTTGCCTCAAGAAGCATCTTTTGATACTACTATGAGAAAATGAAGTGTCTTCCAATACTTATATTGGAAAACACTTATATATACACACGCTCCCCAAGAAAATGATGTCAACTGTCAGTGCTCATGACTCTTACCTCAACTACAGTTGAAATCTTGATGCACCTTTAAACATCTTAGTCATGGAACTGACATATTTATCCTTCAGCCTGCGTCCAGATCCACAAATAAGCTTACAGAAACTTGAAGTGGGACAGGCTACACAGCACAAATGTTAATATCCTATGGACAGCTAAGCTTTTAAATTTTTAAATTCAGTTTATCCTTGATTTGAGTGTGGTTTATATGAAAGACTAGTCAATAAATCACCTGATTTAAATGAAAATCAGCTTACTTTTCTAAATTACTTGGCCTAAGGATGATGCTATGCTTCCAAAACATAGTTTGATAAAGTCCAGACACAAGCATTCTTTTTCTCCTGTCCTCTGGGCTGCTGTGATTACCATAAAAAAGACCTCCCAATCCCACTGACAACAGAATATAAGTTGCTAATCAGTAAATCCACAAAGTTCCAAGGAAAATGCAAATAAGTAGAAATTTATGGAGTTGAAGGGGGTGGTAGGGGTAGTAAGGAAGAGACAGAAGGAAAACTTCTGGTTCTGAACTGGAACTATTTTAAGAGGCAGACCAATTCCTTCAAGTGTTGAAGGAGTAGTGAATGAACTAATGAATAGCTACAGACACCCAGAATTTAATTCCCATTTAAATGTCATTTTGGAAGAGGAAAATTGAATTGTATGTGCTGAATAATAAATCTACTTTTTCCTGTGTACTTTAATTAGCAATATAAATCATAAGAAATTAATAGAGCAGGATAGGTTCTGAAATGGGTTTCTGCCAATTATCCAACCAGCATTAAGACTAAAATTAATTAGGTTAGATCCAAATATATGTTACTGTAGTGGTTCTAGGCTGAATCTGAAGGAGTTCTAAAACCATGAAAACAAATGTATGAGGTCTGCCCATCCAACCCAGCTAGTGCTGTTGTGCTATTTTTAGTGAATTTTCATCTGTTTTTGCTCAGAAACAAAGTAAATATAGCGAACGGCTGGTATTGCTGCAGGCCACAAAAGTATTAACACATGAACTGCCAGGGCTGGACACACCCTGGTGTCCCAAGGGTTCCCATTGCTGCCACCCAGAGCATCTGTGTGCTCACCTGGTGTGATACAGCTGTCACACAGCCCCACTGGGATCATCATTCTGTCTGTTTCTGACCCTGGACCCAGACACTCCCTCAAGAGAACTTAAAAAACTTTTGATCCCACCCAGAAATTAATTACTGACTGAAGGAATTCCCAATTACTAACTGTGGTGTACTGAGAATTCCCTCAATTTGGCCCCATACCTCAATTATCCCTCCTAAACCATATCCTGTGGTAAATACTCCTTGCCTGATTTAAACTACATCCCTCTTCTGACTCCCCCTGGTATACAAAACATCGCACACAGTCAAGAGGTACACTTAACCAAAAATGTTTGGGCACTGAAGCTGGGAAGTCTGGGTACACTGAAGACCAAAACCCCAGCTATCATCAGCAGAAGGCTACTGCACAGGATGTACACCAATTGTCAGTTCTCTGAATACTCAGAAAACAAAACCCTTTGTACCTTATGGGAAAAAAAAAAAGTCAGTCTTGAAAAAATGTTTAGCTGCTTTGGTGTGTTTTTATAATTTTAAATTAAAGCAGCCATTTACTCAGCAAACTGAAAACATGGATGTCCAAACAGACTGAGTAAATTTTAGACAGGCTTACTCAAGCATGGCATGTACTAGAATATTTCCAGCCAAAGCAATATTTACCTCTTCTCTCTTTTTTTGGACCCATTCCTTGTGTTTCTCTTCAGCTATCCTTCTTCTTCTTTCACATTCTTGATTTTGCTTCATTTCCTCAAGCTGTTTATTCATTTCCTAATTACAGAAAAAGTATGCATTTCAAATCTGTGGTGACCATTTACAGCAATACTGGCAGTAGTACTGCAGTTAAAACAATGTAAGCATTAGATTTGGGTATTTTTTCCTTCATTAAGATTTTGGAGAAGAAAAATTGCAGTCAACATAGAAATACTATGAAATACAAACAGTGAAACATGTATAATTTTTAGGATATTAACTGGAAATCCATCTTTTAATTAGGCTTTGGAAGCAATTAAATGCATCAAATCATTCCTCAGTTTATTGAAATGCCTTTTTAGTCAGCAGACTCTTAATTTGCAGCAGTACTTTCCTACAATATTTAAAATTTACACTGTGTACTGCTCTGCTCTGTGGAAGGTATCAAAAGCTAAGTGAAATATTATTCACCTGTGATTTTTAGTACCAGAACTACTTGAACTTTAGGGCTTAATCCAAGGCTTAATAAAGCCAAAATTATTGCAGATTCTAGCAAATTTTGAAACAGGAGTTTTCATTTGAAGATGAGAGAAGAAATTTCGAAGTATATTTACATGACATACAGTATACATGCAAACATTTCTATCTCTCCAGTGAACTTAATAAAGAAAAAATGTAACTAAGGAGACAATTTGAGATGCCTAGCTTCTCCAACAGTAGCACTAACAAAAAGTGCTAATTTTCAATTAAAAGTCATACCTTCAAACACCGACAGATGTAATTATTTCCATGAAACTGATTTTATGGGCCCTACGCTGCAGTCAGTTTCAGCGACAACCCCCTTTTCTTAGGACATCAGTAGAAGCTTACAGAAAACTCAAACACCCACAATACAGTGACAGTTTGAAAATAGTTGTTGCTGTATTGAGGCAAAGTCACAGCAAATGACATCTCTTTTGAGTTGCAAGACACCTGTATTGCAGGGATCCTGGTTTCTGTAAAACCTAATGGAAGTCTAAGTGCCTTAGAAGACCCAACCTAATTCCACTTCAAATGTTTATCCACCTTCTTGACATTCAGGGAAGACTTGGTACTAATGTCAGCAAAAGATCTGGAATTTCACTGTTGTTTCTTGGAATACCAGTTTAAAATACCTTTATTATGCAAAGAGAGCAATAATTTTTTGTATAAATATCACATTTTTTATTCTCTTCTGGCATCTTCCAAAAATGTTCATTATATTTTTCCCCCAAATATAAGCTTTTTACACTGCCTTGTTGCATTTAATATCTAATGTTTTCAAAATCTTACAAACTATCTGTCTAGTTCTACATGGCTTTAAGTAATGCTTGTTCTTAATATTTAGTTGAGAGACAACTGCTAGCTTACATTTACATTACAAATCCAGAATATAAATGGAAAGGCATGAAAAATTTGGTGAATGCGGATTAACAAATCGAAGCCTATTCCTCAAGTTTAACAAACTACTTTGGTGTACTGCTGACCTGTAAAATTCTGTTCCTGAACCTTCCAGTGGTACGTGTTTAATACAGAGTATGAGGTAGCTCACATAAAACACCTGCATGCTATACTTTACAGATACATGGAAAGGCAAGGAAAACATTCAAGGTCAAATAGTTAATGAGTAACTAAAGTGAGAAGTTATCTAATTTTGGTGTGATTGTTCTAATCACCAGACAATACTTCCCATTTGATCTTCAACAATGGTATAATTTAACCAACTGCCACTACAAACAGAGTGATCAAGAAAAGATAGGGTGCTCTCACTTAATTGTGTCCCAGCCCTGGTTCTCAAAAACTGTTCAACTCTAATGGGGAAAAAGACAGAATGAAGAAAAAAAGTGCTGTAACAGGGATCCCTTTCCAGGGAAAGGACACCAAACAGTTGTAAAATTACACGCCAAGTAGGCAACAATACTGTGCCTCAAAACTAACCAAGTAGCTTGGCATACTTACAATCAGCACACACCTCATTTTCTTCTACAACCTACATGCCTGCCTACATTCCCATGACAAAAATCAAGGCATTAATTATATAAATGCTTCAATCTTCCAACATCGAACCATTACCTGACAGTTGGATAAACAAAATATTATACAGCACCAGTTCAATGAAGTGTAGCACTCAGCAAAGGAAAAAGCACATAACATGAATCATGCCAGCACTGACAAGCACAAACACTATGGAGGCCTAAGAGACAAAAAAGGAAAAAACAACTACTCATGTTTGTACAACCAAGGAAAACTAAATCCTGTGTCTGCTATCTCCTGTTAGACTCAGAATCAAAACAGCTGGATGTAATCACCTCTGCAGCTCTAGCCTGTAAGCGGGCACGCAGCTCCTTCTCTTTGCCAATAAACCACTCTTCCCATGGTGAAAGGTTATCTTTCAAAGGTGACAATTTTCTCCCCGCTGCTGTTTCAGAGTGTTCACCCCTCCTGAATTAAAAACAAGAAACAGAAGAGAGTATAATCTATAATGTATTCAAGTTCATGTGTTCATCTAAAAGTTAGTGTTACTGTCTTAAAAAAGTACTTTTATGGCATAATGTGACAACAAATGACACAATTTGTCTACTTGTTTAGTAATCCTTCTAAAGGATAAATGGCATTTACAGTGCACCTCTGACCATCCCCCTTACATTCTACATTTTCCTTACTAAATTCTAGCTTGTTAGTGATTTTGAACTGTGGAACAGATTCAAACACTACCTTCTAGAAACTAAACAAGAAGAATACACATAACATCAAAGTGTCCCTCTCCTCCTCACATATGGAAGCCAAGAAAAATCAGAGGTTTAACATTAACATCCTGTCCTCAGTCACAGGAAGCTCCATGTACCAAGTGGTCTTTAGGAAAAGCAAAGCAAAAGTGAGAATGTTATTTTCTTTGTTCAAGTCTTGTACAGGTGGATTCATGGTATCAAGCAAGCTCAGCATTAAGAATCCATTCATTACAAATCCATCCGTTCAATCCAGGAAGTTTTCCATCTTAAAACACTTTCACAGGAAATGTGCTTAAGAAATATAGCCAGCATACAATACTTGATGGTAGGTTCTATTAGATATTTAATAGGACATCTTACATAAGTCACTCGTAACTTCTTTACTCACGAATAATGCTGCAATCCTAGCCCCAGGTCAGAAATATCTTTTATAATATTCAATATATGTAGTATTTCATAAATAACACCATATATTAGGGTCCAACTCAGCAAAATTTGAAAACAGGCCAAGAGATTTATTTAAAACTAACTGCCACAGAATTTTGTCTTGAGAACAAAGCAATGAAACCAGACTTGACTTTACTATTTCATATAGATGTACAGGCTCTGGAAACACCTACCTACACACATACCCCACTACAGTGAGGAATTCTCTTTGCTGAATCTAAGCTACAGATGAAGCATCCAACAAGAATATTATGCTAATGCTCCAGACATCAATTTTTTAAATATAAGATACCTGGATTTTATCAATACAAAATTACAACATATTCACAGGACACAGCAGTACTCCAATACTCAACTGCACAATATTTTCTATCCCAGTCATCTTTAGAGCACATTTCTGTGCTAGAAAGCATTTGGGAACAATCTCAGTTTTACAGAGTTTTGTCCTACTCTTCCCTATTGTTTTACCCATGCGTGTTTGTGCTAACAGGACTTTCCTGGTCAGGTCAGGGTAACTGATTCACACTACAACCTACCTGGAGCAAGTTTATTTTCCCACACAATCCCACTTTTACGGTGTGAAATGCAGAATAACAGAACTGACAGGGACACCCTGACACCCAGACACTGCAAGGACAGAAGCAGCAGAGACCAAAGACTCACCAGTCCAGCACAACCCCACACATTCTGCTGCACTCCAGGGCTTTTATGCTGAAGCATTAATAAAGACCAAAAATTTAACAGAGACAGCTTTTAAACACATACATACCATAACAGATGCCACTTAAGAATACCTAATAACACATTTTGTAAGAAAATAAGTCTCCGAAAGTTCATTAAAGGATAAAAGTATTATACATTCACATTGAGGAAAAAAAACCATAACTTTGTACAGACTTGACACTTTGGGCAGGGATACTTTTTCAATACATTCTTTTGCTTTGTGTGATTTGCATTATGGCACCTTGTGGAACATGACTGACAAATTAAACCAACCTAGAAAAAGTACTAGGGGAGTGAATAAATTCGGAAAAATAATATTTATTATGTATTATCAGGACTTATGAAATTCAAGCTGTCAACTTATCAAAATAAGTTATTCACAGTAATAGGTTAAAAACTTACTGTAGATGAGTAAGAAATAACACAAAATGAAGCTTAAACAGAGGAAAACACAAGCTCAGTATTAAGACCTCTTGGAAGAAACACTTCTTCAATACTGTGTGTACAGCTCTCCTATTGCACCAGAACCCAGTCTTCCTTGGTGTCCACTGCAGCCAGCAGTCACACTCTCCTGGCACACCAACCATGCCAACTTCTGAGACCTTGGCAGCTATACACAGAAGCTGCTATATGAACACAAGGTAGGCACTTAGTGCAACACAGCAGCAGTGTTCACACCAGCGCAGCGTGTATTTAGCCCACAGTTTAACAGGACTGCCAGCTTGGGCCCTAAAAGAGGCTGTCTTCAGCTGCACCTCACTGCTGCCAGAGAACACTGCAGCAACAGGCCCCAGAGTTGGGAGCTGTTTCAAACAGCCTCTGAAGCTGCAAAACCTGTTGAAGCTTGAACAAACTGCCACAGAACTCCAAGGGGCATGAACAAAATTGCTCATTGGGAAATAGTAACTGAAAGAGAAGGAACCATAAACTGGCCGATCTCTTCACTCTGAAGCTTCTGATTACACTTGAACACTCCCTGGACTTTAGGCAACTTTTGGAAGAAATACGTTTAGGTAAAGTTCAGTGTGGTCCACATTCCTTCTCTGCTCCCCATGAAAATTTAAGGACCATGCTGGAAACCTGCACCCCATGAAGCTCTGCTGTCCTTCCTTTACTTCACCGGTGCTTTTAGCTCAGTTCAGCCTTGCTAGTTACATTCACCACCAGTTAATGCCCAAGTCTGTCAAGTTTCTATCCTGAATTCCAGAACAGGATAGGCTCTCCCTGCTCTTCCTCCTTCTGTTTTAAAGGGAAGAATAATTATTATTCTCTTGTCAAGCCGGTGAGATCCCAAGTAAAAAAAAAAAAAATGCATTTTATGTTTGCATATAATTTAAATGGAGTAAGATTAAGCCACTGGAGCAGGAGCTGTGTGATGCTTACATGCAAAACTGACTCTGGACCCAGGTACATTAACACCATGCAAAACAACCCTTTAGTCTGCAAGCACTTTTAAACTGAGGCAGGAGAGACTGTAGCTTTATCGGCTCAGTTTAACACTGCTTACGGACAATTTATGAGCCCACAAAAATACTCAGGTGGCCATGGAGAAGACATCCAAGACACTAAAAAAAAACCAAAACAAACAAACAAACAACGGCTTAAAGCGTTGGTCTCGGCAAAGAAGCCTATATGTATGTAAAACAATCTTCTGTCTCCAGCGGAGGGAAGCAAGTGAGCCCCGCTGGAGCCCGGTCCCTGCCGCAGGGGTTACCTGTGGCCCGGCGAGCTCCGGGAGCCCGCCGCCCGCTGCTCCGCCTCCTCCTGCCGGCCCGGGGAGCTGCAGCGGGACGCGAGGGAGGGCGGCGAGCCCCCCGAGGGGCTGGGCGGGGACGAGCCCTCCGCGGGCGGCGGGCTCAGCAGGCTGGCCCCACCGCTCATGGCGGGGGGCGGCGGGGAGCGACGAGAGCGGCTCCCGGGCAGCGGCGGGGCGGCTCCCGACGCCGGCAGGGGCAGCCCGGCGGCGCTCCCCGCTCTGCCGGGGCCGCCCCCTCGCTTCCGGCCCCGCCGGCCGCGGCCGGGCCTGGGCGGAGGCAGCGGGAGAAGACGGGCTGAGGACCGAGGCCCCCGATCCGCTGCGAGCCGAGTCCTCCCAGCGCCGGGCTCCGGCCCGGCCCGCGGCACCGCCAGCGCCAACACCGACACGCCTGTGCTCATCTATACCAACTCCTCGCAGCTGTTCTTGCTTCCGTAACGCTTTTGCGCAAGAACCAGTCCAATAAACAGGAACCAGTAACCTCATCTGCAGGTGACAATCCCAACACATCAGAAGGAAGCATCTTAACATTTTCAAATAGCCAACTCTAAATTCGTAATCTATACTTGCATTAAATTACAAAATCCTATTTCAGCCCTCACAATTACTATCTTGTTTGTAAACTAAAGCTTGGTTTTCATACACTTCTGCTAGGAAAATGGTGTCCTTTACCTTCTCCATCAGTTAATTTTCCACTGATTCTACAACTATCTGTAAAAAACAGATCATATATCTATATAGATATTCCCATATTTGCCAGTACATTCTTTGTCAGCCTTCTTTTTGGGCTCCAAATCCCAGGAACACAGTCCCCCTTCATTTCTTATGCTGGGCCACCCTGTTCCCCCCTCTTTTAGCCAAATCTTAAGCAGGATCACCAACAAACATCCGCATAACCAAAGCTTTTCATTACCTTCAAATTTCATCAACCAAGGAGATAACTGCTGATCAGCAGTTGCTAATTTTTTATAAAACTGTGAGTAATTTTGCTGCGGCTGACTAAGCAGAAACATTACTAATATTAACATAAGATAAAGAAGTTTGAAAATTATTGTAGATTTGGCTATGTTAATTGTTCTTGTGAGATTCTGCAGGTGATTTTAACAAGAAATGTATTTTTAACTGGATAGGCAAGTTGAAAAATAAGAATCAGTATTAAAAATGCTTTATTTTAATCAGGAAAATCAATTGTGACATCTGAGGCAACTGACTTGCCATAACAATTGAATTTCAGTAGCTGAATGATAAAAAAAGATCAACAAATCTATACAGCAAATACGGGCACCTAGGCTCCACCAAAAATGAGTGCTGTAGGAGGCAGAAGACATCTCAATGCCATCATTAACAGTCCTAAAGGAATGCCTAAAATGATCTTATTTGCAGAATTTAAGATGGGATGTTTGGTGCTTGGGCTGCAGACAGACAGGCACCCAAATTTGTAATAGCTCTCAAACAGGCTATATCTCTCCTCTCTCAGGAGCACATACTTCTCCCTCCCTCTTGCTCCTTGGACCCTTCACTGACACACAAAACCTTACTAAAATGGTAGAAAAACATTTGGCCAAACAACATGTGATCTGAGCAAGCTAAAGCTCAGGGCATATCAGACAGCTGCTGAGGCCAAAACCAGGCAAGTGACAGGAACACACAGCCACAGACTCTGAGGGAGAGGCAAAGGTGTAAGGGATTTGGGATTTCCCCCCTTCAGTGGTGAAGCTTCTGTGTTTGGCTTACCATTTCACAAGGAACTGCACTTTTGACAGGCTGGAGAAATAACATTATGGTTCCTGTAAGGAAACAAACCATGTTATTGCATTGCTGATCACCAGATCATCACACAGAACTGTTTTCCAGCAAGCTGAAAACCATAAAAAGGGCCTGAATACTTCTCTGATCTAAGCACCCTTGGAATACCGAATACATCACTAGGCACCAAACTGATGCTCATATGCTTAACTAACTCCATCCAGTTGTGGTAGATTGTGGATTGTTATTTTATGATTATCATAAAATAAAGGATCAAGTATGAGTAGCCACAGTATCTAACAAACAAATTACACCTGTTGAAATAATTTAAGTTCGTGTTTCAAATATTGGACACAACAAAATATCACTATAATCTAAATTTTATGCCAAGTAAAGTTACAAGAAGAAGAAAATTTCAAATTGGTCTGAATTCTTAGGCTACAAGTTACACAATCCAATACCTCAGCTTTGTTGAACACAAACCACCCATGGTTTTACAGGAGCTTTTGTATACGTGCTACATTCAGCTGACAAATGAAAGCAGCTCTTCACTCCATGGCTACCCAAGCACTGTGAGCAAAGCTCCATGTCGTGCCAAGCAGGAAAACCTCAGGTACTCAACAGGCTGCAGACCAAGGTAATTTCAAAATGGAAAACGTGAAAATTTTCCCTGAACTTAAAGCCAATCTCATAGTGAAGACTGACAATAATCATAAATGAATAGAAAAAATGAAACGCCCCATGTTGTCTCAGTGAATTGAGGAATTCTGGAACTCACTGCACTAGGCATGTCTCACTTCTAATGGAGGCCTACATCACCTGGAATGGCCAGAAACTGTGGAATGGACGTGTCAAGGCAAGGCAGCAGCAACTTTGCCAAACACAAACATTTGAGCGTGTCTATTCCCTTCCTATTCTATTACACAGAATATGGGAATTTCTCAGGATGCAGCAGCAGCAGATATTGGGCAAATCGCTTATATTAACAAACCTTAACATTGGGACAAGCTAGTGGAGTTTGTGCATCAAGACTGCCCATAGGGAGGGTGGCAAAAGCCAGTTCACCCTTTTGGAAATTAAAGCATTGTTCCTGGAAGCATTCCAGCAACATTGAAGAGATGTGAAAACATAAAATAATATTGTTACTATCCAGCTTACCATTGTGCCCGACTTGTCAAGCCAGCTGCACAGCCACTGTGCCCTAATTATCACAGGAAAGGTATGAGCCCAAATAAAGTAATTTTAGTAAAAAGTATTGAAACAAAAACTTGGCCACAGAAGGACTGACAAGATAAACAGCATGCTGCAAGGATGGCAAAACCTTAATTCTGTGAACTGAATGCCAGAAGCAGCTGCCCTGACAAGAATTACACGTCAACACTGCTAAAACCCACAGGCAAAATCAAGCTGCCACAATGAAACACAGAAGTTGCCACAAACAACCGAATGTAGTGAATAAATATATACACACCCCCCAATGGTTGATACCAGTATGCAAAATCATCCTGATTTCTCACTAAAGAAACTACAAAAACTACATTCAGTTTTTCAGTGCTAGCTCACCGTCACAGACTATAGAATAAGCACCTAGAGCTATCTAGCATTAGTCAGTAAAATTCAGAGTAAAAAGAGCATGATATGTTCACAGACCAATATTTTCTGTCTGCATGGCCACACCAATCAGCGTGTCTGAACAACCAAACGCTCAAGACAAATTTCTCAGAAGTATTCCCCAATAGCCACCAACAGTATTAAAAAAAAAAAAAAATTACACATAAAATATCAAGAAAGCAATTCCTCAGGTAACAGACATAGAAAAGATTTCTATTCTAGACAACTGCTCTGAATCGCTAAGCACCTTGATTTGATAACTTTTGTTTATGAAATCATTAAGTTTTAGAAATTCAACTGTAATCTGATGAACTCGGTCTCTGAAAATACAGAAGCCAGCAGAATGAAACTTGTCAGTTCAACTTGATGAACACTAGCCAGGTTTAATGAAAAGAATGAGATCAGATTGCTTGTAGATGTCATGTCTAATTCTCCACTAGACATTAAGGAACACAGAAGCATAAAAATAATCAAAAAGGGGAAAAAAAAACTTACTAAATGTAGGGAGAAACAGAGGCTTGGACATCAAGCATTAAGCCTAAAGAAAATACTATTTTACTTGCAACCTTGAACAAGGTAGAAAATTTAAACCAAGTATAGTTGAATTCAACTCTTCTTAAGTCCCCTTAAGTCTTCAGATTTTCCAGCATAAGAAAAAATACTGTGGCAGGCACAGGAGCAAGGCAGAAAGCTACTTGGTTCACCTCCATGTCAGAGCTCAAGGAACACTGTCTATATTTGTCTGCTGGCTATTTTTGTGCCTGAATGTGTAGTTCTGCTTGATTAGGGGCTGTGAAACCTGAGAGGTCCTGGATTGCTTCACTTTCCTTCACGGTATGATGTATTCTCATCCTGCAGTGCACTGTACACACCGCCAGTCCCAGCCCAGATTCTGCTGCCTGCAGATGTGGAACTCTGCTTTAAAGGGAAAGAGCCTCCAGATGGGAATTCCTCTTGTCTGGGGAAATGTGCAAGAGCTCTATGTAACACATTTTGTTTAAAACCACATCATTGTGAATCACTAGCAGGATTCCCAGTCTGTTTTTTGCTAGTTGGAAATCACAGCCCTCCTGCTTTGAACAGCCTTCACTTTTTTTTAGCTAGTTTACTGTTCTGCATAAAGTCTTTCTCTCTTTTAAAAAGCATCAGCTAGTAACAGATTTACTTGCTCATTTCTGGGCTAGAATTTTCAGAACACAGGTTATGCTTTTGTTACTGGAAACCCATGAGGCACTTTGTATTTTGTTACCCTCAAATCAAAATTAGTTCCCTATAGGAAACACCACAGTGACCCCTAACTAGTATTTCTTATGGAAAACCTACACTGCTACTTTATACTGGAGTAGTGCCAGAAGTGCAACTTATGAAATATGTCCATTCACCTTCCAAGCTCTTTCAGTATATAACTGTACAGAAAACAGCAGTTTGTGGTGTATTATTCCATTTCAGATTTCATTTCCTTATTTATTGAATCATCTTCAACTGAAGCCTAGTTTTAAAATCAGACTCTACAGTACAATATGTGAAATTACTGAAAAAATCTCCTGCTAAAAAAATCAACTTATGCTAACAGTAAAAAATCAAAACATTTATGTACTTAAAAATTATTGAGAGCACATATAAAACAAACTCTGCACTGTGCTTTTAATTCAAAATATTACCCTGTAAATTGAAACTGAAGGCTTAAAAACAGTAACCAAAGTGAAAAAATTACTGAAGTATCTTTGTGCCAGTTTGAAATTTCTGAGTAAATTCACAAATAAACAGGAAATTCTACTGGAAAGAAATTTAAAAAGGCTAAAGGCATCTAAATCAAAGATGCATTATTTTTATAAGAGAACGAAAAAGCTAAATTTCAAATGAAGAGCTCTCATCCGCATATTGCCACAGAGCAGGCCAATAGCCATCTGTAAGAAATTACTCTTAATGGGGGAAAGATAGGGAATACCTTTGGCAATTTTATTTGTGACCATCTCCCTGAAAAAAGGTGCTTCCTCCCCACGGCAGAAGATAAGGAAGAAAAACAACAAAATGCTCTCCTTGCCCTATGTTTTTCATTTAAAGTCAACAGCAAAGCCTTTTTGACTGCTAAACCCAGCACTGCAGCTCAGTATGGCAGTTGTGGAGAGGTCTAGAGGCATGATATGTGACACTGCAACTGTCAGAGCAGTTTCAGCTAACTTTAGACTCTAGAAAACTGGAGGAGTTATTTTCTGTGGGCACCCCAGAAGGGTGTAACTTGTGGTTTCACTTGTTTCAGTATGAAAACTGAAATTAGGAAGCTCTACCTGGCAGAAGAGACTGCTGAGGTGACAGCTCAGAAAGCCACTGGTACACAGGTAACAAAATTCCCACATGTTGCTAACATAAAAGAGCTTTAAGGCAAGCTGTCCCCACCTATTTGACATTGCTTTCGTAGCAGCAGCAAGTTCTCAGTGGATGAGAACACCTGAACACTGCATTGTGCCCTGGCCTGGGGCAGCTTCCCTAGCAAAGACACAAGGAAAGTTGGCATTAAATACCTGGATCTGTCTGGATTCTCCTGTGGTGATCATCCACGGGCATCACGCACGAGGTTGCGTTGAGAGAGGCAGGTTTGCAGCACTGCTTCTGAACACGCTGGTTCCAGGAGCTGCTGCCCACACTCCTTCCCCTCCACCAGCGTGTGCTGCAAGGCACTGGGCTAACTGCATTAAAGAGTTCATTGCTAGTATAACTGAACTCCAAAAACATGCTGAGATACAGTGAAATACCAGAGCTCCCAATGGACCACATCACCTTTGTGAACAGCATGGCAGCAAAGGCTCAGTTGTAGAACAGAAGAAATAAATCCCTACGTAAGAACATTGAAAATACAACAGGCTTTCTGGAAGCTTCAGGGCTGGATTTCCTTCCCCACTGATTATAACTGGCAGCTGACATTTACATTCCTTTTTGAGCAGCATTCTTATTACCTCTGACAGGTTGGCCAACGGAAGAATGTCAGACAAGCTGTGACTCTTAAAAAAGCCTTAAAAAGCCCCCACAATTTTCAACATTAAACAGTATCAATATGAAAATTTTCATCTGACTGATTATTCAAAGCATACTAAAAACATTTCCACTCAAACACAATATGTAACACCTTTAATCAAGAGATTGCTTCATAAGAGGGCTAACACTTCGCTAACCTTTTGCATGCCAAGACTCAGCATTAATTCTGAAATCACATATCCACCTGTAAACTGGAAACTTTCTTGTTTTCTGGCAGTTCCTTCCTGAAACTTTCAAGAGCAGATGAGATATAATTTACGCTCAATAATTCTACATGTGCACTGTTTTCAGCTTTAAATTTTGAAAAACAGAGATAAATAACCATAGGTATTAATGTACCCTTTATTTGCTTTCAGTGTAACATTCCATGTTAATTTGCAGATGTAATATTCGTGAGTGTAAATATAAGAATTAACAACTCTTGGATGGTTTTCTTCCCTTTTTATACTTGAATATTTTGGCTTACAAAATTAACAGCATACAGTAAATATTCCTCCCATACTTTGTACAAACTACATGATTTTGATATACAAGGATCCCATTTTTATTATAGTGACATAATACAACCACGTCTATTTACAATGAAAAAAGGTACATAAACCACATTTTAAACATTCTGCTACTGGCAGCCACTATTGTTTAGGAGGTAGCTTTAATTAACAAAATGAACTGAAGCCACATTTCCCATCATGGGTTCTATCAAATAACTTACAATACAAAGATAAAAATTCATTGTATGAACAGTATATACAGTTTAATTCTCAAAACAGAAATCTAGCTTTAGATCTGAACAAGAATTTCTCCAGAGTAACTGGGATAGCAGTGGATTTACTCCTCATCTAGTGTATTGTCCAAAAATCTTATATAATTACTTAATCATGCATTATTAACTTTGTATTTATCATATTTCAAACTAATTATAAAAAACTGATCACTGGTTGTACTTAAATCATTTGGGTCTCAGAACTTTAATGCTTTAAAAAGATTGCACTGATTTAGGTGAAAATCAGTGTCTTTGCACAGTGTACTTCACTGTCAGTAAAATAACTGGAAAAATGCTTTATTTTCAGTGCCAAATTGTGTTGCATTTTCCCTCCATTTCCTGAAGTCTCGGTCCATCATAGGTATTACTGTATACTGCCACTGAGCAGGCTGCAAGAGCACTGGCCAGTCTGATGGCACAGACACGAGCTGGCTGCAAGGGCAGCTCTGCCAACACGCTGTACATCCACACTCCTGCCAATGCTGCGCCTCGACTGGTAATACTGAGGAAACTTGCTGTGGTTCACCTGAAGTGATGCACCATCACTGGAAAAATGTGCTTAACCCTACTGTTCCTGACAGCTGCTAATATTCTTATTCCAATAAATCTACAGAACATTGTGGATTACGAGTACTTTACTGCAACCAACTTTTTTTTTTTTTAATTGAACATGAAATACAAAACAAACACAGTATTCTGATATTGCTGTCACAGTTACGTATGGGAGAATTAATCCCTTTTTTGGCCCTGCAATAAAATGCATCCTGAGATTCACTGCTGAATATACTATACAAAGCTAGCAATAGATTTTTTTGCTTAATTATAGCAAAGTCACATTTAAAAAATAATTTCTATAATATTAAACAGCTGTTCTTTATATTGTGCTTTCTCAGGGGGAAAAAAAAATCACCAGAACTTACCTCACCACCAGAAGAAGCAAAGTACAACTGCAATATGATGTGGAAACACACCATTAGCATGTAAAAACTGTATAAAAAAAGCACTATTGTGTGAAAAGAGTAAAAATATTGGGTAACAATTTTGGTTTACCAATTATTTACAGTCAGGGCAATTGACTTTTTAAATTTTTTTTTAATGTATGGCTCAAGAAGTTACTGCCCACTTCCCTTCTTTACAAATGACACAAAATAATGATTACAAAAGTGCTTCCTGCTTGAAAGGTCAAAATGGGCGACAGTCTGCAAAACATGAACCTCTTTATTGGAGCAGCTGAGGGCATAAAGCCTTCTCAGTCTTTAATTCTTGGTATGTTGTAGGCATAACGCACCAAAGGGAACCCTCTGCTTTGGTAGAAACAGGCACGGCCACAGGCCTGCACTTGGTCCGAGCTGTCCGACACGAAGGAGTCGTCCTCGTCCACGTAGTCAGAGTGGGCTGACTGCGTCCCACAGTCTGACCAGTACCCATCTGGCCTTTGGCAAGGCACCACTGCCAGCGCAGGACAGCTGTGGGATTTTATTAAATGTTTACAGGGCATGGGCTTGGACAACAGCAGCGACTCGCAACATTCACACAGAGCAATATTACCACCCTGGAGGTGGGAGTAAATGCCACAGTCGTAGTAAAAATCCTGTGCCCCATCCCCTTGGGCACTGACAGCAATTGCCACGGTGCCGTTCCTCCTGCTTAGGTGGCGCCTGAGCAGCTTCCAGTCTTCCTTGAACTTTGGGTTGAAGAACACGTACAGGACTGGGTTCAGGCAAGCAGGCAATGGGAAAAATATCAAAGTGACAGACTTCATGATTTCAGGGCTGATAGAAATGGCAGTGATCAACGGTGCAAATGAGAAGAATGCAACAGGACAGAAGAAGATGCAGTTGGTGAAGATTAGCCAAGCAACATGCTTAATCGTGCTTGACTGGGAATTTTCAGAGAGATCGTCCTTCTCCAGGTTGCAATAGAGTTTAGTGTAGATAACAGCCATTAGCAAAAACACTAATGAGTTCAGCAGCACTAGAGTTACTGTGAAACCTAATAAAGGTGTTTCTCCAGTGGGGAAGGGCAAGCAAAGGGGTGATGCTGAGTACTCTGCTTTATAAAAAAGTGGTAAGCATCCCGCTACCAGAGCGCACAGGAAAGCAAAAAATGCCGCAATTTGAAATTGTTTGTGGCAATTGCTTTTCCCCTTTTTAATAAACTCCTTGGCGGACAAGCTTCGTTCAACAGCTGCCAACATCAGGAAAAAAATGGCACTTTCTGATGAAAAAACTGCAAGAAACCCAGCAATTCTGCAACCACTGCCAGTCTCCCACCATATGCCAAATTCAGCAAACCTTCCCCAAGATACAGCATCCAAGAAAGTTAAAATACCAGTATAGATTCCCATAAATAAGTTAGAGACTGAAATCAGGCTTATAAACAGTTTGGAAGATGGCAATGTAGTACAGGATGCAAATATTGTTAACACGACAAGCAGGTTGAAGAACAAAGCAACCAAAAAAATAAACCAGACAGTAAGGCGAATCATCCAGCTGCCCAATAAATATTCACAAGGCTTAAAAGCACCTAGAAGAAAACAAAAAACAAACAGAAGGACAACCAATTTAGGAAAAAATTCTGCCTTAATAAGCAAGATTTTTGAAAATGTCTTAAAGTGTACTCCTCATTAATTAATGAATAGAATACACAGCTGAACTGCTAAATAGGTCAGCTGAAAGTAAACTATTCTCCTGAAGTTATTTACTAATTAATTATGCCAATTTGCCAAACTGCAAAGGCTGGAGTCAGCCTGTGACTGAGGGCTGGCTCTGTGCTGCACATGCCTTTCCTTTAGGCAGGGGAAAGGTAAGTACAACCCATCCCTGATGTGGGCAGGAACAGAACTGCCAAGAATGATTCAGTGTCAGTGCAAAAATCTCCTGAGGCCTAAAGCAACTTCCAGAAATTAATGAACTGACAGTCAAAAAAAAAAAAAATTTTGTTTTTTTAAATGATCAAGCTTCATTTCTGGGCAGAAAATAATGAAGCCCACTGGATTATCAGAAAATCAGGAATACAACCCCTTTTTAGCAGGTATTCCCAAATAAAGCCTCAATGAAAAAATAATTACCTTTACAATACATTCGTGTGACACAACAATACCTGCTAAGCTGATCTACTTCAAAATAAAAACAACTTCCTGCTTACAAAATTTTAAAATGTCAGTTCAGTGCCTCCAAAAATTCAATTTAAAGCCATTTTTCTTCTTTTTAGACAAATAAAAGCCACCACCCTTTCCTGTCTTTCTCCCAACATCTAGTTGTTCTTTGAGTTAAGTTACCCTTCTCTCACACTGATATTCCCAGTCCGTGCTGGCAGGGGGCAAAAATTCATGCTTGGAAAGATATTTCAGCAAACTTGAGCTCCTTGAGCACCAGTGTTCAGCAATCCATTCTTCAGGCAAAGTGCAAAGTGGATCTATAGGCTGAGAAGTGATTCAGAACTGACATGGTGGGTGGAGTATCTATCTTATGACCAGATGGCAGCATGACATAGAAACTTACTAGTACGAGAGGCATGGGTGAAGAGCAAGGCAAACTGTGAACTTGTAGAGCAAGCTCTTTCTTTTAGACCTATTACAGCATTTCTGGCCTGGACAAAAAGAAAGAGCTAAACACTAAAAATTTAACCCATGTAACACACCATATCAGTTCTCATTCTGTAAACAGGAGATCAAAAGCAAATAAGCACCTTTAACAAATTAACTTTCAGATGATGTACAATTACATTAATATATTCGACTTTCTGAGTACAAGTTTTTTTGGCTGTGATCAAGAAATCCTTGTGATATTCTGGATATTAAAGCCAGAGCTAGCTGAAAGGATAAACAGATTTTCATAACATAAAATAGTAGTTAGGAGAAGAGAAAGAAGTAAGACTTGAACAACTCCTGCTCACTCAGGAGTAACTTCATTTGGAAGCACATTGCATATACATGTTCCTGTTTATGCAGACAAAAGAGGGTACAAGATGTAGGGAAAGAATCCTCTGGAGAGGCTGGGGCAAAGGCAGAAAGCAAGAGGCACCACAGCAAGTGCTCCAGGAGCTGAGTGGAAGGAAGGCTGTACAGAAATCGGCAGTTGGAGTAAGAGAAACAAAAGGGCAGAAAGGAAGCTGCCTAGAGTGAAAATATTCATTGCAAGATCAAAGACTTTCAACACTCCTGGACCGTTCAAGCCTGAGTTGGAGTAAATATGGTATGCCACTATGACTATTCACTGCACAAGTGTCTTGAGCAGTTTAAGATGCTACTGCCTACTCCAGTTATTTGTAACAGCCCTCTGCTCACAGTTAATGCAGCTACAGCAGGACTGGGGAAGAGATCGCATGGGTGCTCCTCCTTATCCTCTCTCCTGGAAAGACATCAAACTTCCTTAAAACCACCAGCGATAGACAGGAGTTTGAGTTAAGCTTTTAAAGCACAGGCTGAACTCGCACTGATACAGGTAAGCATTCACACAATCTGCTCCACAGACATCATCTTGGAAAAACAAGGCATAATTAGGAGGCAGTTCATTAGCAGACTCCAAATATAATCTTTACAGTCTTGATTATTTTGATTATGGAAAGAAATTTTGGTATTTTTCCTAGCATAGTTCTCTAATGAAGGGCTATGTGTCCAAAGCTGAGTCAGATCTTTCTGACTGCTCATCCAAAACAACACTGACATCAAGTTTTACTGAAAGAATTGGAGAATTTAATCTCCTGTGTACAGAATGATTACCAGGAATGAAAGATGTAATTCTGCACTCAACTCTTTGCATAACGCCATGCCTGAAGTTGAGTGTGGCTAAAGCACATTATAAGGTTTACCTGTTGCTGGTGTACAGTGAATAATAGTCTGTCCCAATTCATCATTTTTTGCATTTCTTAGAATATCTGCATTAGCTGTAAAAATGAAATACATATTAGTTGTAAGAAGAAAAATAAGTGAAATGGCAGTGAAGCTGCCTAGGATGGAAGTAGTTCACTGACACCTGAACCTTGTGACAAGTGAAATGGTTTGCATTCTGTCAGATGCCCAGTGCAGAAATTGCTGCTCGCAAAGCTTTGTAACACAGCAACATCTTTGATCACTGGGGAAAGATCTATGGAGCCTTAAGTAGTCAAGGGAAGGACAAGTCCTGTCTGAATAGAAAGGCTGAAACACTAAGAACAATAAAACCATGACAGAAGCAATACCTGCAGTTTGACATTTTTTTAAATTACTATTGTTTTTTCAGACAGGCAGGTCTTACATTGTCCAACGTATCTTTCACATGTTTAGCAGGAACATGGCACTGCTGATTTGTAAGCAATTGCTAATTGGTCTTTCAGAGACCTCCTCTGTATCCCTATAAAGACTCGTATTTTTCCTATAAAGGCAGCACATGGTTATTCTAGTCTGTTACAGAACAATACTGTTGGTTAAGTACATGAAACATTTACCTTTCTCATGATCCATCAAGGCACCTTGATCTTGGTGATTGGAATCTTCAGCATTGGAGCTTAGGTAAGAATCACATACCCAAAATGCACAGCACTGATAAGCATATGGTACAGAGAGTGACCTGAAATACAGGCAGAACAAGGAAGACCATTAAACTTTGTAACCAAAGTTAAGATTACCACCTATTAAAAATATTTAAGTAGCACACTTCCATGTTAAACTCAAATCTTCCTTTTCTCACAGTGGCTGATAAAACCTGTTTCAAATTGGATGAGGTATAACCATTTTTAATGAACTCTTGCACTGAGATAAAGGGCAGGTGATGTATACAAGTGAGAAGTAAAAAGATGTTATGATATTTAGCTCTCTACTATTCTTTCTAGTCCATATACAAACCAAACTCTCATCAGGGTTAGTTTGTGGCATTGCTGTCAAAATTAAACTGAAACTAATTAAGCAAGCTAATTAAAAAGTAACTGTTTTGTAAGAAAGTTAATTCCCAGATGACCACAACCTTGTATTACATCTTTCCTTCTCACTCATCATTATAAAGCATGAAAAATAAGATTTCTATTTTTTTGTGTGTTTGGCAGAAATGGTACATACTGTTATTCTGGCAGAGAAGTACATCTTCACACAGAGTTCTAAAAAAACCACATAAACAATAAGGGAATAGCAGACCAAAATCTATTTTTTTTTTTCACTCAGGACTTCAGTATTAACTATCCGGAATTCGCTTCTTGAAAATATTTAGGAAGAACATCAGACTGCTTCTTCTTAATGTACAGAAAGATCTTTGTAAAATGGAAAACAGTTCATCACTGTCTGATCCATCTCCCACAAAAATCAATTACAGGCTTCTATTTGAATTATTATTTTTATTCTTATCATTTGCCTCCAAGAAAATATACATAAAGCATGGTGATTATGTAATCAGACACCTGCCTGTCTGCTCCTGTTTTCCACACTGTGAAAGACATATGTGCTCAGTTCAGTAACAAATGGAAATCTACTCAAAGGACTACTCTCAAACCAGATGATATCTTGCCTGAAAAGTGGTGGAGAAGAAAAATTAAAAATCCCAAGAAATTGATCTGTAACTGGCTTCTACAGCAGAGCAGTCAGATGCCCTTTCTATAGACAGCAGTGAGATGCTGCAGGACTCAGCAAAGACCATTTGCCACAAGTACAGTACACACCAGCTCTATTTACCACACACTGCTGGGCACTGCAAGCACCCTGGGGTGTTCTTTACCAACATACCGCAGCCTGGCGAAGTTCTTGGCTGCCAAAGCTTCTTTCAGCTCAGAATTGCCTGTGAGTTTGAGCTGGTTCAGTCCACTCAATCCTTCAGCAGGAACTGAACTGAGCTCATTGAAACTCAGGTCTCTGGAATGGGAATATTAACACTGTGTTACAGAGTAAGTTTGAAGACTTTCTGGCACACATTTCATTAAAGCAGGGAAGAGCTTTATCATACGAGGCTGTGGTCTGGAAATGCCTAACAGTGCAGCAGGCACTCTAAAGATGTATCCCCTGCATGTATCCAGCTAGCAGGAGCCTTCCTGATTCACAGATATTGCACAAATGATGAACACATCACTTTTAAGCTAAAAGCATTTATTATCTCAGCAGTTTAATGCAAGAGAGAGGAGGTGACTGCACAGAAAAGCCTACTTACAGGTTAAGAAGAGCTCCAACAGTGATGAATGCTCCCTTGTGAATCTGATAGATTCGATTTCTACTGAGGTCCCTGCAATGAATGCCGAAGGAGATTATTTGGCAATTTCACCAAATCCAACAGCAACTGTACTGAGGAAAAAAGCTAAGGTGACAATTATATGATGCCTTTATCAGAAAAGGAGAACATATCCCCTCTTCCCATTCAGCCAGGTGCAATAGCAGCCAAATTCATTGGTAATGGAGCTGTATCCTGCTTCACCTCATCTCCCATTCCTGCTCCCTTTCCCTTTCTTTCTGACACTACAGCTCAAGCTGTCCTCCCAAGGCAGAGGCTGCCTCTGGCATCATCGAATCCCAGCAAGAAGGTGCCAGGATGACCACTTTGGTGACAACTGCATCTCATGCAGTGGGCACAGATGGGGGAAGACAAAAGAACAAGTGGAGGAGCATCTGCTTTTCTACATTTCAAGTCCAGCTTCACCATGAGTTATAACATTCTTCTTAAAATACCTGTCTAGTTCTGGATTGTTCTAACTTAATATAGCTAGAGTTGTAAGGGGAGAAGATAATTTTGTTCACTTATCTGCTTCTCCTAAGAAAAACAGATAGGATCTCTCCAACAAATACTATACAATAAAATAATATAGTTACAGTGCAAAAGACTGGACCAGTGAAAAAGCCTTGTTCTGTAGACTTCATATTTATAAAAATATTTTTATAGGCTAGAAAAATAAAATGGAGATTAGAAGGAACAGGGCTCAAACTGGCTGTTGGCCTTTTGCCATCAATCAAATTTGTAACACCAAACCCTGATATCAGTTAACAGGGGAATCAAAACCAGGATCTTATTTTACTCAGCATGCAGCTACATCTGCACTCACAGGACACGGAGGGAGGACAGTCCTTGAAAGGTATCCTCTGCAATTTCATGGATTTGATTATGCTGCAACGAACTGCAAAGGGAAGAAGCAGAAATAGAACCTTATTAGCTGACTTCAAACAAAGAGATAGCTTGGTGTCTGCTAATGCAGGGCTTTAGCCTTACCAGTGACAAGGTTTTACTCATTTCCCCTTGTAGACAGACTGACAAATGCATTGCATCAGCAATGTTCATATAACCATGGAGCACTTTCCTGGCAGCTCTTCCCAATCCCAATTCACAACTCATTTAATTTAGAAGAGACTAAATAAGTGTGGACTGAATTACTTTCAAGCTAAAAGTTACACTTTGTGAACACTGTAGAGTCATAGTGAAATTTAAAACAACTCTCCATTCTGCACGGAGTCTTTGGGCATATTCTAGGCATTCCATTTATATGCATAGCAATATTACTTTGCAGGATTAAGCTGTCTTTCATTACTTTTGTAACATAGGAATAATTAAGCATTAGTTAATTAAGGAAAGCATAAGTGGTTGAATTCTCTGTCCAGCACACTTCTCATATGAGATCACCATACTATCTCTGTCCTTCATTTTTAAAAATTAGGATCAAACAGGAAGCAAAAAAGTCTCTAGAGATGTGGACTCAGAATACTATGGAGTTTATAAAAATAAACAACACTTATTTCTACTTACATTTCTTCCAAGGTATGGCAGCCCTTAAAACTTGGGAGGTCCTTTATATTGTTATAAGATAAGTCCCTTCAAAACAGAGAATGGGAGAAGGGTGCTTAGTTAACTCCTTTCTACTTGAAACATCTCATCACTTGTAACTATTAAATAGATTGACAGAAAAATCATCCTATTAGTACCATTCTGCTGAGCAACCAAGTGTACTTTACAGAAAATCACAGAGGGAATCACAAGTGTGAATTCTACATATCTGTATACACGTACCCTAAACCCATTTAGGACATGCTCCCTGAATTGAGAGTTATAATCTAAAAATTTTATTCATAATCTGCTTTATTAGTTTAAACTAGGTAAATTGTATGTAAAGCATATAAATGCGGTGCCAATTTTGATTAGTGTGCTGGTAATTGCTTAAGCAAAGCTAGGAAAGCTCAGAATGTTCTGTGAAACAATGAAGAAAAAAATACTAGAAACAAGCAAACAATCTTAAAATTTCTATTTGAAAGGTAAATGGCTGTTTGAAAATAAATCCCACCTCATCATTTTTTCCTCCTGTTTTTCTTCTATCAAATAGAATGTGGTTTTTCTCCTCCCTTTTTCAGGACTTGCTTCTGTTCCACATTTTCCTGAGTGCATCTTTTGCAAACGTAGTTTGTCCCCATCCCCCTAATAGTTTCAGTTACCAGTTTGGGTTTTTTTTGCATTAATTTTAACACATGCTCCCTGCTTTTTATGTCTAGCCTTTGCATTGCTATCTTCTTCCTAATCCTCATCTCCATTTCTTTGGTTCCTCATGCTCTCTGCTCTGTTCCTGAACACAAGAAGTCAAAGCACTGTAAATAAACTCCTCTTTAACCTCTGACTGTAGCTAACTACAGTTCTGTTAACAATGAATGGTGGGTGAACAAATTTGAAGATTGATCTCTGCAGCACCTTACATATCTCTCTAACACAGGAAAAAAATGTAACATACCCCTATAAAGAGGACTCTGTTTAAGGAATGTAAGGCATTACATCAAATCGAAAAACAACCAAGAAACCACATTTCCAGCTTTGGTAGAACTTCTAGGATGAAAAATTCAAAGTAATACTTTGACTTTAAATAAGATTTAAGTTTCTTTCAAAACATTCTCATGCATGAAGAGAGGCACAATATGTATACTTACAAAGTTCGAAGCACCTTTTGCTCTTGGCATAAATTAACAGGAATACTGTTTATCTTGGTTCCTGTAAGAGTTCTGTGGGGAAAAAACACAACAAACCCACACATATAAATGCTTCTTTTCTTTATGACAGATGGCATAACAAGGATATATAAGAATAGAATGCTATCGGGGTGCTAGATTCATCCACCAAATTTTGTTTGTTTGGGTTTTTTGGTTTTCAGGTTGTTTTTTGTTTTGTTTTTGTGGGGGTTTTTTGTTGTTTTTTTTTGTTTGTTTGTTTGTTTGTTCTTTTAAGAGGACAATTTTTCTGTTTTTAATTTCTGGGAGAGTGAGTTAGTATCAGTGGCCTTTTTCATAGGCTTTTCTCAGTTTCCCCTACTAAAAAAACCCACTAAGTGTCACCCAGGTAACACAGTGAGGAAAACTGTACCATTACATTTACTGACAGGAAGAGAAGATATATGCAGTTTCTTTTCCAGATTCACTAATCATATTTCAATGACTTCACAAGAGGAAAACCCAGGAATTTATTTCTGCAGAAGACACTTACAAGCTCTCCAGATTTACGGTTCCTGTCAAATTAGGAAACCACTGCACCATGCTGGCACCTCGAATGACCCTAAAAAAATCCCCATGAAAATTAGGCGTGAACTACTATGAAATTGAATTGTGACATTCAGTCTTATAATCAGGTAGATATTTACACCAAGGAAACATTCTAATATTCTTACTGCTTTTAAATTTTATACTTGAATAATGTTGTCTTTTCACTACTTCCTGTGCTACTCATTTGCTTAACAAATTACTCCTCCATGAGCAAACAATTGGAATTCATCAAACTGCAAAGAATGCTACTAATACTAATGAAAAGTGCAGCTTGTAGTTCAAAGTCTCACTCCATTTTGCTTATTCATCAGCCCCAGAAGCGATATCTTTTAAGAGCATACATGCACTAACCTGCAAAACATTCTCACAATGTACATCCTTGCTCAAAAAACCACTAAGGACATATTGCAGATTGTTTAACTAAGAATCTGAGCACTTGGCCTTGGGTTATGTATCTTATGAAAGGTAATTAAAAAAAAGTTATAGAGCGTATTAAGTAGAGCTTCTTAAGAAACTAGATATTCCCAACAATAACAATATTTATTAAAACTTACTGAAAAAAATCCTCTAATGTAAGAGGGAGCCAGAAAATTTATTTTCAGTTCTTAGCCACAACATTTCATACCCATTTATTGTACAGTATTGTCAAGAAAGTACTTACAGGGAATGCAGATCTGACAGATTCTGAAATGCTGAGTTCCCCACAAAAGACAAAGGATTATCATACAAATGTCTGGTAAATGAAAAACATATTTCAGGGTTTGTTCTTACAGTCACTGTCTGCTAAAGGCTAAAAACAGATGGATGGAAATTACTTACATTGTTCTTAGAAGGGGGTTTCCTGCAAATGCACCATCAGGAATTATGGAAATGTAGTTACTGTGAAACCCCCTAAAAATATTAGCAAAGAAAAACCCAACATTTAAAACTATATTGCCAGCAGATTCAACCAGTAATCATTTTTATCATATCTGCTCAATTTCCAACCCTGCCATAACAAGGACTGCAATAGGACTAAGTCAATCTGCAGGAATAATTCTAATGATTTCTGTCTGCTGCACAGCAGCTAATGAAAATATTTCATTAGAAAGGAATTATTTTGATCTAACATAATGCTGTACTTTCACTTTTCTCACTCATCTCTTAAGAGGGGACAAGGAAAACATGCATCATCAAGGAGTACTTAACCTGGAGGCCAAAACCATCTCCTGATCCACATCTATGCTAGTGGTTCTCCTGCTTATTTAACTCCAAAATAATTTTCAACACATGCCCTCTCTAGATGATGATTATATTTTCTTTTAATTATAGCCTCACTTAGCATAACCTAACCTAATTTAGTCTCCTACACAATGAGAGAAGCACTCTTAAACCCAGGATTTTTTCCCCCTTTTTATTTAAGAAAAGGAGAATGAAAACTGGTAAAAAGGGAGAATAAGTAATACTTACAACTCCTTTAGACTTGGAAGTGCTTTTATGGCTTCAGGGAACTCTACCATGTTATTATAATTTAAATCCCTAGAAGAAACAAAGCAAGAACATGATAAAATTTTTAACAGTACCCTGAATTGTCAAAATAATTTTCGTTTAAGACAGTCCAATGAAAGAAAACAAAGAACACCTTTAGCTAGACCATAGAATGACTTCAACTTAGATTTCATCTTCTGATGTTTTTCATGCTTTATAACCAGCTAATAACTTAGGTAAGATATTTAATATCACCCAAAGAATTATTAATATTAAGTCAAATATTTCCTTACAGCAAAGCTTAGTCTTTTTCAATACCTCACAGATTTTTCTTCAACAGAATTTACACAGAAATGAACCATGATTTCAAAGATTAAAAAAAAATAGATACAAATGATTACTCCTGATGATCATCTTACTATGAATACCTTTTGTCAAGGTTTTATAAAACAAATAGTAAATAAGCCATTATATAAGGGCAGATCTTGCAGCAAAACCAATTATAAATACTGATGAGAGGCACAGAAAAACCTCATGACTTGGTGATTGGTAATTGGGATCTGTTGATTTCTCAGTTGTCATTATTCCAGCAGTGATGTCAGGACCTCTGCAGAAGGGATCCCTTTTAAATGGCAAAACCCATTTTCAGAATCCTGTATCAGCTGGTATCTATTTACCCAGCACATCATTGCTTAACTGAAGGTGAAAGAGATGAAGAAAGCAGCATTTCTGGACTCATCCAAGCTCCTCATTTTAACAGAGCTTGTCACTGGCTCACCCTTGCCCTCCTTAATTAGTTTCACTTATTTAGCATTCCCCAAAGCATAACAAAGGCACTGCTGAGGGATGTATCCTTTATTAGACATTCCCTGAATGAGCTGCAGGGAAATGGGAAATGTGACCCAAGCAGCTGAAAGCCAGTACTTGCCAGCAAAGCACTTGGGAGGTTCAGGATGAGGAACAGAGGAGCAACAGCCCCCTGAGATCCTCTCAGAAACATCCTATTGTCACCCAACAGTTTTAGCAAGGTATCCTGTGTATGTTCAACCCTACAGGAAATCTGAGAAACAAATATTTGTCCTTATCACTCATGGGGCCACTCAAACACTTGTGGTCTGTCCACCTGGCTCAGCAGAGTGATAAGCCAGAGTACACCAGTGAGACCAGGGCCAGGAACATTACAGTCACATCATCCAGCATGGCATTTCACCCAGGCTAGTATTTACCTGCTTCTCAACGTAGTTAATTTGTTTTGGTGGGGCAGGGCACTGATACCAGCCTTCAGTTGCAAAACTGAGCTGGACCTAAGTGTCAGTGGCGCAGTGCACACACATCTGATTTGCAAAACTTTCATCATGCCACTATGGCAACCTTGATTTAAGCTGAGAATGAGACAAATACTGACCACAAATTACTTTAAGAAACATACTTACAAGGTTTCAAGGTTGTCTAATCCATCAAAACAGTGTTTTCCTATAGTTTTTATTTTATTGTTATGAAGATGTCTGAAAAACCAAACAAAATCAAGTAAATGATTTCATATAAGTTAACAAAGTAGCAGATATTTCTATGAAATCAAGAGAGTTGAACAGTTTAGGAAAAAAACATTGCATGGGATGGATTACACAGAAGAATATCTTTCATTTCCAGACAGAATATTTCATCCTCATATGGAAAAAGAATAGACTGCTTGGCAGTTAAGACAACCTATTTTAAATCTTTAATCACTGTTAAGAAATGTGATAAAAATATAGCAAACACATAAATCAAACGTATTTTTCTTATTATTCCACAGAGATTTTTAAGATTACGAAGAGACAGGTTTCGGATAAAATAATTTTTTCTTCTTTTCGTATCTCTGAAAGCTTTCTCTGACAACCATTGTTTTGAAGTATTCATTATATAATGAGATGTCAGAAATCAAATCTCACTACCCACAGCCCATGTGGCTTTTTGTTTAGGAGAAAGTCTTTAGCAAACCTTCAGCAGGCTCTCTGATATACATGGTATCATCTCATGTTGGCAGTACAGGCTGTTCCTGTGCTAAAACATCACAAAATAACCATTGTGAGGGCCACTCTGGATTAACCAAAACTGTAACTGAGGAGAAAAGCAAAGTGCCCAATGAAACATGAACACTCACAGAACCACCAGGCTGGAAAGGTTGGTGAATGCATAGTCAGGAATGTGAGTTATTCTGTTGAGAGCCAGCGTCAAGGCCTGCAGGGAAGGGAGATTGCTGAGCGGAGAGATGGGAACTTCTGTCAAGCTGTTGTCATCCAGCCAAAGGTGCCGCAGCTGCAGCAGCCCCTCAAAGCTGTCCTCTGGAATGGCAGTGATGTGGTTAGCGTCTAAACGCCTGCATCGAAACAGAAAGAACCATGCAACAAGCTCACAAACTGCAGACCAGCAACAATACCAGCTGAAGTCCTACTGTTCATGAACATCTCTTTCCAAGCTTATGTGTCTTTCACTGAAATAATTCAATACTGCCAAGTTTGAAGTTTTATTGAAAGATGCATGAAAAGCCCTTTCAAAGCAAACGAAGAGCCCATAAAACAGTTTCATAATAAACTTCTTAAACATTTTTAATAAAACATTTGAATGAATTGATATGCTTATAATCAGCTAACCAAAATGAATTAATAATTTCATAAAGCATCTCCCAAAAAAACCCTAGCTTCTAATACAGCAACAAATCTTTAAAACAGTAGCTTGACAGCATATGTAAGACTGCAGAGGCATTTATTCATTTGAATGGATTGTCCTTACATCTCCTTTGTTGACAGCATTCTGTTGTATGCTTTGTTTTGTGGCACTGCTATACAGTAACAAAGCAGCTACTTTAGAGAATAAGATTATTAAAAGCTATTTGTGAACCAAGTCAGAGTTATGAGTTATCCCAACAAGCAAAACATCTCAACTAAAACTGATTTCTCTCTTGCCCCTGATCGTTTCTAAGGAACAAAATGCAAAATAGCATGTCAGCACTATTAACTATTGTACATCACTGGATTTACCATCATACTTTTTCCCTAAATAAATGCCAATTGCAAAATTAGCAACAGTAAGTGTCCTGACTCCAGCCACTATAGGGTTAATCTTTGCACTAACTAATAGGGGACAAGGGGACATATCTAGGAGAGGTTATTCAAGCAGAGGTTATTCAATATTCTGAGAAGAAGCAGAACTTTCCTAGTCCATGGACCTCAATGGGCCTGAGAAGGCACAGAGCTGTGGGCAATACTTGACAGCCCTCGGACCTAAAGGCTGTCTTCTCCAGGTCAGCACACAGCTGCACCACGCTGACTTCCCTGCAAACACAAGGACAGCGCCCTGCACAGCTGTGTGAAATGACTGCTGAACCAGCCATGGAGCCTTTTACAGGCACACAGAATACACACACCCTCCTCCCATCATAGGGATGCTCATTAAGATACAAATCAGCACAGCTCTGGAATTACTTGGCACTCTCCAGTTTCTAAAGCCATGATCAAATATGCTCTTGCTAGTCTAGCTGGGTTAGTTTCAGAAGTAATTTCCTCCAGCCCTTCATCCTGTCCTTCTGGGCAGGTGGTGTGGACCAAGTGACTTCACTGCATTTGTCCCAAGGCACAGTCACAGCAGATCTGGATCCCAACACTTAAAGGACATGCAGAATTCAAAGGGAGGAGACAACCCTGACTAAGAATTAAGGCAGAACACAAGCCTGATGACAAATTTAATATGCTTCATCTTTTTCCTTAAAACAGAGGTTTGCTGTTGTGATGCATGCAGTTTGCATATTTCAAATTATGATGAAAAAAAGTCTTAATCTGAATTTCCATGTAATAAAAAGTCAAAAAATACATCAAATTAAGCAACGAATATGCTATTACAAGTGGGCACTTACAAAACTGTCTGCAGTCAAAGTCCTCTCCTAAAATGAGTGAGCTGTCATTAGCTCTAAAGCTGTACATCAAAGAGTTAGTTCCTATGGTTCATATACTGGCATCCCCTCATCATTTGCCCATGGTATAACAGGTGTGTATGATATTCTGTCTGAATGCTCTTAGGTTGCATGGAGACTAGACCATCTCAGAGAAACTGAAGTCTGATGATAATAAAGGAGGAAAAAGAGGCTGGGAGGAGAGAGGAAAAAAGCCTGAGGCTCTGCTTCAGAAAAAAAAAAAAAAGGCAACAAGAAATTACCTGTCTTTCTTCTCTCCTAAATTTACACAGCTCCATGAAGATCAAATAATTATCTCCCAATGGAATAAACATATCCGAGTAGTCAAACTTCTCCCTGCCCCTTCCCTCCCCTTTTTTTCTGAGTTTTTTTTTTTTTTTTTGGTTGGAGGAAGGTGTTGGTTTGGGAGTTTTTTTAAGAGAAGCAGCATACTCAAGAGACAGGCCTCGATCATTGTTCCTATTCATCTAGTCCATCTGCACTTCCACTGGCACCTTGCTAATTCCATTTATTCTAGGAGACTTTGGGAAACAAAAGCACACAAGAAAGCCACACATTGTGCTCCTCCTCTCCCACCCTTAAAGGAGGAGGTGAACAGAGGGAGGATGGATGCACACAATGAGGGAGCTGAACTCAGCTGAACAGAGACAGGCGTAGAGATGATGTCGCAGCCTGAGTTTTCAGCTGGCTTTGCCAAACCCTCTGTCCCCCAGGACAGGAGGACTGAGCAGCCAAGTACCACACTTTAAACTGAGGACTCTCCACAGCCATCCCAGCTGTTGTGTTTATCTTCTCCAGCCCACAGCAGCAAAGGTGAGGGGGAAAGAACACCACCACCCATCCAGGGAGGTTTGGAAACGGAAAGAGGTATTTTTAAGTTATTTGGCCTCATCCACAATTTTTTTTGTCCTTTCATTTCTCCTAAGAGCCTAATAGACCATGGTTATTTTTCTTTATCTTCCAAACAGTCAAAGCTTATTCACATGATACTGAATGCACAAAACACAGCTGAAACATTCCTATTTAGTGTGAAATGCACATAACAAAGCAGTTAGTGAAACAACTGAAAAACAAACCTAAAATATTTGACAGGCTTCACAAAACACTAACAATTAAACACCACAACTTTTCTTTAAGGTAGATAGGGGAATATTCCCTAGCTCAAATATTTAACAAAGAACAAGCAGTATTCTTTGCTTGGACTGGACTTTGTACAAAGACTGTCTTTTTCCATTATTTTGTTAAAGATACAAGTATATTCTTCAAATTAGACCCTAATATTTCAGAAGTTACTTCAATTACAGCTTTCTTATAGGCACTGGCTTGTAAGAGACCCTTATATTTTAGTCTATAAATTAAGAATTCAGTTGTGGAGCTGTCATCTTCACTTTTATTCCTCTCATGTTCCCTCCTCGCACAAGCACCAACTCCAGAAGAAGAAAAGAGCAGGAGGATGATAGAAACCTAAACATACAGCAGCTCTTACATCAGTGTTTGATATATTGTTAAAACAGGACATAGCAAGCTCTTCAAACAATTGACTGTGCTTTAAGAAAACCAGAGCTAGTAAGAACACCTACCCCAATTAAAATGAATAGAAGCTCCAAATCTAACACACACATATAAATGAGATTTTACACACAAACGTACACACACTGCTTAGGGCAACTGCCATACAGCCTGCATCCTCCATAGGTAACACCTGAGAGGCCTCCAGGACCAGCCTCACCAGCTCTCATCTGTGACCACAGGCAGTCTTCTAGGCTTCAGCCACTAGGAAATTTTAACAGACTTGTACTAATAGCCTAATTAACAGCCTTGTACAGGAGGAGTTTACTGCTGATGTTAATAAAAGGCAAATCACTCCCAGCCCTTGTGTTAAACCACTTCTGCTCAATGGCAATCATTAAAAACATTGCCCTTTAAAGTGCTCCTTCAAAAACCACAAAGAAATCACTCCAGTAACAGTGGAGCAGGTTTTTAGTCTTGAAGTTGAGTGCCAGTAAGCCTGGTACCTGGGAAATCCTGTCACAGTGGGAGGCAGTAACCCATGTTAACAGAGGCACTTCAGAACACTGGAGAGCTTGCTCACTGAATCAAGCAGTGACTCTGCAGTATGTGTTGAGAAGAACAACACAAGGATTTGCTTTACTCAAAGACAAATTTACAGCAGCCCTCAGAAACTAATGATACATTCTGAAGCTGTTTCCATCACTAGTGCTGATGTGCCAGCACATCTCTTTCTTCACATCTGTTCAGATGGTACCAAGTCAAAGGTCACAGTTTGCTGCAAAGTACCCACAGAGGATTCAGCTAATTTTGCCTACATGCTATTTAACTTTCACCATCTCATTTAATTTTCTGATCAATCAATTTCTAAATATTTCCCTGATTTTATTTAAACTTGGCAATTCCTTAAGCAAGCCCAGACAGTTACAAAAAAAAAAAAAAAAAAACTACAATAATGCCAGAAATTCCTGAAGTTCACAATAAAACACAACTCACTTTCAAGGAAACCAGAACACCTTCTAAAGGTAAAGATGGTATAGTAAAATATGTGCAGTACACAAAGCAGTATATTTAAAGACTTTTCAGCACAATCAGATACGCTCAGAGCTCTTACACATTCGTAACTCTAAATATTCAAGGAAGAAATATATATTCAGTGTATTTAAGTCTGTATTTGTTTTGCAGGTTAAAGAGAAAATGTGTCAATTTCTTCCATTCCCATTCTGATTAATCCCATTTCTTAACAGAGACTAAATCTGAGGGCTGATGCCCTTTAAGCCCTTAATAACAGCAAAGCAGGAAACTAGAAAACCTCTGAAGACAAACCATTACAAGGTGCTTAGCTGAAAACACACCTGCCACAGTAAGGGGTGCATACTACATATAACACCATTTAAAGCTTCTTAGCTTTATCCAGTCATTGCTGTAGAGGAACACCTTCCACAGCCTCTCAGCCACTATTGTCCCTACAAACACGTCTTGTTCTTCCAAACTCTACAATCCAGAATCACAAAATTATCAACTGGAGCCCTCAAGCACTCTTTAAGAAGAAGACAGCAGAATTAGAACAGAACTACATAATTTTTGATATAAGATTATATTTGCATTGTTCTCTCCAAATTCAGGGATCTTCCCTTATGACACATTTTGCATTTACAGTTTATGTTACTGAAATTGTCAGCAACATGAACTATGGCTTAAAATTGGATAGTTTCATTACCAGCAGAATGTTTCTAGATTTGACTTTTTTAATAAATACAGATATTAACTTGATCTGTAGAAGGAACCCTTTCTAAAATACAAAAAAAACTGCAGCTGATGTGTGCTATAGCATATATTTTAAATATGTGCGAATTTATTTATAATCCCTTAAATTAAAATTAATTTATAAACAGACATATTAAAATTAATTTAGACTATTAAACACATTTCATATGTTTAATGTTATAAATTAAGACATATTTCAGTCATATTTCTATTTTTAAATATGACTGAAATATGCCTCCATTCTCTGTCCCCATGCTTCTACCATACATTTTTACCCTTCAAAGCATGCTTCTGCTCATTCCTTTCAGTTCTACATCAGGACCCCAGTCTTTCCCACCTGGGCCAAGATGATTCCCACTCCCAGAAAACATAACCCATCCCAGTTCAGCACATCCATACCTCCTGCCTTATCCTGCCTCAAGGCTGATCCAGCCTCCTAAGATAGGGAAGCAGACTGAAGAACTGGTTATGAACCTGATGAGAGCAGGTCAGGCTGTTCAAGGAACCAGAAGTGCCAGCATGCATTGCAGAAAATGCCTGCTGACCACAGGCATAGAGACACTCGCCTGTGCAGCTCAGGTGAACACCCACACACCAGGAGAGGCAGGAGCTAGCACAGCTCAGTATCATATGGCAGGATCCCAGATCCCACCACTAGGGAATCCGGCAGAACTGCTAAGATGCAGTGCTTTGAACCGCTGCTGCAGAATGCTCCAACATTCCCTGCATGGGGACAAGCGTGCACATGTGCTGGGAAAGCAGAACTACAATTATAATAAATTATACCTAAACACACTAGCAGCTATTGACAGGCTTTCAAAAGTCTCTTGGATTTGATGGCAAATGCACAGTGGCAATTAGGTTTGTGGGGTTTATTAGTCAAGTGGAATAAAGTTTTCCTTTGTTAAGCATCTGAAAGTCTTTGTTTAAATAGTGTAATTCCAGTATTTGTCACACCCTGGGGATTGTACAAGAATATTCCTACGTAGCTGGGTTTCTGTGGTCAATCAGAGCAACCCTCAAGACTACTGCAGTATACAGACACATTTTACAGATCCCCAGATTCTGGGCCAAAGCTCAGAATAAATACAAAATAAGTCATCACAGTCAAATATGCCAAGGCACTTAGAGAGGGACTTTCGTCAGTGGCTTTCCAGCAGTTCCCAGGAAGCAGCTCCAGCACTGTGCTGCTTCACCTCCTGCTCTCTGTGTGACCCTGGGACTGCCCACTAACCTCACCAACACCATCTCCAGACCTAAAACACCTCTTCATTGGCCTCGTAGTAACAAAAGCATGTTGCTGGTGCTTTGCAGTAACCAAAATGCATCAAGTCTATTGTTTACATTCGTGAAGCTCTTTGTCAGGTTTTTCAGCTACTAAAAGAGGCACAAGCTGGACAACCAGTGGCTTCCCCCTCGGCAGAGCTATCCCACAGCCACACCTATCACAGTATTTTGCAATGTGAGTACACATCCTGCCACATAAACTTTTCTGGGGTGCTACACAGCAAGCTTCCACTCAGTACAACTCCTTAATTTTTCTGTATTTCACCTCCATACAAAGAATCCTGTTCCAACTCTCTTCTGGAGGCCAGAGCTGGGAAAAAATATTCAATGCAAAGAGAAAATAAAGAGTTGTCATTCAATATCCTGAACCAGGTTGGCTACTCACCAGCTGTAATATAAAGACTACAGACCATGAAGCTCCTGTAACCATCTCCTTTATTTCCACCCAGGTATGTTTAGTGAGTTCGTTAATACATACCACACTGTGACAACTGCCTTCCTAGGAAGCTAAAAGCTGGAGCACATTAAGACAGAAAACACTTGTAAAGGTGTTTCAAATGAAATGATTATCAATATACTATAAAGTTTTTTGAGGAAGTAGTTTGTGCCTTTCACCAACAAAAAGATACCCCTGAACCATACTTCAGAACAAACTGGGAAATTGCCAAAAGAGGGACAGTTCAGTAATGTTTAAAGCTGTAGGTTTGGCATGGAGATCATATAAAAGAGTAGAAACAGGCTTTTCTAACATATATTTTGCAATGAATTATTTGTTTTAAAAGAAGCTTCCAGCAATTTGGGAGTTTTGAATTAACAAAAATTCCTTAGGGAGGGGAATAAATCACTTTTTCCCTTATTTTTTAATACAATAAAGCAGCATACTGACACTTATGTTTCCAAGTTCACCACAAAATTCAGAGGACCACTCTTCCATTCCTTTGCGAGAAGGTGCTATTTGCATTATTAGGGGATATACATAATCAGTGTAATTACGCATAAGTAATGCTAACAAAGTTTTCCTGAAATTCATTAAAATCACAGGAATGCATTCTGGTGAAGTAAACAAATTGCATAGAAAAAATGCTTTTCATCTCTCACTACACTTGTCTCAAAATCCAATTTATTCTCAAATTCCCATCCATTCTAACAAATTACAAGCCAAAGGCTGAGCCGCATCAGTGAATGGAAGAAAAAAGGCCAAGATAAAATCCTCCTGAGCTTCAGATGAGCCCAGCTGGTTAGAGCATGGTGCTACTAACACCAAGATCATGGCTCCAGTCCTTGTGTAACTCATTTATTCATTAACTAAACTCCCTGAGCATTCACTAGAGAGCTGGATCCAGTGATCCTTCCAGCTCAGAACTGTCTGTGCCTCTGATACCAGTGACTTCCAGGCTCAACTTGCACCATATTTCCAATGGTTATTTGGAAATCTCAATTTGCTTTTCCTCAGAAAAAGAAACAACAAGCAGCTTGCTGCTATTACTTATTAACCCAATTTCCTCCTTTTTCATCATCCTAAAATTTATATAGTTTATCATTTGCCCTTGAATAATGAAGCTCCTAGAAAGGGAAATCTCACCACATTTGAAATTGTTACTATTATATCATAATTGTAAGGATGTTTTGGTCAAGTGATTATAATGATTACATTATAAAATCTTACACAATTATCCTACTATTTTGTTTGAAACCAAAATGCTTGCTTTTCAAAAAATAGCCCTAACAGAGTCATCTTCCTAAAAATATTTTAAAAAGTATGAATTTTTTAAAAAGAGAGAAAATGACTGAATTTATACTTTTATTTTTCTCTCTTAAATTTTCTTCTTTCCCTTTTGCTCATAAAATTGTCATCAAATTACCATCTCCAGTAACTGGAGATTTACTATTTTAAACTTTAATTAGAGAACAAACATTACTGTAAGTATGTATAGAAAAAAGAATGTTCACTACAAATGAAATGGATGATTTGTAGACAAACATTTTTACTAAAGCAGTTTCTCTTTTTGCCATCAAAGAAATGCTGGAAGCTAAGAAGAAGATTTGTTTTGTTTTAAATTATGACTAAAGGTTTATTCTTATCATGCAATTTGAAGGTCTTTTATTACAATGCATAGTATTTGCACCAAGACCAAGGTATTTTCTCTTCTATGCATATGTTAAAACAAGAGTGAAATGTGGACACTGAAATCCATGCTTAATGGAATATTCAAACAGCTGCAACAAGTAGGGCCAAGATCCAAGCTTAAGGAATGCAGAAAACCACCTTTGCAAAAGTCATGCAACAATTTGCAAATCTGTTTTGCAAAACTAAGTGGTTTGTTTTTGTTTTGTTTTTTTTTTTTTTTTTTTTAATCTGTAATATGAAAGAAACAGGGTCTTGGGCCACAAACCTGAGCTTTGGCACAGACAGAATAGGTAATTTACACTCTCTCTTCCCCTCCCTCTCTCTCTGGAGGTAAGTGGGAAGGAGGAAATATTTTGCAGCCTCTCCCACCTCCTCCTCCTCACAGTGATAGGCATCTACCACCTAGAGAGATGTAATTAACTATTAAGGTCTGATTAAGATGCTTTATAAAACATAATAAGCCATGAGCTAGTACAAGCACATACGAAATACCTTATATTGCAACTGGCAAGGATGGCTGAGATATCCATAACTGTCTGTGAGATTGCAACACCTCCCCAAAACCAGTACTATGCATGCCTCAAGTAATACTTCTTCCCAGAAATCCCTTTTCCTGCTCTGGATACAAAAGACTTGGGCATCATTCATTTTTGCACAACATTAAAGAATTACTTAAATAGCTCAGGATGTGCAAGAGGGTTTAGAGTTTAACTACACCACCACTGCATTCACATAGCAATCTTGTAACTGGTGCCGGAGTTTTGAAAGAGTTTGCATTTGGGTCACTCCACCAAAGATGACAAATAAAATTCCTCACGAATTTTAATTGTGAAACTTTGTTCCAGTTGCAATTGCACTTTCAGAAACTCCAGGTACATTATTACACATACATCATTATAGCTCATAACTCTGTAGAATGAAGCAAAAGCGTACAGAGTGACTGAAAGTGGAACTTGGAGAACAATCCCAAACCAATAGCAAAGTCAGGGAACTTACAAGGACTGCAAGCCGCTCAATCCTCTGATGGCCTCATTAGGTACAGTCTTCAGCTGATTGTTCTGGAGGGTTCTGTAAAAATCGACTGTGTTAGTAAAGTAGAATTGGACAATCATCTTTATCAAAGGCAGAGGTAACAGAAAAGCCCACAGTCATGTTATGGTTTCCCAGATTTCTAGTGTCTGTAAATGTACATAGAATTCTCAAGACCAGATGCCCAAAGGCAACAATGAAGCAATGGTCTATTTTGGATTTATTGACAACTCGTTCATTAACAGAATTAATTTGTAGAGAACAAGCTGTGATACAATATGCTGAAATTCCCTTGGGAAATCACTGAAGAGGTTAAACAACTTAACACTAGGACACATTTGCTACAAGAGATGATATTTTATTGTTTTCTTGTGGAATTATCTTACACATGCTAGAAAACACACAAACCTCTAATTTTTCCTGAAGTCACATCAATACACAATGCATTAATCTAATTTAAAAAGTGTGCTCACAACAAAGCACCACCGGGCCAAGCTGAATATTGTTGTGAGTTTCTTCAAAATTGTCTTATAGGACAATGTATGTCATGTGAGTTCTTTTATAAAGAAAATGTAAACAACCTCATAAAAACTTACTCAGTTTTTGCACATACTGGGGTAAAAATTCAAGCACACAACTGCTGATTAAGACCCACGTCCCACATTTTTCCAAGAATTGCTAGAATTTCAGGCACCTCCAGTGTTAGTGTTGCAATGGATATTTCTTCAACAGCTTTGACACTTTGCATTCAATTTACAAAATATCATATTAAATAGTATTGCAAATGGGCAATACTCCCTAATCTGTATCATGGTAATAGTGTCTGTGTCTTTTCCTTTAAAACTTCAAGGTCTGCTTTTTTTTTTTTTTTTTTTTAATATTTCTTTAATTAACTACCTATTACCCTACTAGCATTTGGAAGTATTTACATCATCAGAAATGCTACAGCTTTCAGAGTTTGTTAAAACCTTAAACAACAGAAAGATTTTTTTATCCTTGACTATGGAAAAAAACTGCCATAAAAATTCTTATCTCAGAAAGAAAAACAGAAGGTTTCTTTTAACAGTAAGCCATTTTCACCTGGAGAAACACCAAACTATAGCATTTTTTTCTACTGCCAGCAGGGAGTAGTTCAGTGTACTGAATCTCTAAGAAAGAGTACTACTTGATAATGTCAGGTACCTGTCAGAGTATGCTGAAGGGGTGGAAAACTATAAAAGCTTACATGTTCTTTTTAGGATTTTTCCTCTAATTCTTCTGCTACAAGATACACTTCAGAAACAAATAAGAGTTCTAATAAAATGCAGTAATTATAGTTTAGTCAAGTTCATCACTATCATCTTAACCACATCCAGCAGGCGTTGTAAAGAAAAAATAGTAGGAGAGATATACTTTAGGAAGACAGAGGGCAAAAAATTAGTAAACAGTCTGGCTATGCACTATGAAAGCATAGACCAAGCTATGAAGCTCTAAAACCCAATTACTTACAGAACTTTGAGTTCTTTCAACCCAGACAAGGCCTTTGGATGGATAAAAGTAAGGTCATTGCCAGCCAGTCGCCTGGAAAAAAATTGCAATAATAATTTCAGTGACAAAATACAGTACTTCTACAACCATCTAACAAGGAAAAACACTGCAGTATCAATTCTTGCAAGCAATTACGCATTTTGCATTCAATTACGCTACATTCACAGTCTTCCAAGTTTGTAACAGTTATTTTACTTATAGCACATTTTTAACAATGAGGATGCATTACTCAGCCTTGTGGGTATTCTTTTGCAAATGTGCTAGATAAAGCACACCCTAGAATGATGAAGAACCTAGAATGATGGTACTGGGTTTGAAAGCGCATTTACCAACACAATCCTCTGGTTTTCAGCATTGCTCCACTGAAACATGCTCTGGTACCCACTTTTAATCTATGCAGTAGTTTCTAAAGAAAAATGAAGTTTAATAAAAACAGATGCTAGATGCTACAGCAAAGCAGCAGAAGTCTCTGTGAGAATCCCAAACATGAAAACAATATTCACAAGCCATTGGTATGTTCACCCAGTGCTGACAATTGACAGGACACCTATTGATATGACCAAGACATAATAGTGGCAATATTTCATCTTGTTGCTCAGCTATTTGGAGGAACTTTTCAAGAAAGGAAATTCTTTTGGGGCAGGGAGAAACTGAACAGGATTCTCAGCCATATATTCTCTCTCAGAATGTGGCTGGTTTCAAATCTGGTCATTAACACCAAGTAAATTATGAAAATCACCGTGACAGTAAAAGTAATCAAGATGGGAGATGCTGCAGAATGCAAAGCAGGAAAGCAGAAACAGCAGCCAAAAAGCTCCTTCCGAACAGCTTGTTCCCCCTTCCCCCACTCTTTTTCCTTTCTTCAATGTTTTACCTCTCCCCTGCCCAGATCTGCAGTCCAGCCTTGCTGCAGGCTTCTAATAGATGTATTTTATCAAGGGTAAAGACAATAATGCAAAACGCTTGGTAATCCATAACTGACATAAGATGCAGAAGTTTCAGCCAAAGTATTTGGTTTTAGACTTGGGTTTCATATCCAAGCTAAGCAAAAGCAATATTGGACAAGGTTGTGCAATGAAATTTCGCATGGATATGCTATGTACAATCCAATAAGTGTTAATAATTAAAAAACAATCAATGTGCTTTAACAAAGGTCACAGAATATCAAAATCCACCTCTGCTGTTACAAGGCACTGTAAAGCAAGCCAGACACAGTAAAGGGAAAATACTATTTCAAAGAGGCAAACAAAGGAAATAAGAGGAACACCTAAAGGATCAGCTTGCCAGAACATAGCAATATTATTACATTTTTATCTCCTTCTCTAACTACATAATAGAGATTACCAAAATTATTAATGCTTACATAAATCTGCTTGCAACAGAATTTGTGACTTAATAAAATGCTGTCTGATAGAGAGGATGCTAGTTATCTTTATTAAATCAATTTCTCAAATACAGATGGTTATATTTATAAACAAAGGGAGAAGGGGACGAGAACACCTTCGTGAACAAGAAGGTGACAGCAGAAGATCCTACTTGTCCTTACAAAACTCTGTTACTCTTGCTTGTTAAGGGAGATTTTGGGTTCTAGTCCTGGTATTTTCACACACTCCCCAAATGACATCACTACAAGCATGTTTTTAAAAAAAACACATCTGCTGACTGCTGAGAAAAGTTTGTCTGCATGCTTGAGTATAATAAAACAGCTCTGAAATGAGAATAAAAATAATAAGAATCTATATATGCTTATTCTTGAAATCTCCTGTCTGCAAGCAACCTCGGAATTTCTCAGCCAGGGCATGATTTTTCAAGTACTTTGAATTTTTAACATTAATGGAAGCTTCCATATGTCAACTAAGCATTTCCCTAAAATTCACTTTGTTGTCCGTAGCTGTCCAAATCAACTTGATTAACTTTATCTGGGGGGATGTGGAGGGAGGTTTGCAATATTTCATGTCTGTCTAACAATTTCTTAAGAAGTTCACTGTAAACAGAAAGAAGTACTGATGAAACATGCTGGGTCTCTACAGCAGTCAGTAATCTGTAAAACGCTTTATGTTAAGATGTGTTTGAAACAGCATAATACAAATCCTTAAACAAAATTCAACTGAGGCTGTAGCACCTAATCATTCTGCATGCAAACACTGCTATGATTACACATTACACAACTCAAGGAGTGGCAGCCCTGGTAACTGTGTCAGGCAGCTCTGGCTTTAGCTCTGCCAAAGTTCCCCATTAATCTGCTGTGTGTGAGGCTTGTCAGGCATCTGCTCCCTCTCCAAAGAGATTGGAGATTGTTACTTTAGCTTTAGAAAAGATGAACTAAATGCAGCTGAATAGTCTTTCTCAACCTGAATGGCACTAACAACAACCGAGAGAGCACTAGAAACAAATGACAGTTGAACCAGAGCAAGACTTGTCTGACTGCAGCTAGCAGGACTTCACTTTCCCCAAGGCAAATCCTGCTTCTTCAACCTTTTTCCAGCCAAGCAACAGAAAAACCCTAACCTTGTGATCAATTACATTTCCATTTCTCCACTATCTGGCAGTGTTCCAGGCTTTACTCATCAGTTTGCCAAATACACGTTTATCATTCACATCCTAGCCTTGGGGAGCTGCTCATGAGGAGGTTCCAAGTGCAGCTCCCAAGCAGGCAAAGATCAGTACATCACATACTGCTCTCAACACATTTCCCATGCAGCAGCTGGAAGGATGGAAATGTTTATCTTTACATAACCAGGTCCGTTTTAAAGAGACAATTGAAAAACTAATAGCGTAGAGCATAGCACACATACAGCATCATTAATTAAGACGTCATTGAAATAATCCAATCAGGTTTTCCACGTTACCTTCTTTCTGCAAGCCTTAAAAATATTTATTATTAAATAATTTTAAAGTATTTCTGTTTTTTCTGTCTTTCACACACATGGTAAATGGGCTAAGGGAAACCACAGTTTTACCAAGGCCAAAACTCTAGCACAACAGAAGACAGAACTCTGATATCCTTGCAGCAAGACTCAGTATCCTGCTTGAGAGCAGTCTAGGAAATTCCTGCTCTATAGTGGGACAATTCCACATTGTTAAAAAGCAGCACCTTAAGGCAGCCCCACATTTACACTATCAAGGGCTGAGTACCTATCCTTCCCTCATTCTGATTAGAAATGGTTACAGGGACCTAGTCTGAAATTCACCTGTTGCCACTGAATCACAGTACATCAGCATTAATTAGAGTTCTTTGTCCAAAAGGCAGTGGGCTGCAAAACAGATTCACCCACAAAGACAGTAAAAAACTGAATTAAACAGACAACTGTAAAGTGTCCTGCCATGCTATAGGGCCACAAAAAAAAATTTATTTGCTATCTTTTACTTCTCAAGGCACAGACACAGCAGCAGGCATCATGTGAAGTGTGATGTAAATGTGCAGCACACTGACCGTAAGTTTTTCTGCTGACTCTATCCTGGCTCCCCTCGTTTGGAGACTCTGCCAAAGACTGCAGTTATCTGGACTTAGTGCATCTGAGTTAAACCCTTGGAGGTTTCTCAAGTGGATTCACAGCTGTAATGTATGGCCACGCTATGTATCTTTCTTGTAACTTCTTAGCATTGAATGTTGCAGTCTTGTATTTTTACTTTAAAAATAAATATTGAGTGTTTTAATGGTAAATTGCAACAAATTCAAATTTACAGAGTCAATTTCAGCATAGTAGGATAACAGAACAGGACACATGGAGAACAAAATCCTTCTGCTAGCCTGTCATACAGAGGTGAGCAATATCCTTTAATCATTATTTCAGTGAATTATCTCCAGATGTGGAAACCACCTTGTTATTACAGACATCAGGATGCAATGCAGCTGAAGACTAGCCTTTCAAGGTGTCTCATTCCCCGAGTTCACACCAAGCACTGAGCTGCAGCTAATATGGTTTTCCCTCCTTCGGGAAATTAAAACTTTTGCAATTATGAGTCTAGCAACACAGCTGCATGTTAACCAAACCAAGTTAATAACTGGTGGCTCCAAAAGTCACAGAGGGTGTTCCAAGGATACATTTTTGCCTGTAACAATTAAAAGCATCACTCTTATTATAACAGCACGCAATTAAACTTCTTGGAAACCTCTCTCCTTGTCTTGCCTCCCAGATGGCAGTGAACCCTAGGATATTGAGCAAACAGTTGCATCTCCTTCTGTCCATCTGAAGGTCTTATGCTCATACAGAAAACGTTTTCACTGTGTATTTTAGGTTGTTTTTTCTTTTCCTCTTGGTAGTATGCTCCTAACCTTTTGTCTATATTGTCTCTGAGAAAAATGTAATGGCTACACAGAAAAAATTCAAAGAGTGACACAGACTGCAATCCCGATATAACACCTGACTCATTACTTTTACTTTACATTAGCTGCTTTGTGGTAAGAGCCAAGACTCCTATTTTAAGGTTTAGTCAAGCCTGAGCCTTCCATACCCATCACTGTTCCTCTGTCTGGCCAACATCTATTTTTAGCTATCCAGCTTTTACCTATTTTCATCCCACTGGAAAACATTGCACTGCTTCTCCTCCTGTACTTTCACAAATTCTACTTTTCGTGCTGTCTTACATTGAGCTATTCTGCTATCTTTACATGCCTGTCCCTAACTTCCACTTTTTCTGGGTTCTCTGTGTTTTCCAAATACAAACTTGAATTTTACTTTAAGTTACAAGAGAAGTAATCTTTGCAAATGCCTCATAGATAAATTAACCCAGGATGCCCAGCAAGTGTTTCCTCCAACATGAAAGAGGTTCAGTCTCCATCTGCGCCAAAATAGCAGTCACTTTGGACAGAAGTTTTTCTTAACAGATGATGCCTATTTATGTGCTACAATTTAATAACCAAGGTTGAAAGATCTACAGGAGAGGTGCAGTCATTTGCAGGAAAATGCAGGGTTTTGCTGCATGCCTTGTGCAGGGGTGGGTGCCCTTCCTGGTGAGGGAACACCTCTGCAGACAGCTCCTACCCCAGATGGGCAGCTGCGGAAGGGAGGAGCTGGGAAATGGAAGCTGGGTCTTCAGACTAAACCTGGCTTTGCTTATCTGGAGTAGCAAACAGCCCCTTTGGGACTTCTGCAGCTGCAGCCTGCTGCATTGCTGGGAAGCCAGTCTATTGCCTCCAGGTTACTCCAAATGCCTCCACATCGATTTAACAAAACTGAATGGAGACTTTAATTCACTGCTGCTAATGGAAAATGTATTTGTCTCCTTTTCTTTCAATGGTTTTAAACCTCAAGGATTATTTATAAAATTGTAGGTACTACACCAAGACACATCATGACTGGAGAAAGAGGACTGTAACTACAACAGCACTTTCAATGGTTTTTAACCTCAAGGATTATTTATAAAATTGTAGGTACTACACCAAGACACATCATGACTAGAGAAAGAGGACTGTAACTACAACAGCACTGAAACTGTACCTACTCCACTTCTTGTCATGATCTCTCCCCTTCCAGCATTTACAACATTCTTTACAAGTTATATTGAGCTTTAAGATAATTGCTTGTCTTCAAAATGCACTTCTAGTCTAAAAAGCTAAAATATCTAAGTAAACTAAATGGATGGATTAAACAGTCTAAACCTCGTTCATAAGTTCTATGATTAAGTTGTCAGCAAGAGTCACCAGCATCTACCACAAGACAACATATGCTCTATGGTAATGATTTTCATGGACTATCAAAAACAGGAAAATAAATTACAATGGATTTTCAGGAAAGCAACCATTTACAACCATGCAAAATATGTTCTATCCTTTCATTTTCAAGCAGTATCTGTATTTGGGCAAGACCTCAAAGAACCCACAGACTGCAACACATTCATCAAAATAAATAATACAACATAAAACAATTATTATACAGTACAAGTTGTTAAAACAAGTGGTCTTTATAATCTCAACAAAATTGAGATGCTGTGGCTGTAGTATTCTGCAGCAAAGCATCTCAGAAGTTTGCACAGATTTTTTAACATGGACATACACATAAGCAACAATACCATGGTATCTAGAAAACTGGTTAACATCTAGTGTGCAGCAGAAATGTTGAGTTTTTGCAGAAAGCAATTTCAATTCCTCTCACCTCCAAAACAAAATGCAGAATATATTCTATAAAATACATTCTGTTCTCCCTATTTGCCTTTGGACATCTTATACTGTGTTGTGGTAACTTTCCTTTGCTTTACTATAGGCCAGATAGACCTTTCTCTTGATAGCCATCTCAACATACAGATAATAATGCGTTTCACTTACCTAGTCTGCACAGCAGAGACAAAGATGAAAGCCACCAAGTTTGGTTTTGATCAACTGGGATGCAAGAACTCAATTAACTACAGATTTGTGCTTTTAGCAGATAGTGCTGTTTGGACACTCTGAAAGTTTCCAAGATCATGAAATATGTTAATGGTCAGACATGAGAGGGTGAAAAAACTGCTGCTGATATAGCAAATCCTCAAAGTTGCTTTGGTCTGCTAATACAGCCCTGTCATTGACTGGCTATCCAGGCATGGGCTCTCGGAATGACCACGCATCTTCGCAAGTGACACTGCAAAATGGGAAAGTGGGTTAAGTCTACATGCATTTGGCAATTAAACTTCTGTTACTGGTTTTCTAACCCTTTCAGATGCATACTGGGTAAATGCAAGACCCAGGCTCTGCAGACACGTTCACAATTAATGACCTTAGAGAAACAGACGCAATTTTCAGTATGATTCTTTTATTCAGCTGAGATAAAAGCAAATATTTTAACAGAGGCATCTAGAATTTTACTTTTATATAAGAAGGGCAGGAAAAAGAACTTTATAGGAGTCTGGTTACTATTTCTAGGACATGTGCCAAAGCTAATTAGCCAAGAATACCTCTGTACTAACAAAACATTACAAGAACACAAACATCCGAGCAGAGGGGAGGAAAGGAGCTAAAAGAACGACTTCACCATGTCTTCTCACGGTAACGTACAGTGCTGTACTATGAAACTGTGATGACAGCAAATACTCAGTTACTTTCTCAGAGGAGACATCTAGCTTCAACATAGAGGATTTTTTTTTTCTCCTTTTTTGTCTAAGGTTTTCAGAGCTCATGTGATGAACCCTTGAGACTCTGGCCTTGAACTGGCTACCTTATCACTCACACACATTTCCTGTTCCACACTCCAGTTTCTGAAATCAAAAGGAGAAGGAGGGAGGACTGCATGGTACAAGTTCCATTTGCAAAACTGTACTTGGAGAGACACAGCTTAAAAGCTTCTCAAGTTGCTGCTCAGCCTCCAGAAGTTTCTTATCTGGTTTATACCTTCAGACAGCCCCAACGCAGGCAGCATAATAAATAAGGCTTGTAAGACTGGTCTTGAAGTATAATACCACAAAGTTCAGCCTTCAGGCTGTTCAGCTAAGCCAGCTTCTGTGTATGTGCATGTGAGCAGAACACTAAAACTCAAAAAAACCCAACAGATAAGGAAAAAGTTTTGTCTTCTAAAAGTACTTGCAGCAGAATAACCAGTCTTGGGATCCTTATACACAACCATGTCAACTTTGGAAATTAACATGTAGAAACAGAAACTGGAAAAAAACTTCATCTTCTAAAAAACAATGGAATTTACTCAACCTACTAGCATCTATCCCAACTAACAGGAAAAAACATGCAGCTGTCAAGCAGAGCAAGAACCTTCTAAGCTACAGAAATATTCTTGTATCAGCATGATTAAAACTCATCTAGAATCAAATTTATTTAGGACTCACAGAGATAAGAAAACACTAATTAAACACAGGTTGGCCAACATGTTTTGAAACACCATTTAGCATTTAATGCAGACCAAGTAAGTGATGTTTAAAAATATCTTAGCTGGCTGTGGTTAATTCTACTTGGGAGTCCTTGCCCAAAGGTTTGTCTTGACTAGAATCTGAAGGTGCAAGTTACAACACGCTGATGGCTTTCTAAAGCTCCAGTGCACACAAGACAGCCAAGTGTTTCTAATGTGAGCAGGCTGGTAAAGTTGTTAGGCTTTTAACTTGCTACCACACCAGAAACCTACCCCTTGCCTTTTTTCATTAACATTTTACCTCTTGGAATTCAGGCTGGATCAATTGAGGAAATCGCCTCCTCCAGCTGTTCACATATTCAGAGCTGGTAGATCGATGAAGGGCACTCACTGGCTTCTACCCCTGTGTCATATGGCTCTTTTTGAGGAACCAACAGCTGGTATCTACATTGGCTGCCTTTGTAAAAAAGCAGCTGAAGCAAGATCTCTGCCTGTTCCTCAGACTCTGCTGGTGGGGCTGCATGGATAGAGTTGGGGCAGTAGTGTCTCCAATCATGCCAGCCTGTTTTATAAGTGTATGTTTAACCACAGTTTTAGTTATCACATGTGAGCTAACACAAGGCATCAGGACAACATGAAGACTCATTCTTATCTTCTCTACTCAAAACAAGTCCTTCATGTCCAGTTTCTAACTATAAACCTTGGGATTTCTCACATACATGAAAGAGTAAAGAACTGCACCATCTCATCAACATTCGCACATTACCTTGAAAATACTGCTCTTAAAAGACCTGGCACTGAAGGACAAGGCAAGCCTTTCCATCAAGTGTTCCACAGCCACAGCATCTTAAACCAACAGCCCAGCCTTGGCATAGCTCCAAGGCATGTCTTTCTCGTAAAACCCAGGTAATAAAAAAGACACAATACTCCCTCTCCCTGCCCAAGGATGATACAACTTGGTGCTGAGAAATTAGGAGGCAGGGTACCATCTAAATGACACACTGAAACAGATACTACAAAAATAAGCAGCTGTGGCATTTCAGCCAGGTGGTCATTTTCAGCTGCAGTCAAGAGGGAAAATAACTCTAGACATATCCCTTGCAGATACTTCCTGATTACAACCGTATGGCAAAAACCCACCTCATTTTCACTGCTAGTTTACATTTTAATTATTCCTTATGTTCCTAAAATATACTTTGGCAACTAAAAGCCATGAGCAGAGACTCTGGAGATATTTAAACAAGACCTCTTAAGACTTGTAATCAACACGGATATAATTGAATAGGCAAGCAAATACTCAGTTGCACTATTTATTTTCTTGCAAAAATTTGTTGCACGTGTGTGGTCTCTTGTTCACTGTTTATTCATTTCTCAAAAAGCAGATTAGTATTGTGTTTCAGAAAAGAGAAAACTTCTACTGAGCTAACTCTTCCTTTTATTACTTTATTTCCCCAACTATTTTCAACCAGCCATTAAATAAGAAAGTTTTGCCCTTGCCTGATAAAATGAACAATGTCTGAAGGTAGGGTCACAGGAGAGAGACTATTGCATATAATGTATGAGAAAAAAACAAAAACACAACAGATCTTTGTATCAGTACACATCTGGAAGTTGACTGAGCCCTCGTGTCTGGTGGTGCTTCCAGGAAGGGATATTTTCACTGCAACAGTACTGGCTGTGATACGGTTTTTATACCAAACAGTCCAGGAGTGGAGAGCAGCCTCCTCCCCAACCCTTGCTGGGGAAGGTCAGGGCCCTGACTGGCTGGGAAATTACCTGTGTCCCCTTTGGACAATCACCCTTCTGTCACAAGTAACCTACAGACAGACTGCATAACCTACATGGAACAGATTGCAGTTCTCTGCTTCTCATATGGACCAGCACCCACACAGCTAAAAGCTGAACACCTAAATCTTGCCCATGAGTGCAGGGCAATCAGATCACATTTTAAAGGGTTAAGATTGGAAATCAAAACAGGCTTAAATGATCATTAAGTCAAAGATACTTCTGCATTATTGGAGTGGTTCAAGTTTCTGAAGACAGACTGGAAAACTGGCCAAGAATAAAAATAATTCTGATTTACCCTTCCTCAATAAGACACTGCCTTTGCAATTAATCTAGCATATAATTCACAAATAAAGTGTAAAATCTTTCAAACTACTTTAGGTAACTTTATATACTGGAAGGGACTGACACATTTTATAAAGGCCATCAAAACATAACACAACCTGGATATTCTAGTTAAAAATTCACACTGGAAAATGCTTTCTTACTTTCTAAAAACACTGCATTATCTAGTTATATTTTTCTCTTCTAGCTTTCTATAAATACTTCAGGTATGTTAGAAAACCACAGCCAAGTTCTTCAAGAATTTTTAGTTTCCATATAATGTTTAAGGCTGCAGCATGTTTACGTTAGCATTTTCTGAAGAATACACATCATTAACTGCTAAGGCAAAACCCTTGGTGGTCTGCTTCTCCCTGACTGACCATTGCCATTCCAACAGTTTTCAAATTACTTCCAGATGAGTATCAGTTACACAGACACAGAGAATTTTTACAACATTTATAAACAGTGTTAGAGCCCTGCTGACATATGGTGAGTATGCTCTGTAGTGACACGTGTGACAAGGCTTTGAATGAGGGCACATAGAGCACTCAACCCAACGGATAGATTCTGCCCCTGGACAAGTCAAAATCCCTTTGCTTGTACCTGTGAGTAATACTCCAATAGGACATTACCTCAAAGTTACAAAATCCCAGATTATTCCTGCAAATTTGATTCTTTGCTGGGGAGATGGTTGCGTAAACATGGCCATTTAGTGCCGTTTCAGATGTCCTCTTCCACCTGGCCCCAAAACTGCCATTCACAGCACCCACTGGTTTCCCATCTGTATCAGACCTGTCAGTCTGGTGCAGGAGTCCTGGATAATCCAGAACATCTAAAAACAGCCTGGGATGCATAACTGAAGCACCTGAGTTGCTTCCTCTTTGGTGATGCAGAAGGCACTTGTAAATGGAGCAGCCAGCTTCTCCAAGTCTGGAGCTCTGCTTCTTCCAGTAGTGTTCTTTTTAGGATTTGGAAAATGATCCTCTGAAGTCTCTGCAGACTACCAAATAATCAATTTCATTGATATAAGAAATGACAACGCCCATTTCAAATGGCTCCTCCTGAAGTTTTTAATCTCAGCCTCTCCATACATGTAACTCAGTTGCCTAAATAACACATTCTAATTGCCTTCCATTTCCATTCCATTAAATTCTATTACACTATTTTGCAACATTAATTAGCAAACTCTGCCAAGGGCTAATTGAACACAGCATTTAACAGTGGCAAGGTTATGGCATGGCATGAAGATAAAGGTGTATGAGGTGTCTCCTTGATGGAGACCCACTAGACTGCATGCTGATGTAAGTACTGCATTCCCATTAGTTTCTGGTATTTTCATTTTCTTTAGCATAATTCTTGGGAGAACTTCTCAGTGAAGAGTCACTTTTAGCACAGATTCCAACACCGCTTTAAATCTTTTCTTTAAATCACTTTTCTTTGGCATGGACATTAACTCCGAGGTTTCTGTGCTGAAAAAGCAACTTTGCTAGGGCCTGGCAGTCAGAATTTGGATCTATTCAGCTATAAATAAAAGACAGGATGAAACTTTGATAATCATAGAAAGAAAAAATTGTGGTTGTACAGTAGGAAGTATGAGAGTTCAGTTGCTCCTGTTCATAACCAGCAAAAATAAAGAATTAAATATTTGTGTACCCTGTCCCTTAGAGAAAAGGGAACAGGGAGAACAAAACAGAAACATGTCATATCTGCTGCTGGTCATTTCTATTAAGGAGAAAAGCTGTTTTGTCTGAACTTACTTCATTATATTTCTATTTAAGAATAACTTGAACAGAAACAAGAGAATCTGGAATTGTGTTTTTGTTTCAGGGGTTTTTTTCCCCAGAAGTTGCTTTAACACACCAAGTAAGCATGCTAAGAATGATTTAAAGCTTCTTGGTGTTCACACATAATTGTGAGCTTAATGCTAGCCTGTTTTTTTTCAAACTGAAAACCTGGAATTTAGGGGGACAATGATGTACATGTAGCAAATGGCTCTTGGGCAATAAGCACAACAGGTGATGGCTGAAGGCTCTGCCTTTCCTCTTTATCTCCTGACGCACCTCAAGGTTTATGACGTTACACAATGACACCCACCCATTAGGTTTTATTGTTTAATTACTTATTGGGGAAAAAAAAAGGAAATCTCCCACAGTCATTTAAGTTGGAAAACCAGAATTGTTTGGGCTTTTCAACTTACGGTGTGATATATGCCTATGAAGAATTAAGAGAAGCACACATTACAAAGTACATATGGAATGTGTGCTAGTATATATTCAGAAGCCAACCAAGCCTTCCTAGACCACTTTTTTTTTCCAGCTGACTACTCATGCCATAGAGCCTTTCTTAAATTCTGTCAATTACACAAAAGCACCATCTGAAAACCTGTTTTTCTTCATGAAGCATTCTTGACTATATCACAGATATAAGCAAGAACTTAAATCAGAGGGAATAATCAGAACCTATTAAACAGGAAATATCACACACAATTTATCTAACATAAATCAACTCAACTGCACTTTACAGTTGTACTGACCCGAGTCAAAACTATTTAACAACCAGGTAAAATGGAGTTAAGTGCATTAGTAATGGTAGCTGCTGTGTTACCAGGATGTAGGAGAGATCAAAATTCTGAGGACACGTGGAACACTATACTAGAGGAACCAGTGAGACTGATGTGCAGAGCAGCTGCTTTCAGAAACACAAATCTTTCCTCAGAAGCAAGCAATCCAACTCTTATCAATTTCTCAGTATCTTTGTTCCAGTGAGGCGCAGTGTTTGCTCAGGTTATAACAGATAACCAGAGTCAAAGGGTTCAGGGCTTTATCTGCAGTTTTGCTACCGGGTTCATTTATTCTTTTGCCCTACAAATGGTTTTCATTCTTTGCTTGTTTCCTCACTGGTAAAGTCAGAAGAACACTCCCCTACCTCATAAGGGTGGTCTCTTTAGGGAAAGGAGCTGTTCTTTCCCTAAGGTGATTTACTGAAAAATCTCTCAATGCAGCATTCATAGTCCTAGTCCTGCCAAAGTCACAAACTGAGACAGCTTTAATTTGTACTGTAAAGCCTCTATAATACAAGAAATCCTACTTTGTCACTGGAAATACAAGAGAGGCAAAGCGAATTGCAGGGGTTTTGTCTTATCTATTGCTTAGTACTGGAAGTTCTCAAAGCTCTCTTGCACAGGTTGAATCATTACCCTCACCCTCTCTTCACAGATAAGGAAACTGTAAGGCACACAGAAAGCATGTGCCACATAACAGTACTTAAAGCAGTAAGTGAATGTCAAACCTGCCTCCCTGTGTACCGACTCTGAAACCCAACCTAATAAGGACTATGCTGTTGAAAGCATGCTTCAGCTTTGCAAAGGCATCTTAGTTAGGACTTCAGCAAAATATTGAGCACATGAGGTCAAGGACTCAGAAATCCAAGTATCAGTTAAGTAAAACATAAAAAAAGAAAGCTAAAATGAGAGTAGGACAAATGGAAGGTAGGAAGTGGGGAAAAAAATATCTGCCAGAGAAATTAAGAAAAAGAAACCTTGTACCACAAAACTTCTGATATAGGTCAGGATGGGCTTGTGAGAATTGCATTTGCAGCCTACAAGGGCAATGGAAGCCAGTTGCTCAGTAAATGAAGCAATACCTACTTCATGGAACTTACGCAAAAGCTATACTGTAGCTCCTTCAGAAACAATGGTAATTACACAACTCTCGTGTTATCTTTGGATAACACTGTAATTAGAATGTGTCATCACTCTAGCCATGATTAAAATAATTACTATAAAAAGTCCCTTGTAAGTAGCATTTACTGTCCTGGTTTCCAGACATGTACAAGATTATATTTTTAAAGCATAATTGCTTTTTCTGTTCACAGCTCAACAGTGTTTCTCCACCCACCTCCACTTCATACAGCCATATGATGTTGTAGCAAAACTTTAACATGTGTAAAATACTTACAGCTCTTCCAAGTAGGGAAAGTTCTTGAAGGCATCTTCTGGAAGTCTCGTGATGTTATTCATGCTGATATCTCTGGAAAAGAACAAATATAGATTTATCAATAACCAAGAAAGGATTTTTACACTCTGTGAGAAGGATAAAAAAAGAAAGTCTCATCAGATAGTATGGTAACAGAAAAAAAACTACTCTAGTATCACACAAATTTCTCTTTCTAGAAATTTGCATTCTAAACTTTCAAGTCGCTGTAATTTGCGAATCAGGTTACAGCAAAGACCTATAAAACGGGAAGTTGACAAAATTAAGTTTTCCAACGCTTCTAAACAAAAATAATTACTGTGAATCTACAGAGAAGGCATGCATGGAAGAGGCTCTACAATACTGTTATCTACAGTAATAATTTTTACCAACTTACACTTAAATACAGTTTTAACTCCGATTATTAAGAATACTCTAAAACCACAAGTATATGAAAAAAAAAATACATTGTGACCACCCACCACACAAATTTTCATCCCACAGTGTCTTAAAAAAATAATATATGCATTAGGACTTAATAAATACCTTCTGGCAAACAAGGCTTCTGGAACAACTGGCAAGCATAGCAGAAACATGTCCTAGCTCTACCACAGTCTTTTTTTGTTTTCTTTTGTTTTCCTTCTACAAAACCTATAAAGTCCTCGAGGTAATAGTTTTAAGTAGATTTCATTCTCAGTCCATGAGCAGAGGGAAGCCAGCAGCAAGTGCTTACATGATAGGTTAGCGGACCTGCTCAGTGTTTTTCTTCACAAAGCAGCAGTAAGTGGCAAACTTGGTGCCATCACCTCACTTCACACCTACATAATGATCACACATAATCCAGTTCTAAAGCAAGTTATTACTCAATGTGAATAAAAGCAGCATGAAAACAATTTGGTTTGATAATTAAACTGTGTAACAATTCCTGACATAATCCAAGTTCTTACCTTCCACTTGGTCACTGGTTTGGGTTTTTCAGTATGTAGCTAATAACCAATTCAATAACACTTGTTAGTAGAGCCTTCCTTGCCTGCTGTCTTCCACACGCTCATATCTAGTGTCTATATGCCATCTCTACATGGTTCAGATAAAAAACAAAGCCAAACTCTCCTTTTATCTCACTAATGGCCAACAAGTACCACTGAAGCTCCTCCCTGACATTAACAAGTAACTGGCAGCTGATCTGCTGCACCACCTTTGCAGAAGAACCCTCAGGTGCTGCCAGTGTGAGAATTGAGCTTACACTAAATCCAGACTGCCATTCCTCTAAAATTGAGCTCTTACACCAGACCCAGAGAGCTGCACTCTTACATTAAATCCAGAGACAGCCATTCCTGTAAAACTGAGGTCTTACACTAAATCCAGAGACAGCCATTCCTGTAAAACTGAGGTCTTACACTAAATCCAGAGACGGCCATTCCTGTAAAACGTAGCTCTTAAAACTAAACCCAGAGACAGCTGTTCCTTAAAAACTGCACTCTTACACTAAATCTAGAGGCAACCATTTATCTATAATAAATGTTAATTAAATAGTAGGCCCAAAACTTCATTTCTCACTTCTCAGCACAAACTAAGAAAGTTACTCATCAGCAGCTGCTAATAGTGTACTAACCTAACTCAAGAGCAGTGACATCAAAATAAGGTTTAGCATACACAAAACAAACTCAACTGTGATAACAGAAAAAAGAAATCCACTACAGTACACAAGCCTCCTTCACCGAACTCCAGAAGGAGCTGAACTGGAGATGCTTTATCCCCACTCAACACCCCACATGCTTTGATCAGTGTTTTGTGCTTTGGCAGCAACCTGGTCACAGTAAAACATTGCTGTTGAGGATGTTTTTCTTCTTGTGCAGGAAAGTAAATAAATGTATCAGGTACATGACCTGTCATCTGTTTGCTCCATGGGAGACTGCAACATCTATTCTCACTCATTTTTCAAATTCTCATAAATACACACATTTCATACATCCAGGCTTATCCTCTCCTTTTTAGATAACTGCAAGTCCACTTTATTATCAGCTGGGAAGGATTTATGAATAGTGCACATGAGTAAGAAGAGAGTGGAGACCCTAATCTTAAGAACCAGTAACCTGTGCAAGAAAATCACGACTCTCAAAGAGCTGTCCCAGTGATATAAAACCTCACTGTCATATGCACCACAAAAAATAGTGGTAGTGGAAGTAAGTCAAGAGTACATCGCATCACAAAGCACTGTATGAATGCTTATGCTTCACTTTGGGAAATATTGTCCTGCACCCACATTCGCTGCACTGCATGGTAGCTCTTTGACAGCTGAGGCAAGGAAGTAACATCCACCTGAAAGCAATGGCCTTGAAATTTCCAGAGCTATAAATGCCCTATGCAGAAGTGCCCTATGCAATCCTAAACAAAGTCAACAGAAACTATGCAGACACACAGAATGACTGACATCCAAATTCAAAGCAATTTTGGCTTTCCCTGGGATCTAGAATGAACTAAAAATGTTTTTTCCATGTAGCTTCAAGTATTAGGCTCTACAATTTTGATCTGGGAAGTGGATTCTTTGGATGCAAGCATGAAACAGATCACCCTAAAAATGAGGACGTGAGAATCATCATCAATATTCTCAAATTCTTCTGAAATCTATTTTCAGTGAAGCTGAATTTGCAAAAAAACCAGACAGAAATACAAACTGCAATTGTCTTTATCACATGAATCTTCAGGGACTGCTTATCACGACACCTTGCTAAAAAGCTGAAATTGTTTAAAAGTTTTTGCATTTGCCTTCATTACATGTGATATTAACTCTTACTAAATAAATAAGTCAATCATTATAGCACTGATTTGCAAACTTTGGGGAATATCCAAGCATCAACTCCGAAAGCTTCCTAATGATCATCACACAAGTCCTAAAGTAATTATTGTTTAATTAATAACATTATGTAAAAGCATTACTTATATACATATATAAAGTTAAAAAATATTTTCATTTCACTCTACAGAATCTCCTCAAAGTATGAGTTCATAAGAACTATACACTGGTAATAAAATATTAAATAGTTAATGAGCAAGAAATTTCAAGCAATATTAGGAACACCCATGACACTAAAAATAGATTACTTAATAACTAGTCTCTATAAAGTTAACCTAGTTAATTTTGGAAGATACTCTTAATAACACGTAATAGAAGAACTGCAACAAAAATGGTGGAATACAATATACTATAACAAAATAATGACAAATAATTCCCAAAACCACAGTACAAGACAAAAATAGGCCTTGCTAAGTTTCTACTGTTTGCATTTTAGAAATAGTAATTTTGCTACTCCTAAACTTAAAAAAAAAGGGATCAATCTATGCAGTATATGCAGTATCAAGAAAGCTATCTATTTAATAAAGATAAATATTAGTATGCCCCTTGACATGTCAAAGAAATCTCAAATGAGAAGCTGTCATATACCAAGTGTTTCTCTACTAAAAAGCTCTTGGGAATATAAGTCCAGAAATCATTTAGGGTGCTAACATATAAATAAAGTTCCTAAGAATAAATAAAAGCATATCCCAGCCTCTAGCAGTGTTCATGGGAATGATGCTATCACACAAAAGGAGGATCATGTCAGCAGTTGCCTAAAGCCTCTTTTCAGCAGGACTAAACTAGAAGACCTGCTATGGATTGGGTTATTATATCCAGATTTAAGTCCCCTAAAAGCAGCACAACACCTGCAAACCTTTGAACTGCCACCAAATACACAGAACTCCCAACAAGTAAAACACCAAAACCTCCCTACATTCACCCTAAATTTTATTGGTAAACTGAAGTTCAGACTCGGTATCTAAAAGGCTTGTCATAGTTTTCTTGTTCTTCCAGCAAATCCCCAGCATGGTCTGTCACCCCAGCAAACTACACCTCTACCTTAAAACTAAGTTCTGACCCACATTTATACTTGAGACGTTTTCCCCAGAAAGTACAAAACAGACACAAGAGCTCTAAGAAAGTTAAGATGATGGTAATACCATGGGTTTACACTGCAGATCCATCAGGAAAAAGGAGAAATATGGGTAGACCTGCACCTTTCAGCAGGTAGCCATTAGCTGGGCTTATCTGTACTAAAGAGCCGGGCTAACTCTTCACTCACTGACCAGCATGACCAAGGCAGAGGGGGCAGATGCCCCATTCCTGGAAACACTGAAGGGCGTGATGGGGGCAAGGAACCAGCATTGAAACTAAAATGATGGCCAAGAAGCTGTCATTCAAATTAAAATACGAGCTGCCAAAGGTGGCAACCTCTTTAGCAAGAGGCTGCATCTCAGGGGATAACATGAACGCAGCCTTATAATTACAGTTAGTGTCACCACTTCAGGTAGAAGAGATGTACCACAGAAAATAAACAGTTGCACTCCCTCCTGCAGTGCCATGGCTGCAGTTTTGAATGGTAAATAAGGCTTCTTACACTCTGCCAGAAGCTTTATCCTTCTTCCAAGATACTACAGAAAATAATAAAACTAACTAAAATTAGTAGCTAGTAGCTGTGAATGTTCTTTCACCATCCCAGGTAATGCAGAGATTAATTTTTACAGGCAAAAGGTGAAAAGTCAAGCCAAGGTACTCTGGCACTCATTTGCTGTCTCCAGCCTGCTCAGGTAGAGCCTTTCAGTTTATTCTGACAACTACTTGAATATTCATTTCCAGCTGAGTTTAGCACAGTTTCCTGCTTTCACCTAAAAAAGAAGCACTATAAAGTCATTAAAAATACTCATACTAACTGGCAACCCTAGTAAAAGCAATGAAACCCTCCTTCTGCTGAAAATAGGCATCAAATGAGGTTTCTGTGTTCTTGTGAATATGAAACTGTTGGGTTTTCCCTGTTTAAAGCTGTTGTGTCTATTTTCCTTGGAAGAGGAAAGCAGCTTTGCTGGACACAGTAAAAAACAATCTTATCTTGCATAATGCCGGACATTTAATCACTTTTAGATCAACCAGCAGTGGAGACTTCAGAACTGAACTAGAAAACAGCACCCTGAAACTTTTAACTAAACTCCTGCAAGAATTCCAGTCCCTGATGTGTGGCTTTAGTTACATGGATTCTTTTCCAAGGATTGTTGATTTTACCACTAACCAAAGTCAAACATCCCCATGCTTCAGGATGAACAGAAATACTTTGTCTCTTGGATGGCAACTGACCAATTCTCACATGTTTTAAAAAAAGAAGCTCTCATCTTTAAATAGTGGCCTCAATCACAGCTTTCATAAGTGTCATCAGACAAAAGAGCATTAGATGCAATGCACAGCATGTCCCAGTGTCTCCTGCAGGCACAGGTAGCCTTCTCTGTCATTTTAAAGCACTGCCTCTACCATCAAGGAGCCCGACCCCTGTTAGATTTCTCTCTTACTACACCACTTGCCTGAGCATGATTCTGGCTGGAAAGAACAGATTACCAGAGATAATGGAAAGGGAGGAGTTGGATGATAGTTCTTGCACGAGAAGAAAAGTTGCAACAACAAAAAGGGACCAGAAAGTGGGAAGTATGGACTTCCTGTAGGACAGAAAGAACAACAAAATTATAGATAAACTAGCCCAAGACCTAAGCACAGAATAAAAGCACGTGACCCAAAATAACTGACTGGTATTGAAAAGGAAAGCAATGCCAGTCTCTGTGAAGTGAGGGACATTTAGCTGCAATAATAACCTTTTTTTTTTTTTTTTTTTTTTAAAGACAATATCTACCATTCCTAACTGCATCTATCTCCCCCAAATGTGTGCGCATCTTAGGCAAAGAAATTTTCCTCACAGCTCTGTTGTGCTGGCACATCTCCTAAAACCCACAGGAGATGCCAGTGTTACACTTTCTGTCCTGGCACAATCTCCTCCCTCAGCACTTGGATCTGCACTGAACTGGGGGCACACATATCTTCCCACCACATCCATGAACTGCACGATAATGACCTAAAACATGCTGCTTTGTAAAAAATGTCTTAAGCCAAACCATGAAATACCTAGCTACAGAAAAGCAAAATTAAATCTCAACAAAACCAAATTGAGATTGGCTGTTTAAAACAAATAAGATCAAAATACATCCCTGTGTTTCTCAGCACTTTATTAACAGCTAATTACTTTTTGGCTTTTTGATTCTGTCAGGTTTAGAAAAGAAGAGAGAAAGGGAGGGAGACAGAAAAAGAGAGGGGAGCGTTGGTTGAAGGAAAGATAATCATGTTTCAACAAGGCACCTTTAAATTCCTATAAAATACTGGCTCTGAGCAAGCTTAACCTGTTTGTTGATAGATAATAGCATGTAATACTGTAGGCTCCATTCAGTCTTTTCCAATGCCTGGGCTGTCTGCCACTGAGTTATTTAATTATAACATGTAGAAAATTACTTAGGCAGAGCTATCTAGATTTGAATAAAGCCCTCCTACCTACTTGTACAAAACCATTAGGTAATAGGTCTTAATCTTATATAAAATTCCCCAGGTAGTAGCCATGATCTAGTTTCAGCAGTACTAGGAAGAGCTGAGGCTGTTAATATTTTTAGAAGTTACATTAAATAAGCCAGGATTTTGCAAATGCACCTCAACCTGATGCTGGGAAGTACCCAGCAGTAATCAGCCATCCATTACCATTTGGACCATTGAGAACACCTGATTACAGTAACACTGGTGAGAAAAAAGACAAAGTGACATCTGTTCCTCTTAGCATACAAGACCAACAGCTCCTCACCATTTATCAGAAAAAAAAACAAGAACCCCACAAAGAAACAAACAAAAAGGACCGATTATGCAGCTGGCATGGCAATGGTCATGCTTCAAGTTTTGTCCAAGTCATATCTGTATTAACCAAGAGAACTCGTGGTGTTGTGGCAGCTGGAGAGACAGAGACACTGGAGCCAAGACAAGTGGGCAGGGGGGAGAAAAGAAATCAGAGAAACTCAAGCTGAGACTAATATTAAGTTGTATTGCAATGCTACAGTCTTGAAGAAATACATTCAGTGCCTAGCTCCTTGTCGGAACATGTTCACATGATGAAAACTAATGTCATTTTCATCCAAATCACACCCCTCAGCGCCAGTCTCATGGGAGAGAAGGATCTGAATTCCATCTCTGGTTTAGATCTTCCTTCCCATTTAGCCAGTTCCTTCAGGATGATGATAAACAGACAGGGACAAAATAAATGAACTCAAATTAATACTGTCCCATATCTTAATTGTATTCAGTATGTAATGAAAGCATGGAAAGCCTAGAGGATCGGCAAGAAACCCTCAATTCAATTAAAAAGAAACAAATTTGGTAGCAGAGTGTTGTTTTATTCATCTTCCTGATGACAAGAAGCCAACAATTCTCTTCCAGAAGCACCATGTCAAAACCACTGTTTGGAATGATAACTGTCTGCACTATGTGTCTGCACTATGTTTCAGTGTAGCTGAAATCCAGGGATATATTTTACATGCAGACATGGCAGCCCCAACAGTGAGAAATCATAAACAGGAATTAAAAACCAGGCAAACACGATGTTTACAGAGGAACCTACACTTGGACAGTGTTTGAGTTTGCAATGATGCCCAAGTTCAAAGTAAAGTTTAAATAACATGCTGAGAAATTAACTTCTTACCTTTTATCTAAATCTATTAGTGCAAGGCAGTAGTAGGACAGTATAATACCTACACTATTACCTATCATTTCTGTGGCGATAGGACCCCTGCGTCAGATTGGCATTGTATTTAAAGTCTTCATTCTCTCCATTTCTGAAAGTCACAACTACCGGCGCTCATCTTCCAGTGGGAAGGGTCCACTGGCTTTTCCAACAGCCAGAACTCTGCAGTATTAACCATCCCTTATCTCCAATCCTTACTGACAGGTCCCAACACATTTTTTCATTCTGATACATATCTACTGCTCATTTTAACATGGCCAAAGCTGTTAATGACAAAAGGGAAGATTTTAAACCAACTTCTGCATTAATATAGATTTTTCTTCTTGTTACTCTGTCTCTCCCCAGCAAATTTAAGCATGCTTCTATTGCTTCTGACATGATCACAGAGAGCTCCAAAACTTAAAAGCACGGAAACCTGTTCTGTACTCACAGGCCATTCTGGAGTAAGCCTACAAGACATGACATTTTTTCATTTACAAGCATGCTTCATTTTCCAATGAAAACACCCTTACAAGAAAGAAAAAAATCCAAATATTTAAAGCCTCAGTCGGTACCTGCAGTGAGTGGCTAAGTAACACACAAGTTGTGTTCGCACCCAGCAAATCCACTTGCCACTTGCTAAGTACCTGTGCTATCTCCCTAATGGGCACAAGGTCTTATCACCTGTTGTTTGTATTGCAGGAGAAGCTGAGGGCCCTGCTCAACACTTCAGTGGATTGGCGCTGTACAAATACACAGCTGAAGACACTCCTCACCTAGAGAGGTTTGCTGCCTAAATGCACTGAACAAACAGCAGGGCAAGGAGAGCAAGTGTGCAGAGGTACCTGAAGTAAGCTGGGGAAAAAAAATGTCACCAACAGAGCCTGAAGCCCCCTCCAGTTGACCAAGGCTTCTCCCATGTTCCATGCCCAGCTACTACCTATCGTGACCTTTCCAAAACCAATTAATTACCTTTCTTCCCCTGCCCGTTTTGCTTATCTAACAGGAAAACAGGACAGAAGACTGTTCTGACAATTTCTTGTTGGCTAGATATGTAGGTCCTCTCCATTTGGTAGCAGTAGAAAGGAAATTATGCTCTGATTTATATGCAACATTTCCATTCACTTTTCTGTGGCTTTAACTGGAAACTATGTGACAGCACTTGACCTGACTCCATGGAAATAAGCAAACTTCAGATCACGCACCATCCCTGGCTATTAAAGACTTTGATTATCATAAGTTTTAATAAACAGTGGTACAGAACCCTTTTAGGGTTTTTTTAAACTACACATAAATCCTGTAGATTTCAGTAAACTTTTAGCATTTTGCTGAAGCAGGACCTACAACATTTTTACTGGCAGCGACCAAAAAGCCTGCAAAACTTCAGGCAGGCCTGTTCCTGAAAGAGAAGTAATATCCCTTCTTTCTCCCACCGTAGTTATTTCTCCTGCCTCCTCCTTCCTGTGTCACATCAACCTGTTGTTGGCTTTTTTCCTGCCAACGTGGTGTTTTAGCTTTCTTTCAGCCACAGTAACTAGCTCTAATGTACCCTATTCATGCGCCAATCAAGCCATCATCAAGATCTTGCAGAGAACAATGCATGTATGCAAAGCCCTATTTTGAACTGGTATTTGAGTCACTGCAGGCCAGCTATTAAGCAATCACATATAAGTTAATGGCTCATGTTGATACATGGTAGGGAATTAACCTAGAAAAAATTCCACTGCATTATTATGAAAGTGATCCCATCCCGGAATAAGAATATAGTGCAAGTTAATGTGCTCCTCAGTTAATTTTTAGGCAACACACTTTGAGTGCCTAAAGGAAGGGCTTCTTGTAAACTGGTGGAAGAGGTAACATGTCTTTCAGAGCAGGAGTTTTTATTTAACACAGAGATTTACACAGTTAGAGATGATTTGCAGCAGAGAGTAAAATTATGTATTATTCACAGTTTAATAACTATTTACTCTATGGAATACAGTAACAGGAAATTGAGTACTAAAAAATCAAACCATGTGACAGGCGCACTAATCCAGCAATCTGAGGGCAAATCTGTACCAAGATACTCCTCCTGTACCTATGAGTATTCATCACAAAATGTGAACAACCGGTCGGACCACAAAGAGGTCCACGGACAAAACCAGGTGGGAACTCACATCATGCATATCCCTGATCTGGAACCAATTTGCATGTCCTGCCATCAGCCAAACTCCTGACAGGAAAGCTTTCAGCATGATTACATCACAGCTACCCTCTGACTTGAGACCTTCTAAAAATAATTTATACAAAGTAAGATCATCTTAGCTCAAAAAATATGCATCTAAAAACCATACATTACAACCATCATTTTTGGCAAGACTTGATAGTATTTGTAATAGCCAGAAAAGGAAAGCAGAAATATTTCTATTTCTTTTAACCCGTAAATCCCCACACACAGGGAAGAGGGGAATGCATCAACAGGTTACACACTTAAGAGTTGAACCAACAATACCCTGGCTGTATATTTCTGTGCCTTTCTTTTTTTTTTATCAGATGGTATTAGCTGCCTTTTATGGAGCAGCAGACTCCTATGGTAGTAGGAGAGAAAAGTACTGAAGAAGAGAGTAGGAACTTCACACTAAAAAAATGTTACATGTAGTTCATTACTGTAAGAAAATCAACAACAGAAAACCTAAGGGAGTTCTATGGAAGGGTATTTGTTATGTTTTAAGTAAATGAAGTTCAACGCTACACCTGCAACTAAGTTCAAATAGGGCAGCATTGCCAGGTGCATCAATTGTCCTTACCGTAATGGAATCACCAGTCACGGAGGTTAACTGTGTCATTTTTAAACAACATTAAGTGGTTTTTCTCTTTATTGAGTTGTCAGTTCTAGGTTTAATCCGTATCTGTGTTTTAAGTTAACACATTGCAAAACTCGCACCACCAAGTCACAGTTTTGTCCACTACTGCTGAGGAAGTTCTCAAGCCCTTTTTCCCTTCTCACAGCCCTTCAGAAACGCCAGGAACATGAGGGCAGTATGTAACCAAACCAGTTCCAGAGATCTCGGTCTGTCTGTCCCACCCCCGGCCACGGCTCCAGTCTCGGGTTTCTGCTGCACAACCACCACCACCTACCAGGCACGTTTCACCGCGTGCAACAGCTCCAAGGGCAATGCCATAAAACCTACACACCTCAGCAGGAGTGTCGAGTCACACTCGCCCTTTGGACTCCAAGGACACCGCATCCCTCCCCACCTAGCAACGCTGTAGTTAAAACAAATGTTTCACACCATAAATCCCAGCCAGCTTTAGCGCCTTGCCTTGCTCCAGCAGAGAGGCATTTCCTGGGTTTAGATGGGCTGCTTTCCTTCCCAAGTCTTGGGTCCAAAGGAGAACATTTCTACATCTTTGTGAGGTAGGAGGAGGCTAAAGCTGCGCATGTTCCTGGGCTGTCCAGAGAGAGCCTTAAATCTATTTACTGATAAAAAAAGTAGTGATATCAATTCACACATATATTTATCTAAAAATCTCCTTTTGCAGTTTCTTTTGTGTTTTTGCTCTGCTGCTAAAAGAGAGCATAAGCAGCTATAAATCCAATTTCATAAAAATGCCAACTTTAGAAACTATAAGTACTTGGAATTTTATTCTTTTTTTTCTGGTTTGTTTTGGTCTTCTAGTCTGTCCCACCCAATGTTTTGAAAGCAACCAGAGCCTCAAAAGTCTGGGCAAGACCTACATTTGTAGAAGGCTAAACAAAAATATAGCAAAACAAAACTGGTGTATGAAGAGTCACTGATACAATGAAGACAGATGACAAAAATCTACATGTTGCACTTAGTCCAAACCTATATACCATAGCTTTAGCATTTAAGTATTTTTTTCAATCACATATAACATGTAACTTGAATGTAACTAAAAACTATTTCTGGCAAAAAGCACTCAAAATATCTATACTTTGGGAAAACTAAAAGCACACAGCAGAAGTTCCTAGTGCCAAAATAGACTTCATGGCAGCACCTGGAAGGGCCTTTTTAGAACCAAACATGCTTATATGTAGCAATTTTCAAGGTAGCTCAAATAAAATTATGAACAACAAATTTTGGTAAGATGTAAAACTTAAGTTTTGAAGGTTTTCGGTCATCAATTATTGCATAGCACTTTAACATAAGAGTAATTTCTAATTTATGACATTTAAAGGATTAAAGTCTGCCTAAAGTTTCCTCGTGGCTGACTTCATGGGTGCTAATGCACAAGGTGTGTTTCTCTCAGGAAACTGTATCTTCAACAAGTGGCAAAGCTGCTGTCTACTGATAAGTAGTGTATCTGAATAAAAGAATTCAAGCAGCCTCATCAGCCTTCCTGATCTGTGGAGTTATGATGGTTTCAGCTACATTTCTTGTTTTGATTTGAGATCTATGTCCAAGTTCCCTATAGATACATATGAAGATATGGGTTAAGCATCCGCCTTAGCTTTCAGTGACCCTTAGATTAAAATGAAAGCTGCCCAAATTATCTGCCAGGACACTCTTTAGAGAAGAGCCACAGGTTCACTTTTTATTTCAATAGCATAGGACTGAACAAGGGACATCAAGGGAGTATTCAAACTCAATTTCATTTCATCTCATACAGACTGCCAGCAATTATCTTGTTATTATCTGATTTATCACACAGCTAATTATTTCATTTCAAGAAGTCAAATCCATGTATACTTTTTGCCTCATGAAAAAACACACAACTCTTCTTGGATCCTTCCCTGAGAGCCAGGCTGCCTGCCCATTCCCTTTGACAGGCGAGCCCGGCTCAAGCCCCAGCAGTGTCACCCTGAGCACTGCTGGCACTGTGCAAACTGCACAGCCCCACACACCACATGTTTCTCCTCCTCAGGTGTCTACAGAGCACAGCCCCACAACTGACACTGGCCCACAAATGACAAGTGCCTCACAGTCACATCCTCTAAGGATTCACAAGCTTCAGGCAATGCTGCCTGCACCAGGCTAAGCTCATGGGGCACAACTAACTCCAGTCAATGTGGGTGAGCAATACAGAATGAATTCTGTAGAATCTGCCAGGAGCAGTCTCATCCGTGGGTAATAGGCCATTCCACACACAAAAAAAATCTATGAAGGAAAATAATCGGTCTGGATAAAGAGAAACCAAATCAAAGCATAAAAACTTCTCTTTATTCACCACGAGATGAAGGAGGAATGTACCCAGCATGTTCCACTTCCAGAGGTCTGAGGACAAAGGGCAGACTCTCCTCTCACCTGGGGCAGAAAGCCACATAAACTGAGGAACATCACCTGTGTTTAATACTGTTATTGTGAACCATGCCTAAAAGCAAAGGGGCTATCAAAGCAGCCCACCTCAAGCACTGACAGGCCTCAGGCAGCTAACACCACAAGAAGTCTTCTAGCATAACAAAAGCAGATCAACTATGACTGAGACATTGGCCTTTGCTCTAAATTTGTCCCTAACTGGAGGAGACTTCTCCAGAATCCCAGTAGCCAGAGAACCTTGTTCTTAGTCAACTGAGCCTCTTTATACATTTAAACTACAACCACTGAAACAAAGGAAATTTGCAGCAATAAGAATACGTTTTTAACTATAAAAGCAAGAGTTTGGGGGAAAAGATTTTTATAATGTACTGGACCAAGAAATAGAGATGTAGGAGAAGGGTGACAAGTTTCAGGCACAGACACTTTCTGGGGTCCTTAATAGGACTGATAACACATATGCTGATGTGTTTTGCTGTTGTTGTAGGGCTTCCCACTAACCTGCAGAGGTTGTCCCTCTATCATTACTGCATACAGAGGAGCCAGCACAGCCTGAGTTGGCAAGCCATAAGAGTTAAATGCACACTGTGCACCAATTAGGAAAACTCTACCGTTAAAATCAACTGCAATTTCAAGATAAAAAAAGATAATAAGAGGAAAAAAAATAAATTGAAACCCCCTCATTCACACACTCACAGAGAAAGCTGAATACACTGTTAGCATGGGGAATCCAGTCCCTCATGCGTTCCCATTCCCTACCAGCATATTCACAGTAGTTTTCAATAAACATCTACACAAGTCATTGGAAGGCAAAAAAAGATCTGTTTTCTTTCATACAATTACACAAAAATAACTGTCATCACAACCATCCTTGTGGTAGAAGAGTCCATATTTGCCTGCAGTGAAATCCGTCTGCAGCTGCCCTGTGGAAGACAGCCAATAATTGGCTTCTTTCACCTCTGTTAACCATGAACAAAAGTGTCATTCAGCTCCCAAAAGGATAGAAGGCACCAATGGATGGTCAGCTCTCTGAGCCAATGGGCTGGAATAACAATAACCCTGCAGCATTTTCTTTTTCCTTTTGTTTAGTCTTTCAAAGCCCTTAATTAAGTCCCTCACAAAGCACCCCTACAGGGTTCTTTCAATGAGGCATTACACGCCTGTTTTCTTGTCTTGAAAGAAGAAAAGTAACAGGGATTTCTGAAACACATTAAGCAGTACACACAATTTCCATGTATTCACAACTGAAATAGTGTTACATTTTAGCTTTTAAATACTATCATCAATAACAAGAAGTTCAAGCTTACTCTGCTCACTCTTTGCTGTACATCCAGTGATAATACAGGTAGTCACAAACCTAACCGATCTTCAACAGCTCGCTCAAAGCCATCACAAGACAGCAGCTCCCAAAATGAAAGCATGTGGAAAAGGCATGCTGATGAAACATCCTTGGGCATCCTGAGGCACACAGCTGAGAAAAGACCGAGTACTGCTAACACTGCACATGACATATCAGCATGGTCTGAAAATACAGCTGCTGAGCGCTGAAGTGCAAACCCTGCCTATGTAACTGGCTTCTCATACAATTAAATATCTACTTGCATTTAATATAATGAAGGTAATCTATACTCCACTATTTAGGACCAAACTGATGTAATGCTGTGTATTAAACAGGACATTTGAGCATTACATCTCCTCTTCAGCAGTGCAGGCAGATTCTGTTTGACAGAAATACTACAGAAACTTGTAATATTTCCACCACAAACACAAAACAAAATAGTTTTAAGAAAACACCACTGAAATATGCTCATTCATAGATGCAGGCTGGTTGGAGGAAACCCAGTCATCTAATCCCTTCCCACTCCAAACCAGTCAAAGCAGCAGACTAATGTGGTCACTGCTTTTTGGGAGGCATCCAGCGCATGTGGTGAAGGGCTCAGGGGTGGGTAGGGAGTACCAGGTACAACCACCACTTAAAGCCACCACCTGCCCAACCATGGTCCAAGCCTCCAGCTGCTGCAGCCTCTCTCCATTATCCTGTAAATGCCCTTGTCACGTGAATACAAGCAGCTTCCCTGCGGTAGACTGGCTCACCCAGTCCGGCCAAAAACTACCAGAATCATTACCAGAGGATATTTTTCACAATAAGAATCATGGGCTGAGACGCTGGTTAATCTCTAAAACACCTTCTCCTCTGAGAGATAACTGGAATAGCCTTTTTGCAATTGACAGAAACTCCCAAAACATGAAGAACAGACAAAACCATTTTTATTACAAACACCAATCTGAGGAAATGCAAAAAGCAATGTTTTAAAATCCTCTCTACACCACCTACATATCAGGCAGGCACTCTTTAACAAGCACCACGTGCTATAAAGAAAACCCCCGTGTATCCAGGCAAAACCTGGGATTGTTCAGCTTGGAAAAGGGAAGGCTTTGGGGTGACCTAACTGCAGCCTCCCAGTACCTGAAGAGAGCCTAAAAGAGAAATGGATAGACTATTCACAAGAGCATGCAGTGGTAGAATAACAGGGAATGGGATCAAATTGAAAGACAGCAGGCTCACACGAGATATAAGAAAGATATTCATTACTGAGGGTGGTGAGACTCTGAACAAGTTGCCCAGAGAAGCTGTGGGTGCCCCACCCTGGAACACCAGGGCCAGGTTGGATGGGAGTCTGACATGGTCCAGTGGAATGTGTGCCTGCTCATGGCAGGGGGGTTGGAACTGGTGATCTTTAGTCCCTTCCAACCCAAACCATTCTGTGATTTTATGAAAATACAACTAAGTACAAATCAATGTAGCTATTTTTATTATTTTTTTAAATGATAAAAAAATATTTTGTATTTTTTAAAAATATACCAGAGAGTCAACTGCTCTGCTCACATAAAAAGAAGCAACTTTCCTTTCAGCAATGGTAATCTAATAGTACACAGTGATTTTGCTTTTCAATGATAAGATAATATACGGTATTCTACAGCAAAATCTCTTTCTAGTCCTACCTTAGACCACTGAATTAACGCCACAACAAATAATACATGGCAATCATCTGTCCTACATGGTGTTCCTGTTTCCTCCTCCTACAAGAAAATACATAACTATACAAAAAATAAGGAGAAAAAAATCACTGCAGTGTCTGCATAGCTTGAAGGCCTAACTCCAAACACATATTTTTGGAAAGCCTATTCACAAGCCTTTATCAGAATGTCTTGTATCACTGACCTTAACAGAGGACTAATTGCACTCAAGTTCTGTGACGTTATTGACAATTTCTGGGGTTATTTACCACAGTCAGCAGTTCAGGAGGAACTCTTCTCTAGCAGCAAAGAGCAAGAAAAGTAATTTACATTCTAAAACCAAGCACAAAAGCTCATCCTAAGTGCATCCAATGCATCACCTACAACCCAAACTTGTATCAAGCTGATAAAGATACTGCTAGACTATCTGCTAAAACTGCAATATAAGGTGAGAATATGCCACTGCACTATAATACAGAAAAGCATAACAAGACCCCGTTCATCCTGTGCAACCCAAGGCCCACACTTTGTCTCTCACTAGTGGTATGGCTCATTGTCTAATCTGCTATTGTCAAAAAACAAACATCCCACCTCCTACCAAACTCAACAAAACAAACAACATAATCCCTCAAAGAGACCAAAACAAAAATAACTACCCAAACCAAGCAAATATGGCCATAAACCAAAACACAGGAAGTACCACTGAGGTAGCAAGATGAGCCAGTCCTTCTCCACACAGAGGGTGGCAGAGCACTGCAGGAGGCTGCCCAGGGAAGCCACTGAGTCTCCCTCTGGGGACATTCAAACCCCACCTGGACACACACCTGTGCCACCTGCTCCAGGTGACCCTGCCTTGGCCAAGGGGTCAGACTGGATCATCTGCAGAGATCCCTCCAACCCTAACAATTCTGTAAGAAAATGAAACCAAACAAATGCCCTAAAACTACTCAGACATCGGAGGCACTCACAAACATGACTACTGGTTAGGAATTGCATCCCAAACTGGATGGTTGTGCTAACCACGTTTAGTAGGACACACAGCTCTGGACGTCTGGATTCTGCCCTAACATTAATAAAATCTGTAATATTTACTACTGCTGACACAACAATATAAGCCAATAAAACTTAGCATATTTTCTAATTTTTAAGGAAAATTTATACAAACATGCTAAACATCTCACAGAAACTCTACCAAAAAGAATTCACAGCCATCACTTGCAATTATAAAAGAGGTCAAAGAAGCACTTATTACTAATGATTTTCTTGAAAAGTTAAAATTATCTCTTCAGTTTAACTTTGTTCTCAGTATTTAAATGACTACACCTATTTAAAACTGATCCGATTTTAATTACTAAACTGCCGAGAAGAGAAAAGAAGTTTACTTAATGCAAACAGAACATTTCAAGCATTCACATGAAAAACAAAGACCTACCACACTGACTACCTGGTCCACACTCTTTGTAACAGAGATTAAGGCTTGTCAACTTTGATCATGTACACAGAATCAATTTTTATACAAACGCATCTAATTAATGTGTGAGTGAAAAGAAGCAACCCACAGAAGGCAATCAAGTAATCTGCATGTATTTCTAGCTTGCTTATAGACAGAAACAATACATGCATTTCCCCAGCAACATGCATTTTACAGATGAACTCCAGCAAGCAAACTGCTTATGAACACTTGTCTCCTTGGTTATAACCACAGGACAAACATGGGAATATTTTCACATCATCATAGCTATTCTTTGGGAAAGGAAACACACTTACCTAATGACCACTGACTAAGGTAAAGTTATATGAAGACAACTATAATCAATACAAAGTGGATAAAACATATCCTTCCCCTACTCTGTTAATAACATCATCTGGTTTGTCTTGCTCTTGCTTGTTTTGAAGAAGTCTGGTTCCTCCTACCTTAAAAGACCATGGATTTAACTGGATCAGTAAACCAAGGCCAGAAAAACTTGCCACACAGCTTGAAACCTGCTCCTAACACAGACACCTTTAAGCTATTGACACTGTGTTTCTTCATTACCAATTTAACCATTTACTTCCATTAACGCATCCATTTTTCCAATTTATCACCAGCAAAACTATGAAGATAACATTAAAAAAAGTAACACCCTGAAAGTTCACAGAGTGAAAAGATTTCTATTCAAACTGGCAAGCTATTTTTATGCAACAAATGAAATAATGCACTGCAATTATAGTGTCAGATTGCACAAAATATAACAATATGTCTTATATTCACTATCCAATCTAAAAAGTGTAGAACAGATGCAGTGATTTATTTCACATTTTAGTTGAGGGACAGGTGATCAGATTAAAGACTTAAAAGACTACCTTAGGAGAAAGGTGAGGAAATGAGCAAAACACAATCACTTTTTGTGTTTTTGAACAAAGACCAGGGTATAATGAAGAAGGCAATTTTGTTTTAAAACATACATAGCTTTGTCAAGTTAAAACAATTTCTTTTCTCCACATACAAAAAGACAGTCAACTTCACAAATATTTACTACCATTAACAGCAGAATTAAATAATTATTCCATCTTAAGAATAACACTAAATATTCCAAGGTTCAAGACAAATGGAAACTTTTGCTGCTTTTCATTATATTTACCACAAAGCAGTTAGATATAAAGACTAATTATAGTAAACACAGTAGAGTGAAGCAACCATCCCTTACATATCAGACTGTATTTTGTACAGCGTATGGATTAATTAATGGAATAGCTTTTAGAAGAAATTCTGTACCACACAGTGTGGGTCTTAGATTCAGATAAAGAGAGAAACGGAGAGTTTCTAACCAGGCAGAAGCCTGGTAATCTGTTGGAAAAGCATGTAAATAAGTGGTTTATCTCTCTTGTTTTCACATTGTTTATAATTAAGTTCTATCACTGTGCGTCAAGCACTCTGTACCAATGGTGTAGGTTGTTTTCACTTCAGGACCAATGGAATTGGTCTTCATGGATCTCTGTATAAAAGAGCAGTGTATTTTGAATAAATCAGAGTTTTACTCTCAGCAGCCTTTGGAGTCAGAGTCCTTTCGTTCCCGTCCTGCCTCAACAGCATCAACACAGTTCAAGAAATTCTCTGTTCTAACTACCACTGAATTAAAATAAAAATGGTTTTAACAAAGAATGTATGCACTTTGTCCCTGCTGGTCTTTACTGTTTGTATTTTCTTTTCTTTCATCCATACTATGTATTAAGAAGGTCATCATGGAAAGCAAACAGAAGGATATAATCCTGAGAAATTTCCACAAAATTAAATATGTATTTCTTTGCTACCACAGGAGCAATCTGTCTGGCAGCATTGTATCACATTCATCTTATAAATACATTTTAATATTGTATGACTAAACAGCTGCCAGTAGAAAGCAATGGTTGAATCAATGGATGGATGTTATTAGGATAACATTAGGATGTTATCCTGAATGTCTTTTCCTTTGTATCTGTATTGCCCCAATATAGTATCGAAGGGCTCTGTGAACTGGTGCCTCCCTGATGAACTTGTAGGGCCTTTAGTTCAGGGAGAAATGTTTAGAGCTTGCTTATTCAGTACATCTAGTCATTTACTTTCTGCAAAATGGAGCTTAACATGCTATTTAAAAGGTATAATTTATATTTCCAAGACAGCTCCAGGCACTGCCTTGTTTGGAGTTGCTTACCAAGCAACTAAGTTTCTCCAAACAAACTAATGTGCAGAAGGGTAAAGGGCAGTAAAGGCAATTATTAGAAGGAAATCTTTCCCTAGGCCAGAAAAGGGTAACTAAACTTGTGTGTATTAAATCACATGGGGAAGTGAACACCGAAATAACCGAGTGTAAATGATAGCAAGACCCATCTACAATCTTCTTGAAAAGAAATTAAAGGCAGGGATAATATAAAGTGGGCAACACCCCCAAACTTCATTCACGGTTCTTTATATAAACAGTCACATTTTCCCTTATACACATACTCCCCACAGCAGAGAAAACCTTCAGTAACCCAGTAATTAAATGAGTACGCTGAAACATAAAGCAGTTAAACTGCATTCTGCAATCCTGGATTCAACACAGTTTACTTATGCCCATTAATCTCTCCACAGATGTTATCTTTGTAACAGCTAAAAAAGCTTAAAATCTGACCAAGATTTCCAACACTTAAGATGCCTCTTGTGCTTCATTCACCACTCTGTCTAAATGCATGCAACGTATGGCAATAAATGTGCTGAGTTTGCAGCCCAGTCCTTCCCCAGAAGCCTTGGGCTACTCTGTGAAAAATGAATGAAAGCTACTTGCAGTGAAAAGCTGGTAAAGAAAAGCTGTAACAGAATCTCTTCCTTCTGAGCTGCACACCTGGAGAAAAGAGCTTTTCCAAGGCACCTGCAGCGCGGTGCTGCTGCTGCTGACAGGATGGCAGCACAACAGGGCCTGTTTGTGGTTTTACCTGCACATGCAGTGAGTATTTGCTGAGGCTTCTTGGGTGATCTGCATGTATTCTCTGAAATTATACCATGTGTTAACTGCTTTTAAAATAGAAAGCAAATATGGAGCAATACCCTCTATTTCTAACATCCTATGCACTTCAGGGAGACCTAAACGAGACTATTTCATAGGAACAGGTGAAGAAGTAACCCCATTTAAGGCTGTGCTGTGTGTTTGAGCTCCCAAAGGAGTTAAGCAACACCTGTAACATTGACAGATCTTAAGGCTTTCCCAACAGTTTTGCAGATATGAATGGTTAAAATATCTGCTGTCAGCCTCAAAAGAAGCATCTGCTAGCACTGCTCTGCTGCAGGAACCTGCCTCCTTTACCAAGCTTTAAAATTTTGTAAGTCACTCACTCTAAACTCTTTTAGCAAAGCCGTTAGATTCAGTTGCTAAGCCAGATAACCATATGTTCCTGCAGATTTCCACTGATGCACAGCAGAGATGTACTCACCACTACCATACAAAAAGCTTCCACCTCAACACAAACACAAGCAGGGCTCAAATCCCAAGGGAGGGTGCTACTACTCAATGGTTTTTCTTTCTTTAAATTAGAGATGCAAAAGACTTGTAAGGCTAAAAACGGTCATGTGCAAAACTACCTCTAACTTTGCCTGTTGATTCACACTGAGATTCTTAGGTTCTCTTAAGAAACTACTTTTCAATTTCATAGTTCAAGGAAGGCAGCAACAATTAAAACTCATTTAGTACGTGGGATGACAGCAGGCACTGTGTAATTCTTGTTATGTTTCCCTGTAACAGTACAATGCAACTGATGTATCCTCTTTTGAAAGGAGCAGATTTTTTTAAAATATGCACATGTATCATAAACACTGTAGAATCCTCAGTTTCTCCAGTACCTCTAAAGCATATCCACTGATGGGCCTTGCAGGCCAGAAATGAAACAGAAGCTGCCTATTACCATTGAAGATGCTGAAGGACAAACTGGTGGGAAAGTCAATTTGCACAGTAAAGTGGTCAGCAATATCAATCTTGACCTTTTATAATGAAATAAATCAGATTGGGCACCAAATTCACTGAGGCAAGTTCAGCGACAAATGGAACAAGGGACAATTTTTTTTTAATGTTTACATTATTATTCTGCTATTCTCTGTTCTTGATAGCACTGAACAAACCCAGACCAGGTGATACACTTTGCCTGAAGGACATAGGGAATATATCTGGTGAGGCAAATACCAAGGGTATTTGAATATCTGATGTTTGTTACAGAATTTCTCCCATTTGTGCTATTAGACCAAAAAACAAAAAAAAATATTTTGTGTAAGCCAAATCACAGAGCAAGCAGTCCTACTCATAAGTGGGATTCCAGATACATTATTGTTTTCATGCTAGCCTTTTTTGAATACATAGACTTGTTTAACTGGCATGATTACTCAGGAGAGTTGAAGAGTTTTAAGGAGGAAAAACCGGTCTTGCTGCAATACTGCAAAGTATTCTGCTGAAGAAGTAAACAACTGCCACTTATTATACCAAAAACAAATCCTTGCTTAATCCTCTTGAACATTTGAGATATTGTACGTTTTTGGTTTGAAAACTAGAGACCTGCCTTTGCAGTAAGCAGGTTACAGAAGAAGAACATGTAAACCAACTAGTTGAAATTTTTGAAAAAAATGTCAAGCAAGAGCAAGTAAATTCTAAATAAATGACTGATCTGATATTGAAGAGATATAATGCCTCCAGTAAATACTTAGCCATAGTAACACAGAGCCAGATTTGCCCTTGCAAAAGACATGGATTTTCTACACCCAGCAAGACTCACACTAGGTTCTGTAAAATATTAACAGTTTGGTCAATATTAGCCCATCTACTTCCACTGTGTTTTTTTAAAACCCAAATGTTAAAACCAACAGCAGTAAAAAATTACCGAAAGGCAGAAGCTTGTGCAGGCTCAAATCATCAGTAACTACATTCTCAGAGTGGGACTCTTTACAATGAACCATTTCCTCTTCTCTTCCCAGCTAATTCTAGGAAGATCACCAAGACCCCAAGAGGACACCCATCAAGGTGAGCATTTCATGTCTCAAGAGAGCAGCTACTTGAGTGAAACTGTAAATAAAGGAGGTGAACAAGAAATATGTAGGTTGCTGCTGACAATGGCTTTGCAAAATTCTCTTGAAGAATGTGTTAAGTATGGCAACCATCTTCCAAACACTGCAGGGCTCCCTTTAGTAGGTTAAAGGACTCCGTATTTGCAGGAGCAGCTCACAGAACTGCTAAGAGCACTACTACAGGAATGTCCCCCAGTCTGGGAAAGCTTTCCCCTAGTTAAAAAAAACCCAACATATTTCTAGGGCTTCTAACCATGGCACCTGAAAAAGATGACAGCCTCTTCACAGCTTCTATATGCATGAGTGGAAGGTCAGACCCACCAGTTCTGCCACATGAAGAAAACCATGAATGTTTCCAGACAGAATGACTCACTGCACCAGAGAGAAGCCTGCACTCCAAAGTCACAGGTTTCAGTCTCTGCACTTTTCCAGATGAACAAACTACCTCCACTGCTAATCTGGATCAGCATTTAGGAAACAGCAAGGAAACTTCTCCAGTAAGAGTTATTGTTAAAATACCATGAGACTAAGTTTTAAAAAGGACAGTCAGGATATCCCACAGATCAAACCCTAATAACAAAGAAAGGACTGAGGCTATACACCACCGACTCCTTCTGACAGCACACAAACAGCAAGCCTCCCCAAACATCCCTTCCGCACTTGCACCATCTCCTCCTCCAGCAACAGGAGCTAAGTGTCCTGCTTTCCTGACACAGCCCTAAAGCCCTGAGTGCAGGAAAAACAAATTCTCCCTTCACAAGCTAATACACTGCCACGTCCTGTTTGGACAGCAGGGAACAGTGTTCGCATTTTGTGCTCTGAAAGGGGAAGCAATGGGCACAGGAGACATCAACCCCCAGGTACATCCCAGCAGGACCCATATCTGCACTCATGTCTTCTTCATCTACTCAACATCACCACAAATACAACCACCACTGCACCAAAATGGCTCAGAAAAAACACTGGATGGTATCACACACAAAAGAATGAACCGCAGCTGTGGCGTGCACATTCTTCTCTCTCTCAGGATTTTTTCATAGAGGAGCACAGAGGAAAGAAAGAGAATAAAATTTCTATTTCTACTCCTGTTTTTCCCATGTGGAATGTGTTTGGAGAATCGTTTACCTGGAGTGAGTGCTTGATAGGATTCTGGTGAGGATTGTTTGAGCCTGATGGCAAACCCAATCCACCTGTGTCTGGACTCTGGAGACAGGGTCACAAGTTGTGAGTTGGTTAGATATGGTAGTTAGAACAAGTAGGTGTGTAGTTTTAGTATCTCCTTTAAATAGTATATTAATGTATTATAATATAGTTATAATAAAAAAACCATTCAGCCTTCTGAACTGGAATCAGACATCATCATCTCTTCCCACCAGTTTCACCTGCATTTACACAGGCAGCCACAATAAACTGTACCGCACGGCCTCTGCAATGCACTGCATTACTGCATTGCCAAACCAGCATTGTTCTACATCTGGGCTTCTTGTGCCACCACTGAACAGTGCCTGGCAAAGCACAGCAGCTTCAGCGAGAGCATTCTGATGGCTCACGGCAAACCTTATGGCTGCCTCAGCAACTGGCCACAAAGCCTGAAGCCTCTGCCCTTCCAGCCCCACACATGGCTGTCAGGGATGGGATGAGACAGCCCACATGGTTCTCACTGCTATGGAAAGCTATGGACATGGCTATGGAAAGCTATGGACACGGCTATGGACACGGCTATGGACAGCACAGCCCCGCTGCTCTCCCCACGGGGCACTGGGGGAGGCTATTAATCTGTAACCCTGCACATGTCAACAAGGTAACAGCAAAATTCCCCAGTTAAAACACATCTTCGGAGAGCAGCCTTACAAAATACACAACTACATCCGCAGTGCTACTAAGCTATATTAAACAGGTTTAGGCCTTCCCTGTGTACCTCTGAAATTGCACGTTCATTTATGATTCACTACTAATCGTGTGACTGTTTAAAAGTCCAGACGCATCTGATTAAAAGTTTTAGGGTGAAAAAAATCCTTGAAGACCCAACATTTTACCACTACTTGTTGGAGAGAGAAAAGGAGGAGGCACATCACTTTAAAAAGAAAAAAAAAAAAGCCTTCATATTTTAGTAAGAAAATGTTTAAGTGATATTCTTATTCCCAAAATCAAATATATCCCTGACAGATGTTAGATTGCAGTCCACCAGGGAATACCAACATCACCTGGTCAAAAATAGCCATCTGTATTTTTTTGAAACATGTTATCATATTGGCTGACATTATGCATAATGCCATAAGTAGGCTAGTATCTATTCAAATTCAACAGCAGTTTTCAGACACCAATTTTAAACTGTTATTTTTGAGATCACTACAGTCCTCTCTGCGGTTTTGTAAGAGATGTGTAATATCATTGTGCCTTCAAATTCTTGGTGAAGCTGAAATACAGATTTCCCTTATTCTTTCAGCAACAGGAGTATGTTTCTGGGAAGTGGAAAGTGCTGACCTTGTCATAATCTTGTAACAGTTAAATCATTCAAGAGTAAAATAAAATGGATTCTGCTGTGTCAAGTATGTACTTTAAAACAAATGACACACGATTTGAAAATATTGGAAACTTTCAACTCCAGTAAAACTACTGACAGGAACTCAGCACTTAAAAAAGGTAAAAAGTTCAACTGTTTTGTGGGTATATCACAAGCCATTTTTTCATTGTTTAATTATACTTTCCAGGTACCCTTATATCTACTGCTGCATGTATCCAACTTGGACATACCAGCTTTATTTGGAACAAAAGTGAATGAATCTGGGCCTGGTTCTGAAGAAAAGCTCTCAGACGTATAGTGAGGACAGTATTTACACAGTAACACCAAGATCTTCCTGTTGTCTGTGTGAGCTCCTGTGACAACCATCACTGCACACAATTGCCCATCAATGACACCAGCTGGCCACCTCTCAGCAAAGATCAATTGCTAGCTCCACTTCTTCTGCAGGGCAAGCTAGTGCTGGGAGTGCACTGAACCAACATCACATGAAATCTCTTTTCAGACCAAAGTTTGAGAACACCTTATCACAAACTGCAACAGGACCTGAAAGGCAGACAGGAAAAACTATGGAAGAGTATTTCTCTGTAGCAAAATCCTAGAGCATTGTTGAAGCATATAGTGAGTCTACCAGGTGGAGAGGATGGCCAGGGACCTCTAGTCCATTAGATATGATTGATACCTCTGGAAGCAAAGGGCTTGTAGCATTTAAAACTCTTTGCTTCCATTTACAAGTTTCTTCAAATAGCAATGGCTGCTTCTGCTCTTTCTACCTTTGTCTCCTATTTCTAGGATCATAGCTCTCTGATTCTTCCTTAAGCTATTTTTGACCTTCTGCTTCTTCCATAAAGAGACCCAAAACCACAGTTTGGCAGCACAGAACTGCTGCCTGAAACACACTCAGCCTTCACCGAGTCACTGCTGCCATGAAGTTTCACGCAGCCCTGCTGAAACCAGCCCCATCATCTCACTCCCTTGTTTGCAAAACAAGGAGTAGGCAAACCCGGGCAAATCCCCCAGAAGATAAACAGAACGCCAGCTCCTACCCATTCCCAGCAAGAGGCTCATCTTTAGGAACAAGCTTTCAGGAAAGGCACAGGGGTGGCTGAGAGGAAGATCCATGACATTCAGAGGTACTCCCAGAGCCCTACAGCGACCATGCTCTCTAAAATGTGATATGGGTGCTCAGCCCTTTGAAAATCTAGGCCAGTAATTTTCTCTGGGTAAATAAGAGCTTGTGTTCTGCAAAAATTGCTGGCTTAGATGTAGAGTACAAAACAAACAAAGATCCTTGCAGAGGAGGTTTTTTTAGTTTTGTTGTCCTCATATTACAGCTTCCATATTTTCCCTCTCAAGTAGATAGTTACTAGCAAATTCCTCTCAAGAACTGAAATGGTAATTATTTACTAGCATAAACTTGCTTACACTAAAGTCCAACTTTATTCTATGCTGCAGACTTACCTTAGTATTTATTCCCCAAAATCATACCTACAAGCCTCTGCCAGTAAGCATCAAACAAGAAATTACATATTGCTGATACAAGTGAGCTCTGTGTACAAAATAAATGCCAAATACCTGAGAATTACATGCTATGCAAAATGTTGGGGGTTTTGGGGGGAGGGATAAATGGTGAAGAGGAAAACACCAAATTTGATACCAACAAAAACATGAAAAAGGCAAAAATATTTAACACTGAAACATCAGCAGCTTCACTTTGTGTACACTACCTAAAATCACCTATTTTTTTTACAAGACTGACAGATAAATTGCCACCTTAAAATGAAGATAAATACTCTAATCATTGGGTCATATATTCTGGAAAGATTGTTGCTGGAATCACTGAATGTTCACCAAACTGAAGTACTCCTCCTGTCTGCAGGGTTTCATGAGCCTGTACAAATGTAACATTTCTGGTAACTTACAGATATATTCCAATTGAAATGACATGACCATGTCTTTCTAAAAGAAGTATGGGTTACTACTTGCCATCACATCACCAGTACACAGTACAGGCAAGCGGAAAACTAAATGGTTTACCTGAAAAACCATCAAACCTCTAATTAGACAAAGCTTTTCTACCTTGGAGATGGAGAACTGCCATCATGCTACATTTTCCAGACTCAAGGTCACATCTGGACACCTTCACTTTTCACCATAACAACTCTACCAGACAGCATTAACAAAACTCAGCCAGGTCCTTACTTTACTTAGATATCTGACCATAGCAGTACACTAAATAGCTCTATCTTTGCACCAGATGTATCAGAAGAAGAATCCTCACACCTCCCTACTACATTTTATCACTATTCTATTAAAAAATAACAGTGACAGATAAAAAGATCAAATAATGGGCAAGCTCTGCTCATAACAAAAAGAAACACATCATTTTGCCATTTATACACAGATAGAGCAAGGCACCTCACTCAACGGTGAGAGCATGTAGGTAGTTCTAGACTGCATGTATACCAAAATACAGACCAACAATTCTCTGTGATTGCTGAGGCAACCTGCAGTAAAAAACAACTGAAAAAAAAAATCTCAACTTCCACATCTCAGGCTCATAAAGCTAGTGCACAACAGCACACAGAAATACAGCACCATAAGGATAAATGAGCAATAAAACCCAAAAAATCAAGATGGCAATTTCATCCTGAAGGTCTATCCCCTAGTCTAGGGCAGCCAGCGCTCCCAAACCCCCCTCCCCTGTCTTTCACACTCAAAGAAAGTAAAATTAAAGCAAGGGACCTTACCCTTCCTTCTTGTGTGAAAACACACAAAAGAAGCACTAGAATGAAAGCTATCTGTATTGTTTTCTTATTTTAAGTGCCTAAAATATAATAGTAGGCACTGAGAAGGGGCTATATTCCTCATGGTTGTCAGGCAACACCTCAATCAGTTAGGCCCATGGAAGATCTCTCTAAAAGTAATTATTTAGAATTCCTTGCTTTTAATCTCCTGCACAAGACTCATACAAGTATTAAACCTTCCAAACTGGAATTTGAGTTCTCAAATGACATCCACGAGAAGCACAAGCACACATATGCCATACAACAATGTTCTCTCATTAGCATGAAGTTTCTTAGAACGTGGCATGCAAAACATCATTGCAAAAATCAGGAACACACAGCATTGAAAAAAACCCAAACAAAACCCATTTTTATATTCGAGCACAGGCACCACATACACATTTTGGAAAGATGGCGGAGCCATAAACCAACACCACAGGAGGCTTCATACATCTGCTTCTTATTGCTCTTCAGTGCAACCTTTCATAACCTTCATCTTACATGCATTGCACCTGTGTGCCCTCCTGTGACTGCCCAGCAGCACACCTGGGCACTCCATGGCTTGTTACCTTCAGCACTGCTCACCTGTCCTGCACAGCTGCACCCACTGAGGATCGGCCACAGCCCCACTCCCAACCACCAAGAGCAGTGTGCCCACAACATACACAGACTACAGTTATTTTGCAACCAAGCAAACTGAACCTTCATAAACAGAACTGGCAGATGGTAATTAAGAGTTACATAAGCACTCACCTAAATTATACAAACAGTCACCTACAGTAAAAGTATCAAGTAATTATCCTTGGTCATGTCATCCCAACCCTCTCTGAGTTCGTCCCCATCTGTCCCATCCCCTCAGCAAGTTCTGATCTGGTGCTGTCACCAGGCTTTTCTGAGCAACTTGCCCATCTCCCAGTAATCTCTTCACTGAGCTGACCGTAGCTGGGACAGCTTTATTCAAATTCCACCTCTCAAAGTTCACCAATGACTCAAAAGCAGTGACCAGATGCTCCATCTTTTTGAGCTGCTCAGTCTGATAGAACTACCCTCAAGAGACATCATATAACCCCAACCCCATTATCAAACTAGCCCCTCTCTCCCTGCTTTCAAACCACCACAGTAAGCAAGAAACAGCAGGGGATCAGTCAAGAGCTGAATAAGCAGAAACAAGGAATGTGAAGGGTATTCTGTACATACATGCCTTTAAGGCTCTACAGAAACCCATGCCTGACCATTAATGACAGCACCTGAGAAGTTAGGCTAAATGAGATTAGACTAAATACAAAGAAATTAAGATTTCAGGAAAACAGAAATGGTAAAAATTTAAACCGGGTTCCTTCCATAATTCTCAACAGCCTTGGAACTCATTCACTGCCAACTTTAATTGCGAGCAACCTTTCTTCAGCTGTTCTGTCACGGCCAAAGCAAAAATCTGGGCATACCCTTGCTTTACTATCACAGAACATCACCTGTAACACTCTTTCAGCCATCCCTGTGCTACAGGCTCTCTGCTGCCATGGCTATAATCAAAAACTACCCCAGTACCAATGCTGAGGGGCTTTCCTGACACCATTAGAGTGTCTGACATAGAGCACAGAGAAGTTTTCTTCACTTCACATGGTGCTTAGCCATGAGACAAACATGTCACATAGGAGTGTGATTTTATTTTTGTGTCCTCATCTTCCACACTAACCAACTGAGCATCTCTGGCAAAACCATTGTCCACTTTCAAGCAGGTCAGAAGTGAGTTTTTATTGCCTCCAAAACTGTCTTCTACATACCCTAAATTTCTAGTGTTCTCACTACAAGAGAGACTGGTTAAGCTCAGAAGTACCAAGAAGTCATCAGTTCTTTTTCCTTCTGTAAATAAGGAAGCAGGAACTACACACAAACAGGGATCAAGAGCATCCTCCACTGCCACAACACCAGACAGATTCTTCTCAAGTTCAAGAAAGGTTCTTCTCAAGTTTAAAGAGCATAAAATCAAAGCTACAAAAACTCATTCCACAGCATATTTAAATGTGTGCAGGCCTCCTCTCACTTTTGCCGTATGTGTCACCTTGGCTGTGAAATTTACCCGCACAGAGTAAGGAGAAACTTCCAATTGGCTGTGTGCAATTCACCTGCACACTGAGGAGAAGCTTACACACTGAAACTCTTTTCGCACTTTAATCTCTAACAGGTGTTGGCTATGGCAACTTGTGCCCCTTAGACAACTTATGTCACGTTGCAGACACTCGGGGATGTACCGATCCATTTTAGAAAACAGCCAGACAATGCAGGAGCCATAAAATCTTATGCTTAAATGCAGCTTTTACCAGAGAGACTCCAAGCACTTTATTAATTTGGGTAAGTTCTCTGTTTTATCTGTGAAGAGAAGACTGTTAAGCAGTAATTCCAAGGGCTCATGATGACAGCGTCGAATTCCCTCCCCCGAACACTCAGAAACCACCATTTCCTCCACAGGAAAAACACCACAAAGTGAGGTCCCACTTAACACCTTATCAGCACAAAAAAAAAGGAACAAAACATTTAAGCACAGATAACAAATGAAACCCGATGCAACTTCTACTATTCATCAAGTAGTACAGAAGAAAAAAGGCCCAGTAATCTTTCTCCACCCAGCCTGAACAATTAAAACAAACAATCCAAATATGTAGGAGAAATTGGAAACCTCTTCAGTAAATTAAACATCCAGTAACTATTAATCAGACTCCCTCTGCATATTAAGTGTAGGCAAACAAAGACAAAGAAAAAAAGTGCAATTTTCTTAGGCATACACCACTGCTGTATTCTGACAAAACGGCAATTCAGTACCGATCTGAAACGATGCACCATCGTTTGCCTAGTGTGCTGTAATGTATGTTGTAAACACGGCAAAGCTTTAGTAAAACAAGACTTGACCACTGGCCCACACTAGACCTCGCTCCACCCTGTGAAATCTGCGCTGAGAAGTAGGGCAAGACTGACAGGTTTTATTGTGAAACTTAACAGGTTTGTGGATTAGCAAAGCTACCGTATTGAAAGCTGCAAATCCCTCCTCGGTCATGTCTCTACAGAACCGTGCTCATTCCTCAATTAAAATTTTATTATTAAAGTTACCAAAACGCCACACAAGACCTACCAGCTTCTGCCTGCTTTACAACATTATCATAGAAAACAGGACAAAATGTTTTAAGAGTTTACGTTTTTCTTCATCCACGAGCAAAACTCGACAAACCTTCGACGTTTGGCTACACTAGTTTTTTTCCACGTTCCCCTGTGCTTTACCATAATGAAGATTTTGTAAAAGCGAAGGCACCGTATTTAACCAGGGTTACGCGTTCTTCGGAGCGAAAATGCCGTAACTTTCGTGAGGAAACTGGCTAGCAATGGCAACCGGCTTCTAGAGAAGAGCCAGGAGGAAGGCGATTCAGGGCGCGGGCGCACGCTGAGACACACGCGCGAGGGCAGCAGCTCCCCCAGGCTCGGGACGGCACCGGCATCGACTCGGCCCCACCGAGGGTCCGAGCGGCTTCCTGCCAGCCCGTGACCCCCCGGGCCGGTCCCTTCGGGGTGGGCCGGCTCCCGTCCGCCGCCCGGAGCCCCGGGCGCGGCGCCGGGCCCTGCCGAGCTCACCTGCCCCGGCGGCGCCGGGCCCTGCGCTCGGCCCGAGGCCGCACCGCGGGCTCGGCCCGCGAGAGGCGCGCCGCCACAACCGGACGCAGCTGTCGGGGTACGGCCGCCGGTCCCTCCCCGCCGCGGCTACCTGCCCGCCCGGCCCCGGCCCACGCCCCGACTCACAGTGCGTGCGTGAAGGCGCTGAGTCCCGGCGGCACGGCCGCGAGCCCCCGCCCGGAGCAGTCCACGCCGCGGTCGCCGTCGCAGCTGCAAGGGGCCGGGCAGGGCGGGGGGGACGCTCCGCCGCTGTGTCCGGCCCAGCTCCCCAGGCCCCAGGCGAGGAGGCCAAGCAGAGCGAGGCGCCGCATCGCCGACCCCGCCGGCCGCCCAGCCCCCCGGCCCGGCCTGCGGCTCTGCGCTGGCGCCCTCCGCCTGCCGAGCCTGGCCGCCTGCCGGGAAAACGTATAAAAACCCAAGAGAAACAACAACGACCAAAAAAAAAATCAAAATAAAGGGGCGCCTCCGTCCGGCACGGCTACGGGGGTGCCTCAGAGGGAAGCCAGCCCTCCGCCGCCCGCCTGCCCCGTGCAGAGCCTGCAGCGCTGCTGGCCACCAGTCATGTCAGCCGCGCAGGCAGCGCTCGGGGGAGGCCGTGGCGGTGCCGGAGGCCGTGGCGGTGCCGGAGGCGCTGCCGGTGCCGGGCCGTGCCCCGGTGCTCGGCGGCCGCGGCTCCGCTGGCGCTGCCGCCCCTCCGCAGCTCGCTCCCGCGACCACGGCGGCTCCGCGCCCAGGGCAGAGGTGCGTATGCTAATGACAGCCGCACCCACGCTCCCATTGGAGCGGAGCTGGCGCGGGGCGGGGATTATGCAAAACACGGCCGGGCCGCAACCAACGGGCGCAAGGGGCGAGGCCGGAGCGGCGGTCCCGCCCTCCCTCCCTGCGGCCGCCGCCGCCGGGCCGGGACCCCGGGCCCCGTCCGGGCCGCGGAAAGCCGAGCGAGCCGGCCGGGGGCGCGGGCAGGCCGGCCGGGGGCGCGGGCAGGCCGGCCGGGAGCGCGGGCAGGCCGACCGGGGGCGCGGGCAGGCCGGGGGCGCGGGCAGGCCGGCCGGGGGCGCGGGCAGGCCGGCCGGGGGCGCGGGCAGGCCGGCCGGGAGCGCGGGCAGGCCGGCCGGGGGCGCGGGCAGGCCGGCCGGGGGCGCGGGCAGGCCGGCCGGGAGCGCGGGCAGGCCGGCCGGGGGCGCGGGCAGGCCGGCCGGGGGCGCGGGCAGCGCCGCGGCCCCGGCCTCGGGGCGCCATTGCCAGCCGCGGCAGGAGCGGGCGAGCGCCTCGGCCCGCAGCCCCAGGCAGGCCCAAACAATGCACGGCAGGAGATCCGGCCGCCCCGTTCGGGGCCCGGGACTGGCGGATTCCGGCCGGCGTGGCCTACCCAGCCCCTGGGGCACGGGGGTCCATGCCGTCCTCCTGGCCCAGGGACACAAAACCACTTCTCACCCCTGTTCCCAAAACTGCAGTGACTGCAGCACAAGGCTCTCCTCGAAACCGGTTTGCTTTGAAAGAACGCTTTCCTTCCCACACAAAACGCTGCCGTGGTAGCTGGCTGTTACACAACTCGCACATCGCAGCCAAACCTGGGCCGGTCTGGGTCCTTTTCTCCTAACTACCTTAAAAAGAGCACAAAACAAAAGGGAAACCTTGTCTGTCCTTGTTGTTAGTGCCCGCCGTCATCCGACTTGTTTTTTAATGCTTTCTTTTGGATGCTTCTACCCTGCAGGACAACCAGGAATAAGCCTGCTACATGAGCTTTGCTCACTCATGCACCACACAATCACCACGAATCACTGGTTTTCTCCCAGATTTACCCTAAACCAGGACATGAGGTCACAGCAGCCCTTGGGTAACCAACTGGCACCTCTCACTGCTGGCCCAAACCCCAAAAGAGGCTTTGAGCCAACAGCCCTGGCTGAAGAAAACCCAGCAGAGTCATGGGCTCCTGTGCTGGTGCCCAGCCACACCACCTATTTTCCATGTTGGGTTGGATGCTCTGAGCCTGCCCAGGAGCTGCCAGCCCAGCTGCACTGCCAGCTAGGCAGATGTCTGTGCAGCCCAGCCTGAAGCCCACAGAGCCTATGCCAGAGCAGAGCAAGTAGGCAGGGACCCTGAGGAGAGAAGACAGGACTCTGCAGATTCAATGTGAATCAAGAAAAAGCCATTTATTGTGCTTCTAAACGTTATGTTTACTTCTTACCTTGGTCTACACAGCCACACATTGATTTGTTGCTCCGCTTTGTCCATGCATCTCTGGATTGGTAGCTCTGCTTTGTCCACAAGGCAAGCATGCATCTTTTTATTAATCTAACTGGTAGATGCTGTGTCATTTTACTCATGCTGACACCCCTGTGTCTGTCAGCAACTTTTCTGCTTCTTTCTTCTCACAACATCAGCTTTTTATCCCCAAAGGTGACCTCATTCTTTAGTTCCAGAAGTTCAGCTGGTTCATGCAGTCCATATCCATTTTCCTGTAGCTACGAACCCACAACAGCCTTCTGTCCATTCTGCAGGTCATTGACAGAACCACAGACAGGGGTCAGTGGCTGACAGCCTGCCTCTGCCACAGCAGAAATGGGATGAACCACACCACCCTGTACACACAGAGCTCTGCCACCTTCCCTAAAGCCAGGAGAGGGTCAACAGTGGTAACTGAACCCTTAATCCAAAGGAAAAGCAACTGTCCAAGGGTGTCACATGGCCTGGTGGCAGCTACCTCAAGTTTCTGCAATTGCATATGAAAAATCCTAAGTACCTGCAAGCATGTAAGGCAGAGAGGTGAGGGATGAGGCAGGCCTCATCATACAGGGACCAGTGTCCATAGCACTGTGGCCTGGCATAGCTGCTCTGATCACATGCTGCTCAGCCAGGAGTGGAAGAGCTCATCCCTTAAGAGTTTACCTTCCAAGGGCTGCCTGTGACACCACTGACATCCCAGGATACACCCATGCAGGGCTGGGATCTGTGCTAATCACGCCTTTCTTCAGCTGAATGGAGGGAAAAAAATAGAATAGAAAAAAATAGTCTTTGCTTAAAAAATGGTCTCTTTATGAAAATTAAAAATTAGGCATGTCAGTGGTGGGGACGTGAAGATTTAAAATATTTGTGCCCAAGAAAGTAGAGTGCACACTGAGGACCATAGAAATACAGATCCTTCAGCCACCACCACCTCCATCTCCTACATTTCTCCTCATCATTTTTCAACTCTTAACTCCCCTTCTCAAAGTGTTAACATTTTATCTAGTTGCAAAAATTGTTACTTTCTTGCATTTAGGAATCCTATTCCTGATGCACTGATTTTATATCAACATCATCACTTACTTGTGAAAAAGGTCCTTTTAATAACAGGCTATGTGCTTGTCCTGTACCTTGTGAGAAATATGAAGTCCTCAAAGTGGAAGCTACCAGTGCATAAAAGTACCAAAGTTTGCTGTAAAAGTGCAGACACTCAAGGTTATCTTTTGTCCTTCTCTGCCTCATGTTGGCAGAGAAATGCTGTTGTCAGAGCCATGTTGTTCTAAGAAATGTCAGGGCCAAAGCCAGGATGTCACTTTCCGTGCCTGTGCTCAGGGATAGCAGTGGAGGAGCAGCAACCAGAGTAGAAGGGAAAAAAATTCAAAGGATTTCTCTCAACTTACTTCAACAAAACAAATCCAAACCAATAAGAAAAAGTGACCTTTTTCTTCCACTACTGGCAAAGAAAAATAACAAAGCACTTATATTCACTCTGCAAATAGTCTCACTTCACTAACCAAAGATAATGGGAGCAGAAATGGCCCTCAGTGCCTGCTTGGATTTTGGAAGACAAATAGTAGCATGGAGATTACTTTGTACAGCAGCAGTGGTACCCTATAATGACCCCAGAAGTTCTCTGGACAAAAGGGCCCGAGTAAAAGCAGAATAGCAGAGCTTTTTTTTTTTTTTTGCATGCTTTGAAGCACTGGAATAGTCTAGCTTTTCCTCTCAATCCTTGCCCGATTCCAATCTTTCTGTTTCTTTTACCAGCATCACTTCAGATTTTTCCTTAGCGCAGCTTTCTGAAGTCCCCCTTTGAAACTCCAGTCCTAGGAGCAATCCACTTCCCCTTTTTATCCAGTCAATACTGCTTTGCTGCTTCCAGGTAGTCTGGAACTCGTCCTGGAAAGTTAATACTTAGTTTTTCAACCTCTGCTCTCCCTTGCTGGTGCTGATGGATCACTGCTCTCTCCTCTCCATCAACAACTCCCATTTCTCTCCCTTTCTGCTTAGGCAAACACCTGCTTGCAGGCATTTATTGATTTTTATTTTTCTTTAAAAAAAAAAAAACCCTAACATTTTCTGTGAAGCTGGCTTACTTCTTAATTAAGATCTACATGCTAAGATGTTTTTAAGCTGAAAAAAAATGGTCATTTTTAGTTAAATTATCTATTTAACTAAAAATTATACCATGGATTTTGAAATGACCATAGCTTAAAAATCTAGTCTGAAGCAATCCTTAATATTACGAATTCCAAGAAGCATCCCCCAAAAGGCAGCAATTAGCTTATTTAATAATAATAGAAAAAAAACTGCAAAAGAGAGAAAAATCCTGAGGTGCACTTTCAACCAGGTAAAAAATATGAGGGTCAAACTATCAAGTCAATAAAAAAAGCAGATAAAACTAGCTCATTTTGGTTGAGCTGTGGAGAAACTATTCTCTGCTCTTCATCAGGGAAAATGGGAAGTACCATAAACTGATCTATTACTGCATAAGAACTTCAGGATTTAGTGCATTTTACACGGTTTTGAAACTTCTGTCAGACATTGAGAGACATAGGAGGAAAACACAAAAGTACAGACATGGAATTTTTTCTTCTACTGCCACAAAACTGTCCAGCAACGTATCTACTTCTGACAAAAACCCCACTTCAGAGACACAAATCCATTTGGATTTAATGGGAGTCTGATGTGGAGAAGCAAGCAGATTAAGACCTGAAACATGGACACAAAAAGAAATACAAAATGAAGGCAGACTGGAACATCAGAATTCCTTGATGCTAGAGCTGTGCCATGAGAGGACGGCATGTGAATGGAAATGTAAAGATAATAGCTGTGATAAAAAACTTTGTTTTCTTTTAAGGATTTATTAGACTTTACAGAATAAAAAAGAATTTTCATGGAGGCTTTCTTTTATAAATTGGGATAAAAATACAGTCAGTGTGTTAGTCCTGCAAGGTGAGCTGTTTCTCCCCTGGTTTCCATCATCCAAATTTTCCTCCATCAGAAATGCTGATGTGGCAGGATGTGCCCCAAGGGCTGTTCCCCTTCCAAAGGATTGCCCAGACTCAGTTTAGTACAGAGATGTAGACACAGAAATGTATGCAGTTTAGAGCACCTTTAAATTTTATCTGTATCTAGTGATAAAAATAAGCTTTACACTCCAATGGGCTCAAAATGGATTCATCCAAAAGAAGCATCATGTGCAAAAGGTGCTGCTGCTGTTATTGAGCCCCACGCTGATGGGAAATTCAATTACCACTTGGATTCTACCTGCATGGTGTGCTGGGTTTGGATGGGGTTAAACCATGACACCAGGAAATTAAAGTTATCCTGGAGAACATGACACAGAGCTGCTGTGCGTGGAGAAAGAACAGTCTGGAATATCTGCAGTGACAAAGAAAGCTCTCTCTAAAATGGAAGTATCCTTCTTCCCACAAAAAGGCTGAAACTTACTCGGGTGAAGTAGAACTGAAAGTCACTTCAGGAAACAAGTGGCAAAAGAAAGGCCCAGCCAATTCCAAAGCTTTGTTAAGAAAACAAAGGTAAAGATACAAACCTTGGTAGCACAAATACAGAAACAATTTAAAGCTTCAGAAAAATTGTCAGAAAAAAATTATTTTGGTAGGGTCAAAAGTTTGCCCAGAAAATTTGTTTCCCAGTATCTACTTTATGCCTCTGTAAAACAAGAGAAACTAATGAGGACAAGCAAGACCACTAAAATCCACAGTTTAGAAACAGCACATGTAGAGAGAAGGAAAAAATATACAATATTAAATAGAAACAAGAGAAAATTAATTTTAAAATTGCTTATGAATAAATATTACCTTTCTATGTAAACAATGCTTAACTTCCAATGGTAGAGTGTCTCTACCACCCATTCCTGTGTATGCATTACCTAGATGATCCAGAGCAGAATGTATTTGGCAGTTTGGCCTGGTGATTGTATCTTTGTTCGATTATTCCAAAAGATGCCTCTGAAATGCAGTGAGCTGGGCTGCAAGCAGAAATGAGATGTTGTACCACAGCTAAAAGAAAATTACTGCAGGCACTTTATTCCAACACCTTCTGTAAACTGGGTAGAGCAAAGCCAAAGAGAGGACAGCTCAAAAAGTATGCATGTGTTGGGTTGTTATTTTTATTTTTTGTTGAGTTTTTTCAGCCTAGATGTGTCATGTCTTCTGCTGTCTAGAGTTAACCCTGGAGTTTCTCCAGTACTATGTGTTCCCCTTGAAAAAAGAGGAACACCATAATAGCATCATAACTAATTTATTTTATCTTGTCACTCTAACCCAGTCATGAGTTGAAATTAGGTAGCTATACAGGAATTTAAAAGCAATTTAGGACAAAATTGCTGGAAATTAAATGCAGGGTTTAGTCCAATATTCATGTCAGTCTGTATTCTAGCTAGAAAGTTTTTGTAACAAAACAACATACTTTAATTTGTGTTTTGCAACTTTCAGAGGCATTCCACTGTAATTAGACAGCACAAAGCACTTCAGTCTCACTGTATGCAAGCAGAAGGCAGAACGCATCAAGTCCCTGTTTATCAGACACCTTCCCCCGCTTCCCACCCCCAGAGGATCAGCGGGCAGCCTGATCATGGAATGATCTGGGTTGGAAGGAACCTTAAAGCTCAGCCAGTTCCAACCCCCTGCCAAGGGCAGGGACACCTGCCACTTCTCTTACCCTGAGGGGTTATCTCTGAGGGGCAGAGGCACCTGCACAACTGGGCTGCAAAAGGGAGTTGTTTTGAGGAACTGGGAAGAAATTATTAGCATGTGTCTGTGCAGACTTATTTTAAACCTTTGGTTACCAATAAAATGCCCAAGTTACTCACCTCTGCCCCCCAAAATCCCAACCACACAATTTAAGCAAACAAAAGTGAGGAGTACAGAGCTTGTTTTACTTTTCATGATTTTGTCACTTGAAACCTGTCTCTAATGCAACAGGAAACAGTAACACATCAAAGCTTCAAGTTATTTCTAACTTAATTTTAAAGGGTGGCTATATAGGGTTTTTTAAATTACTAGAACTAGCAATCAATTTTAGCCTGAGGCCCACCACTGAATCTGATATCCTTTCTTGACATGCCACCTCAGACACTGTCACATCACACAGAGCCCCATCACACCCTTCCAGAAAGCTGCAACCTATACACAGTGACACCTTACCTCCTCAGAAGGCTCCAAGTTCTGCTCCTCTTGTTCTTCAGCCCAATCTTTTATCCCCTCTTGTTGATGCATTCCACCTGTGTGCCTCTGTGCCCTGTGTGCTTGCTCAGCACACCTGGGCACTCCGTGGCTCAGTGCTGGCAGTGCTGCTCACCTGCTTTTCACAGCTGCACCCACTGGGGATGAGGCTCAGCCCCACTCCCAAGCACCACACACTGGGTGCCTACAAGACTTTCCAGACTAGGGACAATTCCTCTGTAAAAGTGAACACTGCAGCCCAGACTTACCTCTGAAACAAGCTTCTCACCAGGATTTTAGAAGACAAAGAATCACAGAAACTGCAACTTATCCACCATTTTTTCCTGGAATTCCAGTGTTTACCTACCACCCTTTCCTTGTACCATTTCAATTCCAACTTTGCTTTTTCACTTACTTCACTGTCATAAGACAGGGCATGGTAACTACTTGATTTTGAAATAAAACAGAAAATGTTTTTTTATTTCCAGTTCAAGCGTTATCTATCATCTATATAAAATATTCACATAACATTGCTCCATGTATTTTCAATTCACAGTCCAGCCTACTTAAATTTAGAAAAAAAAAAACCAACAAAAACCCCAACTTGTTTTACATTCGAAACGGAAGCATTTTCCCATGTTCATCTCAGTTCATAACTCCAGAAACATTTTACTGACAACCTTACAAGTTGTCCTTTGAAGGACTTACAGAAATTCAGTATCTCATTACTTAAGATACTTAATTCAAACAATTAAAATATCTGACTCAGAATGAGATACTTGGTTCAAACAACTAAAGGTACTATCTGACTCAGAATATGCACCTTTAAGTTTATGCAGCTGACTTCTCAAAAATGCAAAAGGTTCAAACTACTTTTTTCAGCACTCTTTTTCTCCAGCAAATCACCAAACGTTAAGTAGAAAAGGAAAGACGCAAAAGCAACCAGGAGACAAACTAAGCACAGATTTCAAGTTTCTCTCTTTGGATACCCACACACACACAGTTGTTTATGTTATGCCCCAGAGACTATAAACAGCCAATTAAAGCAGTCTGGAATCTGGACTCAAAATGGAAAGTCAGAAGAAAAACACACAAACACAATGTGTGTGAGACTGAATCTTTATTTTTCTGTTGCTAAAACCCAAAGATCCTTCACAGCAGCAACAGATGCAGAAGTTACTTGCAGAAATGATAACTCTTCTTATTATGTTTGTATACCCATGTATGAGAAGTGTGTAGGGACTGCAGGTTAACACAGCACAGGCAATGCTCAGTAGTAACAGAAATCTGGTTTCTTGGAATATTTTAATCAACCCTTTCCCTATTAATAAAGGGTTCTTGTAGTATCAAAGATGATTATGAATTAGTTGGCTGTTATTGATTTATTTGTTACTGCAATTTAAAAGCATTTTATCAAATTCTACATGTACTATTTATATGCCCAGCTACACCTCTCCACATTTTGCAGTAGCTGACAAACCAGAGCCAAATGCTACAATTCAGAATGAAAATGCTACTGCATTTAGCAGCTTTAGCTGCAGTGAAGTAAATATTTCATTAGAGTAACAAAACACACTTTGTTCAGTAATACAAGGGATACGGTTTGTAAAGTGAACATTCCTACCTTGTATCCATACCTTTCTGTAATATATATATTTATATATGGCTCTAAAACATATCTCTACTAATTAGCAATTAAATTAAAACACATCCACAATTGGTCTAACTAGTGATTTTGGTCTCAATACTTTAAACATTAGTTGTTCCATAAAAATATACAATTCAACAACATGGTTGTATCAGTAACATGAAGCTTTTAGAAAGATGCCTATGACATAAAACCAACCATGCAATTCAGTGCTTGATGTCATCTAACTGATAAATATTTATATTGCATTTTCAAATTACCAGTATCTCCCAAACTTCTCTTTGCAGGCTTACCATGCTTACAAACATGCAGAAAGCAAGAAAGCAATCACATTTCTCACTTGCCCATAGCAACCACATTTTTTTTTCTCAAATAGATCAACTGACAAAGTGCAAGCTTCAAACTGCCATTTTTAGATTACTAACCTTTTCCTTTCTTTCACATACTGCTTCTTGTGAAGTAAGACTAGGGATTAGCCACACAGCAAGAACTGCACTTTTCAGTTTAAGCCTCTAAAAAATCAAATTACTAACAGTCAATTAGGATGTACTCCTAGCTGCCATACAAGTGAACTGATACCCAGTAGACAATGAAGTTAATTCTTGAAAAGGTGTAGCTTAAAAAAACCCAAACCAAACCCCTAAATTACACAAGTACACCATCAAACCTGGTAGATTCCAAAAACGGATCTCTGTCCAGAATTGTTCAAAATGTACACAAAACCCGTGCCACCATCAAGAATCCATGAGCTAAGACAGTAATTGTTCACAGATGGAGATGTCCTTATTTAGCAGTCATGATGTAGTAGAAACAAGAATCCCCCAAGTCAGAAGCAGTCAGTAATAAAACCCCAGACAAGTTCACATGTCACAGTAACCTGGCATACAAGACTCAATAACAATCAGTAATTTAGGTACTAACAATTCCGGAACCAATACATTCAATATGGAAATAAGACTGCAATAACAGATGCTAGGAAGACAAGAGTAGTATGACAATTAGGATGAATAATTCTTTTCCACAGCACAAAGGGGAACATCTGGAATTCTTTTGCACTGCATTTATATATCTTCTGTTTCTCAATATAAAAATACATCTAGAGAGTCAATCCAGAACTGCATACAGCAATTATGTTTTCCCCCATAAGTGCTTTAGAATTAGTACAAAATAATGTAAATTACAGGAATGATTGTTGCAAATTTGTAAATGTTGGCTATTACAACATCCATTACGTAAGAACACTAACTGTAAATTATTTACAGGAGAGGTAATACAACTTCCAGAGTAGTGAATTCAGAAGTGTAAAAACAATGTACTTACCAAAAACATTACAAAATCTGGTATCATTATCAGCTACACAGTAGATTATGATTACATTTTGTAGTTGACATAACAACATATTCTTAAGAAAAGTGCCAAAATACTGCTACATAAGAATCTTCTATTTTTTAAAAAATCAGTTAGCAAAACCCCTGGCAGATTCTATGCTAAGTAATGTCAAAAGAAAGCAAGAAAAAAAGGATGCTGATTGTTCAACTTTGTCTTATTAAATGCCTTAGAAAGTGAATTTACAGATTTTTCATATTTAAAAGTCTGACACAAGACTTACTATAAAAGTCTAGAGAAATATCACCATATATGCTTTTCCAGGGCATTTTAGGCCATTCTAAACCTACACATTGCTCCAAAAGTGTGGAACACAAGGAGACTGAAGACATTCTGAAACTGGCTGAACTGTTGAGGATTGTTGTGATCAGTGGCCAAGTGTCCTGCCAGATGCCAGTCACCTCCAGTGCATCCAGGGCCCCTGCTGGGGTCCACACTCCTGCATGTTTTTAATTTCAACCCAGGGGCTGGGACAGATCACACTCAGCAAACCATTCAAAGGGACTCAGCAGGCTGGAGAAATGGGCAAACAAGAGTCACAAAGTTCAGCAAAGAGAAGTACAAAGTCCTACACAGGGGGAATAACCCTGTCCACCAGCATAGACTGAGGACTGAGCAGCCACAGAGCAGCCTTGCAGAGAACAGCATCAAGCCTTGAGCCACCACAGGCCCCTGCAGCAAAGAAACTCAGCAGTCCTCTGGTTTGCAGGGAAGGAGCACTGCCAGCAAGCTGAGGAAGGGGACTCTTCACTCTGCTCAGGCCTCCCGAGCCACAACTCAAGCGCTGGGTCCAGTTTTGGGCTCCCCAGTCCAACACAGAAATGGGCACACAAGAGTGAATCCAGTTAAGGGCCACAAAGGTGTCTGAGTGACTGGACTATCTTACAGACAAGGAGAACTTGTGAGAACTGGGATTGTCTCTCTTGCCTGGAGAAGAGAAGGCTCAGGTAATCTTACCAGCCTGTGTCAATGCCTGAGAGGAAGGAGTGAAGGAAGAGAGGAAGAGCTCAACTCTTCCCAGTATATCTAGTGATGGACAAGAGGGAGGGATACAAGTGGAAATAACAGAAGCTCTACTTAAACATGGATCTTCATAGTGTAAGGGAGAGCAAAACACTGGAACAGACTGCCCAGACAAGTTCTGGAGTTTCCATCCTTAAGAGATGCCTAATAACCCAGCTTGTCACACACCTGAGCAACCTGCTCTAGCTGGCCCTCCTCTGAGCTGGACAATGGGGCATAGACTAGATCTAGTCCCTCCAACCTCAACTGTTCCATGATTCTATGGAAAGTACAGGGTCTTATGACAGGCACTGGATCAACTGAGTCACAAAGAAACTACAAAATGCAAAAGGAATATATATTTTCTCTTTAAGTTATTGCATACAGTGTTAATTTTGCTGCCTTCGTTTTGCTGATCTCATCTTTTCAAACCTCGACTCCATTTCTTCCAGGACTTTTGGTGTGTATCGCACAACTAGTTTAACCTTCCCTTGAGCTGCCTTCAGCAGTTCTACTGCTTTCTCGTGGTGCTCACCTTCCACACTCTGTGAAGTACAAACCAGTCAGCATTAGTAGAGACAAACTGAAACCTGATTTTTACATTTTTTGTGTAACTCTATATATGCAATTATATTAACGTATTTATTTATATGTACTCTATTTTCAAGACTGCCTAGGGACAATTAATGCAATTTCAGGACTTATGTTTAAACAAACCAAGTGAGGCAATAGTAAAAATGCTAATTAGTATTAGCAAAAGAATAGTGCAAAAATATTAAGATTTATGCTGAGCAATTAAATTCTGCAATGACAACCTTAGTCACTTATGAAATTACACTTAAAAATCAAAAGCTTCAGGAGAATACTTACTTAATTTTTTTTTCCTTTCACATGTATTTTAAATTTAGCAGTCACCCTCAATTTGCTCATTAAACTGGCACAGACAATTGCAAGATACCTGCCTTCTTGATGTTACCTTGCATCACAACAAGGCAGAAATGGTGCATGCTGGGTGCATGCAATGGAGCATCTAACATGTAGTGTGTTGCTTATCTTAGTGCTCCAGAATCTCTCAGCAAACCCAAAACATTCCAGTTCATTTCCTCTAAACTGATTATCAATACCCTAACCCAACTCAGGAAGACCACAATAAAAATGATTTCCTAAACCAAATCTCAGAATTTCTTAGAATTATATTAGATTCATCTCGCTACAATTTTTAAGCAACAGTTCTCAAAAATTGCATCCAATACATTCCTGCAGAGCATGTATTTTATCAGCAGAACTCCCTTCTCCCAAACGTATGAAACACAGTGACAGGACCACTCCAAGCCTAGGTCCCACCAGTGCTATTAGAAGCTAGAAGGCAGGTGATGTACCTGTTGATTGGAGGGCTTCCCTGTTACTGTAAAGTTACTTACAGAAAGAAATACAACAGTTAAAAAAACCCAAGTTATTTCTCTTCTACCAGACTTAGACAACATATACATTTGGATGCTTTCATTTTTGTTATTCAGGTGATGTGCAGGCTGTTCTGTTTAAAACTGGTAATAAAAGGTTTGTGGAGTCCAGTTTAATTGTATGAAAACACCTAAATTCTGGAGTACACTTAAGATCTCCCACCTGAAAAAAACTTGGTTTTCAGTCATATTCGCTGCAGTCTTGGCAGCTGCATTTTCTATTATTATTATTGAAATATAAATTACAACCACAAGAAGATGCCAGTTATGTATTATAACAGGATTCCATCTGTAAATATCAGATGACAGTGATTTTTCTAACTACATTAGCATCCCTAACAGCAATTTATGCACTCACTACGTTCTTACAAGGGCTACATATATTTATACATGTGCATGCTAGCTGCATCAACTGCCTGATGATCAGGTTCAGTTTTGGGTGGAGTGGTGGTTGTGTTGTCTTTAGGAGAGTCTGTGGATGAGGAAGGACTCGTATGAGGACAGTTTTGCACCAGTCCCTCAACGTTCCCTAAAAACAGAAGGCAAAGGCAAGGACAGCTGCATCACTACAGTTATGATTTCTCTTAAGCCTCTTGAAGAGGACAGCTGGACTCCCAGGTAACAGCCAGGAGCCAAGTATGTCAGATTTGTGCTAGCCAGGAGCTCCTAGAGGACAGACACCCAAGATCTGTACCCAGTCACTATTCCTTTCAAGAGCCAAAAACCCCAGAATCTAGTTTGATCCTCAATCTTAAGATTAATATTTTATTACCTCTGTAAACCAAATTTTATTTTAAGCCTGCATAGAGCCTCTCTGTAAATAAAAGCAAGTGTTTGGGAGATATTTACATGCATTCAACTGAAAGCTGTCTCAAGCCAAAGCCTATAACCTCTTCTTTCCAGCCTCCCTTTGTTTTACTTTTTGTATTATTAATTTTTCAGAAGAGGATACTTACTAAAAAACAAATCCAAATCAGCACTTTAGACACATAATTCTTAAAATACAGTAAAAAGCTTGCTTCTGAAGTTCAGTATAGTTAAATGGAAGGAAAAAAAAATACCATACAAGGCAACACCACCTTGAAGTTCCACCTCATTACAGCTTTCACCATGCAGTAGCATTTTTACTATGGGAAAAATGAGAATCTGGTCAGCCAAAAGCAACATAGCATAATTTACTACCTACCTTAGAATGTGAAGAAAACTATTAGTAAAAATCTGCATCATGAAAATTTGATGAAAAGGGAAGGCAGTTTATATTTTACTAAATATATTTGACTACATTTATATAACCCCTCAGAATCTGAAATACCCATATAGATAGTACAGTTCCTTTTTGAGACAGATAACCAAAGCATAATCCTAAAGAAACCAAAGCAAATTTGTTTTGGGAGGACAAAAAGAGTTTTGTCAAGATTAGAAGACACAAGGAGCTTGTGCCATGTGTTCTCTGTACCCCCTCAAATGGAAACAAGCAGTCACTGCTATATACGGAAGAGAAAAGCAGCTCCTACCACTCCATTCACAGAAAGCAGCTGGTCTCCACGTTTGAGGCCTCCATGTCTGTCAGCTATACCTCCAGGGATAATCCGAGAGATATAAATTGGAGAATTTTGTTCTTTGCCTCCCATAATGTTGAAGCCAAGACCTTCTTCTGTTTTGGGTAGTTCAACCACTCTGGGATGAGAATGACCTTCGCTAGCAGCAAATGCAGCTACTGTGGCCTGTGAGAAACAAGACTTTCTCATTAATAGGAAATTAAACACAGTCCTTTTAGCTAGACACAGTGAGCACGCTGAAAATGTATTTCACCTCAAAGTATTTGCCATGTTAAGACAAATGAGAACAATTAATTCCCTACATACCAACGGTAGCATGAAAAATTCAGAACTTCAAGAATAAAACTGAAATGAAAGAAATTTAAAAACCATGAGTCTTGTTTATACCTTTCAATCTGTTAAGCTTATCCATTTTATCAGATATCTAGATAATATCCTTCTGAATTTTATATAATCTTCTGCTTCTGAAGTAATGAACTACTGTATATTTTGCAAGTTATAGTTTGGCTTTTACCTTTGCTGTTGCATTAGCTCTAACTTCGGGGCTACTGCTGATATCCACAGTTTCATAGACATGTTCATACACCTTTAGAGAAAAAACAGTTTCAGTATGAATAGAACTGATATCCTTCTGCTTCGGAAATGTAACAAAATACCAGGTGGAACTCAAAACTGTGTAAATTAAAAGTACACACCTCCCTGACTCACAAGAAGAACAGGCCATCTAACATTCTATGAAAAAACAACTCTCACTATTTTTATTGCTCAGTCTCAGCCTAAGGCTCCTCTCCTTGCACAGTACTCAGATCTCATGAGGACTTTGGGAATGCTGATGGCTGGACTGGCCTGCCTGACTTGAGGTATTTTCTCTTGCTTGATTCCAGCTGGAATTCTTCAACACTGATGCATACAGAAACACTTCAGGGCACCTCTTCAAGGCTTTGCTGACAACCCCTCCCTCCCCACAAGCTCTCAAATTTTCCTTCAATATTAGCAACTAACTGACTATTTTAAGGAAAAAAAGGATTGCAAACACAGAGACAATAAGAATACTAATGCTCAGGAGCTGCTTGCACTGCAGGCTAACCCACATTTTCTCATCTCCCTGCCAGCCATTTGTACTTGCTAAGCAACAAGTACAGTGTCCTCAAAGGCATGATAGATGACATCTGTATCTACAAACAGTTTAAAAAAAAAAAAAACATTCCAGCTGCTATCATTGTATTAACATAAGCAACAGCAATAGCAAGGCACATTCAATCACCTAAAAATCTCCAAAACACTTGATGGAAGATAAGGTGGCACAAGACTCCACCTAAAGATAGCATGGATTTAGCTTAAAAATAAATTTGATACTTTGTCTCTTCCTACATACCAACTGGATAACATCATGTTAGCTGCCAGTAAGGATAGACTCTCAAAATAACCTTTAAGAAGTGATTTGCTACTAAGCCATTATTTTATGTGTATAAAATATGGTGTCCCAAATTATTTAATTTTGAAATGACTTAATAATAAGGCTTGTTCTGTTAAGCTCTGTAAATTAAATATGCTTTATGAAGTTCAAAATCAGCTTACTGCAATGAGCACGAAAAGGAAAAAGTAAATCATACTGGTCTTTAACTGAAGGTAACTGCTTACCCCAGGTTAACTTACCTCTCTTACAGCATTACAGAATTCACTTTGCAGAACCCTTTGCAATGCCTGTAGCTTTTGTGGTGGCACTTCTCCACTTCTCTGTAATTTTTCCAGCAATTCAATTGCTCTGCAGATGTCTATGAAAAAAAAAAAAAAATAAAGCACTAGTAATGAGGAATGCCTGAGGAATCTCAAGGTATATTTGATTTTTTTTTTAATTAAGTTAATTAATCAGTCTGTGTGTGTGCACTTGCATACACTTTAAAACTATGCTTTAAGTTTTGTTACCCACAAAACTATGCCTTTACAAAATGCTCCAATAAACCACTGTACTTCCAGCTTGTTATAAATCAGCCACAACAACAACCCTGTAATATATCTGGACATATCCCTGACATACGCATATTGCAAAGACAATCCAATTTTTCCTCAAAGGACTGAAATATTGCTATGTGTATTAAAGTAGTGGTAGTGTACCCTTCATAATACTCTATGGAGGATATTTTGTTAACACCAGCTATAATATTATAAAATATGCTGTCTAACATGCCTTTTATATTCAAAAATATGTTAAATAAGGTAGACTCAATACTTCCCATAGAAGAGGGCTGAAAACTATCTGGCCTATTTCTCTTCCCTCCTCAAGTGCTTATAAAACCAACCGAACTCCTTCTGATATTCTCAGCTGAGAGACAACATCTCCATAGTCTAGAATCCTGAACCCCAAACCTCTTTCAGTTTCTTGAAATTTGTTCCTAGGAGTTCACGTTGTCCATTTTGTCATAAATGCTGTTCTGTGTAATGAACTCCATGAAGGATTTGACTCCAGACCAGAATGATTCAAGACAAGCACCAAATGCAATGTGAGGTTCTCTTGGCAGCGCCAGGAGAGCAGGAATACATTCACATTCCTCACTTGTACTTCCAAACTGTTACAGTCATGATTATTCTGAAACACAGTTCTTGAGCAGAACTAGAACAGTCTCTTAGAAAAGCAGATAGAAAGGATGACTTTCATTATCACAAGAACAAAAAAGCAGTGATTAATCTAATATATAAAATTATGCAGAGAACATTTTAGAACAGGATGAAGTCTGGAACACTGCTGGTCCCAAAGGCATTACTTCCTTTTTTCTGTAATTAACCTCTGGGTACTCATTTTTTGTGTGAATGCACAGAATGACACCACCTACTCAGTGGTATCATGGCAGCACAGAGGATGTGCAATAGCCATGAACTTCTAAAACACGAGTGCAAAAAGGGAGCCCTTGTGTAACTGGATGAGAAGGTAGCAGGGTGCATGATCTGAAATGAGGCTGAAGTGCACTGGCAGGACACAGTCAGGGCAATGGTCTGTCCCTTCACAGGAATTATCACCCTACAAGCCACTAGATCGAGACCTGCTCATGCAGTTGATGGAACAAGATATACCTTAACCACACAGACTGGTCACCCATGGACTGGAAACAAAGCCTTCATGGGAAAACACTCAAGTAGCAAAGCCCCAAGACTCAAATTATTTCTGATGATAGTTCACATTTCCATGTGCCATGAGAACTTGGTGTTTTCTGGCAAGCATTTCCAAGTTTTACAAGCATCAGCTATATCCAGCAATGCAAAACCAAAAGCTAAATTATCTACTAATAATCCCATGTTCTACAGTGAATGCATTTTTCACAGTTACTATTTGTATAAATGCAAAATGAAAAAAAAAACACCCACACTTAAAGCTTATTTCCCAATACATATCTTGAATTTAATTCAAAATCCACAATAGTTGGTGAAATTAAAGACATTCTAGATGATGTAAAATCCCCAGTGTTCTTAGTAACCCCTGTGTTCAACAACAGCAGTACTGATTAATGTAGCACTTAATTCATGAAGTAGCCCACTGATCAACTTGAAGAGCTATGATCAAATGGCAGTGGCAGCAATTCCAATCTGACAACACTCCACAAATTAATGACAAACATCTGGCAAATCTATAAACTACAACACCACTATCATTTCAATACTTGCAGATGTTTTGAGACAAATGATTAGCACATGCACATAGACTACAGCTCCACATAGCCATTCTTGAGCCTATGGTCTATGAACCACGTTAAGATGTACAAACTTGTGATCAGATTGATTAGGATTCTGCAAAAAATTTCAAATGGTGACAACAATGTACTGATACAAGGAGTAGCTGTAGAAATGAAGGCATCAGAATTCCATGTGATAATTTCTTTTTTTCACCTTTTATGTTTTGTCATTAAATTAGACATGCTTCATACCCATAGCTCTTAAAAGACAAAACATTTAATGGCACAGCACTTCTTACCCAAAGGTAAAATCAGTTTGGGAATCAGCTGTGTCTTTCATTAACTACAGACTAAGAACACAGAATCAGCTTTTCAAAAAGTGATTATGATACACTGAACTGGATTCATATTAGCTCAAACTAAAGCAGAGGACACACTTTAATAAAAAAGTGTTTTCAGATCAAAGGACCAAACTATTGCTAAAAAGTAAAAACTCAGAGTAGTCAAACAGCATGACAGCTAGATCCTCAGTACTCAATACATCTGGCATCACACCACGCTTCTTACTCAGGTAGATCGAGACAATACATGCCATCAGCAGGACCCTGTTCCCAGCAGTTGTTTTGCTGCATGTTATTGAGAGGGTCCCATTACACCACAGTGGAAGTGCAACTGAGCACAATTTTCATCTACTGAACTGCACTGAGTATCACAAGCCAAAAGCTGAATATTCAACCTTCCCCAGCAATATTGCTTTAGGAAAAAGAGTTTTGCTGGGAATAAGGGGCAAAACACACCTTCTTTCATTTTTCAAGAAAAGCTTGTTGACTACTGTGTTGAGGTAATTTGCTTCCTCCTGAATTACTAGCTGGAATATGATCAGCTTTCAGCTGTCTTCCTCACAATATAAACACCATAGCTTAGCCAACTGTTCAGTGCCAGAGATCAAAATGAACAGTACAGAAGTGTTCCAGTGATGGATTTCAACAAGGATCCATGTAGATGTAACCCCAGAGGTGGACAATTAAAAAACCCAAACCACAAAACTAACAGTAAAAAATAATCCATACATAATCAAAAATTTGCTTTTCTTTTCATCTTTTCTTCCTTTTTATACCAAATTGCCTGATCTTCACAAATCATTTTTTGGGATCACTAGATTGAAATTCTGAAAAAAAAGAAGCATCTAAACTAAAAGAATGTGGAAGCACAAAAGCCAGCAAGGTGGCATGTGTGACCAAAACACAGAAAGAGAAAAAACGCAGCACTCTCACAGGTTAACCTTCTGATTAACCATCTCTACTGTTTATGTGCAACCAATCTAGATTCCTGAGCTATATGTAGAGTTAGCACAGGTCACCACTAAACTGTACGAAGAACTGAAATGTTAACTGTGGTTTCATTCCTGCCCTCTGGTGACTGTGGGTGGTGGTGTTTGCAAAGCAGCTCGGAGGAGAAAAGACAAGAATTTTCCATTGCCCCGGTGGCAAGCACAAGATAACGATTTAAAATCGGCTCTCTCCACACTATTCCCTTTTCTTATGCTATATGCCAAAAACATTAGTGAGCTCACTTTCAAGCTAATTATGACTCATCAGCAGGTTATGTGCAGTCAACCCCACACAATTAACAGTTACTTATTTCGGTAAATAAGGCTCTTGCTTCTGTAAGTCCATTAGAAGGTGCTGTCCTTTTCTTCCTTCTTTAAAAAGACCAACAGCTCCTTTGTCCCACTTATCCTTAAGTAACTCTGCAGATTTGTTTGTTTTCACGGACAGAGCACGGTGGCAGGGTAATGAGGTGAAGGATGGGACCTGAGCCTTAAATCTGCAGATGTCCAAGCACAACTAATCCACTGCTGAAGCAGCTGCCCTAATTAACAAGCTCTGGAGTAGAGAGAGTAGATGAGCTGTGAAGCAAAGACCTTACATAACTCACTACTTACAGGCCAACTCACACGTTACAAGGGGTTCCCTGGTGGAACAGGAAGCAGGGCTACCAAAAAAAGAAAAACTGAGCTCTTCAGCAGGTAACACGGTAGTACCAGAAAAATAAAGTGGGTGTGTACAGTGTGTTATACACCTACAAAAATACATCTAGCACCAAGAGCAAAAGAGGTGGTACTAGTGGGAATGGTAAGGGGATCACATCTACTTCTGTTTTCCTTTTCAAAAGCATTATTTCTATTAACAGTAATCATTTCCCATGTAAATTTCATTTTTCAGTCCCCACTGTCCTAAATCCATACCAACAAATCAATCATCGATACTTTTATAAAAGCATCTGTCGACCTTACACAGTACCAGATTGAAGGAAATTTATAATTATTTCTTAAAATCCGTGGATAAATCTCACAAACATACCACACAAAAATACCCAGCTAGGTTCTATGCTGTATCTGTTTTGCTCTTCATTTCAGTTACATGCTGCATGCATTAACAATACAAATTAAGACTACATACTAGAAAAATGGGGTGAAAACATAAATATGAGAGAGTAATAGAAGACAATCATGAACAAGTGCAGCGGGATCCCTGCATGTGTCAGCCGTCTTCTATAAAAGTAATTATACCTAACACACAGCTAACCGACCGAACTCTGAACTCTAAGAATTCTGCCGTTCGAGACGAAGTTCTCCCACGCGAGAAACAGAAACCGAGAGACGGCAGGCTGAGTAAGAGCATACTGAAGCGTTCACAGCAGTGAAGGCAGACACAGCTACAGAAGGCCTTAGGTGAGTGCCCCCAACTGAGCTACAAACCGAAACGCGACAAAAACCTCCGGGGGCTGCAGAGAGCAAAGCCCAACACGTTGGCCCCACCGAAGCGCTTCCCAGAGCCAGAAGCGATGGAACCCTGCTCAAATCACATCAGCTGTTCGAATCAACCGCGGCTGCGCCCGGCGGAGAGCAGCGGCTTAGCTCCTGCGGCAGGACGGGAGGGCAGGACGGCAAGGGCGGCACGGCCAGTGCTGTCGCCGCCCGGGGCTCCTCCGCCACCGCCCGCCCCCGGCAGAGAGCGGAGAAGCGGCCGTGCGGGCCGCGGCCGCCCTCACCTCTCTCCAGCCGCACCGGCTCGCCCAGCGCCGCCATCTCGTCCTGCCCGGCCCGGCGGAAGTGACGCGGCGCCGCCGGAAATGCGAGGCCGCGCGCGGCCGAGGGGCCGGGCCCGCAGGGAGCGCGGGCCGCGGGTCCCCGGGGCCGACAGGGCCTGACCGCCCGCCAGGGCACCTGGGCGTTATTGCTCTAGACTGTGCGACGCCCAGATCCTGCTGGTAATTTCAGCAGAAAATGTCCTCTCCGTTTTCGTCCACATCCTTTAGCGTGACTGAGGACTATTAATACAACACCTGCGAGGGCAGGTCTTCCCGTGCACCCGGAGTACCCCCGGAGACGGGACATATACTTACGTTAGCTGTGTAAATAATGTTAAATATACGTACATATACATACTCATACAGAGAGAAATGTCTGCCTGGGCTTCAGCAAGGTTTTTGACACTGTGCAAAAAAAAACTCTGTCCACAAATGAGACAGAAGAGTTCTGCAACTCCATTCAAATAGTGAACCCTATAGGTCCGTGATACAATATTGTATTCTATAATAAATATTATATATATAAATAATACAAAATTATATAATAACATGGTGCAAACAGTATATATCTTATGCATAATAGGTATACTTTAATATCTATAAATATATACACATATAAATACTGTTCTGCCTGTGTGAAATGGGAGATATGCTTTATATTTCCTGTTCAGCACCAGTTTAATCTTTGTGGGGCTAATATATTGAATTTATCATCTGCATTAAATCACTGCAAGTACAAGCATGACACATGTGAGTTTCTTCTGGAAAAGAGTAGGGGAATGCTTCAGAACATGTATTTATATGCTCTTAATTTATTCTGAGGGTATAACTCTTCCCATCTGGCTTTGATTTTGTCTGCATTTTGTATTTTTTGCTTTGAAAGAGAATAGCTCTCAACAGGTCTCAAAGTGTCCACCAATGTGGCAGTGATGTACTCACTTCTCTCTGTGATTTATTTTCATGCCAGTTTCTCTCAGTCTGAGGGCTGCTGCACATGCATTTCAATGAAAAGGTCATATAAATAGAATTCTGCAGGTGAACAAAATTAAATCCTCACAGACTAGTTTCCGGCAAGAAAAAGTGTTTTAGCAACCAGAATTGTAAAATGCTTCTGGAATAAAATCCAGATGTTTCTATCAGTGGTGCAAGAATGACCATTTCTGTTAGAAATTTTAAATAACCTGCTCAGACTTTGGACAGATTAGCTTATGGAGAAAAATGAGTGTTCAGCAGTATTTCATCAATCCCAAGACTTTTCCAAAGGACATATGTAAGAATACATGTTTAAACATACCGCTAAACTGTCATTATTCTGACTTCAGTAAAGACTAAAGATTCAGAGGTTAAAGCAGCTGCTTTAAACTTCCTGTAGACCCAGTGACTTGGACAATGACATTACAAGAATAAGAAAGTCCAAAAAGCAACTTTTAAGTAGTGCTGCCACTGTCTACTTGATAGTACTCTCCAACTTAAACCCTATCACTCAAGCAATTTGCACTGGTTTATACCTGCAGAAAAAAAAACCCACAGCAAAACAAAAACAAAAAAAGCAAGCCAGAACAAAGTTTCGGTTTTTAGGTTTTCATCTGTGAAGACTGATAATGTATAAGTTAGCAGGAGACAGTATTCAAATTCTAGTTGAAGAAGTGGAATGCCTGTTCAGGACCACAGTGGAGGGAAGAAGAATAGGGCTACAGATTATACAGGAACAAAAAAAAAAAAAAAGCCACACATACCCACTTGCTTTTTCCTTTCTGAAGTAACATTTTAGCACACTGCTGCCTTTTTGCAGCACTGCCTGATTTTTGCAGTGGTGTCTGAAGTTGCAAAGGTAGGCATTGCTATAACAGAAGTATTTTAGTGTGGTTTTTAATCTTCAAACAAAAAAAATGTATTTAAAGAAATAGCCACTGTGGAAGTTCCAAGTCTGTCTCAATGCACTGGAAGACAGTGAAATGCTGAGTCTATAGAATTTTTCTCAAGAAAAATTCAATCCATAAATGAATGCAGACAGATAAAAGTATTAAACAGGACAAACTCTTTGTGCCATTTTAGTCAGGAAAACCAGATCCCAAACCTGGCACTCCAGACGGAGCCTGATGTGTTTAGAAGTGAATGCAAAGAAGCAGACTTGGCTGAAAAACTGATATCCATTTTAAATTAAAAAAACCCTCAGTGCTTATTTTCACTTGCATTAAGATAAAACCAGGATTAAAATTTTGAATGATAAACTAGAATGAGAGAAAGACTGCAGAATATCTAGAAATTTTGTAGCTAGGAAGCTTTAGGAGATGTTATACAAAGCAGGGAGTCAAATCCAAAGATGTCACATCTGAGGTCAGGTTACAGGGCTAGTGCATTTTCTAACATTTTTCTATCATCCATTGGCTTTTTGCCCCTACCCCTTTAAATGCTTGCTTTTGTTTCAGCCCAGATCAAAACCAACTACAAAAACCACAGGTTTCCTTCTTCATTGTTACAGTAAAAACAGTAATCTGCAGTCTTTGCGTGAATGTAAATTGACATGTGAATGCAAAATTAAACAGTTCCATTCAAAGAAAGAGGCAAGTATATAATCAGTCACAGAAATCATAAAACTATTTGTAGCCCCCACTTACTTCTAATTCCAAATTATCATCCTAAAATACCTATTTCGAGGTGAATAAAGTGATCATGAGGCTATGCCTATTCTGGAACTGCTCCAGCATTTCCCATCTCTTTCATACCTCTTATTTTAACCAGGTATTCCTGCTTGGATGTACCAACTTACTGGTAAACATATTTCTAAGAAGCCTACTCCGAATTTGGCCAATAGCACACTTTTTATTTTCATTCATTTCATTCTTTTTTCAATAAATTTGTGCAACAGCTTCACAGGAAGTTCTCTTAGCACAACTAAATTACTGCATACCTTTAGCCTTTAATGTTTCCTGATGAGGATATCTGAGGCCACACTCTGTTCATGCTGGAATATGTTAGCATTTCTGGAAGTGAATATAAAAAAATAAAATATGTAGCTGAAGAGGTGCTAAAGATTTTGTTTAAATACTTGAGCTGAAATACAGCAACTAAGTATCCATTAACAGGTTTAGAAAATACAAATAAAAATTTCCACATTGGTGGCCACCAGACTATATTAATTTTGCTAAATAAAAGACGTATCTTTATTTTAAAAAGTCCAGCTAAAAAAAAATTAAAAATCAGGATTTGTTGTAATAAGCAGCTGCACTTCTAGCTCTGCTTTAAAACGAAGTTTTCTAGTCTTTTCCTGTTGCCTGCCCCAGGTGAGTAACAAGATCCTGGTGAGATAATTAGGCAGATTGGCTCTGAGGTTCTTACCCTGCCTTGGCCAGAGCAGGGCTGTGGCAACAGATGCCTGTGCCTGCATGTGTCAGGCACGGGCTGCTGCTTGCTTCCTAATGGTTCCTTGATATGGCATCCCTAAAGAGGCTGTAATCCTTGTTTGCTTTGTTCTGCATTGCTTAATATCCAGTGACTCAGCAGCATTCCCTGCCACCCACTGGCATATCTTCCCTGTTATTTTATACATTGTGAAACAGCCACTGATTTCATTTCGCGGGTGAGAAATGAGCCTGCCACACATAATTCCCCAGCATATTATGTGGGATCTTATCAGGGAACTTCACAGCCCCAGGAAAAGTTTAGCTGGCATGTCAGTAAAGGCTGTGTTTTGTGGAAAAGAAAATTTTAAAGTGTTTATCCTAGTGATCATACAGAGCAAAGGAACTCAAGGAAATGGCAGGGAAAGCACCAAGGGATACTTACCCTGTGTGTGATGAGCAGATGCTCCAGAAAAGACACTGAACAAGCTGTGGAGCAGCACTGCCACAGCCTGGAAGCTTCTCCAGGAACAGGCAGTCAAGGCAGCTGCAGGTGTATCCCTGCTCCTTGGGATAGAGACCCAGCTGATCCACCTTCAGCACTGAAGACTTCAGAAGGCTCATAAGGCTCTTTTTGCTTTGCTCCATGAGATTTGCTTTGCTTTTGAAGACTGGTATATTCAGCTGTGTAACCCTCTCCTGTTGTCTTGAAATAAATTAAAACATGTTAAGAATGACCTCTCTTACCAACACCTCTGCATGGATGTAGCTCTCTAATCTAGCCATTAGGACTTTCCCCTGGGAGAAGCTAGCCTTGATAGCTTGCTAGTTTGAGTTAAATGGCTTACGTGGTAAGTGGCATTTTGTTCTCATTACACTAAGAAAAGTCAATCAATATAAAGCCCATCAACGCATTAATATAAAAGCAGAAACCAAAGAAAACTGATATTAAATAGAAATCCAGGATCCATTCTATTGAACATTACAACTCAGTTTCCTGAACTAGAGTTGACAATCCACCAGTAAGTGTCCAGCAGGGAGTAGCTTTGCTGTGATTATACTGACTAGATGATTTAATAGGTCTTTTTCCACTCTAATACCTATGACCATATGAAAATCAATGGCAGCTCACTTAGTGGAAGTACCTTCCCTCTCTTGCTCCAGATGCATGGTTTGAGCTACCTGTGCAGAACAATGCTAACAGAGATGCCAGCTGCATATCAGCTCCAGGGGGAAAGCCTCATGCAGAAATTCCAGGCCAAAACCCAAAGGATTTCCTCTGAACTCTGAAAAACACCACCTCCTTTCCTTTGTAGGAACTTCAGGCAGAACCTTGCCCCAGGAGAGGAGAGAGTGCCAGCTGTCTGCCACAGAGCAAGGTGGGCACCAGCTGGCAGGAGAGAGATCTCTGCCCTGCACCTGTCCCCTTTTGGGACACAGGTCCCTGGCCATTGGTGGGAGGGGATGGGACAGACACTGAGGTGTCCCCTGCAGGCTTCTCCTCCGTTTCACAGCCCTGAGAACACCTACCTGAGCAATGTGCCACACAGCCCAGCCACATGCACTTACCCAGATGAATTCTGCTGACCACCCTGTCCCACAGGCCACTGTGCCTGAGGAGTGGGAGCAGCTGCCCCCTCTGTATCACCAAGGTTTCAGTGTACTTTTCACTTCTGAGCTGTAATTTCATTCCATTTCCAGTAGATGCTACTCTACTCTAGATGCTTGCTAACCAGGAATTGCTCCTTACCCAAATACCAGACCTCGACAGAAACATTTATTTGTGCATTTTCAGAATACTGGAAAACATCTTACTCCATCAAAAGTTGATCAGTGGTATGACATGTTTAATTAACAAGCAAAAAGGAAGGAGCAGGGCCATGTCTACCCATTGAAGCCCATGGTGACAAGCCAATGCAGAGCTCAATAAATTAAAAACAGTTTATAAACAGTGGCAGGACTATGGCAGATCACATTATACATCAGCAGTGCTGGTAAACAGCATGGGTGTAGGAGAAGCAATAAAAGCTTGGGTTTTGGTAGTGAAATAACGGAAAATGGAATAAAACATCCTTTCTGAAACAAGATTTATGAAATAAAACAACAAATAAGACCACAAATTGTTTTGTTTTCCCCCTTATAATATTGACTATTATTTGCATAACTTATCCTTGACCAATTCAACGTATTTCTCTGCTTTTCTCAAAATAAAAGTGTGTAGTGGAATCCTTTTCATTAAAGGAGTTAAAGGACTTGTTGAAAATCTTTTAGGACAAAGGACATAGTTTAGCTAAAACAAAAATAAAATTAGAAGAACATAATTATACTTTACATAATTATATATAAAATATTATATATTTTAACTCCTCTGTCCCCTGCACACTCTGTGCTTTGGACACAAAGCCTACCATCCATTAGAAAGCAGGAAAGAAAAAAAAGTCTTCTGAGCTGGGCCAAGCTAGAAAGAAAAGCTAAGTACCTTGTTCAAATCTGTGGTCGTGTTATTTGAAGTGATACCTTTTATGTGCTTCTGGTGGAAGTACTGGAAGGATGAAAGCTGAAGCTGGGTGTCCCACATCAGGCAATTGTTTTACATCAAAGGAGGGAGGACAATTCCCCACGGTGCTGAAGACCAGCAGCACCCACTTGCTGACATCCCCATTCTAAACCTTCGCTTTCCATGCAATGCAGGCCCTAAAACTTCCTCTTGCCCTTGCTTCCAAGGAGACAGACTCATGCATACTCACTAATAAAACAACACAGGAAATCTTGTGAAATTATGAAAAGTTAAAAACTGAAAGGAAGAAGTGTTGGTCAAATCTACCATGAATATTAATAAATGATGCCAAGCAGAGTTTTACCAAGGTTGATTATTTCCATAGCAATTAATATCAAAATCTTGGCCTTCCCCCCCCCCCCACCATGATAATTATTTCAGTAAATTTTAAAGTTAGTGGCAGCATTAACCTAATCTTTGATTTAGCTAATAGGAAATGGTTGCATTGGAGCACTTTTGGAATAAACGTGAGTGTTCTTTTAACTGAATGCATAATAGTAATTCCCCATTCAGGTGCGAAATGCACTAAACATGGCTTTGTCATATCTCAAGCTTTTATTTCAAGTGTCACATTATCTGACCATATTCTTCAAGTTCTAGCTCATGAAATAATGTTGTTTTGTGAAAATCACAGCTTTTAATAGAGGAATAATGGTTTCCTGAGAACTACAGAGAAAACCTTAATTTCAGCAGCTCCTAAAGCAAGTATGAGGAATCTCAGCATCTATGGTTAGAATAAAGTAACAGAGCTTCAGTTGTTTACTCAGGGCATCTATAACAATGAGCACTACCCATAGTGTAGCTGTGTGCGAAGACACACTACTACACACAGAACGAGGAGAAATGAAGCCTTTGAGATGCCTGCCTGAACCTGGGGATGTCCTTGTCCAGCTCCCATCACATATCCAGGCTGTAATGCACTCAACAGTGCTGCTGAAGCCCATTGGAGGGATCTAGCTCTATGAAGCTGAGATTAACTCCAACAGTGTAATTAGTGCACCCGATAAACTTTAATCGCAGTGTTTCAGGCAAGGGTAACCCGTACCTTGGCTCCCTTCTCACCCTGACCACCACCACCATCATCACGGTCCTGGCTGGCCCCGCTCCTCCCCAGCCCGGCTCCAAACCCCCTCGTTTCTCCCCTGAACTTTACACAATACCAGCAGAAATCCCAGTGGAGGCAAGCTTTGCAAACAGGGTGCTGCTGCCTTGCACAGGAGATTATCTTTCTTGAACGTTCTGCGTGAGGTCTACGAGGCGCCGTCAGAAGGATGAGTTACAAGAAAGTGCCTCACGAAGCGGGGCACAGGCACACGGGGTGCCGCGCGACACAGTTCCGGTGCCAATCACCAACACACGGCTCTGCTGTCACCTGCTGCTCCTCACGGTGCCTCCCTCACGCCAAGGTCGCCCGCACCGAGGGGCTGCACAAGGCGGGAGCAAGGAGCGCGCAGCCACCAGCGGAGCCTTGACGGAGAGAGCGGCCCAGCCCCCCCGCCCCGTCTTTTATAGCCGTTTAACGGCCCGGCCTGCGCTCTCATTGGTCTGAGCTGCACGTGTCCTCCGGGATATGGACCAATGAAATGCCTGCAGCCTGCAGCAGGAGAGAGCTGATTGGCTAAGGCAGCTGTCAATCAACTCGATGTTTGTTAACGAAGTCCCGTCACCTGTGAAATCTGGTAATTCAACAAATCTGTGAAAATTCACACAAATCTGTGACAATTCACAAAATCTGTGATCTGTGAAATGTGAAATTCACACAAATCTGTGAAACTCAGACACATCTGTTATATATGAAATGTGAAATTCACATAAATCTGTGATATCTGAGATAATTCACAGAAACCTATGAAGTTCACACAAATGTGTGATATGTGAAGTGTGACATTCACACAAATCTGTGATTATTCATGGAAATCTGTGATATGTGAAATTCACCTGAATCTGTGATATCTGGGATAATTCACACAAATCTGTGCTAATTCATAGAAATCTGTGAAATTCACACAAATCTGTGACAATTCACACAAATCTATGATATGTGAAATGTGAAATTCACACAGTGCTGTGATATGCTAATCAGGAATTGGTATGTGCAACGTGATACATGAATTGATGATGTGACACGTGAATTGATGGTGTGACACGTGAATTGACAGTGTGACACGTGAATTGATGATGTGACATGCGACATGTGAATTGATGGTGCGACACACGGGCACACCATGAACATCAGGAAACCAAGGTCACCCTGCTCCAGCTGAGCTGCAGGCAGAGCTGCAGGGTGCCACTCCACAGGTGCCAGACAAGGGCCAGTGCCCAGTGCAGGGTGGTGTTGCACTACAACATGAAATAACTCATGCACTCAAACTAAGATCAAAAGAGCAAAAGGAAGCTAACTTTATTTCTGACCTTGCAATATACAGAATCCCAAAAGTGACAGTGGGTTGGAGGGTGAAATTGTCACCTCTCCAACCATACTGGTCAAACCAACAATTTCAATCCATCAATTCTCTCCTCCCATGACGAAGAATGCAAAACAATCATTATTTACATGAAGAGTGCATGACAAACTCCAGTAGAAATATGGAAACATCAGGAGGCATAGAAAACTTTTAAAAGAACTTTAAAACTTTTAAAAGAACAGGGCGACAGGGTGCCACTCCCAGGGCACAGCACCAGGGCCAGTGTCCAGTGCAGGGTGTGAGTACAAGGGCACAACACCAGGGCCAGTGTCCCGGTGTCCTTGTGGTGGTGGACTGGAGGAAAAGAGGGTGGATGGCCACTGGCAGCCCTTGGCTCCCACAGCTCCCTGGGCACTGCTCCATCCCCTCAGCCCCCAGAGGCCTTGGTTGAGCTCTGCTGGCACCTCTTTCCAACCAGAGCCAGGTGCCTGCTCATCCCATACCCTGCAAACCCTGTTTGCTCACTGCAGTGCAGGAAGGGAGGCATTGGGATTTCTCCTTTCCTTCCCAAGGAAAGATGCTGGGCCAGCCTACTAAAGAAAGGGGATGGGGTGGTTGTGCCACTGCTTTGCTGTGAGATCCCCAGTGAATTTCTTCACCACGTCATGCTGAGAGCTCTCCCAGCCATAGGACACATGCAGAAGTGTTCTGAGAAGAACTGCTGTTTCAGATTCTCCAGGGTGGAATGCTCAAACAGGGCAGATCACTGTGACTTATTGATCATTTTTTCTGCATTTAACATTTTCCAGAAGCCATGGTTCAGTGAGGAAAGACGGAGGATGCCATGGTTGTGATCTTTTTCCCTTCCATGCAAATGGTAACCTAGACAATATGCAAACACATTTGCCTAAATCAAAGCAGAATTTCCATCCTCACCCTTCCCTGCTCAGGCACAAATGTTGGTAGCAATTAGAGAGGTTCAGAAATCAAACACGGAAAGAAAGATGGGAGGCACACAACTGCATATTTAAATGAGATAGAGTTGGTAAAGGAAAGGGATCTTTCTTAAAAGGTCACCTAATCCACTAAGACAAAAAATAAGTACTTGTTATTATTTATTCAATTTTCATGAAAGAGATACTTATTCTTACACCTTCTTCGGTGTCTGTGTGAGAAATTAATTATCAGGTAATAAATGATAAACCAAAAGAGACTTCTCCAGAAAAATTGAAGAGATGGGACTGATGCCTCAGTTATGCAGTAATTAAACCAGCAGTTACAGTCTGCACGATCTAAACCCACGGGTTTGGTTTTTTTGCTTTGCAGCTGGATGCAGCATAAGCAGCATCCACTGAATATTTCTGACAGGTTTTTAATTGATCATGGCATTGATTATCTGCTTGCAGTGGCTGGTGGTTTCCTCTGAAAAGTTTCTGACATCTCCTCATGGTGCTGATGAAAGAACAGGTGCTCATGGCTGACATGACTAACATTTCAGTTGTTCCTCCACGCTAACCCGGTGGTTTCTTACACCCTTTCCATCCCCACAGCTGAGCTGGTTAGAGTGTGCTGCTAACACTGGCCAGTTTGGATGAGAGGGGTGGGACTGCAGCTCTGGTGCCCCTTGTGCCCTGCTCTCAATTCTGGTGACCTTGCCAGGCAAGGCCACCATCTGGCACTTTGGGACCCCAAATCTGAGTTTCTGGGTGAGGCAGGTTGCTGCAGCAGTAGCAGGATTATTTTTATTTTAAAAACTCCTTTCTGTACATATGTCGGGCTGCCAGGAGCAGCACGAAGCAAATGCTTTTGCATAATTGTGTGCTGCAGCCTGGAGTCAGGGCTGGTGCGTGGGTGGGAGGGCCTGGTTGCACATCTCCAGCAGGAGCCCCAGCGGATGTCGTAAGAGCCACATGGAGAAAACATCTGCTCGTCAGCAAAGCTGCTCCTCTGCAGACACTCGGGGCACGCAAGCACCGACAGGCTCCGAGCAGGGGCTGCTCATGCCCAAAGCCCCGTGTCAGCCCCATTGTTTGGCCCCCCAGAGCCTCTAGCTCACTCTCTGTGCTCAGCAGCATCCCTGGTCTGCCAGTCAATACAATATTCCAAGGGGATTTTTTCCTCCCTGGCTGGCTGCAGTCTTCACATTTCTTTTTCTCCTCCTTGCAAGCACACACAGCTAACACCACCTTCCCCAGTTTCTCTGATTTTTCTTTCCAGTTGTTCTGCCTAGTGCCCTTCAACATCTTATCCTTGTCTTCCCAAGGCCAAGGGAAGGGGATTTTCTGTCCACTTCCCCTGCTGCTCCTTTCTGGGGCAAATCCCATCCTCTCTGCCAGAAAAGGCTTTGTCCCATTTTTTAATCTGTGGGAAGCTGTTAATTACTTTTACTTCCTTGGTGAAGCACACACCCACCCAACCCCCTGTCTCCCTCCAGTGTCCTGCAGGCTGCTTCATCCATGGGCTTTCCAGGGGGTTCTGGTGGCGGGGGAGAATCCTTGCCCTGACAGAGTGTGTCTCTGGGGTCAGGTTTCTGTGGTGGGCCTGGCTGTGCAGAAAACCTGTACTCACCTGGGCTCTCCTCCAAGTGAGGAGCTTGGGAAACAAACAGAGGGAAGCAGAACTGAGAGAAGAGACCTGTGATGGTGTGATCACCATGAGAATTTTTGGCCAGGGAATACTGACACCTCAGGTTTTAGCTTGTATATTTTCACAAGTGCTGCTTTAGTGTGCACTTCTGAGCTTCCCATGGGGGGATGCTGAGCTCTGTGCACAGAGCAGGGACACAAAACAATTCCTTCTCCAGCTGGGCACCAAGGACAAATGATCCAAATCTCAGCCCAGGAGCACAAACACGGTGGGCTGGAGAGAGAAAAACAAGCAGGATGGGGCTGCCTGGGCTGAAGCTGGAATGGGACAATGAACTCCAAGGTGCCAATGGAGCAGAACTGATCCCAGGGAGAACCCCCGGGAGCGCTCGTGCATTTTGGGACCATTTTGGGTCATTTGGGTGCAGCCCTGGCTGGGCTCTGGTGCTGCCCAAGGTGGATCCATGGAGGAGATCCTTTTAATCAATCCCTGCTTTATTCCTTAGCTCTCTCCAGCCTCGGTTCTAGGGCAGCCTTCTCACAGCATCAATACCAACTCCTCACGTTTCTCCCCAGTCCCCAGTTAGCTGCTGCTGAGGTTCAGACATTTGGATCCTCGTGTGAATCCACCTGGTCCCACAGCTTTGGGTTGGAGTGTCTGTGGGATGTAAGCACACAAGCCCCAGACCCTGGCTGGGCTGCACCTGTCAAACACGAAGTGCAAGAGCTGCTTTGCCTGGTGTGCCCAGCTCTGCACAGGGGTGGGCTGCATCCAGGACTTCAAAGATTTCACAGGCCAAAAAAAAGAAGTCTGGAGCCCATATTTTCCAACATTTCAAGTCTGCAGTGTACTTGAGAAGTCTGAAGTCTTTGACAGGGTTTTATACTTGCAGAGGGGGATTTTATTTTGAACATCCTTTAAATACTTTATGGGTAGGAGTATTTCCAGTTTTGGAGTGGTACATGTATTCTGATAAATAAAATCAGCCTACAGTGTGGACCTCTGCATTGGTAATCAATACAGCATTTATCTGCATCAGTGACTCACACAGCCTGACACATAGACTTTGTTCAATTATTTCATGTAAGGTTATATTTATATTACTGAATATTTACATTGTAGATATTTTAACATCAATGAACAGATATTTTGCAATATGCAATTTATTAAAGAATAAGAGTTTTGCATCCTATGATATGCTGCAGTCTTCATAAATGTGTCTCTCAAAACTAAAAACTTTGGCACCATATATATTGCTTATCTCAAAAGAAAGAACACTGTAGGTCAGAAGCATGGTGGTAGTAGTTGAAAGAAGCACTTTTCCTAATCAAATTAGTGTTTATTCAAACCCTAACTTCCTAACCCAAATGATGTAAATTGTCCAAATTCTTCTATCAGGTACGCTTTTTATTCCCAGAATAGCTCTAGGCAGTAACTCTGTGTTTGCTGCCTCGCAGACCAAGCTGGCCAAGAAGATAGATGGGTGTGGCTGCCAATTGAGGAGAAGAGGCAGAGTTCTATCTCTGCAGCTTAAACTTTGTATTTTGAATACAAATTCTTGTAATTTCCTAGTTACTACTCACAATAATAATAGCTTTGGCAGAAAATCTTTTATGTTTGTGCTTTGTTTTTAAATATCCGTGTTCAACAGAGTTCCACAAGAACACATTGCAAAACACTGCAGGATCCTAAAGGGAAATCTTTAAGTGACTTTTTATTGGGACCCAGCAATACTTAGGGACAGAGGTAGGAAAACCCCCTCCTGGGTAATGGTAGAAACCTCTGGGTGCAATGTGTGCAATGGCACACAAACCTTTGTGTGCAATGGCACACAAAGAGGCAAAAATAGCTGGTGGCCCCAGACCTGGACCAGGGCAGAGAGTCTGTGCTCTATCTGGTGAAGGATGGTGTAGGGAATACTGGGCTCCAGGACGGCTTTGATGAATGGAGACAAGGGATCTCTCAAGGCTGTTCTTAGAATATAAAGTTTATTAGGGATGATGAAAGGTCTTGCTTGGAGCTGCCAGACACAGCACGTGTCAAGGCCTGAGGGAATGGGGGAGGGGAGAGACAAGGGGTAGAGAGGATGCTCCAGGAGAGGGTGGAAGTTCCAAGAGGGGGGATGTTCCAAGAGAGCGTCTGGTTCCTCAGGGACCCCTTATCAGGGGGCTTCAAGGTGGGCTGAAACAAGACTTAGGCCAATGGGGTCACAGACACCTGATGTTTCAGGGGAGGGTTACAGGTGTGGGATGAGCCATACATTCTGGGGGTTGAGATGGAACAGTCCATTTGACTTTTGGACCTACCTGTAGGTAAGGGCATTGTCCAGCCAGTAGGGGGGATTGTTTTCATCCTGGCTATACTATTGTGAATCTTTTGCCAGGCAATTATATTTATTCATCCTTCCCAACAGGATGGGACAAGCCCATTTACTTCAAAGCCAGATGGCAATTTCCAGCCAGCCGTGCAGCTAGAGCAGCCTGTGTCCAGGCATGGAGCTCAGCCTGATAGTAAAGTATAACCAGCAGCATTCAGAGCAACAGCAAAGCAGCAAAAACTGGTGGGAGAGCAGAGCCAGGGAGCCCAGCTGTGCCCAAGGCCACAGGAAGTCTGCAGCACCACGAAGACACGGCAGGTTTCTCATCCCTGCTGGATCCCCATGGCTGGCTGCACCTCAAACACATCCATGGAAATATGAAACAAACACATCCATGGAAATCCAAACCAAACCCTTGGCCTGACTTTAATTTACAGAAAGGGAAGCTCACATCACTTGGGAGCATGAGGACCAAAGCAGTGGGAAGAAGTCACGCATGTCACAGAGGCTCCAGGAGATAGCTCTGCCCCCTGAGCAGCTTCCAGAGCAGACCAGGTCCCACCCCATCCTCCTCTGGGGCTGGTGGTCAGTGGGGCTGAAACCCCCCCAGGCACATGCCACAGCAGGGTCAGGTGCGGAAAAATACCAGGCTCCAGCACGGTGTTGATGAATGGAGGCAGAGATCTCTGAAGTTTGCTCTTGGGGAAAGAGGTTTATTGGGGGTGCAGGAGGGTCCTGCCTCGTGCTCCCAGGCGCAGCACGTGGCCGGGCCTGAGAGGGTGGGGAGAGACAAAAGGAGGGTCTAGGAGAGGGGAAGCCCCAAGGGAGGGGATGAGGTCCCAGGAGGGGAGGAAGTTCCAAGAGGGAGGAAGAGGTTCCAAGAGGGCGCGTGGCCCCTCAAAGCCTTCTTATCAGGGGAGCTTCTAGGTGGGTTGGGATAAGGCATATCCAATGGGGTTACAGATACTGATATGTTAGGGGAAGGTACAGAGGTGTGGGATGAGCCACAATCTTTTGGGGAGTGGGATGGAACAGTCCATTTCACCCCAGGACTCATCCGAGGGCAGGAGTGTCTCCGGCCAGCTCGGAGAGCTGTTCTCATCCTAGCTGTATTATTTATGAACAATCATATTTATCTACCATCTGCAACAGTCAGGGTCCCTTTTCTTCTTACTCTGCAGGAGGAAATTTCTGAGGAGTCCACACCAAATGCAACCACCAATGTGGCTGCCCCCATACTTGACCTCCAGGGTGGCCAAGTCCCAGATAGGAAATGGGGCAATTTTATAGCAATTGCCTCCTAGACTACTCCTGTGCCAGTCTTCATCCCAAGTTTCTTCTGATTCTGTCCAGAACGGCTTCTGCTAGACTTATTCTCTATTGATTTTTTGAGTGCTCTTTAATCCTCCAACTAAGTTCAGTAGACACTGTGCTTTTCAAAGGCAGAATTAGGCTCCGTGATTAAGGAAAAGTTGTCCTATTTAAAGGAGAGAAAAACAAAAGCTCCAAGAAAGAATATTTGCAGAGGTCTCTGGGCTTGCAGCTTTGTTCTGCAATGACTCAACTTACTGCAGAGGTGGTCATTTCATTAATCTGGCACCAAACTGTAAATTACACCATAGTTACAGCCCTACTTGACATCTGATATATACTTTATTAGAGAAATTGCACCAATTCTTAGAAACCATAAATACCTGTTGTGTTAGGAAGCACAGAACAGAGTATTGTTTTTCTTAAAGGGGATTTATGAGGTGACCATTGCATAGGTAGTGGATTGCAGACCTCCAAAGTTATCCTAGGCTACAGGAACCCTTTATTTCAGGATCTCTTCCTATTAACATACTACCTTGGAAGTTCAAGCAAGGCAGCCCATCCAGTATTTTCAGTGACAGGCAGGGCTAATTAGCTCATATAACTATTGTTTGCGCTACTTTATCTTCATTGTTCCTCTGACTTTGCATGCAGGCAACAATTACAAAGCCGTAGGGACATGCAGAGTTATGCCTGGAATCTCTGGTTTAATTAGAGAAGGCACAGACAGGAGCAGCACTGCTAACTGCAGATGCCTACCTGACAGATTTACAGAGGGATTTCATGTGTTTGTCTGCCTTTCCTCTGTGCCCCACATGGTGCAAGCTGAGTTTAACAGCTGGCAAAAAGGATTGTGTGGTCCCTAGGCTTGCCAGGCTCACTGAAATAAAACACCTGACTCAAGGCCATGATGTATACAGCCATAGGAAGATTGTTATCTTTTTGGGAAACTAACAGCAATGCATGTTTAAGGGAGCACACAAACTAATGCTTTTCTTCCATTAGCCTCTTCCAAGCCCTTGCCCTATTTTCCCTTGGGAAAACAAAGCTGCTGTTTGGCAGGTCAGGTGATGAATTTCTGTTTCACTAGACAGCTTGTTTGCAGCAAGACTTCTGAAAACAGGGGCATGGCTTGCTCCTCCTGCAGTGCTGAGCTGAGACTGCCACTGGCAGTGCTGGAGCACAGGTCACTACCCTGTGTCCTGTCCTGCAGTGAGACATCAAGGAGATGTTTGATACCTTCCACTGCCCAGCAGGGCAGGGCAGGCAGTTCTGCTCCCCTCTCCTGCTACGAGAGCTCCTCAGCAGGACCTGTGCAGCTCAGCAGAATGCACAGCTAGGTGGGATGGGCATGCCTGAACTCATATCCCCTGTAAGGGAGAGCTGAGTGAGCCACACCAGCACAGCCTGGCAGCAAGGAGGGGCAGCTGACAGGAAAAGAGGTGTAAGATAATATGGCTGTTTTGAATAGTTCAGCTGCAGCTGGGTGAGGCTTCCTCTGGACCCTTCAGAATTGACCAGCCAGACAGTAGCTTGTCCAAGACTAATTTACTCAAACCAAAGGGAATAATGGTCAGAACCTGTAAAAAGCTGGGAGGTGATTTGACCTGAGGTGACACAGCCACATGTCCCCTGCTGCAGCCCAGCCCTGGCAATCACCTGTTAGCAGAGATCTGCACATCCCTTTGGCTCTACCCTCAGGAGCAGTAGCTCCCACAAGGCAAAAAAAAAGGTATCAATTTACAAGGTGATGTAGTGATTAAAAAAAAAAAAATAATAAATATTTGTGTTGCTGAGGCTGTTCTTACTCACCAGGTGGCCTGCATCATACAGGGGCACCAAGGACATACATTTTGCTTAGCCCAAGAATAAAGCAAACCAGAGGGACTAATAATAATAAAAAAAAAGCTGCACAGTTTGAGTTTCTTGTAGCTAAATAAGACTTTAGGTATGCATTTGTGGCTGAATGGCCTAGGTGGGGATGTCCAGCCTGCTACCAACAGGGGAAGCAGCAAAACATCACCTGCACTTTGCTCTCAACAAAGCTATGAGATTTGTTCTTTTTATATTTTTCAAAGCTTTTTTGGGTACATCCTTCCATTCAGTTTTACAGCTGTTCCAATCAGCGCATACATCTGGAAGAGAAAGGGTCTCATTGGGCTGTTTCATGGCAGTAAACTGGCAGCACTATTTTTGTACCAGAAACATAGTCACACATATTTTATATTGCCTTGAAATAACAGATTCCCAAGGTTGGAGTCCAAATATAGTGGAACTTCTATGAGGGACCATGTTGGGATTAGAGAAAAAATGATTCTCCTGGCAGAGTGGTCTTTAAAGGTCAGGGAAAACTATAAGTGGAAGCCTTCTCAAGATAATTAAAATCCCTCAGTGTAAATGACAGTAGAAGGAATATTTAGTCCATCAGGTACCTGCACCCCTGTTTAGAGCGTGAGCAGTTTTAAAGGCTGTTTTAATTAACATAACATAGGAGGAGCAGGCACACGTTTACACACGTGAACTGCAGTTTGAACTGTGTAGGCTTAAGCTACATCAGATTTTTTTACTAAAGGGGAGGAAGGGACAGGATAAAGAAAGGATTCTTCTAGCAAAGGGAAATATTTTCAGAGTGCAGACTCATGAGATGCTGTTTCTGGAAGTGCAAAACTCTGCACTCCCAGCAGGACATATCCTTTCTTGCAACCCATCCCTTTGCTGGCAGAGGCAGGAGAGGGAATTTAGGCAAGAAGCCTCACAGCTGCCTGCCAAATCCTCCTCCTCCTCCCCGCGCTCCCTGTGTGAGCACACTGCCAGTTGTTGCTCAGATGAGCTCAGCGGGGTCTGCAGTGAGGCAGGGGAGGACTCTGGGCTGCAGGGAAGCCCCTGTTCCTCCCAGGCACTGGCAATCCTGGGAACTGCCTCTCCTTGCTCCCTCTGCACATTGTTCCTACAGAGCAAGGGCCTGCAGCAGCAGTGGGGTGCCTGCAGTCCTGGATGGGGTCAGCACCACAGCCTGACCAACAGAGGCACGCCAGCAGCAGCAGGAGTGATTTTACAGCCAGATAAATACGTGTACACATGTGAGACTTCAGTGTGGAGGATGGAGCAGGTCACAGGCAGGTCCTAGAGACTGCACAGCAAAGCAGAAACCAGCAGCTCTGTGCCATTTGGCTCAGTAGAGACAAAGAGCAGTTTACCTCCAAGTGCTTTGTGCCACTGTCTAACAGGATTTAAAAGACTTGAAAGACTTACCAAAAGCATTTCAAATTCCACAGGTGAACCCAGATCTGGTGTGGAAAAGCAGGATCACTTGTGCTATCTCCAGTCCATTCTCCCATAGGCATCAAAATAAATCTATCACCCTAAATTCTCTGATTTACAGCAACGACACAGTCTCTGAGTACTCAAAATGGTAGCAAGCTGTTAAAAACCCCAAACTCTATGTATAAAAAAGGTTCAGGGAAAAAAAAATATCTCCTCTTCCAAAACACTGCCTACAGACACTTACTGACTTTACAATTCCAATTCCTTCATAAGGTCAGACATCAGTGCTCTTTATATTTACTCAAAACAAGTGCATCAATTACTTTTTAATTTTAATTGACCTGCCAGAAGGTGTCTCCTCAAGGAGGACTTAATCAGGAGAAGGAGCTTATGGATGTCGTGTATTAGCTCCACCTGGGACAAACTGAAATAAACTTTGTCCCCCTCTCACTACACTTCAGGATAGCCTTCACTTCTCTTCAAAAATCTTTTACTGCTTTCTATTATTTTTCTGCTGAGTAATTTTAAATTCTAGCTATGGATTTTTTTCTCCAAGTGAGAAAAGCCATGGGAATACCTTTGTTTTCCCCTCCAGAGCCAGGACTCAGTAGAGTGGCTGGCTCGCTGGCTGGCTGGCACCTTTGTCTTCCTCAGCAGCACAAAGATGTATTTTGAGTGTGTGCATTCCATTCCCTAGGCATCATTCCCTTGTCATATCATCAACATACATTTAATGAGCTGAAGAAACTTCTCTGAGTTGCCTCAGGAAGGAGGCAGGGTCCAAGCAGAGGCAGGGGCAGGCACAGGCACGTGGTGTGGGCTCATCCACATCTCAAGTGTTTCAGTATCCATCACGGCTTCTGTTAGCTCATGTGAAGAAGACAATTAAAAAAGCAATGTGCAAGCAGGTGTGTTTAATAGAAGTGACAATCTGCAGAAGCATAATTTCCTCAGTTTTTGTGAAATATTGCTGGTATTGGGCTCCTGAAAAAACTGCAGCAATAGGTTTTTTGGCAAGAGTTTGGGTTTGTTCTCCCCCCTGGCCCCCTCCTTAAGTTATGCTTTCTACTCATGATGAGGATTTATTCATTATTAAAGGTCTATGGGATAACTAAATATACAGGTTTGGCAGTTGTAGTAGAGAATATTGTTTTAGAAATGCTAATAAGATGTTAAATACAAGGAATTCCACCCCTAGTACTCTGTGGGCTCATAAATCAGTGCAGGAGATATAAATTTAAAATCAGGTACATTTAAAAATCAGGTATATGACAGGTACTATTATGTCTCACTTATCCCTTAGTTACTAAGGGTAGAAACTTCCACCCCCTTATGCTCTTTATTTTATACTTGAGTAAAACCATATATATGTCATTCACGGGCTTTTAGTTCATGAGGACTTTTGTGCTAGAATGAAATGGAAATACATCATTCTGCAAATATCCCCAGCTTTCATGAGAAGGAAATTTTTGCTATCCCTCCCCTCCCAATGCTAACTGTCCAGCTATGAAACAGGGGGCTACCTGCCCTCCAAGTGAGATTTTTATTGCTAAAATAGAGTAAAAATTGTTTTAAAACAAAGAACACACATATTTATAGTAAAACTCAAGTTTGTTTTACAATTAGAGAAAAGTCACATGGTCCCCCAAAAAACCCCATTTTATATATATATATGTATTTCGAAAATATATTTAAAAACATAAAAAACTCTAGTTAAACATATATTATGTTAATCAGTACACTTAAATATAGCTTAATTATATTTACAATATGACGCAGTTGCTTTTAAATTTTAATGCCAATTTCAGTATTTTCCCAAAAAACCATAAAATTATATAAATATACAATAAATATTTATGTTACACAAGATGAATAATAGAAAACAAGGCCACAGATATGAACTTACAGTTGCAAGAGTCCTTTAACACAACACTAGGCCTGCTGACATGCATGGAATACTTCTGTCACCAACAGACCACAGCAAGAGTTTAATGAAGTTTAATTAAGAGTTTAATGAAGTGATGTGAAGGAAAACCAACCCTCCCTTCTCTGTCTCTGTGTTAACTAAAACTGCCCAGCTTGTGAGCATGGATGTGTAAGGTCAGGCATGGCAGAGCCATGGGGCTGCAGGTTGCCAATATCAATAATATCAGTTATTGATCAGTTACTGAGCACAGAGCTGGCACATTCTGGGGAATATGGCTCTGGTGTAGGTACCAGGCACAGCTCTCCAGGTTAATTGCCAATATCAATAATATCAGTTATTGATCAGTTACTGAGCACAGAGCTGACATGTTCTGGGGAATATGGCTCTGGTGTAGGTGCCAGACACAGCTCTCTGGGCTCCCAGCTCCACCCCTCAGTGCCCCCAGCTACATGGGCTGTCCTTCACCCCTCTGAACCTACCATCCCACTGCCCTCATTCTGCCACACCTGCACCACCCTCACTGTGCCAGCTGAGGATATGTAAGTAAAGGATATAGCCACAGTTAACCTTGGTAAGTAAGGAGCTTTATTTGTACCATGGTTTGTGCTTTAACACTTCCCTTCTGGGAATTTCTTTGAACTGGTTGTTATTTGATTCCTGTATATTAATTTGACTACTGTCAGATCCTACTTTTTCTCTTCCAGTCTAGATGAGTGTTTTGTTTGTTATTCACACATCAGCATCATCCTTTCCTTCAAAGCAACCAGCCCTTGTTTTGAGAGAAGCCAACATTACAGCACTTCTCTACTGCAGATGAGGAGTACTGCTGAGACCAGCTCCTAAGTCACCTTGGGTTTACTGAATGCAAATTACATCACACACACAGGTGGGACCCCAGGGGAATGAAATGGTCAGGTGGAAGGTGTACATGCCCATGATAAAAATTATCTTTAAGGTCCCTTTCAACACAAAACATTCTTTGATTCTATTATTTAATTTGCATGAAGAGTATCGTAGATGAAGTTTTGAGAATTTCAATAAGGTTTTGGTTTTCTTTTTTTCTGTGTGGGAAATCCCCATCATTTGTTGATGGGAAAGGCTGAAGTTTGAAGCTCAGGTGGGTCACCCAACCCTCTCTTCTCACTCACAGTCTGGCATGCACATGGCCACTGGCACTTTACAGGCAGTTATCCTCAGGAGGGGCTGCCCTTCTACCCAAAGCAGAAGAAATCACTGATGTGAAAGTGTCTGTTAGCTGCCAGCATGGGCTTCTACCAGTGATGACATAAAATCAGTGATAAATATGCTCTTCACAGAGCATTACTGGGGCCAACATATTTCAGTAAGCTTTGCCCAGTCAAAGTTTTAATGAACACAGATTCTACAGCATTCAGAAGCAGATTATATTTTGCAGCATTCTCCTACTTGTTCAGCTATTTTTTAATCTCCAGGAATTACAAATATAGCCTGAGCCTCCAGTGAGCTTACTAACAAGCTATTTCAGTTCTCAGCCCACTGTGGCCACTGTGCTGTGCACAGCTCTCAGCCTCACAACCTCTCTTTTTAGCAATACTTCTGTCAGGAGAGGGGGATCACAGAGCTGAACACATCCCTCAGAGCCTAAGCAAGCTAAGCCAACTCCTCCAACACTTGCTCCTCATTTACTTCCAGAGTGGCTTTTTAGTGCCAGTGTTAGTTTCATAAGGTCTGCTGGCAGAGGTGGAGCCACACGAACACAATGCCAATTGCTCTCTGCTGGAGGCAGCTCCTCTCTGTCCCATTCTCAAGTGGTTTCCAGGCCTTCTTCAGGCACAGATGCCCCAGAGTTTGCTCTGCAGGCCTGGGGCTGCTGCCATGCTCTGGAGGGAAGGGCATCCACACACATGTCCAGCTCTTGCTAACATAATGCACAGACTACATTCAGTAATGACTGCAACTGGGACAGCCTCAGTCAACCCAAATCTCTGTTACTTGTTCCCAAACTGGCTGAGCTATAAAGCCCCACACAATCCACCATCCTCTTTTCTAGACCCTTTTTCTATTGACACTCTCACCGTGCTTCATCAAGACATTTGATCCAAACACGGTCTTTTATTATATGAAAATAATTGCTCTGAACTCTATAGAATATTCTCTATATGACAAGCTCCAGTTCTATGGTAAATGAAATACTTAAAGATCACAACCAATGTCCCTCCAGAGGGAGAAAAGGGGGGAAAAAATTCTCAAACACAAGCAAACATGGTATAAGCAAATGCGTGTCTCAAAAGACAGCAAATTGAAAAGGAAAGAAAAAAAAAAACCCCAACAACAACAAACCACCCCCCCCAACAACCAAAAAAGCATGTTGCCATACAGTTAAATAAGCATTGTCTTTAAGCCTGAAGTTCAACAATGTGAAGTGGAACATCACCATTCTTTTTCAGTTGCCTCTTTTTATTATTTTTTGTCAGTAGTCGGACTGCTATTGCAAACACCTTCACAACATACAAAAACCAAATTTTTTTTCTAATCCAGAATAATGTAATGATTTTTTTGTTTTTCAATCTGATGGGAGTTCAAAAGTAAAAGAGAAACAGTAAAACTATGACAACAGCACCTTGACATTGTTTTAATTTCAACGCTATCAGAAGTTAGAAGCAGTAAACATATATACTAACAGACTAAAGATACTTACTGTCTAAAATGTAAACAGAATGTTTTGGTTCAATTTATTTTTCTGAAAGAGGACAGTTTATCATTAATTCACAATTGAAGCAGCATGCAATTTCATTCTTTTTTTTTTAATTTTATATTTTCAATTCTTGGCAACGGCGACAAACCACAATGTTATGGAGGAATGTAATGCAGACTTTTTTGTTCGCTTGATTTTTTTTTTTGTTTTGTTTTTTTTTTTGTTTGTTTGTTTAAACTTGTGCGCAAATGACTATTGTTCCCCTTCAGGTCATGGATATGTTCAATAAATAGATTGTGTAACCACTGTACTGTATAAACTTCAGTCATACATGCAGTCCATAAAATTATTTTTTACTGAATAATTTACCCTGTTATGTATATATACAAATAGATAATTTTGTCTCAATATAATCTATACAACACAAATCCACTATCTTCCCCTTTTAATGGTCAATGTACATACACAAGAAGTGTCTATCCTTATGAAGCGCCAGCCAACTCTCTTTTTGTTATCCATGGTGAGAGCTCTCACGTAAGACTGGGTAGTTCGGCACTGCGAGTTCCAGTGCCTCTTGTCTATGCCCCTGCAGCCCTCCTTTGTGTACCCCTTGGGGTTGCATTTGGTCTCATAGAAGTATTGCTTCAGCTGGCCTTTGGGTACTGGAACTTTCTCCAGGACGGTGACGGTGGCCCCGGACATGTCCACTGCAGTCTTTTTCTCTGCTGCTGTCACCCACTCGCTCGTGCTGTCACACACGCTCAGTTCCCCACGGCGAGCCGGGTCGGAGTGGCGCCGGACCCGCATGGACATGTTTGCAGCATCCAGGTAGTTTTTGTACTCCTCGAGCAGGAAGAGCAGTGGGGGTTCCAAAGGCACTTGACTGCTTAGCATGACTCGGGATGTGTACAAGTCTGCATCCTTGTTTCCCTCACTGGGCTGGATGTCCTGCTCCTCATCTAGAAGCTCCTCTATGACATGTTCAAAAGTGTCTGCCAACGATGTCAGTCCCCTTGAACTGGCACTGGGCCCATTTATGCTCTCAATAGTCCCGTGGGTCCGAAGACCTGGGTAAGCCAAGCTGCCTTGTCCTCTTAGACTGGCTTCTTTCATTGGGGCAGCTTTCATGCAAGTGAAGTATGAGATAACCATAGTAAAGAAAAGGATGGTCATCACTCTTCTCACTTGGTGGAACTGTAAAAACCAAGAAAAATAAATTAACTTACAAGGTTTGGAGTAAGAAAAATTCACCCAAGTTGTCACAAGACTGTGCATTTTCTACAGAGGTGTTCTGCATGCAGTTGCAACTCATTATCAGTGATAAAGTATACTCTTGTAAAAGAGTGTTCTTTCAATTTAGAGTTTCAGAAAAAGCATAAGCTGCAGCACAGGGAACACTGATCCAAGCAACTCAGTTCTTACATGCTAAAATCTCTCTGTAGCAAGTATTAGATTAGGTACTATGCAGACTCCTTATTTATTGACCAATTACACTTTTTCCAAGTAACAGTAAAAGCAGAACTGCTATTTAGCAATACAAAATTTCAGCAATAAAAGGCAGCTTCACAGCTGTGAAAGGCAAGACTTCTATTTCAAGTGCAAATGTAAATACTTGATTTTCAGGATCTCTCTATGACAGAAAATAGTTCATCATTCTGCCCACAAAAAAAACCAAACAACTGAGCACACCAGGATAAACTCCATTTGTATTTTGAAAGCAATGTCCAAAGCACAGGAAGAAGCCATACAATTCTGAGGTCTCAGCAGGTCAATCTCTCATCTGAACCTAGAAGGTATAGACATATAAATACAGAAGAAGAAAATGGCCTGGAACATGACAAGTACAGTAGAGTTGAGCTGGACAGATGCTTACACCATGTGAACAGGATGGAAAGGACGTGCTGGATCGCAGAGCTGGGAAGAGCTACACTGAAGGGACAGTAGCAGAACCACTGCTCTGTGCTTCTCCAGGGTCCCACACCACCTGTTCTCAGGTGGGCAAAGCCCAGAGGCCATCATGAAACCCAACATCACCAGCCCTACTGCCATGCTGAAACACAGCAGTTTGCCCGTTTCTCTCACGTTCTGTCCCAAAATCTGGCACACGTCACGGATTTATGTGTATGCTCATCTCTGTCCTCACTGAGAGAGGAGGGGTAGCACCAGAGAGGGGTTCTGGTAAGGAAATTCCTCACCAGGCTTGGAATCAGCACAGCTCACTCCTGTCAGGACTCCCAACATGTGGAGCTCCCATGAACTCCTTCCCAAGGGCTTTGCTAAGTCTCCTCAGGTAGAAATTGTTTCCTCCTCAAATGCAGAGCAGATACTTTAAATCCTGTTACAAGAAGTGTCCCCAAATCCTGCAGTGACAGAGAGCTATGCCTTCTGTCTGATCCCGAACACTACTACAACATCTATCACATCCAATTGTTATTTTTTTTCTTTCTGATCCCTCTTCTCAGCAGTTCTGTTTGCTAGAAAGCAATGGCATTGTTCACATTTTTGAAAAAGCAGCTAATGCATGTTTCAGAGCTTTTGAAGTTCATTTGGAAGTACCTCATACTTGGCAACACTCATTGGAGTAAATCCTATTTCTGTTTGCCAACAGGGTGCTGTGTAAAAAGACTTACTTTATCTCCAGCAAATATACTGTGGGAAATGTGTACTCTTATGACTTAACATGGAAAGGCAATTTATCATTAAAAATACAAATAAAAAGAAATGTGCACTAGAAAGGCTATGCCCAAAATGTAGCCTTTAAAGAACTTAATGAAGGCAGGGTGGGAAGTGTTCAGGTTTATGTCCATGCCCCCTCATCTCCAGACCCCCACTAAACAAGATTTGGCCAAGAATCCTTTCTAACCCAGCACAACTCTTCCTTTATCCCTCCACCCCTCTTCCTGTTTAATAGTGTTGCCGTGGCATAGATTTATTAAGATTAAACAAACCTGACATCTGTGACTCATAAGAACATAGTGTTTGCTCTAACCATGCAGAACATTCATATTTTGCAGGTTTTTTTCATGTTGGGATTTTTAAAAGACTCTTCAGGGAGTGTCAGATTTCTTCCTCAAAGGGGAGGAAAAGAGGCATTACAGAGGTGATTTAAAAAGAAAGAAAAAGATTGCTAGTCTACCAAATGAGACATGAGACAAGTCTCCATGTCTTGAAATGGGTAGTTCAGCTAACAGAGCCAGTGGAACAAAAAAAAAATATTTATACACTCTCTCTTCAGAGAATTGTTTAATATAAAACCCAAAATGAAAAGAACCCCAAACAATCACATCACACTTTGTGGCCACCAGAGCAATGAACAGAAAACAGATCTTCTGGCTGCTAACCAAGTTCCTGTTATTTTTATGGAAGCAGTGCCCAGCGGTCCCGGCCATTTCCTGACCCTGTGGGACAGAGTCTCTCTGAGCATGCAGGGCACAAGAAAGAGGGCACAAAGGGCACCAACCAAGCACAGAGCAGGGAGAAGTTTGCACCCAGCAGGGAAGCACACCAGCTGGAGCTGACCAGTGCTTTTTGAGTCAGATAGGTGAACAAAGGAGAGAAGAACCCCTGGACCAGGGCACATGTCCCCGCTGTCACTGGGCTGTTCACCTTGCACGGGTTGCAAACAGAGCAGCAGCTGTGCGCCTTCACTCACAAGAAGTTGCAAGAAACTGTGTACAACTCAACTCTGAAAACCAACAATTTTAGACAAGTGTTACCCACATAACATACTGATGATACTGCTTAAAAACCAATCCTCTTCCTCCCATTTCAAACTGTACAACAGCATGTCAAAGTAAGCTTTAGCAGTGCAGATACAAGGAATATTGCCAGCAAGAAACCACAGATCAAACATCTATAACTTTGTAAGTGAGCCCCAGACTAAGCTGAACTCCAGAAGCAGGATGTGAAAACATTCTTCTCTCTATCTTGACAGCAACTTGAACACTATACAGCGTCCTTATCTTTGGCAGCAAAACTATATCAAGTGATTTAATACGAGCTTCATTTTAGAGACCATAGCAATTTGTATTAGCAGTTTCTAAAAATCAACTAGTTTAACGTGCTGTACCAGAATAAGATCTCTCACTTAACCTTTCAGCTACTCTTGAACTGACACACAAATGCATGTGTGTTGGTTTTACCTGGCTTGGTTTTTTGATGAGGAGGGAATAAACCAGCCACAGAAGTGATTTTTAAAATACCTTTTAAATTTTGAGCCTATTTTGCCCTTAAAGCATTTCTTCCCAATCCTTACCTCAACTCATAAGCCCCTTTGGCTTTTCTTTCCCCCAGAGGCTATGCTCAACTATAGCAGAGGAGAATGGGTGAAGAGTTTTTTCATGGGTGCCAGCATTTAGCCAGCATCAAACCACAACATGGTTCATCTCTTTCTTAATGAGGCAGAACTAATATCCCAATGTAGCACCAATAGGGTTGCTGGAAACACTTTGGATGGCAGCTTCCAGTCTTTGTCCTCTCTGTTCTCCAACCACCAAACCTTAATTGTATTGCAAAGATTAAAGATACTGCTTGTCCCGTTACATTAAGTGTCTTGTAAACACCAAACATTAACATATTGTGTACATCCTTCTGATTATGAGCCAGTCAGTGTGCCAACCTGCAGGGAAGGGGAACTGTGCTGGGAATATGGGAGAAAATGATTTTCCTGTTTTCCCAACCCGCTACTACCGAGCAAGGTATTGATCCTTTCTCTGCTGGCCATATCCACCACTGAGAGCCTTGCATGGAGATGCCCCAACATTTCTGTGTACATCCATGCCTGAGGCTATGCTGGTAGACTGAGCCACTATTTCTCATGGAGGCTCACCAGTGCTGACTTTTTCTTAACTGGAGCAGCCTGGCTGATAGTACATGTTCTGAGGGCATCAATACATCTGAATGCCAGACAAACAGTGTAGCCATGACTACTTGTAGTAAGATGTGCGCCCAGAAACAAACAACTAAAAAAAAAAAAAAAAGAAATCACTGACGTTACAACATCAGAACATCAGCCTGTAGTCCTACAATACACTCATTCTCCCTCCCTTCTCAGGTGTAGGAGGTTCAGGTCTCTACTCCACACCTTCTAGGAACAACAAGTAAAGACTGCAACCCTTCTGCACTCCTGTTCAGCCACATCTCTGGGCATAAAAGATTGCAGACCTCTCTAGAAGAAGAAGCCTTATTCCAATTGTTCCATTCAGGGTACACCCACTAACCTGTACAACATAGATAAACATCAGCCTCCCTGAGAGCAAGCCTTAAACTGCTCCCTCAGGACATGAGGTGTGTCTACCAGAAATCAGAAATCACATTAGAGACCAGCTTTGTGAACACCATCCATACTCAGGGCCACAAGAATGTCCTCTCTGCTTTCATGCAGCACAGTGAGGCTGTAGCAATGAAAAGAGGTCACCCACTGGACTGGATCTCAGGAAAAAGTGACCTACTTCATACTCCAATGAAGTCCAACAATTACAGCTAGAGTCAGGACATGGAATTGTGGCAGGCATCTCCACTCATTAAGCAGGAAGCAGGCTCATTAAATGAAGGTCATGTCAATTATCTACAGCTACTTTACATACGCAGTCAATTACCTTGCTGTACTATTTATTTCAGTACTTGTATTTAATGAAGATTCACCAGTCAATTACTTTATTTAATTATTTTTACTTCTTTTAAGCAGGAATCCAGTAGCTTAACAAGTTACATTTCCAGCAGAGACACCTAAGGAATAGTTGTGAACATATACTTGCTTTCCTTGCATATGAACATATACTTGCAATCCCGATATGTGCCATGTGAGCTGAAATAACTTTCAGTAGTGAATAGATTCATGCTTTAATCTCCAGAAAGGAGTGTGTGAAGGAAGATAAAATTAGCACCAAGTGACATTCATTTTGTGCCTTGCCATTTTCTAAGATCTTTACACAAAAGTTCAATTTACTAAATCCTACTGAATGCCACAGGCATGAGTTTATGCTTTATGCATCATTACCAGAGTGTGTGAACAGATATCAAAATGGGATGCATGTCAGCACATGATTTGCAAAGACTAAATGTACTGAGAACAAATAGTATTAACCTTTATCACATGCATAAATGGATGTCTGACACACTCTACTTATCCTTGAGGCTATTTATGCAGCAAACTATATAATTACATTTTATTACTGAAAATAAAGCACCCACCCCCAATAAATATACATGCACACCCATATCCAATTTGTAGTCTTGTAAGTTGGTGCTTCTCATTAGGAAGAATAAACCTATTTTGTTTTTATTCTCATGTTGTTTTCCCTGAGGTAATGACATCTACTTAGCCTTAATGCCAGAGATAGCAGAGACTATGAAGTATTTTGAAGCCCAAGATAAACAGCAAGCAAATTTACAAGTAGTGTTAACTTTACCTACAACTTTTAGCACGAGAAATTTGCTTTTATCTTATGTTGGTAAATATCATCTGTGGTACAGCTTCTGAGAGCAAAGAAACTCAAGCAATGTCTATACTGGCTCTGGAAAAGCATGTGTCTATCTAAAGGAATACAAGACATTTTTTGCAGGCTTCCAAGTTTTTATTTGACTCTCTCCTCAGTACATACAGAAATCACAGCTTCTGACAACCAGAGGTGAGAAAGAACCCAAAGAAAATAATGGCAAAATAATAATGCCATGACATCACGGTCCCGATCTTTCACAGAGCCGTGAATAAGAGTTTCCTACAGACTTTGCTCATACATTTCTAGACACTCAGACAGACCTCAAACACTCACTGAGTGAGAATTCAGCTGCTTTAATGAGTGCAGAGCAGATTCACTGCAAACATGCTTCTTTATATTTAAATTGGCTAAGTGCAGGACTACAAGGTGTCCCCAGCAAGATCTCTGTTGGACACATCTCAGAACCCACTCTGCCCATACCAGTAAACAGGAAGAACGAGTTTTGACAGTATGTATGTGAAGGAACAGCAGATCAGATTCACAGGTTGTATAAAACATTTTCAGAGAGACAACATCTTTAGAAGAGATGTGCACTTTTTTTATGCTGTGGTAATGGGAACTGATTATTGAACTAGTGACACACTTACTGCCTTTGCAGCTGTTCACACAGCACAGCACACCACACTTGGGGCACTCAAACCACAGAAGTTGTGATTCCAGCTGTACTCAAAGAAGCTCAGCTCCCAGAGGAGCCTGTGTGTGTGCCACCGCTCATATCAAACACCATATGCCTCACCACAACATTTTTTTGCCAAAATTTCATGTTGAAATCTCAAGGTGTCCAGTGAATGTCCTCCACAAATAAAAGCACTACCAACAGGTTTATTTCTGCTTTTTAGAGTATCATGGGTAGAGTAACATGCTGCACTTCTATTACTATGTCACAAATACTGTACTAGTAGGAATGATACTTCTAAGCCCAAAACTTGTGCATTAGCAAATTCCAATTTCAAAACTGACTTCAGAAAACTGTATTTATCCCTTTAGAGTATACATCAAGGTATGGCCATGCCATTACTGTGGTCATTCAGAAGTAACATTCAATCAATCTCTGGGAAAGGAAGGTTCACCTATAGAATAGGGTACATACTTCCCTACCATGAAAACAATCTATTAAGTAATTACTCCATGCCAGGATACTCTCTGGTTCCTCCATGGGGGCAGATAATGACAGTTCTCTGAAATAATTTGCTTCAATAGCCACTAGAGCTTTATAAAATGCTAATTCAACCTGTAAACAAAAGAACATTAAGGCAGAACCTCAGACCTTTGAGCAGCATCTGTAGGTTGTCTTCTGTTTCACTAGGGTTCTTTGATATGAATCATCACAGGACTAAGCTAATCTGCCAAGTATACACATGAAGCTCACACAAAAGTCAAGGACAATTGGCATCCAGAAGCAGGAACAGAACAGATCACATTGTGCAATCTAGCACGAATTGGATCCCCTGAACAAAGACATGTGCCCAGCAACCCTGGCACAACCCAGGAGTTCCTGCACCAGTTGAGGTTGGATCTCACAGAGTGCCTACAAACTACTGAACAGCATGTAAAGCATCCCACACACCCATCAGTTCTGCTGCAAGTGGCAGCTTCCTAGGACCCATAGAACATTATGCACCCAAAAGGAACATAAGAGAAGATTTGCCAAGGAAAAGAAATGGTTAAAAAGAATGATGATCCAGATGGAGCACTTAGCAGTGCTGTGGGCAAGGCAGTGCTTTCACTAGGGGGAGGAGAGGAGAGCAAGAGCTATTCCTGCTTGTTGCAAGACTCTTACCTTTGCTGAGACCCTTACTGTGCGTGGCACTGCTCTAAGACAACATCTCGTTTTTAGCCAGAGCCAGTACTTGAAATGCAGCTGTACATTGTGATGTACATGAACCAGAAACCAGAACTGTTTGTTGCAAGAGCCCTGACAGGTATTAACAGTACTCCTGCATTTGCTAGTGGTGTTTCAGTCATCTTTTGGCCGTCTGCCCTTGTGTGTGGATTTCTCTTGACACATGTCCAGCTGTCAACACAGCATTTCCATGCAAATAATTTCCGTACACAGGGTAAGGGATAAAAGCTTACTCTGAGGTACCACAGCACTTCCTGGGAGTATTCAAGTCCAAAGTTACACGGGAACAGAAGCAGAAATCTGTAGGTTTGCAAAGTCACCTCAATCAACGTTAACAGAATAACAAGGACTTGTATACTGATATAAGGATATGCTTATTGGGAATCCACTTCACTGGGCAGCTAGCCCTGCATGTGTCTGGCTGTGACAACAGCTTTATCTTTGTAGATAACACTACTGGAATATTATGTCAGTATGTTAACATAACTGAATTGAAAACACTTTGGCAAGAAGTGCTCTTTCACCAATGATATTTTACAATGACAATACAGCTTCCCTCAGATTTCAAAGCATTATAGTTTTCAGCTTTTTTTTTTTTTCCACCTTCTAAGTGGTTTCATGTTGAAACAAGACTTTTGCACTTGCTATGGCTGGTACTCTATCCCTAATCAGCCAGATTCAATAGAGGGATACACAGGGTCATGCTGTATAACCAGCATGCCAGCACCTGAGAGTGACCCAAATAAGCTCTTCTTCTCCTCCTCTATCCTTAGGCACACACCAGTGTATAGGCTTATGGACTTACAACACTTTAACCCTTTCATTTCACAAGCTCCACAGAGTGAAAGGGTTTGGAATCCCTAGAAGGAGTGAGGAGGGTACAAATCTGGCAAAGATGCAAGGGTTTGAAAACAAGCTTCATTAGTTGTACTGCTCAAGGTACAAATATTTAATGGAACATATAGAAAAAGAAGCCCCTGCAGTCTTACAGGAAGAATTAATTTATCCAACTCCTGCATTTTTCCAGCTGTATAACAGTGTAATTTCTTTCAAAAAGGGGTGTTACACTGTGATTTCTGTGAATTACATGGACATTGGGACCTTCCCTACTTAAAAATAAAGTTACATGGTTCCTGACTTTTCATACTTGCCACCAGATATAACAGATTGTAGCATCATGGGGAATTATATCCACAAAAATTATGGAAGCTCCAGTTGACCTAATTCTGGTGGACACAATCCCTTGCCTGGTATAAATCCACAGTGTTCCGTTCATACATTTATATCAGTTGCAAAGGTGGCCATTATTTATGTGGTCAGAAAATCAGATGGGGTTACAACCTAAACTATAGCTAATAGCTGCATCAGAACAAAAAGTGCCAGGTTTCAGCAAAGCAGCTTCCTCAGGGTCTCCTGAGGGATCCACACACATTTGGTAATACCGTTTAAAGAGAAAGGAAAAAACCTTTCTAGGTGTGCGGGCTAGCTCTTCTCTTCCCTCACTGATACAAGCACATAAATAGCCTGGACATGTCTTTAAAGAGAAGTATGCAAAATCCAGCCCAACACCACCTAATGTTCTTCACTTGGGTGTCTCATTTCATGCACAGCCCCCCACTGAAGAAAGTGGCTTTGCTGCCAGCAAAGCACTGTTCTCACTGTAAGAGCCCTTAAGCTCCAAAGGGTAGGTTTGTATATGAGATTTCAGTCTTTAAATAAACACGTCTCTTGAAAAACTTCAATACCTGTCCCTTCATGTAAGCAGATCCCACTGTGCTGCAGGGAAGGACAGCTTCTCTTCTAACAGCTGGGGGTGGGGAAGGAAAGAGAAAATTGAAGCAAGAAACACTAAATTACACAATTAGTCTTGGAAACAGCTAAGTATTCTCCCTCTCCCAAACATCTCCACAACATAATGGAATAGCTACAGAAGTCACCATCCTATTCAAAAGCAAAAATGTCACACCAGAGATAATTAGTAGTTAGAGAGAGGAAAAGAGGTTGCAAAAGCTAAGAAATCTGACACTTAAGCTGTTGTGACTCTCCGTTGTACAACACTTTTTGGAGAACATGCTATCAAAGCCTCCAAAGTGCTTTGCAAACACGGAAGCCCAACATATTTAGGTGAGAAGGAACTGCATCAGAAACTGTGTTTTTCCTCTGGGTAGCCTAAAGCCCACAAGTATTTCAAACATTTTACCCCAGCAAGTCACTGCTGAAACAGAGAACAGGGGAGTTCTTGCTCAAAACCCCTCAGTTCAGCCACTACACAAAGCTGCCTTTACCATGTGTACCACAGGCATATTTTGCTAATCTCTCCACGGCAATTTAGATGTCTAAAACAGAAAGATGCTGATTAAAACCTTAGGGGTATTACTTGGAATACATATGCTAGCTTACTTACATCTGTGTCATTATTAGTTCCTGACTGTAGGTTAACTATAGGGCATGTTGTCAGGAGCCTAAGGTGGGGTGGCAGAAACTCCTGCTATTGCCATATGGCTTTTTGTTTCTTCTTGCATTTTTCAGCTTTTAGCCTCATGCTTCCAATTTGTGGACTCAACCACTAACAAAGAGCAACAAGGAAAACAAAACTAGTGTTAAAATACAAATATTTTTCACCATTAAAACCTCTAAGCTTGATTTGAAATACAACCGGATTTCCTATCTTATCCAGACCAGAGACTGCTTTTACCTGCAGGAAACTTGTTATGAAATTTGGGAAAGACCTACTCCCATAAAGAAATACTATTGTACAAGCAAGTATTTACCAGCCCTACAAACACAAACCAGGCAGCTTTGCAAGTACCATCCTTAATTTAGATAAAATGGAGAACAGCAAGGTTATGCCTACTTGTAATGTGGGTAGCAGCACCATCACCATTAAAGCAATAAAAGGAAAGAAGATGATTGAGTTCCAGTCATCTTTATTCCCAATGCACATCCACAGATCCAGCTTTATGTTAAAATACCAATGGCTCAATACTGTCCTTAAAAAAACTACAGGTCGTTTGACATACACCTGATCATGACAAATTATAAGATATGCAGAATATCAGCAATGCCCCTGCAGCTATTTTCTAGTGAGCACAATTTGAGAACCAGAAGGTCTGGTGGTGCTTTGCAACTGAAGACTTGCTCCAAAGTGTTTGATTTAAAGTAGACATGGATGTTATTTATTGTGTTTTCTAGGACTCCCTGCATACCTGTCCTTCCATTAGCTAAAGGCAGGAAAACTGATTTATAGTATTTCCAAGCAAAAGAGTCTGTAAATTTTGTAACAGTTACAGGAATCAGCAGTTTAAAAAATATACAACCATTTCCATGTTGGACAAAATTGATTAAGAACCAGGTGACATGACTTCATGCTTGAAGTTTATGGACTTCAAGATGTTGCCTACAGGTTGCCTACAGGTCTAGACTCTTTGGAGGCTTAGACTTCCAATTAACTTATTCTTAAACATTATTTCTGCATTTATTTTAATGGAGGTATGTGGAATTCACTCACTTATTCTTTTGCAACAACCTTGTTCATTGGTGACATTGCTCCTACTTTTGCAGTTGCAATGGCAAAAAAGTTTTGCAAGGGGACAGCAGAAATTCATCATTAGTACAAAATCAAAAGAGACAAAGAACTTAAATGAGTCTTTCAAGGAAGGTAGTTTCATTCCTTGTTTTAAATTAATGTACCAATCATTAGCCTTTAAGGGGAAAACTCATTTCCAGACACCTTTTTTTAGTCAAAAAATCTGTATATCTGTGGAAGATGTAAAGAAGCATCTGCTTCTTCTCTTACACCTTTTCATTGGCATCAATTTGCCAATGCCACACCAGTAAATACTCTGCTGCTGTAAGAACATGTGAAGCAGCCTTCTTTGCCTCCCATAAAACAAAAACAATCCTTCACCAGTCTACAAGACATAAGCTGACAACAACAACAAAAAAATCATGACATTGACATAAATGGTATTGTTTATATCTGGAAAATCAAAAATGCAGAACTTCAGATGTATTTATTTCTAGTTTTGGTTCAACCCATTATAAAGATAAAGGGTGGTCATGATGTTCAGAAGGACATTCATAGCTCACCACAGTTTCCTGGCACAGGTTCTGGTTAAATCACTCTTGCCAGCTTGAACTTGTTATTGAATTTGCTTCCTCCTCACACTGGCTCTCTCAGTACAAATTCTATCAAATAGCATTTATCTCTCGGCATTTACAGCTCAGTCAAACTGGATAATCAACTCTGAAGGAATGTAAACAGCAAGAGAAGATCCAAGTCTTAATGGAGGCAGCCAGCAGGCAGAATTACCTAGAAGTACTTCAAAAACAAGTCCTGTCACTCACCCATCCCAACAGTATCCATACACTTCTGTGTTGGAAATACAATGGAGCCACAACCAACACCAAAGAAGGCTTCAGGCATCTACTCTTTATTGTTCCTCAGTACAACCTTTTATCCTCTTGATCTTACATGCATTCCACCTGCATGTCCTCTCTACCCTTTGGCGACTGCCCAGCACACCTGGGCACTCCATGGCTCCTTACCTTCAGCACTGCTCACCTGTCCTGCACAGCTGCACTCACTGAGGATCGGCCACAGCCCCACTCCCAACCACCACAAACTGTGTGCCCACAACACTTCTGTGGTACAGTGACAGCTATGACTTAGGGGACAGACTGGCTTTACTAATCCAGCCTTTCAATAAAGTTTAGATTTAATTTCTTTTCTTCTCAGTGTATCATGTACTGAACACTCTACAAGAGCACCATGGCCAGTGTAAAGATGGACAAACGAAACCATATGGATGCTAGATGCTGCACCAAGCTTGAAAAGTGAATTGCATAACAGACTAAGGAATCCAGATATCAGAACCTTTAATTTCTTGATCTAGAGTAAACAGCATTTCTCTAGGAGCAGTGTTTTTAAAAACCCCTAGTGTTTAGATCACATTAGATAAAGCACAATATGCACTAGAATTGGAACAAGATTAGGCTTCACTCACTTTTAAAAGATATATACTACAGGATTCTGGGTTGAGTCTTTTGCATGCTGAATTAATAAAGAACATATAACAGCATTTTGCTCAAGGTTTTGCCTAGTTCAATTTTTTCCCAGATTCTTCCCGCATTTATGCGAAGCCTACTTGTAACTCAGTGCACGTCCCAGAAAGGTTGAAGCTGATGTGGAACTCCAGTGAGCCAAGAAGAGTTTTTGAAACTCACGCACCCTGATATGGTATAAACAGTTTGCAGTTGCCTCCCGACTTGTGGCAAATATTCCTGCATCACAGTTTCTCAGTTTCCCACAGGAAAATTCTGTTCCATCAGAAGTTTTGGATTAAGCTCTTATCCCAGTCCCACTGACAGACTTCAAATATCTTAAGAAATTTAAAAAACCATTGCCTGGAAAGTTATACAGTACATGCAATTAACCAGTGGGTCACATTTTCGGGGCTCTGTGAGATGATATTATCTCCACATTTAGTTGTGTTGATTTGCTTATTCCAGTGGGCATTTGATAGCTGAGAGCTAGCATTTGTTATAAAAGCCTCAAAACATACTGTGTCTCCAAGAGTCACACAGAAATAACTGAACATGAGATTTTAAGTTTCAGGGGGTAAAAAAGGCTCATTCCTCTGTAATCAGGAAACAGTGTAAGTAGGGAACACTGCTTTTCTCTCAAATGCAGAGGAAAAAACTGCTATAGCAGCTCAATGTGCAAAACTAAAAAACAAGGAGCAGATACTAGCATATTCCACGTTCTTAGATTTGAGGTAGTAACAAATAGCTACATATTGAACTTAACGTTGATACTTCGTTTTAAAACTGAGAAAATTCTGAATCTAGTGAAATCAATCTAAAGGCTCCTGAGTTTGGGGAAATCAGAATTTTTTTACTGTTCCAGGAAATATATACTGAAGGACAGTCCCAACAAGTAGACATCAAAGATGGGATAGGGAACAAACCAACCTTCAAGCAAACTCAAATCCTTAAGGGACTAATTCTACATTGCATATTATTGGTATAGGCTTTACAAAGGCTATGGAGCCTCAGCAGCAGCTGCACCAAACCCTTACAAATTTGACTTGCAAATACTTCTTTAGGTGCAGTCTAAATTAAATCAGCAAATGATTTACTGAAAGTGAAGCTTCTTTGCTTACCTACTCAAGCCACACAAGGAAGACTGTATAAAACTTAATTACCTGCATCACTAGAACAGGATTCACAGGTAATCATCAATTACAGGGCTAGAAAAAGTCTGCACTCATACACTAAATCTCTACTGTGGAGTAAGGACTGGGATTAACTAATTTTCAAGGTGCCTGCTCCCTTGCCAGAGACAGCACAAGCACCTTATGTGGTTCATGCATCTCTAGGTGGCAGCAGCTGCTCAGATTTTGAGATACTGTGAGATGCTTATCTCAAATTTAGCAACCAGTATCCTTCCATCCTCCTAGAACTGCCTTTCCTAACGTGAAATGTGACCCCCTCCCCCATTTCTTCATAATTTATAGCAGTCTGTAGCTGAGTCACAAGGATTTCTGCATTTTCCTAACCAAGTACACAAGAAAAGAAATGAACTGCCAAAGGATTGAGGTAATTTATAGCATAAAGCATTGAGAGCTTCCAGTCGATCAAAGGACTCAGAGAAACAAATATAAGAACAATCATGCCTTCTGTTCTCTACAAATGCCACGGCCAGAAATAACTGTCCTAATTAACTGGTTTCAGAAAATGACTTCTCTGAAAAATACAATATTCTTACCATGGAAAGTATACAACTGCTACAGCCTTATGGCAGCTGTCAGCAGGGCATGAAAAGTCACTAAACGAAGTTTCCGTTTGCTTCCTCTGGTTGTGCATGGTACTCACCTTTAGACAGCTTAAATTATGCTGCAAGGGGACATTCCGCTACCACTGGTATCAGTGTTACCAAGAGTTACAATCACATCAGGTCAGTACCACCCCAGCCAGCCTCTGTTCACTGGTTAGAAAGGGCAGATACTGTACCTGAGATGAGGTTGGCTTTTTTTTTTTTGTTTTGGTAAGACTGTTGCCTGGTCAGTCATGTCCAGGGCATCTCCAGTATTTCAGACAGTTTTGTGTTCACTGTTGCTGTTGGTGTAGCAGTTGAGCTCCACCAGTCTACAGCTGCCTGACAGTGAGGTCCTGAATGCTGGAAAGGAGGAAAGGCTGAGCCTACAGATCACCTATACTTCACACATAAGACTGTTTGCCTTGTTCCACATGGACAACTCCTGCAAACAGTGTTCCTCTCTGGACTGCTCAGCACCTGGAATTGGTAACACACAAGTTTAAGGTACAATGGCAGAGTTGCCTGTATGCACTGCACAGCAAAATCTGTTATTGTTTGCATTACAAGAGTCTAGGTGAGTTCTTGTTGGGTACTAGAAAGTCTTGCCTCTCTGCTCTATCTCTGCCTCAAAGAGCCTGCAGCCAAAGATAAGACTGGCTAACAGATGGATAAGGAAACAAAGTAAGTAAGATTTGTGAGCTGGTAGACAGGGGCACAGTCTACCAGCCCCATCCCAACTCATGTACCAGGCAGTTCACTCAGTGCACGCCCGTGCTGCTTCCTAATGGTGTAACACAGCACACAATGGCTGTTACGGAACCTTCCCTGCTGGAACTGAAGACAATAGGTTATTGGCTAACAGTTCACTTCAGCAACACACAAAAACAGCTTAGCTTCAGTGCCTTTAAAAGCTTCCTTTTACAGGGTGTTTACAACTAAGGATTACCAAGAAAGCCAGTGTATGAACTGATCTAAGAAATGATTGAGAGTTTCTCAATTAAGCAGCATTTCAGCTGTTTAGGAGAAACCAAGTGCTCACAACATATACTTGAAAACAGGTCAAGGCAGAATAGTAATTAACCTATTAAAAGCACATATCCTTCTCCAGTGGAGCCTCCAACAACTCACACAATGCCCGATTGGAGATTTCTAGTGTAGGCACAGGGCACACTCTTGAAGAACTTTTCAGCCTTTTATACAAACCAGGAAGGCAGGTATGAGAAATACCTTTTTTTTTTTTTTTTTTTTAGTAGGACTATACTCATTGCACAAGTCATTCAGTAGAGTGGCTTGTTTCTCCTCCTCATGCAGTGCTTACCTGTAGAAGGGTTGAGAGGGTCTCCTACTTCCGAGCTTCTTGTGACCTGCTTTTACACGTGCACTCCCCGAGAAAATTATTATCTGAGCAAAATGTGCAGCTTCTGAGTTTTCCTTACAGCAACAGCAGGGTAAGAGTTGCACAAATGCTTCAGCTATTGCAAGAACTTTTTAAGTGCAGCCACTTTCAGCTCAGCACTATCATGTATACAAAGCTTTTAAGCAAAAGCATAGAACCTTATTTTCCCCTATATTTTTTTCACGTTAATGAGCCTTTAAAAACCTTTGCATCTGTGCACTACATTTTGTAGTATTCCAGCATATTGCAGTACTTCCCAAGCACTACTGTTACAACATAATGCCTTGCTGCTTAACAGCTTGAAATTACACTTTTTTCAGTATAGTCTTCCTCTGTCCAAGATAAAAGTCCTTTCCCATCTTCCTCCACCATTATATCTGGATTATTCAGATAAAATATTCTTCATCTTTCTGACCTGGTTTACCCTGATTTCACAGCCACATAACAACAGGATCTACTCTGCAGTTCTGGAAAGCAGAGAGCTCTTGCAACATGAACAGAAGGCACACTGCTTACAAATGGGTTTTCCCAGACAAGGTTCAGTGAAGTTGAACATTAGTGGTAGTACTACAGCAGAAAATAGATTTTTTAGAGTTTAAACAGAGGCACTGCTTTGCTCTGAGACCCAGGTGAGGGATGGCACTCATTCCTGCAGAACATCAACGTCTGTCTTCTCCCTTCCCCGGCTCTGTTTACACAGCTAGTGCCCTGGAACTCTGCACACAGGAAACCACAGCATCCCCCAGCAGCTGCTACCTCCTCTCACACGCCAAACTACAGGATTCGCAGAGTGCCTGACGCCAAGAGCATCCCCTGTGCTGACGTCCTTCCATACCCACACCAACTCTGGGCCATCCCTGGGCTGGAGTTTTCACCTGAGGGCGGGCTTGCAGACAAGAATCAGCTTTGTAAGCAGAGCCTACGATTTACACACGCTCACTACGCAACACAAAAGAGCAGGCAATATGATGATCAGCTTACTCGGGACAGCCACTCACGTGTAAACAGAGCAAAGTTTTCACTTTTGTGACTAAAAAGCCATTAAAACTTGGTGCTGTGAAAGTTCCTCCTACCCACAAGCAGGTGGCTCATTATCCAACGCTTTGCTCAGATCTATAGACGGAAATTCATTTTATCTGTTTAGCACCATGAATTAAAGATTACAGAAATACTGGCTGAAGAAAAATGTATTGCCAGGATAGATTCTTTGCATTCATTAGAACTGTGTTACTAGAAACATAAATAAGTAATGACTATTGATCTTGCATAACCTCAGAGGAGCAAACTACAACAAACTGGGAGGAAAAGGACATAACTGGAATGAACAAACCAAGACACCAAGCAAAAACAACTCTTAAAAACAACCAAGCAAAGCAAGCGTGGCCCACAGCTGTGACACCTCATGTTTTAATCTTAGAGGGGGAAAGCTGTGGAACAGCACAAGGTTTCCAAAGTATTAATTAAACCTCTGCCGAAGAAATTTACCATTTAACCCAGGTTTTTTCCCGCAGGCGTGTCTGACCCCCGATAGGAATCCACAGGCCGGTCGCTGCTCCCTCCCAAGCACCGACAGACTCCTCCGGCCGCTCCTTGCGCCGCCCTGCCTTGCCCTCGCTGCCGCGGGACGGGCAGAGCGGAGGGGCACCGGATCCCGGAGACGGTGCCGGGCATGCTTCACATTCCAGCGACGGTCCAGCTTCAACAAGTGCATCGCAAGGAGGGCGCATCGCAAGGAGGGCGCATCGCGCCCCTCCCTGACGGCGCCCGGCCCTTCCCGCCGCCCGCCCCGCCGCTGCCGCCCCACGGCCGGGCGCCGCCGCTGCTCCGTCACGGCCCCGCCGCTCTCCCGTCAGGGTCCCGCCGCTCTCCCGTCAGGGCCGGGTCCCGCCGCTCTCCCGTCAGGGCCGGGTCCCGCCGCCGCGGCAGCAGGGAGGGAGGAGGCCGGGCCGCCGCCCCACCGCGCGCCCGCCGCCAGGGGGCGCGCCCCGCCGCCCGAGGGGCCCCGCCGCGCCCCGCGCCGGGCGGCCGCCGCCGTCGGGGAAGCGCCGCCGGGCCCCGCGCTCCGCTGCCCCCCGCGCCGCCGGCAGCGCGCTCCTGCTCCCGCCGGCCCCGACTAAAGCTCCGCCGGGCACCGGCCGCGCCGACAGGTGCGGGAACAAAGGGGCGCGGGTTGCGCCAGCCCTCGCCCGTCCTTACCGCTCCCCGACGCCTCTCGCCGGCCGGCACTCTCCCGGCTCCGCAGCCGCCCGCAGCCCCTGCCCCCGGCCCCTCAAGTTTCCTGGCGGGGCGCTGCGTACCTTGTCGTCCACACAAAGCCTGTCCGGGTCCCCTCCGGGAAGTCACATCCTCTCTCGGGCGCCCAGTCCCACCGACCGCCTCCCGCCGCCTCGACAACACAGGCGGCGTCTCAAGTGTCTCATCAAAGCTTTATGAGGGGCGGCAGGGCAGCGCAGCCGGATCCCGCACTCCCGCCGCTCAGTCGGAGCCTCCCGGCCCAGCCCCACCGCTTTCTTCTCGCCGAGCGGCTTCGCCCCCGGCCGGCGGCTGCGGCGGCCGTAGGCACCGCGCTGCCCCGCTCGGAGTCTCCGCACCGCCTCCCGGCCCCGCCACCGCCCCCGCCCCGCCCGCCCGGCCCCGCTCCGCTCCCCGGCGCTCCCCGAGCGGGGAGCGGGGCAGGGGGGTGTCGGTCCGCCCGCGGCGGGATATTGGTTTACTCCGCCGGGTATTAAGCAAGCCCAATCCATTTAAATATCGCTCCCGCGCTGACCTCTCCGTAGTTCGCCTATTAAGAATGCAATCAAGATAATAATAGGCATTGCTTATTAATGAGCGCCCCAGGTAACGTTACACCGGTGACTTTCTGCAGGCGCCCAGCGGGAGCTCAGTCCCAGCGGTCCGGAGGCGGCTCTGCCTAGCCCGGGACCGAGACGGACAGCGGGGCCACCCGTCGCATCATCGCCCGCCGGCGGAGACAGGGGCGACCGCGGAGCCGGGCGATCTCAGGCGGAATGCCTGGCTCGGCTCTGCCCGGCCGGCCGCGGGGTGCATCCTGTACCCCCTGACAAAAATCCGTTTGGCCATCTCCTCCTCCTCCTGCGCGTGCAGCAAATACAGTAAATTATTGATAGTGGAAATTGAATGGCGGAGGCAATAATGGTATCCCCTGATTGACTAGCTCCATTTGATCTCGGTAAAGACAGAGATGGCACGCTCCGGGCTGGGCTGGCTGTGGCGAGTGGGAGCGCACGCGTTTGCCGGCGGCAAGAGCGAGCTGTGGGAGAAGAGCTGGCTTCACCCCCTGCCTGACATGGGCTGTGGTAGCCTCGCCTCTTCCCTTCCCTCTTCCCTCACAGGCAAAATTGGAAGCAGCTGATTTTCAGAAGATGCTAGCACAATTCTTTCATGAAATCAGTTAAAACACGTATTTTTCTACACCTCAAAGTCTGACTGCCATCCAATTGCAATTAATGCCAAAGGCCCATTCACTCCACGCACTTGTGAAAATGTATTTATCTTAGGAAAAATGTGTGCAACTCATTGCTGCCCTCAGACAGTCTGATTGCCTATGTGCTTTTGCTATGAAACACCTGCATTTATCAGTAAAGTTAAGAAAATAACCCAGGTGTTTGAAATTCAAGTAAGGCCTTCCATATAATTCAGCTTTTAATATATATTAAAGGAAAGATTCCTGATGGTTAAAAACGTTTGCAGCTTTAAGAACCTTGTAAAAAAATCATGCTTGAGTACCACATCACCATCCTTCTTGCACTTGGAGGTTTGGTTTTGCATGTTTGAACTAAAAATGTCAGCGAGCATGAAGACAGTTCTACCTCATTTTGTCTCAGCTTTCCAGTTCAAATCTATCCCATTTACGAGAAAGGAGACATTTTCAAAGCCTTTACTAGCCTAGGCCTGAGGAATCATGTCCAGCTCTTGCTGGCTGATGGATAGTCACTAATACAAGTAGCTCTTCAGGCCAAGTCCTGCTCTGCCATTTCTGTGTTATTCAAATTCTGCCACTGGGGCTACATCAACCACTCTGATAAACCAATGTAAGCTTATAACTCCCAGTAATAATGCCGGGTGGATGTTCCAGAGGTGTTTCAAATGCATGGTTGTACCTGGAATTTGCTGAGTTAACGTGTGCATTTTATTTATCTCTTTTAGCCTTCACTCCACAGTACTGTTTAACTTTCCAGGTACGACTGTGTTAGTGCAGGTACCTAATTTCACCAAGGCAGCACGTTTTCAGCAGCCTTTGTGCACAGTCATAAAACAGCACAGTTCCAATATTCTGTGTTTATAAGATGGTGCCTGCAAGTATTTGGATGATGTACCAGACAAGTTAAACAGCAGCAGGAGAGGCTACTTTAATCAGCTGTAATGTAATACATTGCACACTTGTTATTCCTGGAGGAAAGACTCTTCTGCTAGTACACTAGACATGCAGATGAGCAGCAGCAAATATCATGCTTTAGAAACACTGCTGGCTTTTTCTCAGGAGTGAAGGAGAAGGGATATACGCTGAAAAAAATCTGCTTGCAATCAGAAAAAAAAAATTAATTTTGGAAAGGAGCATGTTACAGACAGCCTAACAAGTCGTCACTCTGTGGGAAGTGCTTCAGCTCAGCTCTGCTAAGAACATGAGAACCATTAATTCCATGCAACCATGAAATTCCCATTTTTCTCTGCTACAAACGTGTTGCCTTTTTCATCGGTGCAGAGATTTTCCCAGAGAAGAGGTGTGGTCAGAGGAGCTGCTGTTTCTTGCTGGTGTAATCAACCCTTGGAGCGTTATTACCAGCCAGTGCTTGATTACATGGAAAACAAAAAGTAGCGTAAATAATTACTTGTTTGGATTTTTAATGCATATGCAAGCTGGGTTCTGTATTGTTCAATCAGACCCTGACTTCCAAGAGATTTTTTTATGAATGAACCCCCAAAAATTGTGTCTTCAAGGTATTAGTTTGTGAAGCGACTGCTAGTCCTGACATGACGACACTGCTCTGGTTGTATCTCCAATCCTTTGTCCATAAAATGCACTATAAATTGGGAGGTTAAATGAACCATCCCCTTTGGGATTTGTGGGATACACAGGATGCAAAGGTCAGGCATCCCAATGTTTTCTGGAAAGACCCAAAAGGAGTTCTCTCTTGTTGTGTCTTCCAGCTATGCTTTCCCCATTTGGATTGTACAGATGTCACATCTGAAAAGAAATTTGGATTGTACAGATGTCACCTGAAAAGAAAGTCACACCACAATTGCATGGGGAAGAAAAGGGCAGGCAGACCATTTTCTGGTGGTTTCAGATAATTCAGTGTATCAAGCCTCCTGGTGCTGTCACAGTACACCCGCTTTAAGCATTCACCTTGGAATCAAGTGTTTTTTTTCTATTTGTGACTAATTAAAATAATTTTTTGCATACACAAATCATACTTCACCATTTTCCAAACAGCAGCAGGGAAAGAGTATGAATTTTCAATCAATCAAATGTTGATTTATCCCTGAAGTGATATTGCTTGCAGGAGGGTAAGACCATTGCTTTTTGCTGAATTCAATTCAAACTGTAGTATAGGCACTAATGATGCCGTAGAGACTATAAAGAAGAAGGCAGAAACACACACACCTGGTTTCTGTCTCAGCAGAGGTTATGCATTATAAGTGATTGATGTATGAGGTCCAAATTTACTGATAAACTAAGTATATGATAAAGTAGTTTGTGGGGCTCTTAAATTCCCCCATTGCAATTGTAGGAGAAGCAATAAAAAAGTCAATATTTGAAAAGAGTAACATTCATAAAAGGTACATAATTAGACAAAAGGCAACGGGTGATTGAGTCTCCCCTCCCCCAGACTGTCTTTACACTCTCCATTTTATTCATGTAGCATCTTGACCTGTTTTTGAATGAGAAAAAGGTCAAGAAGCTGTAATTTGGAATTCTTCTCACTTGGCTGTCAGGAAATATAAACTAATCCCGATTACAAAAAGGACAATGCTATTTATGTATTTGGGTTTTGATGCTACAGGGTTTTTTCCGTTTAAAATTTTAATTGGCTGAACTAATTTCTTATATCATTACAAGCATTTTATGTTTGATTATGTTTATTCATGTTTCCTAGTTACCTTTACTTTCTATTTTTTTCACATTAAAGAGATGGAAAATTCATGGAAATAAAGTTTTTCCACTCAAGCAATGCTGAAAATTACAGTGGATTATAGACACAAGTTATATACACAGCCAGGGTTGCAGACAATGGTGCATTTGTAGGATGACTGGGCTATGATGCTCCTCTACAATGGTTGTGTGCCTGCAGCACACACAAGAGAGCCCCTCATGCTCCATACCAACATCAGTGCACCGGAAAAACTTCAGCATCTTTGAAGACCAATGCCAAATTCCGCTTTAATTTGTAAAATCTTCCTATTTTTGAGGCTTTGACTGAGAGATGATGAGAGAAAGATGGTGGTGGTCACTTCCCCAGCTTTCCCCTTGCATTCAGGGGTCAGCCAAGCTGTGGCCACAGCCCCTCCCAGGCATCAGTGCTGTGTGCCAATGCCCCGGGGCTGGTGGCTCTCAGGTCTCGCAACCCCAAGGTTTACATTAGTTTAGCCTACAGAGTTGCTGTTGTTCTGGTCTGCAAACAGCTTGCTAGTGACCAGAATAGACCCTTAAAGTGCCTTAAATAGTGCAAGGTAGCTGCTCTTAATTTCAAGCATAATTTCACCTTCAGTGAACAGCATTTCTTGAGAGGCCTTGCAGCCTCATTTTAGCAGGGAAAGTATTTAGTGAAACAACAAGGATGGGAATACAAACCCAAAATCTTCCATTAGACATAGTTTGTAGCCTGCATGTACGCAGGCTCTTTGAATCACAGGCACCAAACCCACAACATTTTTCCTGGAGAAAATACCACTTAATAGCTCAGAATTGTCACCCTGCAGCAACAGCAAAAGTAGCTTTAAAACTCTAGCCAACAATTAAAATAATTGTTTTCTTCTCATGTCTGCTAAAGGTATTCCAGCTTTCCATCACATGGCAGGATCTGTACCCTGAATCTTGTCCCATGCCTTCTAATCAGGGATTTCAGCACAATTTATGTGCATGAAACCACTTCTCCAACAGAGTTCTGTGGTAGGTGCAGATTAGCCATTTGCAAACAAGGAAATGCATGTGTCTATCACACATAAATCCATTAAGCTGCTCATGCTTGTTTGGTGAGCATGCCAGTTCTGGGTTTGTTCCTTGCCACTGCTCATATCGTTGTCTCTACTGGCATGAAGTGCAGAAATAGAACATGTGATATGTGGCAATGGCCACACACAAAATCATCCCCATCCAAAGCTCTAGGCTTTTCTTTTGGGGTTTTGCATGAACTCCATGCACTGTTGGGACAGAGGGACACCTAAAACACACGTGAAGTGCCTCTTCCCTGTGTTGGAGGGCTGGGGGAAGCCAGGAGGATAATTCACCCTTCCTTCTGACCCCTGGTCCCTTGGCCAGTGTCCAGCCATGCCAGGCTTGCCCACATTGTGGGGTGCTGGGCAGCTGTTGAGGATGGTGGCACAGGAAAAAAAAAAAAAAAAGGTGATAACAAGGAAAAAAAAAAAGTAAGGAGAGAATTAATCCAACCCCACAGAAACATTAAAAGTTTGGTTTGTCATTTCCTGATGCTTTGACGTTCACTAAAGCTGGCAATTCCATCTCCTGAGTGTCTCTGCCTTACTGCTGCTGTTTTAGGGGCATCAATCCCCCATTACCTGAGCAAAGAGGAAAGTATCTGATCTGTGCCCAGGAGTATCCAGTGTACCAGGTGTCTGGCGTGTGGTGCCTGAGCCCCCCTCCCTCACCCCTGACCCTCCTGCTAACAGCACAGCAGACAGAAAAGAGGGCATGGGACAATAACAACTAAAATGCAGACTCTGAGGGAGCAGCAGACATGGGAAGGGAGAAGAAAATCCCCTCTTCCCCAAAGAGGTTGTGTGTGATTCCTTGGGATGGTGGAAACCTGAGCCAACTGTGGAAAGGTTAGATGGCTAGAGATGCACTCCTGTGACGACTCAGGCCATTGGAGCTCTAGTATTAAAGAAGATCAGAAAACTGCTGGTGCACTTGTGGGTGAAAGGTGTGGGGATTGACTCATCTCTCCTTTCCTCTAAGTATTCAGTGGGTTTCAGTTAGATGCAATATAGTGGATTATTTTTAATATTTAAAGGGATCAGATTCCAAGGGGTTTATAAACTTAGCCAGGCATCTTATCAGAACAGGCACATGCCTTAGCAAACCCTGCTCAGTGCATAGCTTCGGAGAGCTTATTTTGAGTGTGTGCTAAAAATAAGCAAGCCCCAAAATCCCAGGTCCACAGCCCTGTGAATGCTCTTCTGTAGTTTATTTCTATTGAAGCAACTAAGATCTCCCCTGACATCAAGCTCCAGCACTGCCTTGGCCAGGTGCAGCAGCTCAGTGATATTGCCCGAGGGTGATGAGAGATGAGGGATCTGCAGCAAACAGCTGGGGAGGGGAGGTGGGAGATGGAGTTTAGCACCAGGGCTGGTGGCTGTCCCGGGGTGCCCACCACCCACAGGGTCACACTCTGCCAGGAGCTGGCAGGAGGGATCCTCCTTGGGTACACAGAAATCCTTGGGAATGCAAAGCATGTGTAAACATTAAATAGTTCTTCTGGCTCTCCTGCCCTTCAGGACTTTCATATTAACATTTTTATGCTACACTTACATGGTTGTCTCCATCTTCCTGAAGGGGTTAAGGAACTTTGGCTCCATCCCTTTTCAAAGCAGAGCCACATCAATGCTTTAAACAAGCTGATGTGTTTAAAGATAAATTCAGGATATTTTTTCTTTAAATAGCATATTAAGCTATTTCACCTAAGAAACAAAACATAAGAGTTTAAAACATGTTTTACGTTAACCACCTAAAGCAGTGGAGAGAGAAGTATCTGTGAAACAGTACATATTTTTGTTAATTGCAAACTAAAATTATCAGTGTAGCAATAAATATTAAAAAGGAGTCCTTAAAATGAAACTCAGATCCCATTAGGTTCTCCTCCTCCAGTCACTGTGACTTGTTGCTTAAGAAACAAGTACTGGATTAGTCACATTAAAGCAAAAATTTCCCTTGACTAAAACATTTCATTTGCGTGGTGTAACTCCTGTGTATTGAATACTTGGGATTGTTAATTCTTTGGTAATTCAATGGCTGGAACCACATTGTGTGCAAATGTTTCTACATTCCACTCTGGAGATCAATTGGAAGCCATGTGCCTGCCCAGGAGTTTTCATCTGTCCAAGTGAAAGGAATGGTCTGCTCATCCGTGGCAGAGGGGTGCCCAGGTGCTGCTCACCCACTCCTCAGGGTCTGCCGAGACACAAAAAGTCCAACAAAGAAGGTGCAGTCCTCACTTCCTCTGTCCTCCCACTGCTCCAAGGAGCAGGAATTGCACAGGGGCTGTTATTAACTGTACACTGGCCAGATGAAATTATTTCATTGACTTGCATGGCAGAATTGCTTTTGATAGTGCCAGTACAGCTGGCACAGCTTTTTGGTACTACTATTAAAATATTATTTTCCTCCTCAGTAGCACAGTATGGGGGTAGTTGGATGCATAGCTGGTTCTCTCTCTACAGCATGTGATGTGCTCAGACTATAATTTACAGATCCAGAGAGAGGGGAACAAAACACAGGGTGGATGTATGACTACTCAGGAATTCAGAAATTCTGAAATATTGATCTGCAAAATCAATACAAATTTTAAGCTATTTTAAAATAACTTTCCTCACGTTCCACACCATTTCTCAAATGGCAAAACCTATTGATTTCTCTGCCCCAGCAAGGTCATGATGGCCTTTGAGGGGTAAGGGGTGGTTGGGCCGGGCACATCCAGCAGTGGAGACACCACAAACACCATTTGAATATGATCTGAAGTGGGAGGAAAGCAATCCTGCATTCTGAGGCAAAGCCCCTGTATTTTTAGTGTTGGCTATGACTCAAAAAATACCCTAGTAAAATCTACCCCTGGCCTTGGCAAGACATTTAGTGGGGCCTTGGTGGTTCAGGACTTGTGCCATTAGAGTATAAACTCATAAACAACATAATATACATTTATTTTCTGGACAATGTTTATTTTTCATGTAGTTTATACATCTGAAACATAAATGCTTACAAGGGAGTGTTTTAAACACCTCTTTGTATTTCATTAGCTGGCTGTTTAATCTGCTATAATTTATTGCAAATTGCAATTGTACTATATGGCCTCATGGTGCCTTTACTTATTTGAACATAAACACCAATGAAGTCAGCAGGAATGCAAAGTTTTTAAATCAGAAGGGAGCCGAATGCTAGATTTTCAGCAAGAACTGCACCAAGGCATTAAACCCCTTATTTTAGAATTTTGTTATGCTTCTGCTTGATGCTTTACACTGCTATGTGCTCCAAGCAGAATCATTTTCCCCTACAGGCATGTATAGCTCCTTCCCCTTTGGTTTCTTAATTTGGGTTAGATCCCATAATATGAAAAATATACTCAGATATTGCACCTAGAGCACATTGATGAGACCTAAAGAGCTCTTCTGTGAAGGGAATTAAGATCAAAAAGAATGTGGAATTTAAATATTCATAATTTCTTCTTGGATATGAAACAGAAAAATTGTTTTGATGCAAAAGTTCTTGTGACAGAATACGTTACTTAGACTCTGAGACCATATTAGGATAAAATGGCTTTTTTTATATAGGAATTGCACTCCTTCATATGGAAATTATGACATTTTGTCTATTGAGTCTTACTACAAATGTTTAGAAGATCTGTTAAAAATATTCTTTTAAGAAGTTGGATCAAGATAAAAGAGAGTAAATAAGAGCCAGTACAATTTTCAGGCATATTTCTGATTAGTTTCTTCATTTAGACCCCGTTAGCTGCCGGAAAATTGCACCAATACCAGAGCTGGGGAAGCATATAACTGACACCACACTTCACTTTGCAGTGTGGGTTTGCTGTGCTTTTGTCAGACCCTCACCCTGGCAGAAAAGGAGCATTGTGTTAATTCAATGAGACTCAGGAAGAAGGGCTCAGCCTGAGTGCTGACACAAATGAAAGACAAGCAGATGAAATACACATTCTCATGGTCTGACTGGTACTAGACCTTCATCTACATTTAGCTACTTGATTTTTAACTAGCCATTAATCTTTACTAACGCCCCACAAAAAGCATGGACTGCGAAGGCAGTGGACAACTTCAGGTAAGGATTCAGGTCAGGGGGGCAGGACACTTGCAGATGGATGAGGAATTGCCAGATTGCCTGTTGGGAAGGCAAAGGAAAGAGCCCTGTCCTGTGCTCTTCCATACTAGGCAGGACTCACTGCTGTTTCTTTTCCATCCCAGCACTTCGCCCCTAGTGTGGGAGGACTCCAGCCAGGACTCCAGCACTCTCCACCGCTTCTGCTTGCCCTCCACCTCCAGTGCTCCCACACCTCCTTGCTGGCAGAGCCCCACGGGGTCCCAGGAGCACTGCAGGGCTTCCCTGCAGGCAGGGTCTGAGGCTAGTGAGAGCCCCAGGCAGCTGTCACACAATGCCTCTGGGAGGTTCAGGAGCTGAGTCAGGACACTGCTCTGCTCCTACCCTGTAGCTCTTGGACAGGCTGATGGATCCAAAGAAAATAGTTTGGAAGGGTCCATCATCTTTGGCTTTTCTCCTGGCCTCACATCAGGCTGGATTTCTTTCCTGATTTGTCCCTACAGAAACTGAATAGGAAATTCTGGCCATTGTCTTTTTAAGGAGTTAGCCTTCTTGTCAGATGTTTTGGCTTCTTTAAAATTTGGGAACCAGCAGAATTTTCTTAAGGGACTGCTGCAGAAATACTTTGATGGGAAAGTAGATGATAAAAATAACTATTAGGTGCCAAAGGCAGTAGACTGGGAATTAAAAGCTCTCCTTAAGTCAGAGACATTTGTGTCTTTAAAAGAGTTCAAAAAAAAGAGGTGAGAAAAGCAGTGGGTATGCAGGGCTATGACCATGGCTGGACAGCTGACTGAGTCCAGGTGAAGGATTTGGGAAGAGGAAAACAACAGGTGGTGAGCAGGAAGAGCCTGAGAATCAGATCTGCCTGGGGAATAGCCCGTGGATAGAGTGACTGGTGCAGCAGCAAACACCACACAGAAAGAAAAGAGGTGAACCTATGATCAAACTTTACCTCTTGCTATCACCAAGACCTTTGTGAAACACTTATACACAACAATTAAAACTCAAAAACCAAAACTAGGGAACAATCCTAGGATGAAGTACTTGTTCCCTCAGAAGAGGATGGAACAAAACCTGTAAGAGAGGTTATTCGTGTCACTTAGAAAGGTGCTCAAAAACAGTGATCAATGATGAGTATGCTGCAAGCACTTAAAAAATATCTCAGTAAATAAACCAAATTTGGGGCAGAAAAAGACATTAATATGGAAAATGCTGTAAGATTCACTCTTTTTGTGGACGACCAATATTTTCTCTCTGATGCAATAATTTTTCAGCAATATAATAAAGGGTATCACACTTGAGGCTACAGCAAGAGATTTATACAGTAGCAAAAGACATTTGAGATGTATCATCATCCACTGGAAAATTTCAAACTTAGAATTCAGCTTAATTTAAAAACTGCTAAATCTTTTTGTTTTTCTGGTCAATATTATATTATCAGCTATCTCTTGACAAAATTCAGCCAAATATTCTCTCAGATGGTTTTACAGACTTTTGGCAGGTCTGAGTGAACATGGATTTTACAGAGCAAACCAACACATGAGCAGCTCCAGCCTCTTGACCTCCGCTCATGCCTCTTGCTTCATCCCATTCTCAGTAGAGTTGGTTGGGTTTCAAAAGGTATTTGCTGTCAGAAAGCAGCTGCCTTTTTTTTTTTTCTTTTGGTAGCCACCCATTTTCCTGAAATCCATTAAATCCATTGTCTCTTCATGATATTCTATGGGTTTGAATCTGAATATTTTATCAAATGTCTGTCAGATTATTGATGATAGCTTTAGACAGAAGTACTGAAAGCCTCTTTGAATACTCTGTTAAACAATATAGAACTCAGTTTGTCTTGAAAATACTGGGAAAAAAATTAATTTTGAAATGTCAAATATTTTCCCAGCTCTGTCTGCCTTGACAATGTGTGGCCTTTTCTGATTCTTGAGAGAAAATCTGAATGGGAACTAAGTGACAGATACAGAACTGCTTGTGGACCACCATACAACCTCCTCCTACTGCTGCTGTTTCAAGGGGTGAAACATGTAAAAGAATAAAGAAATCTGAATGCTGATGTCAATATCTTGACATTTCCATAGCTGTACAGGTTCAGTGGCTCTAATATTAGAATAATACATGGCAAGAGGTGCTATGTTATATGCCTTGTCTTAGACTTGCGCAGGAACCATCTAACTAGCCTCCATCATTCTCTTTCCATTCTCAAATGTTTCTTAAAAACATGTCCTTCAGATAAAGAATCATGGACTTTGTGGTTGGGTTTTGCTCTGTTTTAAATGTATGGTATATTTCACCTTATTCAGTGCCCAGAGGGGAGCTTGGTACCATCTCTGTATGGCTGGTGAAGGAGCTGGGAAGATCTGCCACACAGCACACAAGCTGCACAGGAGCTTGGCTTTATGGCTTTACTGTGCGTTATCAAAGGAACCAGCCTGGCTGCTCCTCCCTCCTGCTTGCCTCTGAAGAGCACACACACACACACACACACACACAAACACACACAGAAAGGGAACCCCCAGACACTTCCTATTTGCCAGTTCTACTCTTGCCAAACAGAGGAGAGAAAAGTTTATCCTGAAGCCTTCCCACTGCCAGGGTCGCTTCCACCTCAGCATGCCTCACCTTTTTTTTTTAAACGGCTTCAATTTGCAGCTTACCATTTGTTATAATAATGGAGTCTAGTGAGAAGCTTGTGGCCCCATAAACTTTGGACATAATTTTAACTGTGTCAGCTTTAAAAAGTCAGTATCTGCCTCATCAAAGGGCAATCATGTCCAATGTGGGTGTCTCTGTCAATTGTGTTTTGAACTGCAGAAATAATCCAACCAAACCATGCAAAGATCTTTTCTACACCCACATTTCTTAATTATCATCATGAGACTGAGGTAGCTGAGACCAGATCTATAATGTTTTCTGGATGTCAAAATGCCCACACACCTTCTGTAATCCTTGTGCTACCAGCCCCCTTTCATATTGCTTTTAGCTGGTCCATCTAATTATCTATTACCATAACTTTTTACTGCATTATTCCCAAAGCCCACAAAGGCTCTGTTTAAGAAAAAAAAGAAACAACTGGTGTGATGAGACCTCCTTAACTGAACAATCCTATTAACATTTTAGTAGATGATAAACTCCTCTTCACCCCTTTCAGAAATTAACAAATTTTTTTTAAAGTTAGGGGACAACTGGGGCCTTAAAAGTCTCTGCATACATTGCATCCACAAACAATGCAATTTCTTGGGACCTTTGTGGTCTACTGTCCATTTGGAGAATAAAAGACTTCATTATTTTCACATGTGCTATAGTCAATAAGGATCTGGAATGGGAAAGTAGCGAAAATGTTATGACTTAATGAACATGTTGCAAAATCATTCTTGCCAAATGTCAAAATAAATTGGAGGCCAGAGTGTATGGTTTATGCTTGTTAAACTGGGGGTTTGTGTGCTATTTTGGGAAGGGGAAAAAAAAAAAGAAAAGACAGGCCACACCATGAAAAGGCAGGGGAAAGAGAAAATATACACTTGGCCACTTATGGCAAGAGCTTGGTGCACTACAGTGCCAGCACCAGTGCTCCCCACAAGAGACAACACAGCAGCCTGTGGCCATGGGGAAAGCACTCCCTGACAGCAGACCTGGCTCTGGGGCACTGCCCTGGCCCCAAGGCTTTGCCCCAGCCAAGGAAGGGCAGGGGCCAGGCCCCACAGCCCAGCTGCTTCCCCAGACTAGACACAGCTAATCCCTGCCCCTCTGGGAAGCACCAAGCTGTGCCAGGTGAAAATGCTTCACACCCATCAGCCATTTCAGAGACATTTTCCATCAGGGGACAGTGAATTTGCACTTTGCCATGAAGTTCAAATGACAACAGGAATAACGTGACTGGAACCAGATGTGCTGGAGACTCCTGTGATATGCCTGATCATTGCCACAGGCGTCCCACTGATTCCACTTTTGGCACAGACGAGCAGGTTTTGCCTATATTGCAGAGAGTTTTCTGTTTGTCCAAGCAATGAGCAGCTTGAAAGGTCTAAGTTTAGAAATACCTACATGGCTGAGGACCTGATCCTTTGAACACCAAAGCCTGTCACAGCTATTTTCCCTTTGAGATTGCCTCAGGAAAAGACCAATTAGGATTACATGATAAGTAAAATTATTCCCATACTTACATGGCTGGGAAAATAGGTCTCTCCAGCTTCATATTCAAAAGGAGATCAAAGCAATATTGTTCTTTTGCAGTTAGATTTTGACTTATTTATGTTTTTCCCCATTATGTACCTGTTCCAGCAGCACCAGAGGCCACAGGCATGTGCTTCTTACCTCCCCTCTACATCTAGTAATGGGAGTGCCATGAAAGTGTCTCTGTTTCTGGCTGCCTGCATGAAAATGCGTGGATACATATATGTGGCTTTCGGTTATTTGACTTCACGACACAAGGAGGGGGGGAAATCTTTTTCATACACCTACATCTATCACAAAGCAACTAAGAATAGAAGCAATATTGAGACAGATGGAAATGTTAATGGTGACAGCTCACAAGCAAGAATCACACATTTGTGAAATAATGAAATGGGTGGGCAGTTGTTATATGAACTCCATGTCAGTCGGTATGTTTTCCTGGCTATAATTTTGCAGAAGTATGTCTCAGAGATATTTTCAGTTCATGGGAGAAGCCTGTGCCCTACCCTACAACTTGCTGCTGGCACGTGGGTGGAGGAATTCACCAAAGGTGGCAAACAGCTTGCCAGTGACCCTGCTCATCAAGTGCCCCAGGGGCTGCAGGATGCCCCCTGACATTTCCCTGCCAGGGCACTTCACTACTCCTAACAATGTGGTGGGAGAGATGCAGAAAGGAAGTGTAAAAACATTTGGAAAACCAAACATGAGAGAAACATGGGATACCCACACTTGTTCCAAAATCTTACTTCCAGGCATACAAGTGTTACCTCTTTACATTTCATCTGCCCATATTCTGCAGTCATTATTAGCTGGACTTGCTGACCACAAATGAAAATGAGCATTACAAAACCAGTCCTGCATTTCTCCACTCTTCCTTTCTAGTTCTTCATGCCCCAAAAGCCATCAAATCCATTTTAAGGACCACTTTGATAAGCCTGCTTTTGCTAGTCCCAGTTTCTTAGCCCCAGTCTAATGTTAGCTCAAAGGGGAGGGAGCCGTGAAAGTGTCTTTTCAGACATATTTTACCTTGCAGTACCTGTCTCATTCCCAAGGTCTACTGATCTTGGGAATCTACTGATTTTCAACAATTTTGATAGGTACTGTTTCTTGCAGATGCTGTTTACTGCACTTGACGTTACTATTTTTTGCCAGAGGAATGAACTAGTTCTCCTGAAATCTTTTGGATGCTCTCTTTGTTTGCGTATCTGATTAAAAAAATTCTAGCAGCTACATCTTCAAGTGCTTAGTGGTGATTTACTACAATGATTCATGGTAAGACTTACAGCTCTGAGGAAAATCTGTCCCTCAGGATTTATCCACCTTTCCAGAATTTCTCATGGCAGGGCAACCATATGCCACTGTATTTAGGAAGCAACTTATGGTTACTGAATGGCAGCCAGTCTGCATTTTCTTAGTGCATTTCTAAGAGCTCAACAGCATTAATGTGATAAAGGAAAAAAAAAAAAAGTACTTGCTGTACAAAGCCAAATGTATGCATCCAGCCACCTCAGATTAATGAAACGCTAGACATTAATCCACTGGCACACATGTCTGTGAATGCTGGCCACTAAAAATAAATAGTGAGAAATATCAGACCGTTTGAAACAGGAAATTGTTGAGCAATCCTGAAAATCAAAAGGTTATCCAAATGGTGAGCTGCTGAGAATGGCAAACTTGTACAGAGACAACGCCTGTGTCAAATACCATATATTATAACATCCGTCTCATGTTAGACACAGACACCAAACCACTGAAGATAACACTCTTGGTACCAGGTAAAAGAAAACCTTAAAAAAGAGGCAAAAAAGACTGCCACACCAAAACCTTGGAGGATGAAGACATACTCCAAGGGAGATCAGCCATTTTACAATACCATAACTGTAAGAGATGACAGGTGGTGATGAACCACCACCAAAGCAGTGACAGCTCCTGGAGAAACAGGAGATACTAAAATCAATAAAGCTACTTGCAGATTAAGGTATGAGTCACCACAATGGGACCAAATATGGCCCATGTCATTTGTTAGCAGCCGTCCATCCCATGCGTCTCTGCAGAGAATGATTAGAATTCCAGAGAAACATGGCAACAGAGGCAGAAAGGGAAATGCTGGAGTTTTTTAAGAGCTGGCAAGAAAGTAATGGGTGCAAACTTAAAATACAGGAAGATACACAAAATTATGCATGGAGTGGAAAATTCATATAACTAGAAGCTCCTTGACAACCTAGATAACAGAAAAATTTATTTTGGGAAGTGGATAGATTTTTAGTAGGGCTCATCAACCTCTAGTTCAGAGTGGATGCATTGAAATATTAGCTCTACCGCATTACTTTTTCCTAGGTGAGAAAAGGTCAGAGGACGTTTCATTATGAATTTAATGAGACCAAATACTGCAAATCATGAGTGTTTGAGTGTCACCCAGCCTCCTGATGAAGGATGCTGCTGAGACCTGGCTCTGCTCTGGCTCCTCTCTCCTCGCCTCCACAGCTGCTAAGAACTGCCTCCTATGGCACCCTGACAGGTATCCCTAGCAAACGCAAGTTCTCCAGGTGGAAGTGGAAAAATCCACGGAGGGATGCCGCCCTCTCCCTCCTCCGGCCGGCCGGGGGAGGGGAAAGGAGGACGGCGCTAAGCCAAGGCCGCCGGTAGCGCATCTCCCGGGGCGGAGAGCGGCTGCTCCCCCTGCCCGATCGGAGCCCCGCAGCAGACACGGCTGCAGCAGAAGCGACAGATGACCGACTTCGGGGCGAGCCCCGCGCCCCTCCGCTGCCGTCCTGCGCCACCTCCATTTTGGCTGCGCCGGCGTCCGCTGCGGCTCCGGTGCTGCCGGCGGTGCCGTCCAGGGGCTGCCGCCGAGGAGCCGCTGCCGGGCCGCGGGGCGGAGGGGGCGGCATGCCCTATCTCCGCAGCACCGCGCCCCGCGTCCGCAGGACGGAGCCTCCCGGGGACAGGCGGTCGCCGTAGCAACCGCGGTGGGGAGGGGGAGCACGGGGGGACGCCGGCGGGGGTAGCCCGGCCCGGCGCGGCGGGCGCGGTGCCCTGCGCGGCGTCTCCGCCCTGCTGCGCGGTGGGGACACCGCCCCCTCCCCGCGGCGGGCCGGCCTCCCTCCCTCCCTCCCGCCTGCCGGGGGCTTCCCTGCCCGGCGGCGCTACGTGCGAGCCGAGCGGGAGGGAGCCCGGCGGGAGGCGGGGGCGGCGGGGCCCCGGGATCCGCCCTCCTCCCGGCGGGCTCGGCTCCGCAGCGGGACCGGCCGCGGGGCGCTGCCGCAGGGAGGGCCTGTGGCTCCGGGGCTGTGCCGGGGGGCTCGGCCGGCCGCCCTCAGCTCCGGCGGGCGGGGAGGAGGGGGCTTCCCGCGGCCGGGATTCCCCGGGCGGAGGAGCGCGGGCTGTCTGGAGCGGGGCGGCGGGCGCGGCGCGGCTCCGTGCTCCCTGTCCCCGCGGGGAGCGGGGGAGGGGGGGATGCACAGCCTCCGTGCGGAGCCGGAGAGACCCCTGAGCCTCTCTACCTGCGAGCGCTGCTGCTGCCGCCGCTGCTCCGCCAAACTGCTGACTTTCCAGAGCTTATTTTTAGCCCGGAGACTAAATATTATTAGCTACATTTCTACGTAGGAAGAATCGGAAGTGCGGGGAGGGGTGGGGGGAAGGCACTAGAGATAGGGAGGGAGATGAGCAGAAAGCTTATCCGAATGATCTCCAGTTGGGGGGGCTGCGTTTGGATTTCAGGCTTGCCAAACGCGCACACACACACACACACACACGCACACACACCATTAATTATAGCAAAGTAGATGCGGATATTGGATCATCAGGAATACATGCACGGCTCTCCCTTTGAGCCTTAGGTTGCGTATACAGAGGGGTCAGCTAATCTCCCTGTAGGTAAAGATCAGCTGCGTCCCTTTATCTGTGAAAGATCAGTCCTGCACATCAGTGCCAGCTAGAGCTCAGCTGCATCTCTTTAGCTATGCAAAATCAACTTGCATCCTTAGCCAGGAAGAAAAAAAAAAAAAAATCCGTCGCATCTGCTTCTCTTGGTAAAGATCAGTTGCATCTCTGCCCAAAGCATGCACATACACATAGACGAGATTCCCAGGTTAAATCAGGCACAACTTAAGTTAACTCGTAGTTAAATCTCATCCAGCTTTTCCTTCCTTCCTCACACACATCAAGCAGCAAGCAAGGTAACAAAACTAGGCGAAGAGCAGGCACCCATCCCCGCACCACAGAGAGGTAGAGGCAGGAGCCAGAGGGGCCGCCGGGGGTGTCCCCCCTCTGCTTACCTTGGTTACAGCTAACACCACGAGCAGTGGCTAGATCGCGGAGATAAATACTGGCATTTCCCAAAGTTGACACCGTCAAACCAACCCCCGGAGCTTGTAAGACTCTTTTTTTTTTTTTTTTTTTTTTTTTTTTTTTTTTTTTTTATCCCTCCTCTCTTGTTCCTATTCCAGTCCGCACCGCTAGGAATTCAACTTAGCCCAGCTCCAGCGGGGCGAGAGGGCGGCGGGCGGGGAGGGGAGGGGAGTGGAAGCACCGGGGGTTGGCGGGGGAGGGAAGCCGGTACCCAGCGCCAGTGGCTCCCCGAGCCCGCCGGGTCGCGGAGCGATGCGGAGCGGTGCGGGGCCGCCTCCGCCGGCCCCCGCCGCCGCTGTCCAGGGTGCTGCCGCCGCCGCCTCCCCGCCCCGCTCCGCCGCCGCGCCCGCTGCGCGCCCGGGCCGCTCCTCGCCGCGGCCCCCCGCCTGTGACGTGCCGCTCCGCGCGGTTCCGCGCCCCCTCCGGGCAGCCCCGAGCCCCCGGCCCCCCCGACGGCAGGCGGCAGCGCCCGCCGGGGAGAGGCGAGCGCCGGCCACAGCCCGGCCGCCACAGCTCCAAGTTTCTCTCTCAGACGCGCCGTTTCCATCGCAGCCCTAAATCAAAGAGCGCCGCAATTAAAGTTACACGGTCTAAAACACAATTCTCCCGGCCTCCGCCGGTTACGCTCTTTGGCGTATTAAGTACTATAAAGCCGAGCCCGTGGTATCAGATGCTGTCGTTAAGCAACATCTCAAGCTTTTTGGTGTAGTTGTTTTGTTCTTCTCTCCAGGTACTAAAATAAGCTTTTTTTTTTTTTTTTTTTTTTTTTTTGCAGGTAGGTACTCACCATTGTTTCTTTGCTGTCCTGGAGACAGAAGTGGTTTAAAATCCAGTCTCTCCAACAGATGCTGGAAGGTAATGTGTCTTGTTTGAAGTCATCATGTGAGAACTTCTGCTTTGCTCAGTGGATCGCCCACCACTTGGTGTGACTTATGAATCTAATAACCCTTTGCAATATCCGCAAGCTTAAACTCTCCACCACCTTGGTGCCTACAGAAGACAGAAAGCAACTGGCAGGGAGTTTTAAAAACCTATAGATTTACGCAAACGCCTTAGCTCAGAGTCACGTTTCCCTCTGAGTTCTTACGTGATCTTAATGAATGAGAGGGGTTACCAACCAATACAGTATAAAACGTGATGGCAGCCGCCTCCCAGGAAATCGGAGCGGGACACTAAATTCCCGAGCGAAGTCCCGGCCGGCCGGGCGCGCTCCGCAGCGAGCGCTGACTCCCACCGCCCTCCTCCCACCTCCCGGCTCGCACCTGGGGCCGTGCAAGACGAGCCGGCTCCGGAGATTTATGTTCGGGACAGGTAAGTCGGCATTTGGGGGGTTGCTTGTTTGTTTGTTTGTTTGAATGTCACGTTCACTGCGCTCTCACGGGAAGTGCTCCAGGGACTTGTTGCATACTAGGTCCTGCCACAAGAGGAGCGTGGCACAGCTGCCAAGACGAGTTCCTTTCCGAAACCCTCGCCCTTCCCGAGCTGCAACTTCCCGCACGCTTTTCCTCCCCCTCCTCCCTCCACCCTCGCTGGGAGGCGCATCCCGGGGGCGGGCTGCTCCGCCGGCCTGCACTGAGCCCCTGCCGCCGGCAAGGCAGAGGGGAGGGGAGCGCATCCCCGGTATCTGCCTTTCCTTTTCCTTCTCCCCTTTTCCCCTCGGGGCCCCAGCAGCACCCGGCTCCGCCCGTGATTTCTATCGCCAAGTCAATTCCGGTTCTGCTTGCGCTGGGAGAACGCCCGCGCACCTGGGCAGCCTCTTTCCCCGAGAGAGGTGGCCGAGCCCCAGGATTGCTCCTCCAAAGTCCTCGTCCCCAGTTTGTCTTGGCATCTCGGGTTTATTCTCAGTGGCTGCCCCGCCTCCCGGCTCCGAGAGCCCCGCGGGAGCGGTGCGGGAAGGGCTGTGGGAGGTGGCGCGGCGGGTTTCTTCGCCTTTGAAGGCGAATTGCTGTCAACTGAGCCTGGACTTGCCAAAGTTTATGGGTGCTGCCTCTCATAAGGAAAAAAAGAGAGCAAGACCAAGGAGCTCCTCGTCCACTCCCATTCTCTCCTGACTGAGTGCTGGAATTACATTCACGGGTCATTTATCTCCAAAGCGCCTGTTTCTCCCGCCCCCCGAGTCCCAGGTACCTCTGCCTGGGAGCCCAAGCAAGCAGCCTCTTCCATGACAACCGTCTATGTTGATCCATGCAATAACCAGCAGATGCTGCCCTAAGACTGGTACAGCTGGTACTTTCCTGCCTCGGCTGTCCTGGGGACAAGGTGTTAGAAGAAAAGTCAAGTGGTACCCAGCAAAGCTGCCCTGAGGAGAACCACGGAACCCCCTCACTGCATCACACGCTGCCTGTGTGCCATGTGCAGGCAGAGCCTGCCGGAAAGCCTGCTACTGATGTAACACTGCACCCGGCACATCATCCTCTGACACGGTGTCACCCGAGACACGTCCTCAAGTGCTGATCTTCAGTCAGGAAGCTGAAGTTTTCTTCCAACAGTTGGAAATACTCATAGCTAGTGTTAATACTGGTCGGGAATACAGTTTTTAGTGTCATTAAAGTTAAAAAAAATCCAAAAACCTAAGTGTTACAACAAGTGGACTTGCAATGAGTTCTGCTTTCTCCCATTCTTCTAAGCAGTTTGCTCCTGCCCCTTCCTCAGGGGAATAAAGTAATTTGGTAATATCTACTTTGAGTAGTTAAGTTGCACAATTCACGTTTTCATGACATAAACACATATCTAAATCTTAAAGGTTTCTGACCCTGTGGAGTCCTCGGTGTTTTATAGAGAGAACTTTACAAAGATCCATTATGATTTAAAATGTATTTCTACACACTTATTTTAGAGCTCAAGAAACATCGCCTTCATTGTGAAAGTAATTGCCACTGTATCACTTGTAACAAAGTACTTAGCAGCACTGTTCGTCCCCTACTTGAAATTTCATTAACTTCTCGGTGTCTTCATTTTCTGATGAAGGTCTCAGTTGTTAGAGACACCCAGGAGAAACCTTTGGTGGGCCACAGTATCGTCTTGAGTAATAACGTTAAATTTACAACAAATCTGCAAAGCTTCCCAGGAGATCCACAGCAGGAAGCAGCATGGTGTCATTTCAGCCCTGTGCAGATGCATTTTCTGCTGGAAACTGGTGGGATTTGCCAGCAGTGATAAGGTAGGGTGCTGCCTGGGAGAGCTTGTGTTTGCTCTGGAGACCTGTCGGGGTGCCATGTGAGACACAGCTATGAGCAAAGTTACTTCTTTGGACAGCTAACTAGAAGAGCTCCTGGTCAGCATTTCTGCTTGAGAATTGGACTCCACGCACCCACCCCCCTGGGGATATGTGACAACTGATTAACACAGATCATTCTCAATTGACCAAATTAAGCACGCGTTTGCTGAAGAGATTGCTTTAGATAGCGTCAATGTAATTAATGGAATAAACAGGGCTGTAATCAAGGGAATGGTACAAAAGTGTGTGGGAAAATAAAAGTTCATTGGTAGGGTAATAGGAGATGCTATGGAGAATGGGAATTACCTGGCAGAAGAGGAGTAGGAGGAGGCAGTATAAAACAGAGTTCTTTCCTTGTAGTGGCTTTCACAGGTGAGAGAACAGCCCAAGTCACTTTGATGGGCCAGTGCTGAAACTGAGACACCAGTCAATACACCAGTCACTCCTCTGTCAGCGTTTCCTGCAAGAAGGGCATTAGAAAGGGGATGGACTAGAATTAAACCTAAATGCCCGTTGAGTTTCTAGACATTTCCTTTCCGTATGTCTTGTTTCCAGCTAGGTTTTGTTTTGGTTTTTGTTTTGTTTTGTTTTTTTCTCTAGAAGATTTTACCCCCAGGCCATGGGAGACGCAGCCATGAAAAACCACTTGATGTGAGTTGGCGTGGAGGGTTTTTTCCCTTACTACCGTAGAGGGGCACAAGTGACTCAGTTACTCACCTGACAAGTCATACACCTCAGTAAAAGCTGAAGCAGTGGGTAGAGTTTAGCCCATTATTTAAAACTAATAAACAGGTGGTCCGTTTACAGGCTGCTGAAATAGAATAGCTGTTAGCATTTGCCAGGATGACATGGCACAGCATTTGCTGCAAGCAGGTAGTTCATACATATAAGGCAATGTACATCTCTTGTTCCAAGTCTGTTTATCTTGGAATCACATTGTTACCAGATGAAGTATACAGCTGCAGGACCTGACTTCAGTGGGGACTACTCATACGTAAATAGTGACATAACTGTTTAGCAGATGAGGCCTAATTAAGAGGGAATCAGCCATACATTTTCCTTCTCTTAGACAAAACAATGTGAAGAATACTGCAGGAGCATTGCAAGAAAGTCACAGTGACTTAAATCAACCTGTGAAGCATCCCAAAATCCTGAGCAAGCTGCAAATGCTCTTTCCCTGCCTTAAAACACCTTAGAAAATGATGAGCTGGTTGGCTTTTTCACACAGTTGAAAGACTACCAAAATATGTGGATAACTGCTAAGCACCTAACTGCTAAGGTGCTAAAAGACACCCTCCATTCATTATGTACAGCTGCTCCTTCAGGGACCACCGAAAACCTGCTTCAGACACCAACATTAGCAATCTGAGCAGAATCAGATGATAGCAGTAGCTGTCAGCTTCACAGAGATGCTTCTGAAATAAGAGCTGTGTGACATCATCGCTGGTGTGAAACGGGGCTGCCAGCTTCTCTCCATGCCAGCAATCTAATGGTGTGTTTGCAGAAAAGGTCCCCCAGGGTTATGGTGTGCTAGTTTTGCTGGTAACCTCCTGCTTCTTCAACAGGCGGATTTGGCACCTGCCCTGCTACTGCCTGGAGGGTAAATACCAGCCTCCCAGTAGGTATTTAGGGTAGTCTCCCATCAAGTGTTGATTTTCTGTGCCTGATTTCCTCCCCCTGTAGATTATCTTGCTCTGATATTTCTATCTTTCCCCTGATCTTCACGCTGCAAGTGTTAGCAGTCTTTCACTCTGCCTCCTCCCTCCCTGGAAGTTTTCCTTTCTTTCTGAGCCTACTTGTCTTCAAAGTGCGTATATTCCATGCTGGTAACATGCAGATGAACATCGTAGTCATGATCCCACTCAGATACTAAATAAGCCTCCCACCAATGCCTTGTCCTCCTTTAGAGTGCTGGAACATTTCAGCTTGCTTGCAGTCTCCTGCAAGTAGCAGGAAATCCTCTGGAGCAGACAGGCAGCAGCACATGTGCTTGTTGTGGTTGCACCTCTGAGAACGGCTGATCACCGACTCCTCTCCAAGTGTCTGCAGGGAAGGGAGGCTGAGATTCCCACAGGAATCCCACAGGTGGGCCCAGAACCTGGCCTCCAACCCACCTCAGCCCACAAGAGAAGGGCTTCAGTGTCACCATCAATGGGAGGTATTTTGCCACGTTGACTTCTTTTAAGATCACAAACTGTGCCAAGCTCATATTCACATTTGGTAAAATGAGGAGAGCTCAGTATGCTTAAGTAAAGCCAGCCCTGATACAAGCCAGGATTAATCAGGGTTTCCATCATTCACAGTGTCTGAAGCAAATACCTTGAGACAGATGCCTTGGCCAGCATAACTAATCTGTGGAGGCAGCAGCACAGGTTACAGTGGGACGACATGGATCAGGGCTGATAGGGGGTCTGTCAGCATTAAGTCAGCCACCAGCTTGCTGATCCTGGGGAAATCCTCTGTTCTGCACTTCCAGTTGTCCATAGGTACCTCCACATCCCTCTCACAGGGGAGTGGGACCGTAGCAGGACTTCAAGGACAGGTCTGAGAGTTTTGCATTAATTATTTCCTTGCCATCAACTTACAGTAAAAAAAACCACTATTGTAGTGAAGTTTTGTCTAAACTGTTTCTGTCATTTATGGAAAAGGTGTGTTTCAGTAAAACTTCTAGAGTTAATTAATTTCTCAAACTACCACACATGCAAATGTAGTTCAGTACCTGTATGGCACTCAGGTTAGCTGGAAAAGACAGGAGATTAGATAAATGTAATGGAAACTATTGACCAATGTAAGTTCTCCTGCCTGACCTGAGCAAAATGAGATACTGGGTATCTCTTACTAGAAGAAAACCAGAGATAACGGAGAGAAATCAGAACCTGGAGAAAAAGAAACATGACAGCTGTAATCTGTTACTATTGCAACCTGATTATAGGATTCATTGCCAAGGTAGGGCACCCTTTCTTTTGGCATTGAAGTCTACACCTTGCTTCATGTAACCACAAGAAAACATCTCCAGGCATCAGCCTTTAAAAGAGATTCTTTCTTCAATCTTCTTTAAAGAGAAAATATACAGCGTGACTGTGAACAAAATAAGCTACATCCCTGCCTCATCATATTTTTAAATGCTGTTACATGCAGACCTGAGTTAGTAAAGAAAACCAGCACTCCCATACAGAAATACCCTCACACAACTATAGGGGAGTAGCCTTAATTGTACTTAGAGGTGAAAAGTAAACACATTCCTTAATTCCCTTCCAAAGTTAATGTTTATAAGGAAACTACCTTCCAAAACATATGAATCTACTTCTCAACAGTCAAATACCTTCTTAGCTTCCATGGGAGCTCACAGTCACAGCTCAGTGTTTGAACCCTGTGGAGCATGGTAGAAACATGTTATTGTTGAGATCAAAATATCTGTTGGAGGAATTACACATGGAGTTAGCAGAGAGTAAGAGGAGCTGGATGCTTTTCCTATAAGGGTTACTAAGGGATGCTGGCAAGCTCTGAGTAAGAGTGACCCTTGGCTTTATCTCTGCATTCATATGATGAACTCTTTCAACTATAACTGCGTTCTCTGCAAGGCCCCTGGGTGGAAGAGGAAGAGGGTGAGATGAAAATAGAAGAAGAGAGGAACAGGGCAATAGTGGTATGGGGTAAAAATGCTGAAGGAAAAGTAGAAATGCAGAGAAACTCTTCCAAGGCTACCACCGAACTGGGGGCATTTAGTGAAATAATAACCTCCATCCAGGCTCTTGCAACAAGTTAGCTTAAAATACCTCCTACCAGTTATGTATGAAATCGTCCTGTCTATTTTTATCTTGTAATTTTCAGACTAAAATGACAAATTCTCCCCTGAGATAGTATTCACAACAACCAGGAAACAGTGCTAATGTTGACCTAAATAAATAAAGCTGCTCCCATGTAAGAATTCCTGCAAGGATCCTTTAAAACAAGATACTTTGAAAACATTTGCTGCAAAACACATATGAAACCCTGGGGGACAAACAGCCTGCTAGACACTATTGTCTCACTATCCCAGTTTCCCAACAAGGCTGAGAGCTTTACAAATGCACCGCTAAAGAGGGCAGGGGTATTAGAGCAAGACTTCTGATGCCAAAACACAGGGTCCTGGATATTCCTTTCAGCTAGGGCACAAAGAAATTTTCAAAGACAAAGGTGTTATTTTGTGCAGTTGTATACATGTTTTTGAGCCTAGCTGCACAGGAAGCTTTAACTATGTCTTATGACAATTGACATGATGCTTTCTGTCTCAGGTGGTGCTATTACCCTATCTTAACTTTTTGATGGGGTCATTCATTACTGCTAAAGAGAGCAGTTGCACACTAAACCAAGCAGATGTCTTCAGTGCATTGTTGATTGAGATGAATTAGATCTGTTGTCCTTATTCAACCTGAAGCTGCACAGCTAAGATCTGTTTCCAAAACCAAACTTCACAAAGATAGGGGCAAGTCTAGATGAAAATTTTGTGGAGGTTTGTTTAGGATTTTGCGATAAACTCACCAAATGCAGCAGTGTTAGAGGGCGTTATTAAGAATATTATTGCTACTCTTAATTTGTATTTGCATCCCAGTTTGAAGATGAGTCTTTTCCACTGGCAGCCCACATACTGCTGCAGCATCCCTTGCTTTGCTCTACCTGATAATCTGTCAATAAGGTGGGCGATTAGGAAAACCTCTACTGTGCAGCAATTAGCAAATCTTCTGTTCCAGCAGAGATGAAAAAACTGACTTTTTTCCCCAAAACCTGAAACTAGAATGACCAAAAGGGGCCGTTATTTTCCTTTAGTGCCCCTTGTAATGCTGTCTATTTAGCTTAAAGATGTTCTGCATGGGCTCTAGGAGTCAGTGCCTTTCTTAACTGCAATGCACATGTGGAGACTTTGGATGCACAGATGTCATTATGAATTAATCCACTTCAGCCAAAAAAGGCCTCTTTACCTTTCACATCTCCACTGGAATCAAACCAGATAAAACCTATACATGTTCCTTTCCACTTTCTTCTCTGATGTGCTATCCTGTTCTAAATACTCATCATAGGAGTCCAAGTAACTTTTGTTTGTGACTTGGGGAACTTTACTGCATAAATATATATAGAAGTGTTCCTAACGCTGAACAGCACACAAATTGCATGCTTACTTTTAGTGTCTCTTATTGAAATGAAAATATTTTAATAACTTGAAAGATTCTTCAGTAAATCATGCTGGATCTGTGCAATTTATGGCATATTTAAATATTTTTACATTGGTACCCTAGATTGAATTCCAATATTTCTCTTTTGTCTCTATGTGCATTTTAATACACTTCTGGGAACACTTACCTTTTATGACGAAACCAATATTTTCTAAGGTAAAGGGGTGATTTCAGCTTAAGTGCAACCATATGTATCTTAGGGCAAAGGCTTTTGGTTCTAAATAACTGGTTAATGTTAAGCATCTTTCACAATGAAAATGTCACAAACTACCATATACCAGCTTTCTCAAAGAAACAAAGATAAAACACAGAAGAGTAGAGCTTCTACAGTTAAGGATAAATACTATGAGGCACGACTGAAAATTTGGTTTGTTTTTTTTTTTCAAATACAGTGGTATAACTACAGAGCTATCAAGTCTGCTTGATTTTGTGAGCCTGTCTCTTTTGGTATGAATTAGATGATGTCCTATTTTAGTTTAACCATCTGATAACTGGTGGCTAATAACACCACTGAACATAATGGTACAAAACTATGCATATAACTTATTCCTGGATCTGTACAGCATATATTCTTCATCAGCAGCAGCATCACATTTGATTATTTGTTTCATTGCAAATCTCTCAGAAACCTGAATAAGTCTTTACAGCTTTGAGGGACATTTTTGTGTCCATTTTACAAAAAGACAAACTGAGGCAGAGAGCATTTAAACTGCCAGTAAATTACTCTGATAGTGCAGCTTGGTCCCTGAGCAGTTTACCCACAATAATAATGCCGGTCAAGATCTGGCAGTCCCAACACTTTTTTCTAAGAAATTTATAATGACTCTTCTTCTGTGCCTGCCGAGTATATTACTTTGACACTGGGAAAAGATCCATGCAAAAATATTTGTATCATAGTATCAAGGATATGCCATATCATTCATATGGCCTAACAGCAAAACACTGGCAAGGAGTAATTATTAATATGGGGGTAAAATTACTTTCGTTTTTCGAATTGTGCAGAAATTAGAAGAAAAAGCAGAGAACTTGGACAAACAGTGAAGGAACAGCAATCAGATTTTCCATCTCTTATGTCTTCTCAGGCTCACATTGTCAACCCTAAATGTTAAGGGTCACCTGTGGGTCACAACATATTATTTGTACATTTGCTACATGTCCTGCGCCCTGGGGTAGTGAATTTGGAAGTTTTATGGAAGAGCTTTAAAATCATAGAATAGAATCCTAGAATTGTTTCGGTTGGGAAAGACCGTTAGGGTCACTGAGTCAACTGTTAATCCAGCACTGCCAAGCCCACCACTAAACCATGTCCCCAAGTGTGCCATCTGCACGTCTTTCAAACATCTCCAAGGCTGCCAAAAGAACCACCTCACTGGGCAGCCTCTTCCAATCCATTACAACAATTTCCATGAAAAAGTTCTTCCTAAAATCTTAACCTCCTCTGGCCCAGAACTGAACACATAATTTGATGCATGGCCTCACCAGTGCCAGGTACAAGGGGACAATCAGTGCCCTGCTGCTGTGGCCACACTGTTTCTGACAAAGGCCAGGATGCCATTGGCCTTTTTGCCCACCTGAGCACAGCTGGCTCATGTTCAGCTGCTGTTGACCAGCTCCCCCAGGTCCTTTTCCTCTCTGCCCCCAGCCTGCAGCACTGCAATGGGTTGTTGTGATCCAGGGACAAGACTTGGCACTTTGCCACACTGAGCACACCACTGACCTGGGCCCATGGATCCAGCCTGCCCAGGTCCCTCTGCAGAGCCTTCCTGCCCTCCAGCAGATCAACAATCCCACCCAACTCAGGACTGTCTGCAAACTCACTGAGGATGCCCTTGATCCTTGTCCAGACTACTGATAAAGATATTAAACAGAACTGGCCCTGGGGAGTCAGACCTGTGACCCGCTGCCAGCTGGGTGTAACTCCACTCACCATTCATCATGTGTAACTTCACTCACCATCACTCTTTGGGCTCAGCTGGCCACTCAGGTTTTACCAAGCAGAGAGTATATTCATGCAGGCCATGAGCAGGCAGCTCCTTCAGGTGTCAAAGACTTTACTAAGGTCCAGGTGAGCAATATCTGCAGCATTTCCCTAATACACTAAGTGGGTCACCTTGTCACAGGAGACCAGGCTGGGCATGGTCTGGGAGAACATGGAGACAGGATGCTGCTGCCTGTGAGCTGGCAGTGCTCCTCAGCTGGTGCCTTCCCTCCATTTGTGGCTGGCTGTCCTCCTGAGCCATACCCTGCCTCAGAGCTGCAGGAGCCTGGTGGCCAGGTGGGCACAGGGCTCCCCAGTGCCTGTGGGACCGGGTGGGCACAGGGCTGACCCCCAGTGCCTGTGGGACCGGGTGGGCACAGGGCTCACCCCCAGTGCCTGTGATTCAGCCAGGTGCTGCTGTGCTGAGTGGCACTGGCAGCAAGCCTCACCTGGGGAGATGCTGGGGGCCATCCCTGCCACAGCAGCCACACCTGCTATGCCACCAGCCTGCTCTCTTTAATCAGGCTCTTTATCAATCAGCACTTGGGTCAAAACACAGGCCTGAAGAACAGATAATACATGCTAATATTTTCTATCTCTTATGGGTGAATCATTTTTTGGGCAGCCTGCCTTCCATGAGGAGGAGAAGGCAACCCCGATACTACCAGGGAAGAAAGATGAGCATATTCAGATAACTCCAATAAATCTCATTTCAGATAATTTGTTGGGATAACAAGATGTCTAGCGTTATTAATGATCTGAGGTCTGCGCAGTTATGTGAGACCAAAACCAAACTTGGCCTAAAGTTTCCCTGGCTTTCAGTGGGTTTGATTGTTGGCTTAAATATACAGTTCCTATGAAGCTGATGTCTCTCATAATCTCATATTTATCTTTTTTCTTGTATTTCTCACAAGTCTTTTGGCATTCCTTGCTCAGGAGTAATCGCCACTAAACCTGAATTATGTGGCAACACTCGAAGGAAAAAAAATGTGACGAAAATCTAGGAGATAAACCACAAGGTGGAAAACAAATGATTAATTGCAAGCACATAGATAAGAAGAATGTTATGAAATACTATTACCTCTCAATTACTTAATTAGGAGCATATAAATCACCGTATCTAAACATGACACCTTCCTGTACTACCAAGTCTCTCTAAAAAATGTATTTTGGTTATTGGCCTAAGGAGGATTCTTAGAGATTAGAGCAACACAAGCTAAAACAATAGCAAGATGTTAAATAACATAAAGAGCCTTGAATGTAATTTGAAAAGTGCAGCCTGGATTCTTAGTTGCTTAAATTGATGTAGCACCATGGCTTTGTGGAGCTCATCCACCTTGCATAAACCATCTTGCAACCTTGCATGTGTCTGCTGTGCCTTGCACCTCTTAAGGAAACAAGTCAAGAAGAAAACCAAACAAGTGTTCAAATCAGTCCAATGATGGCTTGACTATATTGATTGCAAAATGAAGCTAATTAAAAACCTTTTCTCTACCTAATTCTTTATTATGATAAAGACTTTTTATCTTTAAAACTGATTAGTAGAGTTTATTCTCTGTCACTTATATTTACTGATATAAATAGACAAAAAGTGCTGATAAATAACCCACAGGCTCTGAAACTATTCAGCATGGAGAGGGCAGTGCTCAGTATGGAGAGGCCAGTGCTCATAGTCATGGGAAGGAAATAAGTACAACGTGCTCTGTTGTCAGCATTTCCCATCCTTACAGGTGCCATCACATAAATTTGATGTCTTTAAAATTGTTGAAGCTATACCATCAAAAGCAGAAACACCTGAAATAGCTGTTCCTGATGCCAGGGTGCACACTAACTAAACCTTGGAATGTGGTCCTGTGCTTTAGGGAGGGAGGTGAGAAATTGGCTCTTCCTGCTACCAGCATGCAGGCTGTCTCTAGCAGCTTCCCTGGAGGAAACAGGATTGGAGCACATGGAGCCAGGAGGGGTTAGGAGCAGGTGATGCCCTCTCTGCAAGCAGAGAAGCAAGCATCTCCTGGAAGGCAGATGTGCTGATTGGCAAAGAGGTGTTTGTTAGGGCCAGCAGCAGAGAGGACAGCAATGGGGCTCAGGGGAGATGCTCCCTGCCCCTGGGGGGATGCAGGCAGGGCATGACGCCCCTTCTCCACTGTGCATCCCTGTCAGTGCCTGGGCTGCCAGGCAGAGGAGGGGATGGGCTAATATCTGTAGGAATGGCAGCAGGGCTCTGCCCAGTGAAAAGGCTGGGCTCTGTGGCTATGTAAAGGAGTGCCATATCCCCGAGTGAAGCATTGGGCATCACACTGACCATACTCCTTCCTAATCTTTTTGTACACAGATACTTTTAGATAAGTAATATAAAATTTACATGCACTTGTATGTTTCTTACATGCAGACCAAGACTGACTATAGGCCAGAATAGAAATATGGCAATTTAGAGAATAAAATGAGGCTTTAGAGACTGACTGAGAGCAATGACACAAGAGATAGTCCTCCTCAGCTCCTGATGTAGGTTGAAATGAGCTATCTGAAGCCTTTTCCTTGGAGGAACACAGAGGGACCACTGCCAGCATGGGTGCTGCAGTGAAACCATGTTATTTGTATGAGATATGGTAAAAAACAGTCAGGAAGACTCCATATCTCTGCCATTCTCTCCTACAGATGTGACCCTTCAATGTGCAAAGCTCTTGGTTTGCAGGAATGAGATTATGAGAGCAAGATCTGAAATGCTCAGTACTTATCCTCAGTCTTATCAAAAGCACCATCAAAAACTGAAGTTGAAAAACTAACTCTAATTCATTATTATTTCTCACACATAAATTATGGCTAGATTGGTAGCCATAATTTATGTGTGGGAAATAATTATAATAAAAATTATAAACATTCTTACTTCACCACTCTCCCATATGATGCATAGTTCAAGGGCCAACTGCTAAGTGAAGAAGTGACCCCTGTCACTAAGAAATGACGTTGCTTCTTCTAATAAACCTAGAGCAGTTCAGGGTGTAAAAACCACTGTAGCTATGCAATCTCACACTCCTTTACCTTCCCCTCCTACCCATGCCTGGTCTATAGAGGACACAGGCACTGGGGAGTTAGGCACGCAGTGTGAGGCTGGACCCCAGGAAAACTCTAAACCCAACCTAATTCCTAGTCTCCCACATCTTCCTGGACAAGACACCTGATCCCTCCTCTAGAAGGTGTCCAGAGCCACGTGAGCTTCTTACCTCCTGGAGATGTTAGGAGGATGCAACCAGCAGGGCCCACGGGTCCCACCACCGTGGAAAGCCAGTGGTCAGACTCAGCAGTGAGCAGAGCAGCAGGTTTGTGCAGATGTGAGGTGCAGGTTGTGTAACAGCCCAGGTGATTTACGTGTGCTATCTGCAGATAGGGACGAGATGTGTTGCCTGCAGTGCAGGTTTTGCTGTGAAGTTTGTGTGTTCCCACATGCATGGCCCGAGGGAGAGCGAAGCAGAGCCCTTGGAGCCCAGTCAAGGCAGTGATTCAGAGGCACAGCAGCACATGCAGAGTGAGCAGCTGCTAGACAGGTACGTGTTGGGTGGGCTTGGGCTGATTAAGCTGATTGGAGAAAGGAATCAAAGATTCAGGATTGAGAAGAGAACAAAAAAGCAAGTTAAAATTCAGTGTCCATTAGCTTGATGTGCAATCTTATGACAGTTTACAGGCCTATGCATGAGAACAAAGTGGAAAATATCTATTTTCATGTTGTGGAGGGATTCTGAGCTGAAGATGAGACAGTTCACGAAATACAGTTCAGCTTTTTAGTCTTAATCCACCTCCTGTTACACACTCCTCTGTTCAGAACACCCCACATCTTCATAACATTGCTTGCATGCAGGGTAATATTGTTTTGTTACAGGACTGGGATCAGGGAGGAAATTGGTTTCTGATGCTTGGAATGGCTTTGTAAATGAATGATGAATGAAGAGGCAGGCAAACTGGGAGATACAGGGAAGAAATTGATAAATAGAAGAGAATGCTATGGAAAAAACCCCAAGAGTATCTAAATTACTTACACAAGGCACTAGTAATTTGTGTGTCTGTTATTTGGTATCAATGGCATCTCTCTCCCTTCTGCACCAAAACACGCTTTATATGCACAAATAAAGGAAACTGCCATCCACTCCAGTGTTTCTGTTAGTTTTAGAGAACCCCCACATTTAATTTCCAAGCTTAAAAGGAAATAAGAAATCTGGAGCTCTAGAAATCATTACTGTTTCCTTTCAAAGCAATTCTGCATGTTTGACATCCTATCTATTGTTTATGTCAGGCAAACAGAGGCTGGACAACACAGAGTGGGCTGCAGTGGTGAGACAGTGAATGAAAACCTATGAGCCTCGGTGATTCATCCTTCCAAGGAGCTCTTGCTTTAATCACAGAGGGCTGCCAGATGAGGAAAACCATGAGGATTTATGACTTTGGGGCAGAGTGACAGCTGTCCTAGGCATTTCAACCCAAAACTACAAATCAATACTTTTATTAGAAAGTGACAGTGAAGGGCTGTCCAACATCTTCCAAGACAAAACTGCCATGTGAAAGAGCATCCCTGCTTGACCCATGGAAAAATCAATCTGCAATTAAAACTTTTCAATGGCTGAAGGATCCACCTGTAGGATTCCTCTAGCTGAGGTAATCTGGCCTTTCTGAGTGTTGGTCTGCCTGTTTTGTCACAGACACCAAGAAACATTAAGTTCAGGAATTGCTGCTTAAGTGCTAGGACCTCATAAGCAGCAATTAACCATGGAGCATCAGCCCTGCCAGCATTGCTCCATGGCCACCACACTTCATTGGTCCACTTTCACAGAGACCTTTTCACCCCCAGTCTGCTGGTTTAGATGATGCCCAGTGTCTGTATCATCATTTATATAAGACTGACACTCCCTTCACTTCTCCTCTTCCACAATCAGCTGTGTCCTGTCTGCAAGAATCAATCCCTACAGGTCATGGAAAAATGAAAGCTTACCTCAAAACTTGTGGCTGGATTGTATAGCTGGAAATTAAGAGACGTGGGCTCTGCTGTCCCTTACAACACTCATATGTGCAGGTGAATAATTTTGTTATTGATGTGACTTAGTTTCTCCATCTCTGAAATGGAAAAGCTGCATTTCTGGAGGGATTTCTCCCAAAAATGGATTTGAGTCTCAGTCAGGAGGAGACATAAAAGTACAAAGTGCTAATATGGGCAGCAGCTGTAACCTAAGAGAATGAACTAAAGGAGAGACACAGCAAATTCCTTCATATCTCCTATTGTGGAAGCCTCTACCTATACCAAGAAATGCATTTTATTTTACAGAGGGACCTGCCCTGGATAGAGCAGGGAGGTACAGGGGAGCCTTATGCAGAGCCTTCTCCCAGACTGACCGGCTCTAGTAAAGGTGATACCTGATTTCTAGCCTCAAAGAAATTCCCACAGGAATGATGTCCCCTTTCCTGTCCTATTTTAATCACTTAGAGCTGGAAGACTTTCCAGCTTGCAAACACTCAAAGATCAAGATATTTTAGCCCATACCTGCCATGAGGACTGAGCCATGTGGTTGCTGAGGTGGCCATCAGAGCTCCATCAGGGTAGTTTAGGGCTGGCTGATTGGTCTGTTTGATTTCAGTTCTTAGTAGCTGTGAAAACAACACAAATAATCTAAATAAGGGGAGGGGACAGAGAAAAGACCTCAAATGCTTGCTTTCCAACTGCACTTGTTTTCCTGCAGAGTTATTTGTAGAAAGCAAAGTCAAGAGCAGTTGCGTTCACAGCCAATACCCATTTTGCCATCACAAATCTGTGGAGCTGAGAGCTGATACAGGATAATGGTCACCTGGTGCTGCAAAGGCAGGGCTTTTCTTCACAAAGAATGGGGAATCTTACGTGAAGCCCATTATAACGCTGTGGTGTCTGCCTGGCTGTCTCTGAGGAATGCTTAGAAAGAGGAGGGTCACCACTCCCAGAGCCTCTGGAGGCTGTCACTTCTCACTCTGCAATAGTTGACAGGGCTATCATTACCTGGTGGGAGACCAAGAAACAAGCTCACCTCCTCCTGAGAAATGCAACCCACTTGAAGCCTTAGGGCTGTTTGTAATAACACTCTCCTACTAGACACCATTTGCTTTCAAGAGTGATAAATGTAGCACTGGGGGAAGAGAGACTTTTGAGAAATTCATAAACCACTTGAGATTTTGTTGTATGCTCATGGTATACCTTTACCATTTAATTAGGAAATACTGCTATTTTTTCTTGAACTCTAATCCTTTAGAGAGGTAACATCAGTAGCCAGAATCACCATTCAAGCCTCTGTATAGAAGTCTCACCTGAAACTTTCAAAATTATACACCAAAATGTTGGCATAACATTTTCCTACTTCTACATTCTCTTCTGCAGTAGGTCAACTCTACCCACCACATATGCAAGATCAAGTTTTATGTCTGAGGATGTGAATTTTCCATCATTGATGTGAGAGACAACAACTATCTTCAAGTTATTGCTGTCTATACTCAGTTATCAAGGAAAAACATGAAAAATGTTTTGTCACATACAGAATAGAACAGTATCAAACAACTTCTTCCAAATGAAGAGAAAGTAAAAATAACAAGTCAGCATCACATTTGAGATTCCTATAATAATGTGAAACACTATTCTACATTTCTTTGTCTCTCAGACATTTTTAGAGGTTCCAGGCCTTGGTCAGAAGCATTTTAGACCCTGGCAGACAGCTGGAAATAGCTGTGATTTTGAGTTTGAGCCATGGAATGAGTTACCAACTTTGGAGGTGGAACAAGCAGTCACAAAAGGTTAGATAGTATAGTAAAAGTAGTTACAAAGTAGAGGGAAATTTTTTTAGTATTGTACAGGGGGGTTTTAGCACCTGTACAGGGGGGTTTTCACTTTGTACATGGGGGTCAGAAGTTCTAAGATGGAGGAAAGTGGGCTGATCCTGTTCTTCCTCCTTCTTCTTCCTTGCCTCCATGTTCTTGGTGACGTTGGCACTCACAGATTGGTTTAGAGTAGAAAATCACTTTGTAATATAGGTAGTAGGTATTGGGGAAAAACTATAAACATGTAATACGTAATATATCACATAAAAGATAGCAGCAGCCCTGGGCGGGGAGGGAGAAGAAGACACCAGACAGGGAGGATGTCAGGGTGTGTGTGTGCCTCTACCCAGGCCACTGACCAAACAGACGCAGCCCAAGAAGACAATCTTTTAGATAACTCACAATAAACTGCCTTGAGACCGAACAGCAAAAGCCTGAGGAGTTTTTCTTTGGAAGTACGGGTTGGAGGAGGAATTTCACCACCATATGAGACCCCAGAGCAAGCCCAGGGTTCTCACACTTCAGAAAAGGATTTTCTGTGCAGTTGCCTCTATATGTGCAAGGCAACTGTTTACATGACTAGTTCCTAAACTCCATACATTTCCAGCTGAAAGATCAGAAAAATGGACAAGTTTGAGAATGTCACCTCAGCTGGGGCTTTTGATCACAGGAGAGTCTTAGTGACAACAATGTTTCATGGGGTAAGATGATAGAGTGTTTGAAAGAGAGAAAAAGGTGATATTGTCAAGATATTCCTGGTGACTTCAGGAGAGTTTTGCAAAAATACAACAAATATTGATATTGTTGTGAGCTGTGATGCTCCAAACCATCTACCCCCTTAGCACTTCTGGTCTGCAAAAAATTTGAATTATGACAGTTTTCCTGCTGTCCAAAAGGGGATGAATAAGCAGGCTTGGAAAACAACAAATTTCAAGATCTGTCATTAGAGGATTTCTCATGCTTTAAAGACGTGGCAGCCAACAAATTTTTTTTTTGGCAGGGGTGTTTGGTTAGTATTTCAGTAGCATGCCTCATGTGTTTTGCTTTACTCCTTAACCTCCAACATGGTACAGCACAGCCAGATATTTGCAACACATCCTGTCACAGACAGGCATGAGGAGTGCTGCATATACAGTAGGAAAAATGCATCAGTGACATAGACATCTACAGCTAAATGCACACTTGTTACCATCCAGGTGAGCTCAGGCAGCCTGAAATGTTATTTACTCTTCTCTCAGCTGTGGAAGATTTTTTCCCTGTTCCCTTTCTATCAAGCTTGCATCCAGAGAATGGACCTCCAGTGACTTTCTTCCAAGAGGCCCCCAGCTCACCTCCCACCTCAGGTGATATTAGGCAAACACTGGCTTTTAACTCCTAAGGAATTGAACTTGACCTTTGCAATCGCTGCAAATACCTTCCTAAATAAATGCTTGAGTAACAAGGGAGGAGAAAATGAGGAAGAATTCAGCAGGAAAAGAAGACATGCAAAACTCAGTTGGGCTTTTTGGTCCCTACATCCCTACACAAAGGTGACTAGGAGGTTCTGTGATGGATGGCATGCTGTTCACAGGAGCTCTGTCTGTAGCTGTCAGCACAGAAAGAGGTCCATAGAATTCCAGCAGCTACAGCCCTACAGTTCATCAGGAGAGAGCACAGACACCCACCCTCCCCCTTGGCCAGCACGTGAGCCCAAATGGCAAGCATAAGTCACAATCATTTTCTTTGTGCAAAACTCCCTGGCCATGAATTCCCAACCATGGAAATACAGTACCTTCTTACACGTGAGAATGATTGATTTCATAAAGTATCTTGAACATGAGATCACTGTTGTTACAACTTCCATTTGTAGGCATTAAAATAGTACTGTAACCCAATTAATCTTTTTTTCCCTTTTGATTGTCACCTATCACATGATGTGCAGAGCAGAAATTGTTTTTATCTGCCTTTGTTTGGATCTCAGCAGCCTTAATTTTTAATTGAAAGCCATGCTCTTATACCAAAAACCAGATGAAACTGATTTGAACTTCAGTCCTTTGACTGAGCTTTGAGAACTTTACATTAGTTTAGACTAAAATTAAAAAAAAAAAAAAAAAAAGTGACCTATGTAATGTAATCACCCTTCAGAATGTTTGGGGAGTTTTTTCAGATTTTCCCAGCTTTTTGCCCTGCAGCTCTTGGTTACTTGGTCTGGTTCCCATACTGCTCATTCTGGTTTAATTCAGACTAATTTCTATCAGAATAAATAGCATTTCTCAGTACAAAAGCGTGTGAGTTCTTTGCCTGAATTCCGAATTCTCCAAGGCTTACACCTGTGGCCAATATAGCCTGAGGGATAAAGCAGTATGAAAGCAGGTCATTACTTGGGTAAACACAGAATGATGCCATGAGGAAGTATTTGACTCACCAGGTGGCAGAGAGAAACAACAGCACTCCTCTGCTGCTCTGCACTTCTCCATCAGACTGGGCACCTCTGGCCGTTTTTCATATCACACAGCTGTCTTCCCTCATCCCCTACAGCTGAAGATGTGGTTTCAGAGGTGATGTGATCCAAGCTGGAATCTGATCTCAACAGCTCTTTCTCCCATTGGCTGGAGGCACCAGCTGGGGACCACCTGTGATTAATAGGAGCAACATTTCAGTGCAGAGAACACAGGGCAGTTAACAGAGGATGGTACACCTCATCACCATCAGTTTGCACAGGGGGAACCAAGGTGGATATGGTCAGAGGGAAGCAGCTTTAGTGCCTCTATAGAGTCTCTATCATTTTATACTGACTTTTCTGGCCTGGAGGGGAGCAGCGTGAAGGAGAAAGAGGGCTGGGGCTGGCTGCCAGTCTCCTTCCCACAGCAGCCTGGGCTGGCAGGATGGCTGGGTGACCTGTGCAGGAGGGGCTGCATGGCTGGTGAAGGCTGGCTCAGATCACCCCCTGGCTTGGGTGAGGGGAGCTTAGCTCTGCCATGGCTGTGTTCCCGAGGATGGCACCAGCACCAATGCTCACCATGCAGACACCAACCAACACTAGGAGCTGTTATTGACTGTGCACACAGGTACCAACACCAGGAGCTGTCATTGACTGTACACACACCAACCAGCACCAGGAGCTGTCATTGACTGCACACACATTGACTGTACATACACCAACCAGCACCAGGAGCTGTCATTGACTGTACACGCACCACCCAACACCAGGATCTATTATTGGTGACTCCTCCCTGCTCGCCATCATGACGTCCAACCTGGAGGCAAGTGCTAATGCCCTTATAAGGCTCTCTGCATACATTTGAATATGTTATCCTTTGGCCGATGATACAAACTGCTATCTCAGTAGCATACGGCATGGGGAGGTGGGAGATTTTCTTGGCTCTGCGGTGAGAGAGAAATTAAAAAGGAGCCTACAATGCTGAGTCACTGTGACAAATAACTTACTATGGAATGCATTCAGGCTTTAGCAAGGAGGCAGCTGATCGTGAGTCAGTGACTGACTGGTGCCTCCTAGATTTTCCTCCTTGGGAAAGATTCAATTTAATGGGATGAAGTGCCAACAAAAAGTCATTCTCACTGTTACTGAGACAATATCACTAATTATACACATGATTAAAACTGTCAAGTTGTGTTATATGTCACATAAGATGTGCTTTTTTTTTTTAGCAAGTAAGCATTGCTCTGCTATACAGAAGTATAAAGTCCCGTTAAAACATTGACTTCTAGGAGCTAGAAATTTTGCTAAACTTCAACTCTTTGACTGTGTTAATTCAAGAATCTCCGCTCTTTAGGTCCAACTTGGCAGGCTTATGGATGTCCTATTTAGTGGTCTGGTTTAGCACTCCATGGTACAATTTAAACCAAAATAGATAGTTCACTGTTAAAAAATCCCCTCTAAGTACCAAATGGGTAAGGATTTGAGGCAGAAGGCAGAAGAATGTCACAAGGTTTTTGTAACAAGTAAAGTCAAACCTGTATTTGTATAATCACAACCAAATTAGTGTCTTCTTTTCTTCCCATCCCAGTCTGACAGACCTATCCTCAGTCAGGCCATCAGGATCTTGTCCAGAGAAGTAGCTCACTCAGGACCATGGACCCAGAGGAGGGAAGAATAAAGGAGGTCTGGGCAGCTTTGTTCTTGCCCTTTCCCCTGGACACCTTGTCATGTACCTGCCAGTAAAACAGCAGAAACATCAAGAAACAAAGCCTCCCAATATCTGAAAAGCTGCAGCCGAACACCCTTCCTGTTCACACATCTTTCTGTTCATGCTGCCTGGCACAGCTGCCAATTGTTCTCAAATATTCATATAATCACCTACCCTCACCTGACTGAGGCTGCTCCTGACAGGAGACTTGCTGTCTTGATGAATGTAAAAAACATGGAGAAAAGTTAAAGGCAAAGCTGTCACCCCAGAACCAAGCAGCAGAGCCTTTTCAGCCAGTCTGTCATTGGCAGCAGGGGGTCAAGGGACCAGAACAACACAATCTCTGATGTGTTTCCATCAGCCTGCTCATCCAGCTGATGTGCCTTTCTTACTTGCCTGTGCTCTCAGAGAGACCCCATAGCATCAGCGCTGAAATTCCTCAGATACCATGCTAACCATTACATTATGGGGGAGATTATAACTATTCCCAAGCAGACCACAACCAGAAGGAAAGAATATTCTGCCTCCACCTGCACTCCAGGAAGAGACATGAGGCTCAGACTGGCAAGGGGAACATTTTCCCTGAAGTAATTCCAGCTGAGACACTGCAGTCAGGCTGCTCTTTCTGAGCAAATGTATCACAAAGGCATAGAACAATTTACTGCTTGCTTAAACTGTTGATTGGCAAGTGAATTATACTAATGTTGTTCTGTACTAAAGATTGGCTGCTCAAGTGTAACATCCGTTGCCCAGCTCATATGAATTTCAGTGGTCCACTTGCCAGTGAATAGGGCTCATAAAGCTGGTCAAATATTTTTACATGATACTTTTGTTAATACTTTTGTAAATACACTTAAAGTGTATTTTTCCTCCCCCTAAAACAAAGCTTTTCTTGAGAAATGGTGCTGCCATCAACAGTTTCACTGTCTTTTTTTAGCCCAGTGCACCTGTCTCCAGCCCTGTGGGACAAAGGGCCTCCTTATTTCCATCACAGCTCTATTAAACCCCACTATTAAAGCAAGTGGCATTCTTGATTGATGAGCAGAGGGGCAGCCAAGGGCTCTTCCAGGCCAGGGGAGAGGCATGCCTAACAGGGCTGCAGGGAACTACTCATTCTATCAGAGCCAGCATCAGATCATTTGTGGTTGCTGAAGGAGTTTGGAGCAAGGCTGTCACTTACCCTGAGATGGTGAAGTGGTCTAAAAGTGGATGTGATCATATAGCTATGATCAAAGGCATTCTTCTTCTAAGGAAGAATCATCTGTCTGTGAAAAATCATACATAGACCCTGCTTTTACAGGGAGCAAGTTCACACCTTTTTAAAGAAAGAAAGGTGATCACGTTTTTCTTTGTATTCTTGTGAAGAGACTCTCAGCTATGACCTTTCCAAAACACCTGTCAATGTTCAGCTGTAAAACAAGAGATCTCTGTAATATTTTTTCTAATGCAGAGTAAAGAGCAGCCAACTTCCCAGAGGAAAGGAGGAGGGTTTTCTCCAGCTAATTTTATTTCCTTATCTTTAGTCATCTGTTGAAAAGAAAACACTAAATATATTCCTCAGTCTACTCCTTCCAGTGATAGCTCGAAGGAGTAAAGAACCATATGGTCCTTCAGCTGATCTATACTGTCTCCATGACAATGCACATTTACAAAGTTTGCTTCTGACAACTTGGTAGTATGAGATCCAACTGCTTGTAACTAAAGGTACGATAAGCCTTTTGGGAGGGAGGGGGCTGCTTGCTGCTGGGCTCTCCTCCCACCCCAGAAGGGAGCTGCCTTGGGGCACAGGGCTTTGGTAAGGCCTCTGCATTTCTGTGCAGAATTTCCCAGCCCTTCAGCTGGAGGAAATGAGTTTAACTTCAGCCATGTCAGTCCAGTTTCAGCCAAGAAGTTTATATACTTAATTCCTTCAAGTTCCATACAAGTTTATAACGCACAGGACACCTTAAGAGAGCTTTTGTTTCTCAGGGAATCTGGGATTTTCAGAGTCTCCTCCTTGTTAATTCTTCTGTATTGTTTTAATTCAGTGAAACCAGATTTCCCAGAAATTCTCCACTCTAGGCTGCAGTGGGGTTTTGCAGCCATGACCTCCTGGAGCAGGACAGAAGAGTGGCACAGCAGGGGCTGAACAGTGGCATGTGGGTACCCAGCACAGCTGAGACACAGGCAAGGGAAAAGGTGGGAGCTGCTTGGCATGGAAGGGAAGCAGCATACCAGAAAATAAAAGGCCATGATATTCTGGACATAGACATATTTAAAACTAGGGGGAAAAAAAAAACATCCTTGTTTGATCATCTTTCCTTAAGGCAGAATGAAAGTTAGAAAGCCCTGTATTTAAGGTTTGTACTCCTCTCTCTGGGCCAGCCCTCCTCACCCCTGTACAGTGGGTCAGCATTTCTTCCCAGGCTCAGTGGAAATGTCAGGAGAGCACTTCCTAGCCCAGGAAGCAGGTCACACCATCCAAGGAGAGAAGGCACTGCCTGCCCTGCCATACCACCCCCTGTGCCTTGCAGAGACTGGGTTCTGTGAATGTGATTTGGGGTCCTGGCACAGCCTGCTCAGGGCCCACATCCCAGCAGTGCAGGCTGTGTCCTGAGTCCTGTGACACTGCAAACTCACCCTAGTGTGGATTTACTTGGCTTGTTGAATTTTCCTGCTGTTCCTGAGGTGAGCAGTGTGCTCCGTGATGTGCACAACCACCTGAAAAGGGTGGGGGAGCCACTCAGCAGGCCACTCAGGCTGGGGTACCTCCACAATGGAAGAACGTTCCAAAAACAGCCTTTGGAGTGGCCAGGAGTGAGAGCTGTCACTTTACAGCTCCAAACAAGTCATATTGGGTATACCCCATCAGTAAATCCATAACCTGTACACACAGCCACCCTTTTGGGCCTTCACCCTTTGCTAAACACTGGGCAAGGTCTGCTCTGGAAGAGCTGGGAGCTGTCCAGGAAAGACAGCAGCCAACAAAAAGTCAGCCACCAGCACTCTTCCTGCCCCACAGCTATGCCAGGGCAAAGCCAGGGAGAAACATGGGAGAGGTGATGGTGCAGTGGCAGATTTTACATTTTGGCCCCTTAGATCTTTTGTATCTTTCTTAACAATAGTAAAGAAAGGATCTGAAATGCCAGCAGGTGGGCAGCAGCATGAGAGTGACTGATGCCGTGTTTATGGGCACAAAGGAGCAGACTGCCCCCGATGGGAGCCCACTGCACCTGGAGGTGCAGCTGACCCCCAGAAACAAGGTCTCACCACCAAAAGTGGGGTGGAACTCTTAATTCTCTTTAAATCCATTATATTTATCTTCTTCCTGACTTTCTTGGGTTTTTTTGGTTTTTTTTAAAGTGGCAATAGTTTAAATAATATAAATATAAACCAATAACCAATAGTTTATAATTTTATATTTTTCATCTATATTAAGAGGTTTTTTTTCCTATCACAACTGCAAAAATAGCTTCCAGTTGAATACACTATTTGCCAGAAAGTGTTGACATATGCCAGTACTTACAGAAGCCACTTCCCATACCCAACAGTGTGCAGCAGTTTGGATTTACTTCTACCCAAGCAAGACAGGGTGTCCCACATTAAAACTCAGGGTGTTTTAATGGACAAAAATAATCTTATACAGCAATATAATAGCAGAAGTATAATGCATAATAATTCATGCTGCATCTGGGCCACAGGCTGTCCATTGGCAGCCTCCACCTAAGCAAGTGCAGAGAGATGTAATATTGTTCTTTTCATAGCCTGTTGTTTCTCTGTTTCTTGATTGGTACAATAGCTATCAACACACTCATTTTTGAATTTCACACATTTGCTTATCAGAAACCATTAGAAATACACAACCAGTTGAAGTGGTGCACAAGACAATTTTTTTTTTTTTTGTTAAATCAAGCAGTGGCCTAAAATATGGGTTTCAGATAAGGTTAACCCACATAGTTTCAAATGGACCTATGGCATATATTTCAACTCAATATAAACTCCGGCTGACTTAGACATGACTGTAATGAAAGAAAAAAAGTATTCAAGAATAATGATGCATTTATTTTGAAATAAACCTGACACATTTATTTGTCAGAATGAAACATTTAGATATTTGTCTCTTTCTGTACTTTGCAGGCCCATAAACTGACCCAGGCAGCAAATTCCTATGAATTTATGAGGTATTTGGATTTTTTCTAGACAAGTGATATTCACTAAGAAACCTGTACTATTAACATTTTCACAGTTTGTATATCACATTTAAACACAAACAGGCCTTCAAAGGCCTGGCAAAGCCCTGCTCCTCTGAGCAGCTTCCCGCTGACCTGCTCCTCCCAGCTCTGGCCCTCCAAGAGGTCAGGCTCAGGACACGGCTCACAGATCATCACTGCATCCCCTTGACCCCTGCAAATACATGCCAAGTTCTAATTGGGCTCGACAACCCTCTAGAAACTCAGATTTCTTTTTTTTTTGCCTGCCCTGAAATTGCCAGATTCCTCAGCAAGCCTATTTTGGGCTGAAATGAAGGCTTTTCTAATTAGAGCAGTGCCTCCAGATCTGCCTTCACCCCGTGCACCAGAGGGAAGGCAGAGCCTTCTAGAGAGGAGTCCTGTCTAGACGAGTCTACCATCATTATGCAATGCAAGGAGGCGTGCTGTGCAAGGAGGAGCTGCTGCTGGAAGGAGAGACAGCTCAGAGTCACAGCTTCCTCCTTAAGACTCCGAAATCCTGAGAGATTTGGTTTCTCTAGTAAAAACCACCCCTTTTCTGGGGACAAACACAGCCCTGCGTGGACTTTGCTGATCTGCCCGTTCAGCGGGACAGCACACGGGGTCTGGCATGCCAGGAGCTGAGGAAGCATCACTCGGAGCTGTCTGGTGCCTCTGGGAGCTGCCTGGTGAAAGACAACCTAAAAGATTCAGTGTGTGCCTCCAAGTGTCATGCAATTGCTGCCTGTTAAAGGCTGTAAGGACAGGAAATGCTTTCCAGACACATAGGCCTGTTCTAAGGGAATTGCTACCCTGTAGGATGTCAGACACATAATGCCAGTGCCATAAGTGTCACCAGACAGCAGTTTTCATTCACAAAACAGATGATTGATGTAATGAAAATCCAAGGAAACACATTACCCTTTTGATTCCTCTTACCCTTGTATTTTTTTCCTGGGGATTTAGGAAACAGGCTTCAGGAGAAGCTTTGAGGACTCATGCAAAATCAATTGTCTCCAACTTTCAGAGGGTGGGAAATAGCTGAAAACTTGCCACATCTTTGGTGAGCACCAAGAAAAGGATGCAGAGATAGCATAGAGCTTCAGCACAGGTCTGGTGCCCTATCCCCCTGAACCCCACAGAGCTGCCAGCACAGCCCCTTGGAATAAGGAGCTGCTCTGTCCCAAGGACATATCCGATGGGATTCTTTTGCTAGGAAGGATTTCAGAACAGAAGCCTGTAAGGGAAAAACATCCTCAGTGAAGGCAGAAGAGCTGCTTACTTCCTGCAAGATTATTGTACTTCAGAAAAAAAAAAAAAAAAAACAAACAAAACAACAGATAAAAAGGTATTTTTTCCTATCCTGTTTTGAGCACACACACACATATCAAAGAGCAGATGGAGCCAGGTGCATCTTACAAGACTGTGGTGAGAGAACCCCAAGGTGCAGCTGTGCATGGATGGCAGCAAACCTGGAGCCTTGTGGCCAGCAGCATCTCTGCTCCTGTAACTCTGACTTCACTCTGGGACTGGGATGCTATTCCTCACCTTCCTCAGGTTCAGGAACCCCTTTCCATTCCCTTTCCCATGTTTAGAAAAGAGAAGCTATTTTTCTTGGTCCTATTTCCTATTTGTTTGCTTTACATTTCCATAAGCCAAAAAGCACTGTTATGTTTGTTAGTTTTGGTACCAGAGGAGTTTCCCTGGAGGGAGAGGGTAGGTGGCTATAGACACACTGTCACAGCCCTGGGAGGAGCACTCCTCTGTGTGAGGAGGTTCAGATCTTGGTTATGTCTATTTAAATGCCTCCAGCTCTAGTTTATTTAAATACCTCCAGCTTTGTCAATGGGGAAAGCCAGCCAGCTCCAGGGGTGACCCAAGCCAAGATGGACTGAACACCATGGAGGTGAGTCTGTACCAGGCCCTACAGCAATGACCCTCCTGGTTTGGACGTGTGGGGTTCATTCAGACTGGCTCAGGGCTGCATCCAGGCTTGGACTCAAGCTGGAAGCTGGAATCTGGCAGAGGAGTTGTGCCCATATCCTTCAAAACTCAGACCAAAGGCTGCACCCTACTGTCACCCAGTCCTCACTTTTTACTGCTTCTGTTGCATTTTACAATCACCAAGGTGACTTTCTCCTCGCTCAGTTCCCAAGATGTGACTCCCCAAAGTGGGCTGTTTGTCCCCCCAGCAGAAAATAGTCACACCAGCAGCAGAGGGTGTGGGGGCAGACACTTTTTGGGCATAAGAACTGGCAGTTTTTAGAGTCTCCAAATGAGTAGGTGACTGTGCTGAGGCTCCTTCTCCCACCACAAATCACGAAGCCAAATATCTCGGTTGCACTGCATGTCTGCAGCAGTTCCTTTCCCAGTGCTGGCTAGTGTGGGCAGGGCTCTGTTGGCACACAGCTTGCCCAGTCTCTTGCCTGTGTGTGGTCAAACTTAAGGGGACCATGTGCTCAAGATGCACATGTGGGCAGGGCCCTTCTGCCACTTAGAGCCTGCCTGGCTTCACAAGGACACCCAGAGCAAACATCAACCTACCTGCAGCCAGCCAAATCCTGCAGGGATGTGAGCTCTTGGAGAAAGGGCAGGGCAGCAGGGTGGAGGTCTTGTCTGCTTCCTAGAGAAGGGAGGGAAACCAGTCAGCTGAAGGTAATAAAAATAGATGAACCTGTATGTCTTGTAACCTACAAAAGAAAGGCCTTTTCCAGTGAAACAGATGGGTTTAAGTGCCATTTAAAGCAACTCCTGCTTTACCCAAGAAAGCCTCACAAACTTTGAATGTGGATTACACAAGCAGTTTATAAAACAGAGTCTGGCAACACATTTCCAACACCACAGAAAGCCTTTTTAAGCAAAGCTGAACGAGAGGAGTCAGAGTCAGCCCCTATATCCTTGAATTTCAAGCAGTGCTACTGAATTAAGCTACCTGTGTCTGGGAGCTGAACTGAAGTCTGAAATGCTGATTCTCCTTCTGTTCCTCTGCTCCCACTCTTGGTGGCTCAGTCACATGGAGACTTTTTAGGAACATGTAACAGCATGGCTCCATTGTTTCTCATGAACTGTAAAGACCAAAAGTGCATAGGCAAAAGTGAACAGATTTCACAATTACAATCACAAGCAGAAGTTTCCATTGGTGACTCTAAACCTTTCAGAGTCTAGCCACTGATTTAGCATGGACTGCCTCTTAGCACCTTCCTGTGTATTATTTTTCTTTAGGGATCTGACCAATGGGAGCTAGCAAGAGCTGTCAGAGACCTTCTTCCTCCTTTCTTTTGCAATCATGTACTGAATACCAGAGTTACAACCAACATGTGCATTAGACCTGCAAATGGTCAAAAGTGCAGAAGACAGGAAATTCGTCATCATGTTTAGTGAAAAGGCCTTACACATAGAAAAAAAAAAAAAAGGAATTATTTGTTCCCTTCCAGTCAAAAAATCAAAGCCATGAAAGTGATAAGACAGTCAGACTTTGTTAGAATAATCAGTATGGACAGAGGAAAGACTGGGTTGAATGAAATTTAGAGAGAAAGATGTCCTCTTATCCTTCTTCCATGTAGAGTTGTACAATCACTGCTGCCATTTCAGAAGTGATATCTTTGAGAAGAGCCAGGGCTGGCTTTCAATACTGAGCTGATGGAAACACATGTATGCAACAGGTGAACACAGAAATGCAGAGGAAATGAAAATGTTTTTTAAAAGGAAAAAAAAAAATGAAACCCAGCGGTATAAAATAGAGTGGAGGAAATAGGGCAGAGTCATGACAAAAGGCTTCCAGCAGTGAAAGACCGGCTGCAGTTTTGGTTCACTGCTTAAACCAGTGCTTAAGGAAGTCTGGTTCTGACAAAGCGACATCTTCAACTACACCAGCTTGCTGAAAGCCCCACCCAACCTGGACTTGAATGCTTCTGGGGATGGAGAATCTACCCCCTACTCTGGGCAATCTGTGCCAGTTTTCACCACCCTCACTGTAAGAACTTCTTCCTCACCCCTAATCTAGTTCAACTCTCTTTTAGTTTAAACCCATTATCCCTTGTCCTGTCATAACAGGCCGTGCTAAAATGTTTGTCCTCATCTTCCTTCCAGGTCCCCTGTAAGTGCTGAAAGGTCTCTGCAGAGACTTTACTAGGCGAGTGCAAAGCACTGGGGTGCTAACCCAGAACATGGATAAGTCAGCAAAACTGATGAAGCAAACTGTTCTCACACATTTGAAAGCAAAGCGACTAAAATGAAGCTGCAATTACAGGATGGGACTACACTTGAAGGTGTTTTCATGGGATAACAAATTTGTACAAATTTTCAGTCTCTATTTCCCATTTCTCAGACCAGATTTTTGGTGTCTCTTTCTGGGATGGAGTGTTTCCACAGCTGTTCTTTATCTTTCCAACTTTCTTGCTAACAGGCAAAAGGAAAACAGAGTGAAATAATGACAAATAAAGGATTTGCAGGGGTATAACTCTTCATACCTCAACGTGGCCCTTTCTGTCATACCCTAGTGGCAGTGAACTGGGGCTGGACCAGATTACTGCCCACTGGGTTTGGTCAGTGCTTTGGACATGGCTCTGACCAGCACTGCCTCCTTCCAAGAGAGCAGGAACAGAGTCCTTTCAATGCCTGTCTCTTATGCCACACAATTCAGAAATGCATGCACAAGTGCAAACACCCAACTACTACCACTTACACAGCCTGAAGGACCGTTCCTGAGGAGATAAAGAGAGGAGCATAAAGATGAGGGAAGTGAATTTTGTGAGTGTAACCTTAAAGTAAATATTTGAAGAACAAACTGGAATTCAGCAAGCTTGAGCATTTTATTTCAAAGGAAGTATTTTAGGGATAGCTGAAGCTGGTATCAGGGTTGTTATGAACAAAACAGCCTGGCTGGGACACTTGGCTGGAACTAAGTACTGACATTGAAATGTTAATTACCTAATTGCTCCTGGGAATCACCTACACCCCCACCCAAACTAGGACTGGGATGCAAAATAATCCAGTGAAATCATGGGAGGGAGTTTTGGGGATGAAAAACACCCCAGAATGAAAAAGATGGGCACAGTGGAGGGGGCTGGATGGGTGTGCTGGTTGGGGAAAAGGGAACCCCATCCCTAGTCTGTGTTTGACCTGTCACCATGACCTGCAGAGGACCAGATTGGACTGGGGTGTAGGAAGTAGGCACAAGGAAAACAGACACTTTACCTGGTGTTACCAGGAGGGAAGGAGAGGGATAGCTGCTGCTGGACCTTGGCAGCAGGCTCTGCACATCCCCCCACCCTGCGGGTACCAGTGTGCCAGGAGGAAAGGAGAGAGGACGCTCTGCTGATCGGGACTTTAGATACAGACTGGACACCTCTTCACCTCTGGCTACCAGTGTGCCACGGAGACTCCAGGGACAGACTGTGCAGCCTTCTCACCCTTCGGCTACCGAAAGAAGCTACAAAACCCCCCCTGCCGAGCTGACTTTTTAATAGAGAGCTGAACACTAATAAAGGCATAGACCCTGCTCATTTCAAGGGTGATATAGAAGAATTAACCATGTCCTGGCCAGAACTAAGACTGGAGAGTTTGGGCAAAGCAAGGGAATGACTGAAACTAAAGCATGAGGAAGGAAGATACAGTCATAATTAGATGTCATTTCAGCATGATGCTGGTTTTCAGACCAAAAATAAAACCAGCAAATCTTCCAATTGAGTATGCACATAGCATAAAAGTATTAAAAAATGTTTAGGCAACAAGAAGCTATATGAAGGCAAAAGATTACTTCATTGCAAAGGAAATCTATGCTTCTCTGAAGGTAGTTGTACAGCACCCAGTGGTTTCAGTGGAGTAGGCATTCAGGCTGTTTGTTGTAGCCTGAGACTCCACATAAACAGGCGGAAGTGGTTTTCATGTCAGGGATGATGAATGGGGAATCTCTTCCTAGAGCCAATCCACCCCATCCCTTCTAGGGAGTCAAAGAGGGCAAAACTGGCTTTTTTACAGTTGAATTGGAAAAGGTCCCAGTTTTGGGCCATAGAGATAGTGCTATTTTGTGTGCTTGCTCTCCCCTACTTGAGAAATGCTTGGCAAACAAAGTTCTTTGGTTTCTGGGTGCATTTCTTTATAGGTGGAGAAGGATGGAGCTTGCAGCCTTTGACAAGGAAGACAGAACAGAATCTACAACAAGAGGAGGAAACACTTGTAGGTGTTTTTCCTTCCAGATGCCCATTCAAACATTTCAGCTAACATTAAAAAAAAAGCTTAAAACAGACTCACCAAAATCACTTTTAATCAGGTTTTGTTTCCATGGCACCTTTGATGTCATAAGCTTAATAGCTCTTCAGTGATCCATAGAGTCTTCCAGGAAAAAAAAAAAAGAAAAAAAAAAAAAAGGCTAGACAACCTGAATGCCAAATGTTGAATACACCTTTAAAAATATCCTTTCTGAAAAGTTTTCAGGCCTCCCTTCTCTTTTAAGAGACAAGAGAAACCAAAAATCCAACCAGGAATTTCCCCTGCCACAAGCCCCCACTCCACACATCAATGGAAATTTTTGCAGAGAAGTAGGAATATATGGAGACCCACAAATATATTATTAAACTGCAACAGAAATGCATAAAAAGACTGTTATAAAAATAGCCATAAACATTTTTTTTTTTTTTTTGTTCTACAGATGCAAACTCTCAAGAAACATCTTTCTGTCAAAACTGAAACAGATTGTGGTGTTCAGCAGCACATTTCTCTGCTAGGAAAACATTCTTGGTACTGTATTTTTGCTCTTTGTCTGATGTTTTCTCCAAGGATTTTCTGATTAAACATGGTGATGATGGATGACAGCAGTCATACTACGGCTGCTGCTAACACACACAAGCCTTGCCAGAGGTGAAGTAGATGTAATTTGCTTTTATTTAAAAGCTTTTGCTCAGTATTATTTTCACAGCCTGATCTGGCACTTGTAGTCAAGCAACATTCTCAGTTCCATCAGCCCTTAAGGTCCTGGTCTGATTACATGAGAAAAAAAAAAGGGACAGACTTTTGGCTTGATGGTTTTCTGGAATCTCTGCCACAGTCTGGAAAGCAACAAATTCCTCTACCTGGTGGTTTTGGTGTGTGTAGGAAAGGGGATAAATCTTCAGATGACTTGCTGCTGGACACTAGCAGTATCATGGAATGTACTAAAAAAATAATAAAAATCCTGATCCTGATTGCTTCTTTGAAGGTAGAGCATAATGATTTTTATATGCTGATAGTAAAATACACAGCCAAGGTACACTATACTAACTTCAGTGGAAAGAACAACTTAAAAATTCTAATATGAAAGGGAAAACTTGATAAAACTCTGAGTAAGAGATGTAAAACATGCATATCAAATGATATTTATACAACATACGAACAAAATAAAGTAGTTCCTGGAAATGGCTGGTGACAGAAACACGGCCAATGACTCCTGGATGTGGAACCTGGACAAAGTCAACCTCTCGGCTCTGGGGGGTCTTACAAGAATCTTTGAACTGGTGGAACTCGTTGGCAATGGTACCTACAAGCAGCAGATTTTGAGTCAGAGAAGAGGAGGAAATGAGTACATGTGAGGGAAAACAACATGGTAACACCAAGGGCAGCAGAAGAAAAGGAGGGGAGGAGATGCCCTAAGTGCTAGAGCCAAGATTGCTCTGCAGGGTGTAGTGAGGACTATGATGAAACACGCTGTCCTGCTGTAAGGCATGAGGTCTTTGGGGATGCAGAGATCCATGGGAGATGAAGAGATCCACGGGGGATGAAGAGATCCATGGGGGCAACGCAGAGATCCAGGGGGGGATGCATAGATCCACTGGCAGCCCATGGGAAAAGTGCTCACACTGGAGAAGGTGGATGCCAAAGCAAGCTGGATTCTACGGAGACACTCAGAGAGAGAGGGCCCTGCTTCCAGAGACATAGAGAGAGACAGAGAGCCTTTGCTTCCAAACTACAGCAGCCTTCCTTAGAGGACTGCACCCCGTGGACAAGTGACCCATGCCACAGGAGTTTTGGGAAAACTGTTTGCCCGTGGGGGGGACTCACATTGCAGCAGTTTTGGCAGGACTGCTGCTGGTGAGATTAGAGCCACACTGGAGAAGTTCACGGAGAACTGGCTCACATGGGAGGGACCCCACGGCATAGCAGAGAAAAAACTCCTCTGAGTGAACAAAAGATCCCGAGTGATGAACTGATCCAAGCCCCCATGCCCTGACTCCCTGCACTATTGGTGTGAAAGAGAGGGGCTGGGGGAAAAAAAAGGTGTTTTAAGGGCTTATTTTACTTCTCGTTATCCTCCTCTGACTCTGTTAATAATAAATTTACTTTACAGCTTTGCATTTGAACCTGCTTTGCCCTTAGAGTGTTTTCTGCCAGTCCTTATCTCAACTCATGAGCCCTCTGTTAATTTTTTTCCTCTCCTGGGCCCAACTGAGAACAAGAGAGGGTGCGAGAACAGCTTTTGTGGGTGCCTGGCACTTGGCCAGTGTCAAACCTTGACAGACATCATCTCCCTAACCTTGTGTCATTATGGAAAAAAAAGAACCACGTAGCTACAATGTGTTAAAAGACAGAAAAACCCCATCTCATATTTTGATAATACTTCTTTCTTAGTGATTTTGTGTGCCTTGTGTTTTGCATAATGGGACAGATTTATTTATATATATGTTTATATACTCATGTATATATATGCCCATGTTTAAAATTATGTTCTTGAAGAAATGTCAGCACTTTTCTCGCTGGGAATTCTTCTAGGTAAAGTTCCCCAGTGAACCATGCAGACATCCAAGCACATGTACATCCATGAACATTCATGTTCATGTACACGAATGTACAGAACCATGGTCAAGTTTTAATATGTTTCTATTTATCTTGTTTCAGCCCAAATATTTCCAGAAAAAGGAGATTAACAGATACATCAAAGTCCCAATCAATGCAGCTATATGAAATGTTGTATAAACTGGAGCATGTTTAAGTCACACTGCAGAAAGCCTTGGAGAGGTGCTTTCCAAAATACTCTTGGATTTGAGAACATGCCTTATAAATTACTTTATAAGAGAAGGATAAAGAAAAATTATTTTATCTCCATACCTGACATTGGAAACCACTGACAGCTGAGCTGGGTGAAATCTGGTTGCTGATACACCTAAAAGCTCTCTTAGATATGGCACTTACAAGGCAAACTCAAGCAAAACACGCCTTCCTATTGAGTTAATAAGAAGTGCATATAACTATAAATCTTGGGAAGTTATACATATCTATCTTCTATTTGGAAAGTGAGTCCCTGATTAAAGACAGGGGGCAGGACCCTGTAGGAATCCAGTTCTATGACTAGAGCAAGTGGAAACTCCAAATAATCCAGCATTTTTAAGGGCATGTTGTTATCATCGTTACACACACCCACATCTGCACACACTGACTTATACTAACTTTTTTGGTTTTTTGAGTTTTTTGGTAATTGTAAGTAAAATATGAGTATTTTAAAAGGAAAAAAAAAAGGTCTTACTGAAAGCTGCAAGTCACCTTTTCCATCTTGAAAATATTATCCTCTTTTTTTTTCCTTCTTAGTCATGATTTCTCCTTCCTCAGACTTGTCTTAGCCACTCATTCCCTCCTGCTTTCTTTCTGTCTTGGAGATGAATGGGTTTCAGGAATGAACTTCAGAGCAGTCTGAAAGAAAAAAATCTCTTCCAGACTGGCTATTTTTTGATTAAATCCAACAAATGCATATTGCAGGCAATTCAGAAAACTGGCCATAAAACACCCAGTCTTTCATCTCTGTGCTACCTACTCAGCTGCAGTTTCAGCCAGATCAGAAGCAGTTGGCAGACTTCAGTCAGTACCACTTTCTTGAGGACCCAGGACTTTCTGCAACACAAGCTCACCTTTGTTAACGGAAGATGCGCCTACAAACATGCCACTTTCCCCCATTCTTCCATCACTTACTTGATTCTGCAGGTGTTTTGTTCTTTTCCTTGAGGGCATGTTGATTTCCTTCTCGTTTAAATCTTCTCTTGAACAGAGTCAACCACCCTCTGGTTTCACAGTCATTGGGGGGATTCCAGCACCTTTTCTCTCTGCATCACTCACGTAACAGCACTTTTTGTCTCCCACAGCACATTCTTTTGAAGATCCCAACTCGGTCTGCAGCAATACTTCACCTTAAAAAAAATTCCCTCTTTCCTCTTACCCATTCTCCACCCCTGCCTCCCTTCCACCCAATCAGGAGAGTATTAAAAGTAACCATTTTTTCTCAAACCCACTCGGCATTTCTGCCTGTTAGATAAAGAATGTAAGTTTTATATTCCCATTTTAAAGTCTTTTCTTTAAACCACTATTTCAGAGCCTTTTTACTCTGCCTGTTCTAGGGATACAATTTCTCTTGTCTTCTCTCCTAAAGTTCAGTGTATGATCAAATATTCAAAGGTACCAAGTAGCTCCCAGTTATCCCAGACTTACATCATAGTAACAGAGAAAAATCTGGACTCAAAGCCCCAGAGAGACGTCAATGTTATTTCCATGTACTATAGTGCCTGATAGAAAACACGTGGCTCTGACTTACACAGTGACTTCAGAGGTAGCTTTTTCTTCCCCAGACACATAAAATGCACATAAGGAGAGAATAAGGGTATGGCTAACATATAGGCAAGCTAAACAGCAGCAGCTTCAGGCTGAGCAGTTTCTGTTTGCTCCACTTTTGTAAGAGATGAGTGGCCAAGTGAAACACAGAGCACAGCAACTGCACCACAGCCCACCCAGGAGCTCGGAGTGCCAGACTGTCATGCAGATTTTTACTTATTTGTTTGGAAATTAAACCCAACAGAGCAATAAATACTCAGCTCGGTACACCTCAGATCAAATCCTTCATTGTTCTTCATATATATAATATACAGGGCTGATGCCACCACAGCACTTCACCTTTAGAAAAGCACCTTGTGTAATGATTATAGTAAGGAATGAGGAGCTGAGAGCCCTAGGTTGTGGTCTTAGTTCTGTTTGAAATTCTTCCACAAAAAAGAGTTTGGAGAGTTTGCTGCAAGGTACTCCAGTGACTCCTGGAGCAGGCTGTGATTACACTAACTGGTGTGACCAAGGCTCCACTTCTCCTGCCTCACAAGTTCTCTTCTATTTACTTTCCTAGTAAGAAGAATGTCTGTGCTTCTTTGCTCTGCTAGTTTGAGGAAAGGTACAGGCTGGCCACTCTCCTGTTGGAATGAGACCACAAGCTGCTGTGAGTGAGAAGGGTCAGTCTGTGCTTCTAGCTCATGCCTGCAGTGCTTGTCAGGATGAGGAACAGGATGATACATCCTGCAGGGAGCTTCCTTTTAATCATGAAACTTGACCATGGTGACAGAACTCTTTTGAGTGAGACCTTTACACAGGTACTCAAAACTAACCATTAATAATGGATTCAATTGAAATGAACATTGGCTGGTGTACTGCTACTAGTTTCACCCTCCCAACACTTTCCAAAAACTAGAGTTTATATAAACCCTCTTTGTCTTTATCTGACTCATGATTGCTTCAGATCGATCCCAACAGCCTTTACAATATTTGAATGCTCTGTAATTTCATTAGTCTGGCTTTTTTCACAGATGTTTTTGCTGTGTTCTGATGATATTAAAGTAAATCATGCAACATTACACTGGCTTTTTAGTGATGACCACCCAGCAAGTTAACTACAACAACAACAAGAAGAAAAACCAGAAGTCAAGAGACTGTGATTGCTGCTTTTTAAAGTTTTTTCTATACCCAGAATGTCAGGCATATAACTTCTCCCCATTTTAATGGCCTTACGTAACTAAAGCACTTTTCACATGTTTGGGATAGTACTTACAGCATTGTAATGTATTTGTGGCACTGCTTGTCCACACAACAAATATTCCCTAAAATGTGCTCAGGGGTCTGAATCACAAAAGGGAATGGTTTATTTTATGATCCTTTTTGTGGCTGCTGTCTCCAGTTGTCCTTTGGACAGAGCGGCCTCAGTCACCAATCTGCAGTGAAAGGGATCCAGACTTGCTACAACTTCACCTCAGTGCAAACTACAGACTGTGAGCAGCTGCCACGTGGAGAGATGAGACAACACCACAGCAAGTGTGGGAAGAGGGTCAGCATGGACCTCTTCCTGAGAAATCACTATTCATTGTGGATTGAGTCATCTATGTTTATCATCCACAGCCCTTTAGGTCTAAGTTGTCATTTAACATACTTTTAACACAGGCACAGAAGTCTTTGGGGAACTATAAATAGGACCTAAAGCTATGGTAAAGCCTCCTTACTTTGCCTAAGAGGTGAAATGAGGTTTATTGTAAATAAACATTCAGGTGAAAGCTTTTCAAAAGGCATGGTTTTTGGGATTTATGACAAGAGATATAATTTAAATAAAGTGAGTATCTTAAAACCACATTATCTTGTTCTCTCTGTAAAGGCCATGCAAAGCATGAATAGGTCACTGAATAATGGTAGATTTGGTAGAATTTGATTTTTTTGGATGGGTGCCCAAGTAGTCTAAATCATATATACACATGCTGACATCACTGGATGTGAGATTACAGAAATGGAGACTTAGATCCGCTTTTTTCGTAATTAAAATTTCTATTGTATTAGGTGTCCTTATTAGGAGTCCCTGATCCCTTTTAATTCCCAATGTTAGAGTCCCTGTTGCCTATTTTTAATATTCCTGCAATGTAAATACATTTTCATGTTGCTATAAGGACCTTATGTGAATCATAACCAAAAAAAATAGAACACAGTGAACCATATAATTTCTGGATATTCCACATGCAGTAGTATGAATTCAGGTCATGGAGAACAGCGAATTTATGGGGATGCTACACTGGCTTGTAAGACCAATTAAAGAAAAAGATAGAGTAGATTGCTTTAGCTGGTTTGCAAAGAAAGCTTTGAATATTTCATTTGCATTTTGTTTACCAGGAGCTCCAAGTGAGTTTCAGGCAGATGTGTGTCCTCAGGAGCTGAGCCATCCCATTTGCATTTCAGCACTGCCATGCTGCTGTGGCTGGCACAGGCAGTAGGAAGAGACCATTTCTGTAAAAAAGGCAAAATTCAGTATTGTGAAGAGATGGTAGTGGGCTGGCCCTGTCACCTGCTCCACTGCAGAGGGACACCTACACCCTCTGGGTGAGGGCATCAGCAAATGACTGACTGGGTGAATAATGGACATAGTTCTCACACCAGCTCACCTTGGAAAACTGTCTGAGCGTCCCACTGTCCATGTATCAAATTGTCCATGCATTAAACTGTCCCTGCACCCCACTGTCCTTGCAATCCAAGAACAAGGCTGCCCTGTGGCTTGGCTCCTCCTTCTCCTGTGACTGAACAATGCCTCTGGCTTGGTGGTAACTACACTGGATGCCATATTTAATATTATAATACTATTTTAATATTTATTAATTTCAGTAATAAAATTAATTTTCTTTATTAATTTAATATTTTAATTTCTATATTTCAAATGGACGTAAATCAAAAATCTCACAATATTACCGAAAGCAGGATGTCTGGATAGGCAAGAAAGGAGGAGGAGCAAGAACTTTGTATATACTGCAATTGCATATCCAGCTGTACATAATTCTAAGTTCAAATTAAATATCACTGTTAACTAACCCAAGCGAAGTGTTTCACTGATATTTTATACTTAAATTCCATTCCTTTCCCATTTTGCTTGGCATATATCTGAAATGTCTATCAGACTAACTTGGTTTTGCCCTGCACCACTCGTTATTGTGTTTTCACCAACACAAAAGCTGTAGTTGCCATAGCAAACCAAGCTGGTACTACCTTTGGGAAAGGCCAGTCCTAGTTTATATTTCAGCTTGCAAAACTGAGAGATGTCCTGAGAAGTGAGTACTGGAATGTTTTGCCTTGTAGTTTTAGGAGCAGGTGCTCTTCTGGGTCTTTGCAGTTCCCAGTAAGGTGGGACAGGCTCAAAGCTTGTTCTTTGGCTTCAGGACAGGACAAGAGCTTTGTCACAATGAGCAGGATGTACCTACAAACAAAGATGTGCCATCATATATTTTTCTTTCAGAAAAAGTGCCATTATCTATGTTCAACAATAACTCCTGAAATCTAGGATATTACTGTGAAAAGAAATTGTCTTCCCTGGTTTATAGATTCCTCCAAATATGCTGTATATATGCCTCAACAGCGAGTACAAAATTTCAGTTACCAAAAAACCAATTCACAACACTGGGTGAAAACAAAGACATTGAGATTTCCTGGAGAAAAAAAATCCTGTGATATTTTCTTGTTCTGATTAAATAAAAAGTATTTTGAGGGATACTGTTTTACAAAACATGTGGGGAAAATGTTACTAAAATCTCCAATACACAAAACCTTTTTCTGCCCCCAAGCTGCATTTCTTTTGGCATTGGCTTACTTTCCCAAGGAGTTAGAAGCAATACCAAAGAATGTGAGAACATGTTGAACATTTCTCCAGGCATCTACAGACACAACATCACCTTGGAAAAGGTTTTGCTGGGGAGGTTTCAACACTGCATGTTTCTGCAACAATTCCAAGCATCTGGATACAGAACATATCACCAGCTTCCTCATCCTACTGGTAAAGACTGGGCGAGATTCCTTCTATTGGTAAAAACTGCAGAGCAGTGTTCCCACAAGGCTTGCAGATGACTCTCACTTCTGACAGATTTTTTACCCAAGTTCTAAAGAAATTATTCCAGGGTCAGAGAATTTTATTTGTACAGGCTTTAGAAAGCTCAAAATAAAAATGAAAATTTTCTTGTTGAGAGAAATATTCTGTCCAGTAAGAAACATATGAATTATTAACTTTGCAGCCCTTTGATTTTTAATTTTTTTTTTCTAGTGAGTGAGGCAGCAGCTCTAGAATCAACCTCCTGAAGGTAAAACTTGTCCTTTCCAACAGGACTTGAGAGACAGAGAAGCAAATCAAGTGTTCCCAGATCACTGAAGTGACCTAGCAGCAGTATTATTTTCCTTTACGTCAGGCAAAAATGCACACCAAAACACCTGCATATGTGCCTTTGCATACTATGCAAATGCTTTGGGGTCAGGGGTTTGTTCACAGAGACAACCAAGTATTTTCCCTATTTTCCCTCTCTTTGATGCAATTTGTCTTCCTGCCTCATCTATACCTCTCTGGTTGCCTCAGAGAGGGAGAGATGCTGCTGGACCTGGAGTCCTCCTAAGCAATCTACATTCTGATTCAATTTATGAGATACATTTCCATGCTCCTCAAATATTCAAGAATAGGGGGAGAAATTAGCTTCTTATTAGAGGGATTTTTATATAATAGAAGACTGTCTGGACTCAGTCACTCCTTGCTCTTCAGCATGACAGCTCACCATGGAAATGAGAAGTCCCCAGCAGAGGTGGCATCTACTCCTACCTCACAGGATGAAGCTGCCCACAGGTGGAGTCCCTGGTCATCACACAGGACCAGCAGAAGCCCTTAAAATCATCAAGGGAATGATGATTTTAAAAGGAAAAAGCAGAGACAGGAAGAGTGCTGACACAGAGCTGACATTAAAGAAGAACAGAGAAGCACGCTGACCCCAGGCCACTGAAGATGACTGGAAATAAGTTTATTGCTTACAGTACCTGCTCACCAAGCTTCAGCAGTGGCTTCCCACATTGTAACCAAACTGGAAGTGTCAGAGCTCCAAGAATCATCTCCCAAATTGTGGTAAAAGAGAAAGACACCGCTGCAGTTTCAAAGCAGCAGCACATTCGCCTTCCTCCATCTCCTTTTCTCTATTCAACTTCTACATTTACTCACAAATGGTGTGGAAGCAAGATTGCGCATTAAGCAAATTTCCTTGGTTTTGTACACAGAGATATTTTCAGATATTACACCAAAGCAGTCCCTTTTCATTGGCCAGCAGGAGCAGGGAGGTCACTGTTCCCCTGTACTTGGCACTGGTGAGGCAGCCCCTGGAGTGATGTGTCCAGTCGTGGGCCCTCACTTTAGGAAGGACATGGAGATGCTGGAGCATGTCCAGAGGAGGGCGGCAAGGCTGGTGAAGGGCTTGGAACACAAACCCTCTGAGGAGAAGCTCAGCTGTGTAGCCTGGAGAAAAGGAGGCTCAGGGGTGACCTCATCTCTCCCCACAGCTCCCTGAAAGAAGGTTGTAGCCCAGTGAGGGTTGGGCTCTGCTCCCAGACAACCAGCGATAGAATGAGCAGACACAGACTAAAGATGCACTAGGAGGGTTCAGGTTGGACCTCAGGAAGAATTTCTTCACAGAAAGGGTGACTGGGCATTGGAACAGGCTGCCCAGGGTGGTGGTGGAGTCACCATGCTGGGGATGTTTAAGAAAGCCTGGATGTGGCACTCAGTGCCATGGTTTAGGTGACAAGGTGGTACTACGTCAGAGGGTGGACTTGATGATTTTAAAGGTTTTCCTAACCTAGTTGAATCTGTGATTCTTAGATCTGTATCCCTTACCTATTGCCAAGACATCTGATTAGATAATCCAGTGGTCAAACCTGATCAAAACTCAGGTTTTCCCCTTCCCCCAACACAGGGGCAGAAGCAAATACAACTGCTGCCATCTCATTTGAAAACAAAAAAGCCAAACACTTTACATATAGGATCTGGAACCATAATTTTCTAATGTCAAAGTTCATATGAAATACCTCTTATGTTGTCTCAGCCTGTTTCCTGGCAGAGAGCTGTAATCTCCGAGAACACATAAATGTTTCAGTATTAGTACTAAGAAGCCACATGAGGGAGCATTTGGAGAATTGAAATGCTTTCCTTGTATCATTGTAAATAAGGAAGGGAATCAAACTTAATCCCTCTGGTATATATGGAATTCAGACAAATCTAGATGTTATTATTCATTTCTCCACTCACACTGGGATGCGGAAATTGTGATTCCCACTGAAAACAGAGGGTATTTTTTTTTAAAAAAAAAGCCCATTAGTGGTCTGAAACAGACCATTTCTCACTCTGGCCAAGGTATGCTGTGACTGGTATACCTGAAAGGCAGCACAGATAAATGGGTTTGCATTTCAGCTAAATGAAATTATGGGACACTCTGTATACAGAGCTGAGTGTGACAGCAGTACCAGTTTTCCCAGATTATCAGCAGCCTCAGCTGACAGTAGCAGGGAGTGGCAAGGTCCCACTTTCTGCAATATTCTGACTAAGCAAATAGCTCAGGCAACAATGCTTCTAAATTACTTTTACATCTAATACTTTTGTAACTTAGAGCTTACTAAAAAACCAAAATCCACAGGTGTATAAAATTAATCCCACTGTTCTTATAAACTGACTCAGAATTTTTGGAATATTTGGGGTTGGCAATAGTGAAAATGGTCAAAATGGGAAATAAAAACTTGTCCACATGAACTATAATGGGAAACGTGCATAAATCAGTGCTCTGTATTCTTATACAAAAAAAAAAAAAAAAAAGTCAGCTGCAACTTGGGCTATCTTTACTGACAGAGTCAGCTCAGTCAAATAACACCATATGACTTCACCAAAAACATCTTTGTCAATAGTGCTAAACAGGTGTTCAATAAATAAAACATTTTGCACTCTACCTCAAAAGTCAACATTCATAGAACTTGTTATCAATCAAAGAAACTCATGTTCAAGGTAATTTTGAAATCAATAGAAAAGGACTCCACCAAGATCTCATTTTTTCCCCCTCACTATTTATACCTGAAATTGGCTAAAGAGCAAGTAACTAATGAACTGCATAAAAATCAGTTTGCAGCTATAATGCTATGACCACTCATGGCTGTGAATGCTTGACTGCAAAAATTGCAACTCCTTTTAAGGGGCAGAAGTTCCATTAGTCTCTTTCTGCCTAAATGATATAGTAATCAACTCCAGGCGTGGCAGAGATGTGAAAGAGAAACAGAAAAAAGAAAAAAGCTAAAAGTTTGTGCTTCTCTAAGTAGGTTTGCTTGGAGCTGAAGGAGGAGGTTGGGTGTGTTCTCACTGCAGTTTTGGGGGAAGGGGTGGTGGGTGCCAGCTGAGCCATGTCAGGAGCCCAGTGGCCACCTCCAAGGGGCTTGGCTGCCTGCCTGCAGGGTGGCCCTGCAAATCCCAGTGGGAAACTGATCTGCACTGGAAATAATCCCTGTTTTTCAAGGGATTAAACTTAACCCAGATGGCTGCAGTGAGTGCTTTGGGCTCAGTCCCCCCCAGGCCCTGTGGTCACATCACAGCACAGGGGGAGCAGGAGATGCTCAGGAGGCTCAGGAGCTCTGCAGGTCCCCTCTGCTGCCAGCCCCAAAATCCTGCACACGCACGGCCTGATGGTGCAGGAGAAGTTGGCACTCATCCCCTCTCACTTCCACCTCTTTCACTGCTTCCTGATCTTTGCACAAAGTCATCTGACCCTTTTTATCAAACCAGAGGAGCTCTGGAAGTCTGGTGCTTGCCGATATCCTCATCTCCAGAGAACAATTCTTTCCAGCTCCAGTAAATAGGACTTTAAAGGTAAATGGTACTGTAGTGTTAATTTCAAAGTGAATTATTCAAAAAGTGCTCTATATATCAGCAAGCACCATTTTGTGGAACTATATTAATGTCTTAAATACAATTCTCCCTTTCTAAAAGCTGTTTTATAGATCCAGGAAATATGTCTGGTATGAAGAAGTGCTTATTGTAAAGGATGTTTTAGCAGTTGTGTCCAATTAATGAGGAAGGCAGGATGTAGTCCTATATAAGAAATAGCACAACAGCGATAATTCCTTAGGGCTTGAGAAGCTTCACACTTTCAGATCCTGCACAGTTATCTATTCATTCAAGACACCAGATCAGTTTTGTTTCATATTCTTATTTTAACTCGTAAAAAAAAAAAAGAAAAATAAAAGAAAAAAAGAGTAAGCACTCATTTTAACAAAGGCTCCCTGTAAAGAATTGAGAAGGTGAAAATAAGAAATTCTTGCTTTTCAGCAGCAATGCCTCAAGTTACTCAAAAAGGACCTTAAAGCTTCCAGGATTAGCTGAAACAAGCAGAAAACTACCAATGCTGACAGCCATGGCCATTCAATAAGGAAAGAACCAGACTACAAAATTCCATTTTATTCTTGTGATTCAACCAGCAGCTCCCTTACTTCATTTTCTCAAATTTAAAAGGCAGAAAGAAGACATATGAGATACAGAAGACCCCTTCCTAGATTTCTCCATATTGACATGTTATTGAACACCTCAGCAAACAAACTCTAGCCTTACTTTAAGGGAGAATGTATTCAAGTACAGCAATAAAGAAGTGCTGGGAATCTGAGCAGAAATCTTGGTTTTCAGGATTTTTCCCATTCAGATGAAGGAGCCAAAACTTCCCATCTCTTATGTCCCACATCCATTCCATGAGTTCTATGGCACTGAGGATTAAAAACAAATAAATGCAAATATTAAGAGGATTTAAAATGTCTGTGAGGTGGCTGTGTCCCTGTTGTCTTTAGTAAATAATAGCTAAGTCTATCTTTATTTGTGTTACCAAATTGCTTAGAGGCTCAGCCAGGCTTGGAATCCTACGGCGAGGGCCAGAACAGACTGGGAAGTGGAGGTGACAGCAGGCAAGGATTGTTCTCATCCTTATTGTGCCGCAGATAATTGTGGCGTGGGGAGATTACACCCAGCTGAGCACCAGCAGCACTTGCTGTTGCCCTGATTTTTTAAAGTGTTAAGTTTCCTTTTATAGTTCTTTTGAAAGTGTTAATGTTATTTTACAAGTTTTCTATGAGTTCTGATGTTTACATATCTCTACTGGCGTTCTCGCACACTATTCATGTAAATAATGATTGTTTTGCATTCTTCTTTGTGGTAGGAGAGAATTGATGGACTGTTGGTTTGCCCAGTGTGGTTGGAGAGGTGGCAATTCCATCTTCCAATCCACTGTCACTTTTAGAATTCTATATACTGTGAAGTCAGAAATAAAACTGGCTCTTTTTCTCATTTGAATTTACCAAGCCTTCTGTGTACTCATTTTGTGTCCGATAGCAACAACTTGCTGCCATTGGTAGCTCGAGGGACATGGCAGAAAACTGGAACTGCTGCCTCAGAGTCTCAACAGTGTCATGGCTAAAACTATAAACATCACTAGGTCCTCCTTAAAAGTCACCCTGATCCCTTTAACTCATTATTAACTTCCTGAGCCTCTCCAAAGCACGCCCTGGTCTTCACAGAAAAACTGGTAACTGTGATTCAAGTGGCAAATGCTGGGAACTCAGATTTACTTGTAAAGTTGGATCTGAGATCCAGGGTTTGGTCTTGGCTCTCCATCTCTTGCTAAGCCAGTGAAAAATCTAGTCAGAGCTTATTTATATTTTATGTATGGTTATATTTATATCAAATACTACTTGGATTATTGCCTTGTATTACAGGATGAGTGCTATTATTCTGCACCTTACTCTCAGATTTTCCTCTCCTGAAGTGATGAGTTGATCTACACTGTTCATACTTAAAATATAGAGGAGAGAACATTTGTGGTGACACTTTTCAAATCAATTAGAAGCGCTGTAATATTCAGCTGTCTTGCACACTGCACACACCTGACAGTTCCTGCAGCCAAAAACTCCTGCAAATCACACTGGCTGCTTGTGATGGAAAACAAAAGAATGATATCTCTTCTATTCAGTGGGTTTCAGATTTTTTTTTTATATTGAGTTTGACATCTTATGCATTTGAACTGTTGTTTTCCTTTCACATTGACAATTAGTATATATAAGATAATAGTGCGATATTTTTTTATTGGTGATGACTTGACTTTAAATCCACAGGTTTATTTTAAAAAAATAATCCCTCCAAAAACTCATGGTAAAGACAATAAATGCTCTTTTTTTGTGAAAAACACATTGACATTCAGCTATCTTATGAAAAATCACCTGCATAGTGAGCAGCCAGAAAGAAACAAAATCTTAAGACATTTTCTTATGGAAAAATAAAAGATGAGCGCATAAAATCCAAAACTCATCTTGTTGGCTAGCAAGTCAAAGTGGTTCAAACAAAGACTTGTGCCACACATTCAACCCTGGGTTATGCTAGCATTATGGTCTCTTGACCATATTTTAATGCCATACTGCCAAAGCCTAATACTAAGTCTGAAGGTTCAATAAAAGGAGAACTTGATGGGGGAAAACTGGAGGACAGCCCACCACAACCCTGTCTGCCCAGTGCTGCAGGTGCTGCAGAGAATTTCACCACTGCTCACATATGCTGCTGAGCACAAGCAAACAGAATTTTTTCACTGGGATTTACAAGCTGGCCAAGTTTCAGCAGATTTTCATGAGGCTGGCTAAAAGAACATTATCAACATGAGGCTGACAGACCTGCTTACTTACCAAATAACACTTAGCCAATTTTTGAATTCCTGTTCTCAAGCAGGAAGGCATCATAAATGAAACAAGTTTTCCTAGAACAAAAATAAAGTACTGAACCAAAATATTTCTTGCTATCTTTACTCCAAAGGTTATTCTGATTTCTTTCTCACACATACACAAACCATCTTTACATGATCTTCAGCAGAGAAAATACCATTCCCAGTAACTAAACTCTACTGAAGCTAAAAAACAGATAAAGATGGTCCTTACTGGGCCATGTCGGGCGACTTTCATCATGGTGCTCCAAGCTGAGCCAAGAAAAGATGTTAAATAGTGTAAGATAGACAACTAGGAGGAAAAATGTATCTGAGACATGTCTGGAGGTGAGATTTGAACAAGAGAGGATTGCAAAGAGCTTTGGCTCTAAAAGTAACGTGTGGGGTGAATGATGTTTGCTATAATCATACCTTTGCTTTTTTTCTTAACCCACATGTGCTTCTTCTTATGAGCCAACCTCTCTGGAATGAAGACAGCTCAAAACCACAATTCTTACAGTCTTTAGTGGTACAGGTATTTGTAAGTGGCTAGCGTACCCGTGCTGCGTGACTGGAAAGAGGTGCCTGCTTTGCAGGCAGACCATTCCTACAGCTCACCAACACGGGCTGAGGGCCAAGCGTTATCTCAGTTAATTTGGACAGACAAAGCCAGTCCAAAGTCCAGCTCTTGCTGTCCCTCCCATCACATCCTGGCACACCTGGGCAGGGCACAACAAGGGCTGCTGGAAGGAGGGTTTGGTTTCTGAGTGTCAGGGCTCATTGCTGTGCCAGTCGCATGGCTTTGCTGGCAGGGTGGGGGCCCGCAGCCACGATGGCTAGAAGAAGGCTTTGAGTGGCACAAACTGCAAGGAGGGACTGACTGGGTCTCAGGCTTTCGAAGTGCATCCACTTTGCTCAGGAACAGTTTTCTCAGGGGCACTCTCTGTGCACTGCACCTGCACAGGCTGACTGAAATTCAATAGAGAGGCTGTGGCACGTATTTCTCTCTTTGTGCCTCCTTTCATGGGAGCATTAGAAAGGGTCTGAGGAAAGATTTACCTCTTTTCCTCAGCTTGCTTGGCCCCTCCTGCAGTCAGAAGTGTTTGGAGCCTGTTTTCTGTCTCCTGAGCACCATTCCCAGAGGATTTGCTCCCACACATTTCATTCTCGCAGCTCTCCACCTGTGCCCTGCTGGGAATAAGACTGTCTAGCCCAGCAGCCAGCCTGGACTTTGTCACAGCTCTTGGCTGGTGACTTACAAACTCAGACTGGCCAGCTGAACCTGCTCACCACAGGTTTGCTCCCCCACCACTAAATGCAGTAATTTCCATGAAGCTTCTACCAGAGGGAAAATAGGTGTTACTTGCAGTCTCGCCACCAAAGCAGTAATGTATGACCTTGGCTTCAGCCCTTCCACCACCACTGGAGAAAGTGCACTGACCTGCTGAACCTTTGTCACAGGCTGTGTCCCTCACTCCCACCTTGAATTCTTTTGGACCACAGGAGAAAATGGGTAAAAGCAAAGCAGAAGGAAGGATAACATGTGCTGCAGTCTTCAGTTTCCATCATCTCTCTCTTCCCCCCCCTGCAAAATAAATCAGTTTCTGTGTGGTATGCCCAGCAGATGGGTCAGCAGAGGCACTCTCTGCCCTGGATGTTCTGTATGGAACAGGGTGTGAGTTCACATTTGCTGCATGTGAATCTACATTTTGGAGTGAATTCACAAAGTCATGCCCTTGCAGTACCAAAACCAACTGCATTAAGTAAATTTCTGTCTCAACAGCCTGGATACCAGTGTCAGAATCGTTAACTGCAGTTGTGTTTTCAGTTGCCAAAATCCAGAGAATTGGGAGTCTTGTAGATGCTGGAATTGTCATGCATGTCCCAAAGGAAGGGCAGGGGTTCAGGGCTTTCCTACCATGCACGGCTTGTTCACAGGATAGCATCTTCAGCAGGAATTTGTCTAGTAGCTGCATGAGGGATGTAACAAAATGGCTGAAGAGCACAATGGCAGCTAATCAAAAAAGTGCCAGCTGAAAAGATCATTCTCCACTCTGTCATAAAGGTATAAACCCTATGGGCTCACTGGGAGTAATACCTTAAACCCCATACAATGGTTTTTCCCAGATAGTAAAGATGGGTCAGTTCTATTTGTCTGTGCTCCATTTATCTGTCAGTGTCTGTGTTCTGGAAGGGCACATCTATCTTTTTTTTTAACTCTAGATTTTCAGCTTCTAATTAATGGAAAGTTGGTAAGAATTTTGTTGCACTTTTTTCTGTTTGCTTTTGTTAGCTACCTCTTCTTCCAACTTCAGAATTGCATACCACCAAGACAGCCCAGTTGCCATTTTAAATGCAGTGTAAGGTACTGAAAGATGCTGCTATGTCAGTTCTAGATTAATTTGGTTTTGTCTCAAATTCCGTAATTTTCCTCTTTCATATCTAAATCACTTCAGCTGTCTCTTCTTTCGCATTTGGTGTGGTGACAAGAAATAAAAATGGCACTTTCAAAAAAAAAAAAAAAAGAACTGACTGATTTCTAAAATAAAATCATATATTTATACTTCCCCCCACAATTTATATTTCCTGTTTTTCTCATCCCTTTTGGGCACAGCTTGCAAGGTTTCTATTTAGGTTCAGATTTAGAGCAGGTCCTAATTTTTAGCCACTAACCTCTTTCAACTCAACAGCACTTTACCTCTCATTTAATGCTTTCTCTACTTCCTTAACAGTCATTTGTGAATATAAAAAATGAAGGTATTAAGGAGGCACATCTTCCCTTCAGGAAGAGACTAGTTTTCCTTTCAGCTCATGTTCTCTGCTAAACGTTTGGAACATCCACATGATTGGTTTTACAGCTTTTCCTAGAGGTAACAAACAGCAACTTGTACCTCATTGAGGTCATCATTCCTTTTACAGGACACTGAAAACCACTACTTTAATTTCATTTAAATGATACATAATCAGACAAATACATATATTACAACATATGTACAATGTGCATCCAGTAGATATTGACACCTTAATGTTTGAAGGCTTTACACCCACACTTCTCTGGAGTCCAACTCCTCAGGAATTTCCTTGACTAACTTTGGTGTTTTGTTATCCACAGCTGATTCCTAGTTTTCAAAATTATTAAAGCAGCACCTTGGTCCCAGAATGTGTCATCTTTGTTGCCTGAGGAAAACTGGTGCCTCTCCAGAGGCTCCCCAGAGGAGACTGACAGAAGTACATCTGGGAGGTGCTCAGCTAATTTAATACTGAATTATTAAAGAATAATTAATATTCTTTAATTACCTCTTACCTTTATTTTCCAATAACCTACTTGTCACCATATAATCTTTACTTTTCTCTTCTGAAGAGCTCCTTGTTTGTTTTCACACTTTGACCTCCTATTTTCCAAATCTGCCCTTACATCACTCAGAATTTGGACTCTTTATTGGCTTCACAGTCTGCCCAAAGTACTTTTGTCATTTAACCATGAGAAAGTTTGGGTTTTTTTTTTGTTTGTTTGTTCTTTGTGTTTTTGTTTTGTTGGTTTTTTTTGTTGTTGTTTGTTTGTTTGTTTGATTTTTGTTTTGGGTTTTTTTGTTTTTGTTTTTTTTGTTATATGTGCCCAAATACATTTGAGGGTCAATTAGTGGCTAAAGATTTGTGTTGATAACTCTGCTTTACTCTCCCATCTTCTCTGATTTTTGGTAATCTTTCCCATTCTTTGTGGCTTTGTTTCCAATGTTTGCAGCTTATTTTTAGACTGGAATTCCTGACTCAAACCCAAAAATAAAAATATTGACCTGTATTTCCCTGCCCCAATACTCTCTTCTCACACTGGTGACTCCCCTCCTGTTTTCTGAAGATACTCAACATCCAACATATATTGTGTAGTTCCAACACTTCCACACCTACTCTCTTTTACATCCAAGTTTCACACCCACAGATAAAAGCCTTTAAGGGGGGATTAACACCTGATAACAAACTCTGAGGAATGAACCAGTCCCAGCCTTTGAGACCTCCCCCTTCCACAGTAATGAAATCTTTAAAATGATGCTGACCTTACATATTTGGAGTTGGAAATGAGACAAAGGTAACATTGTGCATGGCTTGATTGAGTAGATTTCTGAATAAACAATAAAGTTATGGGATATATTACACAAAGATCAAAATCACCAAAGTTTTTTCATTTACCTTCAAAAGCTAGAAGCAAATACTAAGCTCATCCAAGAGGAGTAAAGATTTATTCTGCTTCCGAAAATAAAGACCTAATCAAGACTGATATGAATCTATATTATTTCCAAAGGATTAGGGAGTTCTCAAAATATGTTCCAGGCATAATGGCTATCCAATTCTATTCAATGTTCATCATAAATAAAACAAATTAATGTCTCTAGGTACATACAGACAGAAGTGATGTTGATCTCCTAAATGTTTTTACCACATAAGATTTACAGGAAGTGTTCATATTAGACTGGGTAAGAGATGCCCTGGTATTTAAGATATATTTCTAGGTTGAAAGACAGTCTAGAATCTGAAAATTTGATTTATTTTCAGGCCAACCAGAAACCACTGGAATTGTTTTAATGCTTTAGCAATTTCCCCTGACATAATTTGATCCATAGAAAGTTTTGCAGAGTAAATTGCAAGGGAAGAAGAGTAAATGATATTGCTAATTAAGAGGGACAGGGACATAGATTATGCTGGCTGTTGTGCATATATCACTGTGCCATGTACATTAGCTCAAGCTCCTACAGTTACCAATAGGTGGCAGAATATTAAAAAATAAAAAAAATCAAACTCACCTTTAAGTAGAAATTCAAATGTAAGCACTTCTCATTCTATCCCACATCTGCATGGAATTAGATGTAAAGAGAAAAATATTTGTGAAGGTGACAGATTATTTGCTAGGATTTCCCGTATTTTTAAATAATCCCAGCAATTTCCCTAGAGCGTGTGAAAGCCCACAATGCAAATTATTTGATCCTTGTCACTGTTTATATAATAAGCCATAAAAGCCTCTGAACTATTGGGTATATTGGGATAGCAAAGTACTGTGGCTCTACAGTTTTCTACCTTCTCACATCAACCAAGAGATCACGAAATTTTTTTAAAAAAGAAGGAATCTGTAATTAATGAAAGTTAGGTCCATAAGTATTTATGGTTTATTTGTTTCCAAAAAAATAATTATAATCACCATGGTCTTAACTTCATTAGTGGTAGCTATTAAATTTGCACAAAAGAATCAGAGCCAGATGTACTGATGAGAGAGGTCTAGGATATCTAGTTGCAGGTAAAATTCCTAATGCAACATTTTTAGCACTAAAATGCATTTATTAAAGTTCTTCTCACATCTCCTATCTGTTCCCATCACAGTCAAATGGACAAGAAAAAAAAAGAGACTGGGCTAATAGGGTTTAATATTCAAATCACCAGGGACATTACCATCAACTATAAAACTAAATGAAAATTTTTATACCCACAAACTGCTCTGAAATTTCCAGTATTTGGTATTTCTGAGCAGAAATAGACCACGTGCCTGTGTCAGCAGTTGGAAATCACAACACAGAGCCATGAGGTATGACTGGAATGAGAACTGCTCTGAGCACAGCACTCAGGGCTGCGTGCACTTTGTGCCCAGGATGTGAACCAGACCTCACTTGCACTTAGAGCCAATTTGAGCAACCTCTGCTCGAAGGCACATTGGGCCAAACCGACACTCCCCAGGAGAGCTCAGATCCAAGCACTGCAAACCTTTGTGAAGTGCACACCCAGAGATGTCCACAGCCACCCCCTGGACACAGCCCAGAGCCCTCTGCCTCCTCTGCAGCCTCCTGAGACACAGCAGCACCAGGAGTGCCTTTATTGCACCAGGACAGTGAATTCTTGCAGGTCTCATGGGTTAGCTGCAGACGGAAACAGGTGACGCACCCAGCCGCCTGAGAGGAAGCAAAAGAAAAATCCAATATCACAGAATTTCAAATGTTTATATTCATACTTAAAACAGCTGAAGAAACTCAGCTGGTTTTTCTATCTGCTTCCATTTCCAATGGTGGACATTTTCTATTTCACAGAAACAACAACTCATCTTTAAAACAATACCCTGTAAATTAATTAATAAACACAATTAAAAATTACACAAATTTTTGACAATTACAAATTTGCCCAAACAACTACTATTCATAGAAAAATTAAAAACCACAAAAAGCTATTTTCTTATAAAATATCTCCATAACATTAACAAACAAAACCTTCTCTCCCTAAGCAAACTAAAAAACCACAATTCTATGAGTAGTAAACTAACCAAAAGGTTAAGTTTTATCTCCTTAAATTATCAATTATAAAGTTAAAAAAAGAAAATAAATAGTCTAAAAATGTTATTCTAATTCTTATTACTTCCTATTAATTGCCATTAATAAGTTTTTCTTTATACCCTTCTAAAATTTTAAACCTACTTTACCTTTTGCCTAATCTTACCTCACAACCAAAAATAAGTATATTCTAATAAGCAGGGACACAAAACAATTCCTTCTCCAGCTGGGCACCAAGGACAAATGATCCAAATCTCAGCCCAGGAGCACAAACACCGTGGGCTGGAGAGAGAAAAACAAGCAGGATGGGGCTGCCTGGGCTGAAGCTGGAATGGGACAATGAACTCCAAGGTGCCAATGGAGCAGAACTGATCCCAGGGAGAGCCCCGGGAGCGCTCGTGCATTTTGGGACATTTTGGGTCATTTGGGTGCAGCCCAAGGTGGATCCATGGAGGAGATCCTTTTCATCAATCCCTGCTTTAGCTCTGTCCAGCCTTCTCAAGGCATCACACTCAGGCATGAGCACTCAGCCAGTGCCCATCCTTCTCCTTTCCAACAAAGCCACAGGGTGCCAATGGGTGACCCAAGTCCAGAGCAGTGTTTTGGGATTCATTCTCAATTTGTAAGGCTTGAGTACAAAACTGAGCCAAAAATTGGTGGTGAACCTCTGCTGGTGACCTGTACCCAGGTTTCTTTTTTCCCTCTGAGTGCTTTGGCTGTGAGCACTGAGTGGAGCTGGGATAAGCAGCTGTAGGTGAGCAGTACCAACCCAGAAAACACAAAAAGGGAGGGGTAGATGACACCCTGTCAGTCTGATTCTGGTATTCTTATTTCTCAAATTTTTCTCTTAAGGCCGGCAGGTTAATAATGTAGTACTCATTTTTGAATGAGTATGTCAGTAATTTACTGTAGGACCTGAAGTTTCCCCCATCTATAATTTTCCAAACCATTAAGAGTTATTGGGCTACATTTAATTTCTTTGGATATGCTCAATAGTTTAATCTGATTTATCAGATTGGGGCATTAGATATTTATTCTTCATTATTGTCTGGTTGGAGCAGTCTGGAAGTTGCTCTCGACTAAGGGGAAACAGCAATCTGCTGCTCCAGGAATGGTAATATTCCCAGGCAGACACAGAAAGTGCAGATGGAAAACAGAGTTCTGAGGGGAATAAGAGATGAAGGGTGCCACGAGTCAGACAATAATGGCTCTCTGCATGCTTGCAATATTAAATTTCAGAAGGAAAACGCTATCACTCTGAGAGGTTGTTTTAACTGACAAACCTTTAAACGTGAGCAAGTGGGCTGGAAACCACGCAGGGCAGGTTTTTAGCCACATTAGCAGGCAGCTTGATTTCAGCACAGGATCATTTCATGGAACAAGGTTAAAGCTACCACAGGTGACAAGAGGAGGCTGTAAATAGCTAATAGGTGTGCTTGATAAAACAATAGCAAACCTGGAGGAAGGACATTAATATACTGCCAGGAACTTTTCTTCCCAAGTGTCTGCAGTTCTCCCCCCAGCTCCTGATGTTCTCATCTAACTTCCAAGTCATGCTTCTGAGGCCTTAGCACCCTTTTGCAAATGTCAGTGTCAGATTTTCTGTCTGCAGAGGAGAGAGGCACTAAATTTGAGGGTAATGCAATATGTTTGGGTAGTACCACTGAAGCATGGATGTTACCATAAAATAATAATATACATATTATAATAATATAAATAAACATATAAGAATATATTTAGAACTCACATAATTTAATTTATAATTATATTTATATTCATAATTATAATTTACATTTAGACTATTATGTATATAATTATATGTACAATATTAAACGTTATTTATATTATTATATTCATAATATTTATATTATATGTTTATATTATTATGTCTATAATATTATGTAAAATATTTATAATATTCTATATAATATATAATATTTACAATAATGTAAAACAATAATATAAAAATAGAATTATAATGTTAATATATAAATGAATAATTTAATTTACCTGTAGCACCAAATATCCAAGTATACATATATCTTATAATAGTTAAACTAGGAGAGGTTTAACATCTTTTCATAAAAATGCATACAAATCCCAAGGCAAAAGAAAGTGTGAAGGCAAGAGGTCTCAAACTAGGATTTTTAAAATAGTATTCACCAAACTCACTATTATTATGTGGGTTTGGCATATGCAGTCTTGCGTGTCTAAAAAAAAAAAAAAAATTCCAAGATTCTTATCACCAAGTGAAATTAATGTGCCAGAGAAGTTTCTATCTTATGTGACAAAGACACTCGGAGAACGTAGGTAGCTCCAGCAGCAAGGCAATAACAAAGTGGATCTTCACCTCTATTTAATCACAGCACCAAGGAGCCAAGTGTGCTCAGAGGATAATTTTCCCTATATTAGTCAAAAGCAATAAACAGTAACAAGCATTTAATTTCTTTACAAGGCATAGACAATTTCTGAGCCAGGCTCTGTTTCTTCAAGCTTACACAACAGTGTCCCAGCTAGACAATAAAAATAAACATTTTAGGGGTAAATTTCTGCAGGTAAATTAATTTTCCAATAAATCAAAGAATGTACACCCAGATGTTATTTCACTTTATCACTGATCAACACAAAGACATTTCCTGCAATGCCTCCTTCCATTTGGCCTGCTCAAATTCCAAATGATGATTTACCTACATTGCCACGTGGGGCTCTCTCCTTGTCATCCTCCACCTGCATTTGACTTGCCACTATGTATTTAAATTTAAGGGGGGGAAAAAAAGTAAAATTATATAGAATAGAATTGGAATTCCCCCCTTTAAAGACTCACTGTGTTGGACAAAACAATAGCTAGAGGGTTTTGGTTCAGTTTTCGTGTTTTACAATGACACTTTTTCTTTTCATGATTTCTACAGCTTGCTTTGGTGTTTGGCAGTTTGATTCAAAGAGCAAAGCTGAGGAGAGGGGCCTCTTTCCTGCTGTTCTGGCACAATAGAAATAAAAACGTTTCCTTCAGTTACCAGCACCATGTTGGGGGTTCTCCTCCATTGATAGAGCAGAAGTTGAGATGAGACTAAGACATTTCACCCCTTCCTTTTACAAGGTTATGTTTTCTAAAGGCAGTTTATTTCACCTGCCACTTCTAGGACAGATGAATCCACAGGAGCAAGAAGAAAGCCCAACCCGAGGCCATAGCTGCTTTTTCAGAATAAAACCTTTTTGAATATTTAAGCCATTTTTTTTAGTCAGTTAAATCAATAATATCCAAACCGAAATAATTTATGCCTAGCTCTTGTAATGAGCAATCAAGAAAATTAGTCATGTTGTATGTTTGAATTGTGGATTTAATCTGCAAGTGGGCTAAAGAGTAACTAAAAGGGAAGTCATCAAATACTGTTTTTTCATGCTGCATAAATCTCCTTTCCACACAATCACAACCCTCAATACAAAGTTGTTTAGCAGGTGTAATTTATTATTTATATTACGTTACCAGCTTGTTAGCCTGCTTCAACAACACCAAAGCTTTCCTGTGCAGGGCGCTGCAAAAATATATATATAAATGACATTTCCTGGAGCTGTGTGTGACACAGACCATCAGTCGCAGTGCACACATAGAAGTGGAATTGCATCCAGCTGAAAGCACAGGTGCTGTGTCACTGGTCGCAGCAGAGGTGGAACTTCACTCACATAAATTAAGGCACAAAAAATTAGTAGACTTACTTCCTTGAGATGAGATAGGAGTAGTCTCAAAGTGCAGCGTGGAGCATTTTATTTTCACTCTTAAGTGGAATCCAATGAACCATGGATCAGACCAAACACTGAGTTTTATATATTCCCATTTTGATCAAAGCCTGGGATTATCCATGTAGAAATAATTTTGCACTCAGAAACACAGGACTCCATCACACCACTGAGTAATGGAAAACATTTTCTGTGTTCACCTTCATTCCACACATATTAACAGAAATATACAAAATGTAGTTAGTAAACTGAAAAAAATTGTTTTGTTGATGAATATATTCCTTTTGTGTTCGATGCTTGCTAATGAATAGATTCATGTTGCCCCTTAGGGATAGCTTAGAACTTCTGACCATTTGTTGCTTGCATGTTATAGGTGGGTCACACATTGAATTATGTGCAACAATCCAATAAACCTCTTAGTCTAATACCACATAAGACTAATAAATCATTTTCTGTGCTTATACTTAGAATAGACTAAAATACACTATTATATATTAAAATATAATATGTTATTATATATAATATATAAAATATATTATTATATATAATATACATTATTAGGTATAAAAAAGAAATATTTTTATGCTGTTCTATAATTTTTTAAACACTGAGACTATAATTGATATCTTTCTGATAATTTGCATTTCAGCCCTATACCTTTGTTTCAGTATCTTGCATTTGAAGAAAAGAAGTTTAAGGTAGGAATTCCAGCAGCAGGCTTACCTGCTGTTTTGCTGGGCTGCAGCCCCTGGAAGGTGTACTGTGTAGGACACCCATAAACTTCACATAATGATTACATGAAGTTATTAAAGTGATTAATGCACATGACAGAAAAATTCAGGCTTTACAATAAAGATGCCAAAAGAACCTACAACTTAAAATCCTTTCTAAGCTCTTTGTTGTGGTGTAATGGTATGAAAAGGTGAGCTTTATTTTTGATTAGTTTGCATTGTGCTGGCATTGGTTCAAAACATAGCAGTGTGTTCCTAGAAAATGAGACCTGTGGCAAAAAGATGTTTGCACATAAGCCGGAGTCACAAAACCCAAAAAGTCCAGGTGCAGGAGCCTGCAGCCACATGGCTGCGTGACCACTGTTTACATCCAGGGCTGAGAGGGGCAATCCTGGCAGGAGGAATCGTGCCAGGCTCCCCTTGTAAGACAAAAGTTCCAAAGAATACAAGAGTTCCAACTGAAATGCACATGCAATTGTCCTAGCACGGGGCGGGGAGGAGGGGGGGAAGTCTTATGCTATGAATATTTCATTACCAAAGTGAGAAAGCATTTTCCCCTCAAGCAGATTTTGTTAGTTAGCACTTTTCATCTCTAGCCTTTGCAGCAAAATCCCAGGTTGAATTACGTGCTCCCTGAAATATGTTGAAGGAATTCCCCTCTGCTCACCACAAAGTCATTTTCTGTGGTAGAGCATGGAAAGAAGGATAGAGAAAGGAAAAAAATCAAAGATAATTAGAAGGGGGAAAATGAATAAAATATCACTAAGAAAATTCTTGCTGTGGTGCATCAGGGAAATCAAGGAGGAAATCAGTACCTCAAAGACTTCTTTTTCAGCCTAGATTCTTCCTTATGAAGAAAATATATAACCAGTAACCCATGGATTAGAAGTAAATGACTTTGAATATAACACATAAATATAAAAATAATACTTATTTCACCACTGATACTTGAAGAACTCAAAACACTTTCTTACACTTTTTTCTCTCTTCTACTTTCACCCATGCAATACATCATGTTAAAACTGCCAATGACCATTGTCAGAAGATGCAATGAAAACAACATTTGGCCAGTTGTATTCTCCTATTTTACCCACAGTTGTATGAGCGCTGTCGGTGCTCACATGTCCCAAAACTTTTTACAGACTGCATTGTGCAGGACGTTAAAGTGAATTTATTTTTAAATGGACCAAGATTAGATATGCGCCAACCACTAAAGGGTACAACAGCTTTTTCACTTAGATATCAAAACAAGGAATAACTCATATCAACCTTTTTTTTTCCACTACACAGAGGCATCTTCAATAATCATAGGACAATAGGTTTTTTTAAAGTTCCATTTGATTTTTTATATGTAGGCTTCAGAAAATGTTTGTATAAGATTGAAATGTCAAGTTACTCTATGAGATGTGGAAAGAACAATCCTAATTAAATTACAGGGGGTTTTTACCTAGAAGGTATGCGCTCTGAGAAAAAACTTACACTGCATAAATAATGTAATCATCTATTGCTTTGTAATTATCTGCTTATTTTTTTTAATCTACAGTTCAGTGTTCATAATTTAAGGGTTTTTTTTAAATTTATAAACCCTTTCAAGTCTTAACATTAAACATTAACAATAGCGTAAAACTGAAAAAAATAAATTTGAAACAATAAAAATGAAGGGTGGCTATTGCCACGAAAGAAATTTCAAGGGAAAAAAGCCATTCAGGAGGTGCAGCCTCCTCTGGAAATGTATGCAACACACATGGGAGAAATGGGAACTAGCAGTGCTTCGTTCTCTGATTTGCAAGTCATGATAAGGCTATGGGGAGCAGCCAGTTTTTGGAACATCCCTGGTATAATTACATTAACCTCATCTGGTGAAATTTGAATGTAAATTACTTCTTCACTCAATAAAAGGATTTAATTGAAGTTGTTCTCAGTCATTGTGGCAGATTTCTTAGGGCAGGTTTGATATTATACACATTTCAAATGATCCTTGGGTTTAAAAAAAAGCCTGTTGAAAAGGAATTTTACATCTCAGTGATTTTTAAGAATGAACTTCAAAAAAAGCAGGAAATAGAAGTATTCTTGTCCTCACTGCAGCTATAAATGGTTGGGATCTTTAGTCATGGCAAATGAGAACAGGCATGGGGATTTATGAATTAAAGTATCAGGCAGCCAATTAGCTGCAGAAATAACATCCTTCCCCTCAGGATGGAGTCATCTCTTCTCAGCTACAGCAGCTCAAATGTCAATTATGTAGTAAATGTTGTGAATGAGGAAACCTCAACACCTCCTTGCTTTATTTCGAACAAAAACAGTTCGTTTTTGTTTTGTTTTTTTTAAGTAATTAGGTTTTTTGATCACCCAGCCCAATTTTCTGCCTCCTCTGACATTGTCAGAGGTGGCAACAGGGGAGGGGGTCAAAGCACTTTCCAAAATGGGTAAAAAAATACTCTAATGATTGGCTACTAATTTTATTCTCCCATCACTGAATTTTTAGAAGCCTCTTTATAACACTTTATTACTGAATGCATTTAATGATATTTATTTCCCCTTAATAAGCCTCAAGGTGATGACAGACAAAGGAGAAAACTATAACAGAATTTTCTGCAGCTCAATAGTTTTAGCCTTACAAAAAATATAACATCTTTTAAATAATTTATTTTTATTTCTTTCAACTTTTATTTATTTCTAAGCTAAACAAATCTGCAAATAACTTCCTTCACTGATTATTTTTATCAAATGAACTTTCTTCTTGCTAGCAGATACTTAAATATTCTTTATATAGATTTTTCCATCCTTGTTTTGTGAAATATTGCAAAAAAAAGGAAGACATGTAAGAAAAAATTTCTTATTAAACTGACTAGTTAACAGTTGGTCACAAAAACCTCTTGGCATCTTGGGAAAGGCTTATGTGTTCAGTTTTTTATTCCATATCTCCATCCCCTTCTTCCTCAGTCTTTATCAGTTGGTCTAATAAAACATATAAATACACCCTGTGGTCCTTATGTCTCTTATGCCTTTGGATTACCAAAGCTAAACCATTACCACTCTTTTAGAAAATAAAATATTTTAAAATGCGTTAACAAATTCCAAAATGCTTCTTTATGGTTAAAAAAACCATGCTGAATAGGAAAAAAAAAAGTACTTTGGAGAAAAGATTGGTGATGTTATCACTAAAATCTTCCTGAAGGAAAAAAAAAAAAGTTTAATTTCAAATCCTCCAAAATAAAAACAGCTTGCTGAAAAAACAACACAAAGGTAATAAGCTATAACTGGAATCTGACAGTAGATGATTTTCAGCTAGAAATAAGATGCAAATGTTTAACAGTAAGAGTAATTAACCATTGGAATAAGTACATTAAAAGGAAGACAGGATGTTTCCTAAGAGGTATCACTTACTTCAGCCATATTTATGGAACTGGAAGCAGGAATTAATTCAGGGAAGTGCATCCATTAGATGCCATGGGTGAGTCAGCAGCTTCTCAGAAAAGGCAGCATCAATCTTCCCATGAAAATACCATGTAGCCCTTTGTCTGCTACAGGCAGGCCCTTGGCTACAGGCATCAATATCTGCCTTGCTCCATGCTGTAAAACATCCTGAAACTGAGCTGATAATGACCAAAGAAATTCAGATGAGCTCTGAATCACACCATCTTGACCATAGTTTCCCCTAGCTAGGAGCACCAATGAGAAACAGGTTTGTCAGGCTTGTTAGCACCAGGGGATGGCTGTATTAACAAACCTCTCTTACTTAAGGGTAGCTGCCCGCCACAGGAGGCATTAGTAATGCCATAGCAAAATGTAAACCAAACAAATCCAAAAAGGAGAAACGGAGAAAAATCAATCCTCCCTACACCCTGTTACACTGTCACAGGTGTAGACCAAAACTTTGTGCCAGTACTATTTAATACAATATTTTGGGGAACCATGAATACTGGTTTCATTTTCCCTTTGCATACCAGGGCATGTCTTGAGTGCAGCAACAAGGAGTTTTCTCTGTGGTCAGTTGTGGGCTGAGCCATCATTTCCCTTCTGAGCTCTGCCTGCAAATTCAGCTTGTCAGATGTCTGAGGCCAACCCAAGAACTCTTTATTGCTGCACAGTGACAGCTAGCAGGTCTTTAAAAGCAAAGGTATGGTGTCACAGATGCAGCTAGTGAGACACAAGGTTTGCAGACACACACCCCTGTTATTCATCTTCCCTGTCTCCACTGGGGTATTACTATCACATTTGCATTGTCTCCTTTACTGCAAAGGACTCACAAACATCTCCAAAGTGCAGTCATACAGCAAATGATATAATAAAGTAGTATGCTAATCTCAGAGTAAGCAGATCCCTTTAAAATAATGCTTCTCTTCAGAGTGAGCCCTTCCTGTCCCACCCACAGAAGCCTGGTTCCATGGATGAGCTTAACTAAGTTATTTTAAGTCGGGATGAAAACGTTTTGTTAAAATGGAATTTAAACAAACCACCAGTCAAAAAAATATTGCAATGCATACGAGTAAAAAAAAAAATATTGCAAAGCATATGGCTTTAATTATTTTTCCCTGCAATGTAAACTTCTACATTTCAGTGTAGAAATAGAGCATGAATCAAATGCCACTCAAATAATACAAAACTGACTGTGCCCCTTTTCCAGACATCTTTGTCTAAGACCTGTGGCTCCCCTGTAAAATGAGAATTTATTGTGCTGACAAAAATATGGGAGCTGCCCTGTCATTTACCATCAGTGGAAATCATCCTGCAGAACATGGCCCTGCTTCTGCTGGTCACTGCTATGGGAGTCTGGAAAGCCAGGCTCCCTGTTCTGCAAGTGAGAAGCTGTGAAGCATCCATCTAATTACTATTATTTTTATTTTTTGACACTGCATTTAGATACAAAAAGTCTGAAGCCACACCTTGAAATTCCTTCTGTTCACTGCAAAGGGATTATTTTATATTCAAGTACATCTATGTTTTAATTTAGAAATAAAATAACTTTAAGACTTAAGCATTAATATTGATGCTTCCTTTTTCTTTTTTGTAATCAGACAGCTGAATTCTAACTACAGCAATATGTGCAACTAAACAAGATGATGTTTGTAATTTCTGAAATGATTGATAAGCCTGAGCTCCCTTTGGTATAATACTTACAACTTTTATTGACATTATTTCATTACCTGTAATGGAGGAAAACCATAAATATGGCAAATAGATTTTTATTCTCCTTTTTCTTTAAAAAGACTTTATCATGATAGTCACTTGATTTTAACATCATCTTCTGACACGAGATCATTGTGATGAACATTACAGAGAAGTGCCTTGTGAAGGAGCAATTACCCTGACTAAACAGATTTCTAAGCAGATTCAAAGAGAAAGATATCAACAAGCATCAAAATGTACATTAGTGAAATAAAGCTAAATCAAAAATGATCCTCAAATAATGCAGTATTCTAACTGCTTAATTAAAAATGGTTTTCATGTTCAAGAGACTGTGCTCCATTGCAGTATAGCCATAGGATGTTCAGAGTTGGCTGATGGAGCTCCTCTGTGCCTGGCTTCTCCAGCTGTGGCACAAATAATCAAAGGAGAGGCCACTGTAACAGCACAAGAGTTTGAGTGTGCCATCACCCTGAGGATAAACCCAGAGAGAACTGGGGACCTTGTCTCACAGCCTCTTTGCAGGGAGTGTCCAGCCTGGCCTTGGACATTCAGGGATGGGGCAGCCACAGCTTCTCTGGGCAGCCTGTGCCAGTGTCCCTCCTCCTCAGAGGAAAGAATTCCCTCTTAATATCTATTCTAAGGCTATCCTCTGTCATTTCAAACTGTTGCCTTGCAAGCAGCTCCTCTCCAGCTTTTTAGGAGACCTCCTTTGGGTACTGAAAGACCACAATGAGGCCACCTCAGACACTCCCCTTCCGCAGCTAATGCTCAGTTCTCTCTCCTGATGAAATGAAATGCTCATAATTATTAACTTTAATGTCATGTGCAAGTTTCAAAGCTTTTAAACTTGCTGGCATATCTTGTAATGTTTAGCAGGTACTTGTACAAGTGTCACACAGCTGAAGAAAGGCCTGCAAAGTTTCTTTCAGCTGTTCTAGGAGCAATGTTATCACTACACAAGCCATTGCACTTGTTTCCCTAGAAATTTGTCTTTTTACTGCTGGGGAAAGCTTTGCTTTTGACACTACCACATTTTTCAGTACATATATTAACATGATATTTATTAGCTTAAAAAGGTAAAGGAAAATAATTCCTTGCTAGGACCTTCTATATCCAGTTTATGAATTTTCATCAGACTAGCTCCAGGTGGACAATCCAACCACAGATTCAACACCAAACCCTCTTTCTTCCATCATTTGAGAAGCCCCACTGCCCAAAGTGGGACAAACTTGGGCTCTACACATAGCAGCTTAGGTTGATGAGGGAATTCTGCTTTTCCAGGGTAGTGGCTGAAATGTTGAGAGGATGAAATACTGATATTAAAGCTAATTTAAGGAGCCTTGTACCGCCCTGCTTCTCTCAGGCTTGCTATTCCCTAACAGATAAAGAGATGTAGCCTGAATTTTAGTGAAAAGGAGGGCGGGATGGGCAGCCTGGGAAAGCTGAGCCTCCTGAAACAAAATGTCCAGGTGACAAATCTGGAATTGGGAATTTAAGCTCTGAGACCAAGTAATGAATAACACTGATTTATCTTGTTTTGACTCACCAGCTACTGGAAGAGAGGAAAGCTACTGGCTCCACAGCCAACTCTGTCATGAGAACTTTTGTTGGAGATGTTTTTGAAAGGTTCTTGGATTTCACTGAGGGTGCAAAAAGTTGGCAGACCACGTCATATCTGTGTGACCTCGGTCCAGATTTAGCAGAGAAGAAAATGTCAAGAGCCCCTCCATAGCCACTGACCTCACAGCAAGTTTAAAACCTGATTTGTTATTAGAACTGATGGAATGAAATTCGCAAACTGCAGTAGCACAAGAGATTTATGCAGCTGACTTAAATCAGGCCTAGGCTTTCGCACATGCTGTTAATTTACACAAAACAGCTGTTCTATAGTCACAATCAGGAAGCATTAGGATGCATTTAGAAAATTAGACTTTGGAATACATTGCAAAACCTCAGAAGCAAACACTCAAAACACCAATTATTCAATCACTATGAAACTGTGCTCATTTCCCAGAGAGAACATTTTGTTTGACGCGCCAGCTCAAGGCTTCTGTGTGCTTGACTATGTTGATCCTTGAGAAATTACATACATTAGAGGTTTGAATAACATACAACAGATTAGCTAGAAATTGGAAAGCATTGTTTGAAAATGAATTTCAGACTACAAAAGGCTGAGTGGCGTTGGCAGGCATCCTTGAATCTGACAGCTGATGCACAGAGGGCAGGAACAATACACGTTTTTTTCTGGGGGGAAATTCTCTCAGGGAGTTCTGGAAGAAAGTGCTACAGAAAGTACAATAGTGACAAAGTTGTAACTACATCTTGTTATCCGTGTGAAAGCCAGGAGAAAATTAATTAGAGTCTGTTCTATTTGTTGTTGATGTCACAGTGGCTCATAGACTCTGACATCCACTGTGCATATGGCACTGCACAGACACAACGTGGTGTGGAGAGGTGGAGGGAGAGTTTGATTACCACCACCTCAGCATCCTACAAGATTTGACTCAGGATGTTTACCTGAAGTGCCATCCTTAAAACACCCTGATGCTCTTTGCATATCTGAGCAGATACCGAAAGTTAACTCTAAAATATTTGTCTTTGTCTATTCAAAATTAATTTCAAATATTGAAACCACATATTTGCAGCTCTGATGTGAGCTTAAAAGTGCTTGATGAGAGAGAAGAAAGACAGGATGGTGGAGGAATGGGATATATTTTTGTTTACTACATCCCAGAATTATTGCAAACATTTTCCTTTGCAAACCTTATTCCTTCACTTACCCCTCCTGTATTAGCAACCAATCCCCTGAGACAGAATAACTTCTGTAACATGTTTTAAAATATGTTTGAAATCTACAGAAACATTTAATGAGCCAAATTCCATGAAAGACCACTGACCTCCTGCAAGATATTTTCTTGCCTTATTGAGCTTCTCAGATTTTGGTGGAGTCAAAGAATGAACATGAGCTTAAACCCTATTTTAAATTTAGCAAATTGTTGAGTCTACAAAGGTTGTGTTCTAAATTTTAGCTGCTGTAAACTCCTTTCTTCCAGCCAGTTTCAGGGCACCTTCCCAAATTACCCCCTGCATTGCTTAACATCACTCCATTCAATTTCTCTTGTGAAGTGTTACCTCCTGATCAAATGGCACTCACATGGATGGGCAGTACATGTCACAGTTGAGATAGCCACAATACACAGAGTGTCACCATACAATAGCAGAAAGCTTAAATCCAGACAGAGTAACTCCAGACCATTTCACAAAGCTGTAACCCATAAAAAGAACACCTTACCTCTTCAGAAGGGTTTAGGCATCTGCCCACACAGAATAACACCACAGCACTTCAGAAGGCTGCAAGCTCTGCCCTTCTTGTCCTTCAGGCCAACCTTTTATCCCCTCCTGTTGATGCACTGCCCCTGTGTGCCTCTGGGCCCTGTGTGGTTGCTCAGCACACCTGGGCACTCCAATTTTATTCACCTGTCCTGCACAGCTGGACCCACTGGGGATGAGGCTGGGCCCCAGCCCCACTCCCAATCACCACACACTGAGTGCCTATAAACCACTATATAAGAATTCTTAAACGGATTAATTCAATAAACTTCTTCTTATTAGCCATATGAAAAGGTTTTAATAAATTAAAGGTGAAATCTTTGCTGAAAGGATAACCAGAAGATAAAATAAATTTGTATTTCAATATTAATAGGCGTTTGCTATTTTTCGTTGGGTTGTGTTTTTAGGTTTTCCACAAAAGGGTTGGTTCCTGTTCCCCCTATTTGTTTAAATGTTTATTTAAATGGTTCTGCCCTCCTTTTCCTCCTCCCCTCCGCCTGTCAATCCTCTCCTCCCTCCACCCAGTTTGCTGTAAACCTGCTCAGTCATTCCCATAACCCCACCCTGGGATCTGTCCGTCACTTCAAGGCCTCTCCTCCACTTCTAGAAAGTTCCACCAGGGGCCTCGAGTGATAGGCCGGTCTCCAGAGTCCCCTCCTACCTCTCCTCCTCACTGGGTCCCACCCCTGTATGTCACCCTTACCTCCACACCCCGTTTTTACCCATTGGCTCTCCGTAAAGCCTTCCCCCAGTTTATAATCCCCCATCAAGGCTGTTTAGGGCCTTTCTGCAGGCATTTCCCTTTGGATCGCGTGGCTCCTCAGAGTCACCTAATAAAGTTGGAACACAAATGCCTGCAAAAGGATGTCTCCTGTGCTTTTGTTATTCGCCACCAACGTCTCTCTGGGGCTGGGACGACCAGACTCACAAGCTGCCGTCCCGACCTCCTGAGGACCAGAAAGGTGGCCACCGCTGCCCACGGTGTCATCCACAGCTGGGCTAGCTGCTTCTAAGGGACAGACACCGCGGCAAATTTTGAAATATTTTATGTACACATATACATTAGAAGAACTGGTAATCTATGCTCTTCAGTGACTTCTGGTATCCGAGGGAAAATAGTTACTGCAATAATTCATTGCCCTATGCTTAACCCATACACGAATGTCACTAATAATGCCAAGGGGTGATAATGAATAAAATAAAATGGAAAAGTTGTTGACTTGTACATCTTAGTCCTACTTAAGTATTGTTGCACTTGCTAAACCTAAGATGGAAATTCTCAAAAGTTTTATTTTATTCTGTCAGTCCTTAACCTATTCAGATTTTGTCCTTTCAGCTCATTTGTGACCCACTTCTGCCTTTCATTAGACCTTTTCTCTGGCCATGAGCAGCACCAGTGAGGAGGAGATGGGTGGGACATCCCAATTTCCAAAGCAATCACTGGATGGGGTGAGAGGTTTAACCTGTGAGTTCCATGCTTCAGGCACCACATGTTCACTTACAGTCTCCTTCTGACACAGCCACCCACCCTGCAGTCCTTTTGCTGAAGCTTTCTCTTAAATAATGAAGATCTAGGAAACAAAAGGTGCAAGAACATCGTGGAGCGAACCCCCATAACTCCAGCCCCATCACAGAGTGATGCCTCAGGTTTAGCTTTTCTATTTTTCCCATTCTGTGCTGCTTTAGTGTGCACTTCTGAGCTTCCCATGAGGGGATGCTGAGCTCTGCACAGAGCAGGGACACAAAACAATTCCTTCTCCAGCTGGGCACCAAGGACAAATGATCCAAATCTCAGCCCAGAAGCACAAACACCGTGGGCTGGAGAGAGAAAAACAAGCAGGATGGGGCTGCCTGGGCTGAAGCTGGAATGGGACAATGAACTCCAAGGTGCCAATGGAGCAGAACTGATCCCAGGGAGAGCCCCCGGGAGCGCTCGTGCATTTTGGGACATTTTGGGTCATTTGGGTGCAGCCCTGGCTGGGCTCTGGTGCTGGCCAAGGTGGATCCATGGAGGAGATCCTTTAAATCAATCCCTGCTTTATTCTTTAGCTCTGTCCAGCCTCTACTCTAGGGCAGCCTTCCCAAGACATGGAGGGAGCAGTTCCTGGATTTCTTTCCAAAACCCAAGTGTTGTCTGTCATGAGGGACCCTCAAGTTGACCCCCCGCTGTGCCCAGCACAGGGCTGGACTGTGAACCTGTCCTTTTCTCAAAGCTCACATTTTCAAGGACACCAAAATAGATCTGATATTGGCATTTTTAATAAGGCAAATAATCAGCAGTGGTATTTCTTTTTAAGTATTCAGTCACTACCATTCCTTTTGGAAGTGGTGACTAATAGGCAATAGACATCAATGTGAATTAACTTGAAATTAAAGCAGGGCTCAAGTGGGACTCTGGAAGTGTTCCTTACAGATATAGCAGTATTGAGACATTAAGGCAAGTCATCATTGTTTTACAGCAATGTGACATTCCATTCACTCTGCTTGTTACATCACCTTGTGTTCTTTCAACGTGGAACTCAACAGAACCATAAAAAAAATGGAAAGCTATTTTTAATACCAATTTCTCTGGTTTTCAGAATTTATCTCAGAGATATTTTTCACATAACAAGATACTCATTCACTGCACCAAGATCACTTTTACAATCAGACAGCAAACTGGGGACATGGATCCTTTTCTCTCAATAGACATCATTCCAGCAGCTTGGTCTGTAGGATTTACATCTCCAAATTGCCTGCATGTTCTCACATTACCCTGTTCTATGTTTTACAGGGACCCTGGGATGGATTTTATTACTTTTTTGGGTGAAGTATCACTTGCTTAAGTCCTTCCAGAATTTAAAAAGGACTACTTCAGAGAAATTTACATTCATATGTTATATCACAACTAAATAATAAGATTTTATGATACTATAATATTTTATATCTTATAACAAATAGCTATATTGTCAAATGCACAGCATGTACAGATGGGGTTAAATTCTCAAATGAGCTCAATTGTCCTTTTGGGAGCACAGATTACTCTATTTTTTTTACTCTCCCTCCTTTTTCAGACAGGTTTAAAAACCCTGATCCTTGGTACTGTGCTTTTGGTTAATATTTGGCATATTGAATACGTAAGAGCATAATACCCAGTAAGAAATACATTTGGACCTGACAGTTGCGAAAAAGATGAACTTAGGGCAGCAGCAGAGTTATGTTTAGCTATTTGTTTTTAAGTAGGAAATAATACAAATTCTAAGACTGAAGTTGAAGGTGTGAAAATGGGGTAGGACATAGGATAGGACAGAATGAGTTAAATTATGAAACACCCATTTTTTTTTTTCCTAGATAAAATGACATTTTAAAGTCAGTTATGTGTATAAATCACATCATTTGTTTCATATGAATTGAGCAAAGAATCTCAGTGAAAGTAGTCATGAAGACTTCTCTGTAATTACCACAGAAAGATGCAACCTGCCAATTTACATTAAAGGGCCAAAAATCTTTTGCCTAGCTGATAAATTAGCTTCGTTGTTAAATCCAGCTTTGAGGGGGTTCCTTTTTTCCCATTGATAATTTATATTACTATAAATTACACTGCAGTGGGACTCTTTCAACTACTTTTGGTATTGGCAAATGGCTATTTGAAATCAGAGGAGCTGGAAGGAGATTGGCATCCCTCCACAGGCAGGTCCAATCTTCTAGAAATACAAACACTTAGAATTCAGAATAAAATATGAAATGACAGTGTCTTCCATAGGACAAGTTTCAAAGAACTTTTTAACATAATTTAGAAATATTTCACATGGATGTCCAAACTAAAAGATTGAAGATACACATTTGTCCTGTATATAAATAGGTGACATTAAAATTAATACTTTTAAAAATCATGCCTGTCATAATAGAATTAATAAACAGGATTATCTTAAAGTCTGTATAATTTTTGAAAACTTTTTTTTAAACACTTACTCTAGGACATAATTATGAAAAATAAGTATGGGTTTTTTCTCAGCAAAAAAGGAAGCACTGTGAGTCAGAAGATCTGGCTCTGGCCCCAGATACATCCTGTGATTAATTGCTCTGAATGCATTCTCTACATATCAAGGTTCTTTTTCTCTAAAATGGGAATAGTTACCTAACTCTGAATAGTTCAGGTTTTGGACAGCAGCTCAAATTGTTGGTGAGTGGAAGCTGAGGGAATACCTTTGCACATTCCCTGAGCATTGTTTGTGGTGCACAGTGATAAACCTAAAATACTGCATTTTTAAATAGTGTGAAATGATTGCTGTTAAAATTGTTGTCTCATTCAGATTTCCTCCTCAGGCACTTCAGGGTACATTAGGAGAGAAAAAGTTTTCAGTTCCCCTGTAGACAGAAACGTGCATTTCCTGAGCATGCCTTGCAAACACATCTCCCTTACATTCAGGTCATGGTTCAGGGCACACTTTTCTGAGAGATTTTTTTTAACAGCTTTTCATCTGCTCAAGCCATCCCCACCCAGCAGCACCCTTGGAACTCCTCCTGTCACACACAGCCCACCGAGGAGAGCGGCATGCAGGAGGCTGCAGCCTCAACTCCAGCCAAGAGGGGACTGCTCTGAACACAGATGTTTTGTCTGCTGGGTTCCATTTCACACAGCTTCCTGACCCAACAGGAACTCTGCTCCTGTGCCCACACACGGACCAGGAACGAGCGCTATGGAAATGCACAATACTGCCACAAAACACGTAGCCCTAGCTGCGCCACTTGTGAAATGTACTCCATTCCTGGAACGTACTCCACTTATTCCACTTATTGAAACATATTCCATTGTGAAACATAGTCCACTCCTCAAACATATCCAAGCACTGGCACTTAGAAAGCAAGGCAGAGATAAACCCTCAAGTAAACCCTTACCCAGGGGCTGTGCAGCCTGGGGCAAGTGGCATGCAAGGAGAAGTACTGAAAGGGGCTTATGGAAAACAGGGAGAAGGATTTTTTCACAGGCAGACAGAGAGAGGACAAGGGGGAACAGTTTCCAACTAAAAGAGGAGAGGTTTAGATTAGATACAGGAAGAAGTTCTTTGCTCAGAGGGTGATGAGCCATGGAGGGCCCATCCCTGGAAGTGTCCAAGGCCAGGCTGGGTGAGCTTTGAGCAAACTGCCCTAGTGAAAGGTGCCCCTGCCCAGGGCAGGGGGCTGGAGCTAGATGGGCTTGAAGGACCCTTCCAAGCTGTTATGTGATTCTATGAAGGAGAAGAACCCTGTGGAAAAGCAAAAGGGCAATCACAGCCTCCTGCATCTGCAGGACCTGGTGTCCTGTCAGCTTCATGGGAGATGTGCATGCAGCAACCATGGGACTGGGATCACAGGCACAGAAACTCTATACATTTTATCACATCTTAAATGCTGTGGCATAAGCTGGTGACTTCTGTGGTAATATATTTCTTCTCATGTCCAGGGTTGGTTGACTGGCAGCAAAGAATGTAAGACCTGGTATTAGCTATTATTTGAAGACAAGACTTCTTTTGGTGGATGTTGAATTAAGTTTCAAATGGGAATTAGAGCTTTTGTAACTAAGAGAGGATTTGATTTAAAGTACAGGATGTGCATAAAGGTCATAAGAGAAAAATGAGACAACTGTAGATTATGTATTATTTATGGATATAGAGAGGAATAAATATTCATAATTCAAGCAAAACAGATAACATGGGGCTAAGTTATTGAATGTTGTCTACTAAGAAAATGAAGAAGTCCTTTTAAATGAAGAGAGATTATTCCTTTCCATATGCGTAAAGACAGTCAGAAAAGTGTGATTTGTTTGACTGTGACTCATCCTTCCAACATTTGACGGATATGAATCAGATGACCTTCCCCTGGGAGCATATGCTGAAAACAAACCAAAGTTCCTGATTGTTTAGAACTCTTCAAAGATAGTTCTTGCAGTCAACAGGATCATCTTCATTTAGTACTCATTTTTGTGGCTTTTTCCTTTTCCTCTCAGTACAGTCAAAGGGCATTATTCCCTGATGATGACTTGTTTCTTTAGCACAGGGTGAACAAGGTACTCAAACAGATTTATGTACTGGACCAGAGGATGGGAGACAAGGAAGGGGAAGAACTCCAGCTGGATATGTTGATGGTTGGTTTGACACCACTGTGCCACAAGAGAAACATCTTGGGGCACCAAGTCTGAGTGAGAATACCTGAGCAAACCAGTAAATTGCCCTGTGAAGAGGTCTGATCTCCAATTCATGGACAAGTCACATACTGAGAAGGTCTCCCTGGAAACCTATTCTAATTTTCATGAAATGTTCTCCATCCACCCAATGGACAATGACAAAGTTGATTTATAAACACTCCAGTTCCTCTGAGGCATTTAATTGACCTTGGAAGAGGTCAAAGGGCTGAAGCAAGGAAGCTGCCAGTAATGAAAAAAATATTCCTTTTATTCCCCCAGTTACTGTTTTTTCTATTGCACTTTCTGAAAGTCAGCCTTACTGTAGTTGATAAATCTGATTGAAAATCAACCACAGAAAAAGTGCTCAGGTTGGGATCTCCCACAGCAGTGAAGAATGTGGCTGTGTGACTAAAGAAGTCGATGAGAAGAACAGTTTACATTCAATATGTATAGACAGTCCCAAGCACTTCCATGGGGTTACTCACAGACACATAGCTCTGGATATATATATACACCTTGCACTGGAGGCATTAAATCCTGACTGTCCTGTGAGCTGCAGAGCTTTCTAGCTCCGTCAGTGACATTTTATCTTCTTTTGGTCATAAAACATAAAGAGCTCTTCTGCCTTAGTTCTCTTAATTTAAAAATGAAGATGTCCAGAAACTGAAGCACAGCCTAAAGAGATTTTATTACTATGAATTAGTCCAAAACAGCAAAAGTACTGACGTTTTTCTCAGAAGGCTGGGGGAAATTTGAAAGTAGTAATCCTGAACCAGACCTAAGAGAAATATAGAGGGCTAATGGAATGGGAGTTTACAGTGAAATGCGGCAAGAGAGGTGAAGAAACCTCTGCCAGGGCACACTGTGCAGGACAGGGATTCCACACAGCTTCTGGGAATGCTGCAGCGCCCATGGAGTTCTGCTCAGCCTGTGCTTACTGATGGGGATGCTGCACCATCTCATCTTGGCTGCACTTTGGCAAAATCACAGCCTCTCCTGAGTGTCTGAAAGGAGAAATACAGCAGAGTGAGAAGAATCAGGATGTATACAGCCCCATCTGGAATGGGATGCAAAGAAGAGAGGAGTATTTTGCTTGATTTCACAGGGAAAATATACCTAACACTGAATATACCTACCACAGGACAATATACCTAACAGTGAGATGTTCTACGTGTCATCAGCTCTGAGAGACACAGGATCTCTCTTACTCAAGATATTTTAAATGAAATGGAACAAAATACCAACAGAGATGCTAGGGAAGTAGATTTCTTCAAGCAGGAAGATGCAAAAATGCAAGAGCTCTTCACTAAGTTTGATGAAAAAAGAGAGATACACAAGATTTAACAACAAAGGGCAAAAATTCTGATTAATTAATTATTCTAACAAAATTTAGGGATTTTCTGCAGCTTTTCAGAAGTGAGAAAACACATCATTAGTTATTCATCTTTGACAATTCATGCTAGTACAAATCCCAGAGCATCACTGTGTTAGCCCTATCTCCCTTTGTTTTTGACAGCAGTGCCTCAGCATGTTGCTAAAAGGTGATGAGATCTTGCAGGAAGCCCAGAAACAGAGTACCATAAAAGATGGGTATACATATAAATAATTTACAGGGAAAATAATGCTGAAGAGATTTCTTAAATTAAGATTCAGGAAATTCAAAACCAGCAATTTAAAACATAAAGATAAAATATTTAATTACTGGTTTCCTCTGCCTTTCAGATCCTTTAGTCCTTTCTGCATTGCCTTTTGCTCCCTCCCACTGTAGTAGTAGCTTGCTACTAGGGTGAGAGAATCAAGTTTATTTCTGCTCTGTGAGTAAGACACTGATTAACCTCTCATTTTAGTGGTTGTAAGAGTTGGCATCTCTACTGCCAAGCAGTGCTGGACAAGAGCAACAGCTTCATTTCTTACCTACCAAAAGAGGCTCAGCTCACAGGTAGTCTCTGCTGATGCAGGTTGAAATGCTAAATTAGCTTCCATTACTTCAAGACATCAATCACCATTTTTTACATGTGAGAACCATCTGAACAGCTAAATCTAGCTCCCCTCCATGGGTTTTAGTCTAGTCATTTTGTTGCAAGCTGGTCTAGTGACAGTTGTCCCTGCCCAAGGCAGGAGGCTGAGAATGGATGATCTTTAAGGTCTCTTTCAACCCAACCCTTTCCACGATTCTACAATTCTTACTTTATTTTGAAATTTAGGAGCACAAATAATTAAATATGAGCACAGCTGATGAAAACTGAAGAAAGTCCAATGTAAAAGAGAGGAAACCTGCAAAGCTCCTGCTTTCCCCCTTGGGAAGTGAGAAAATTCCTGCACCTCTGCTGCCACCTCCTTTGCTAAATGAGCCGAGTACAACAGTTCCTAAAGGGTCTTTCTCAAGGCAATGGGTAGGTTTGCTGTAGAGTAGAAGGCTGTGTTCAAAAGCTCTTTGGCAGACAGTGGAGTTAGGAGAGCCCAAGCAGCTCCTGACACTCTGGAGGACAGTGTCAAACACCACGAGTGCAATGGTTATGGTCAACAATGCAGCTCAGAAGATTTAGCAAAGGACTGCAATTTCAGCCCCTGCCATGAGAGGTTAGGGAGCACTCTTAACCCAGAGTCAGATGGAAATGGTACAGGATTAAGATTATATTGAATTTTTTTAGAAGGAGATTAGAGCAAGAGATGTGAAGTGTATGAAAAAATGATGTTTAATAAAGTAAAACCATAACCTTTGATGGCATGCAATCACAAGCAGCTCCAGAGGTCAAGAAGTGAGTTTACACAACTCAAGCCATGTCTGCATTGCCCAGTAAAGGTGAACTCTTAATTGGAGTCAGTTGAGTAAATATCCTGGCAAAGGCAAGGCAGTCTAAAATTTCCCTGTGAATCATTGAGCAGAAGCCAAGATTCTTACGATGTGAGCTTTTGACTCAACCTGGTAAATCACACAAAAACTACACCATGCTTCCTTGTCCACACGTTGTCTACCCAGTACTAAAACCCATAACTTCTCACAAAGTGAAATAGAGCTCGGTGTGGAAGATGGAGAGGTGGCTTTTGCAGGGATCTAGATAAGTATTAATCGGTCTCATTTCTAAAATCTGGAGATTAAACCATAAATTCTTAACCAGATGTGAGCACCACACAAATATGTAAGTTTTGTATAAGCGTGGCTTTGGAAAAACCTGGGCTTTACTTTCAGTTTTGCTGCCAGTTCAGTGTGGAATTAATAAGCAGATTAATGAGATCATCAAGTAATTTACAGCTTGATGGTTCATTAGAGATACAGGTGCCCATATCTACTAAATGCTACTAAAGCCATTTCTTCAGGTGTAAAGTAGCAAAAATATCTGGGGAAACATCCTACATTTGCTGAGTACAGACAAAAGGTGTTCCTGCTGTGAAGGGCTTTGGGGGAAGGTGTGAGGAGGGGCTGAGGGCACTGGGTGTGCTCAGCCTGGAGAAGAAGAGATGGAGGGGAGACCTCAGGGTAGTCTGCAGCTTTCCCAGGAGAGGCAGGCACTGATCTCTGCTCTGTGTGACAGGGAAAGGACCCAGGGAAAGAAAATCCTAGTTCTACAGAGAAAGGGCAACTGAGAGGTGTTTTAAAAGATTTTTTTCCAATCAGTCTCACTGAAGGCTGAGACACAAGAGATGTAAAACTCAACATCATTCCATCAGAGGCTTTTGCTATTAGCTTTTACCACACAATGCTGCTAATACACCTAACACCAATCACCTATATTTTCACACCACATGGTCCTGCTACAATGCATCTTTCACAGCTCTAATTCTCCAAAATATCTGATCTTTCTGCAAGGCCATTGTTTGAAACTCATTTCTGGTTCAATCTCTCTCTCAACCCTGTCATCCCTCTTCCATGGCCTCCCTAAGTCAGCACACCTCATCTCAGAGTTTGCACACAGATGTGCAAGGCTGTGTGAGCTTTCTGTCAGGTTTTGAGGATCCCTTACAAACCCATTTCCCACATCCTACATGTGCTAAGCACAGACACAGAAGGTATTCCTCCTGTGAAGAGCTTTGGGGAAGGTGTGTGAGGAGAGGCTGATCTGCTCAGCCTGGAGGAGACTGAGGCCAGGCCTCAGGGCAGTTACCAATTCCTCCTGAGGGGAGCAGGAGGGGCAGGCACTGATCTCTGCTCTGTGTGACAGGACAGCACCCGAGGGAACGGCCTGGAGCTGAGTCAGGGGAGGTTCAGGCTGGAGAGCAGGAGAAGCTTCTTCCCCCAGAGCGGGGCTGGGCACTGCACAGGCTGCCCAGGGAAGGGTCACAGCGCCAGCGTGACAGAGCTCACCGAGCGTTTGGACAACGCTCTCGGGCACACGGTGGGGTTCTTGGGATGTCCTGCGCATGGCCGGGAGTTGGACTCAATAATCCTGAGGGGCCCCTTCCAACTCAGCACATCCTGAGATTCTGTGGTACCATCTGTGGCTATATAGCACACTATGAAGCTGCCAAACATCCTTTTAGGAGTTTGTATCTACAAAAAAAAAAAAACCCAAAACAAAACGATATAAGGTAATACTGGCATGCTTGTCTGGAAAGCACTGATATTCGTACCCTGACCTATTCTCCTCATCCTATCTCACAACAAAAAAATAAATACACTAATAATTAACCAACACTAAACTCACCACACTCATTAGTACATTAACCAAAAAATCTCAAAATTAATAAAATTTCAAATTATCAAACCAAAACCACTACACCTGTGCAAAAATAAAACTGGCATTGCAACAAGGCATGTTGGCAAATAACAGGGTTTTAGAGACAAATGTAAGGTGAGAAACAATGCTAGCTTCCAGTACTTAGAAACCTCTACACAGATGACAAAATTCACACAAGTCACTTAAAAATTCAAGAGTTTAATCAAGGAATAAATGCTCACTTCTTAGTCACTTCTAATTTAGCAGTGTTTTTCAGCTGTTAGTGAAATTCTGAGTGCCAGAATTTCTAAAAAAATTATAGCTGATATTCATATGAAGTTTCTTTTTTCTGGCACCTCATTTGAAGGTTTAGACAGCAGTATTCTGAGTTTTGCCATAAAAATTCAGAGTTTTGCCATAAAAAGTCACCGTTTTGACTCTTTTCAAACCAACATGTTTAACCTAAACCAGTATGATAATACAGTGGAATTGTACTTTTTCAGCCTGAGGCTAGAAAACAAAATAACTCAGAAATATTTTTTTAAAAATTTAAAAATAGAGGTTAATGGTCTCTCCTGACAAAGGAAAGGAAGACTCATTCTAACGTTGATGTTCAGTTAGGGTAATGATATTTTTTTCAGTACAAGGCCCCTGAAACTGGATTTTTTTTTCAAACAGACTGAGCTTTTATCCAAACTCTTATTTCTCTGAAATATTGCAACCTCCTACCTTGACAAATGTAGCCTTGCCCCACTGATCTCCACCCTGGATGTTCCACCCTACCCCTGGATGTTCCCACCCCAGAGTGAGCACAAGCAGCTTTCTGCAGAAATGCTTGCAAACCTTTTCAAATCCTGCCAGACTGTAAGAGCACAACGTTCTTGGTGCTTGTTAAGAACAGGTAGCAGCAGGAGGTTATTTGTTTTTATGCCATTTGTTTTCTGCCTAGAAATGCCCATCCATTCAGAGCACCAGGCCAGGCAGGAGGTACTGGGTTTCCCTGAGAAAGGCATGCACCTGAAACAGAGCCAAACTCTGCACAGCTGGTGTTTCTGTCCAGCAAATCTTAATTTTCCAACATGCATAAATATCGTACTTTAAAAATCAGAATAGTGGGTACAAATCCATAATGAGATTTTGATGTTAAATTATTATCTAAGTGCATAGTTAGTGCTTATCTTCTAAAGCTTGAAGTCTGTTGTTGAATCTGATTATTTTTCCTCAAGGGATTTTTCATAATCTTTAATAGGGGAAAAAATTACAAAAAAAATCTTTTACACTGGTAAAGAAGCACATGTTTTTGTGACAAGGCCAAAGCTAGCAGGCACCAAAGCATTGAAAGTTTTAATTGCAGCAAACTCCTTTGTTCTTAAATTTACTTATCTTTCCAGCAGATGAAAATAACCTTATATTGCTTTTTCACCTTACCCTTTTTTGACATTCTGAAGCTTATAAAATTGACTCCACTAGTTTTTGTGTGCACTAAAAAAAAAAAAAAAAAAAGAAAGCTAACCATACAACAAAGCTATAGAGAGCAGAAGCTGAGGTTACAAAGTACTTATGACTGAGCACTCAGGCTCATCTTTTACTTCCTAACTCACATTCATATTTTAAACATTCTTGATGTTTCTGAGCTGTTTGAACTCTGGGGTTACAGAGTTAGTTAATATTCAGGGTCTAAGGCTGAAAATTATTTCCCCTGGAAACACACAGAAAATCAGAGTGTAGTTTCTCCTAAGATAGAACTTCTTGTTGAGCTCCTCTCTTCTGCTTCAAGTGCCAAATTGGAACTTGAGCAATGCTGTGATGATGATATTGTGATGAAGCTTTACTTAATCCATTTAGGGTAAATTAAATTTGAAAGGAGAGAGGTGTAGGATGCTGTGCCAAGTAATTTGCTCAAGTTACTGAGCAGAAAAATGAAGCACCTGTTAAAAATGCGTGGTATAATCTTTGAATGGATGTGCAGAGTATTCATGGACATGTTATTGTATCCTCTCTAGGCTCAGGTAAAGCAGTGCCATGCTTTAGGAATGGCATTCCCCAGTTTAGTGCTCCTAGCAAAAAGATCAGTACAAGTCTCCCCTCTCCAGCACTCTCCCGTGGAGGATCATGGGGTGAGATAAGAACAATTTACTGGAAACAGCAATGAGATAAGAAAAAGAACAGCAACAATATTAATAACAAAAGTGTGCAAAAGAGAGGATGTTTCACATGGAAAACTGCTCGCTGAGAACACAATGAACAAATGCCACATGGCTTCCACTGCCACTCTTTGTCCACTGGAAGCCCTGCCCTCCTTCTCCAGAGCAGCAAGAGAGTCCCTTGTCCCCAGCAAGGATGTGGGGTGTTCTCAAACACCATTAGGGTCTGCACACACCCCCTTGGCCACTGCAGAAAATGAATACTGTCCTTGGTGGAATCCAGGACCTTCAGCATGCTGTGCTAGAAGGGAGGTGAGGGAGCCACAGCCCCTGCTCACTGCACGGAGTAGAATTGTCACTACTCACACCTGTCTGCACTAAATCTCTTCTCCTACTCATTACTCCCCATGTCAGAGAGCATCTTGGAAAGCCTTTGGATATAAGATTGGAGTGTTGGAGCCTGTACTTGCACGCAAGGTGACAGAAGAATGAAATGTGTGGGCTTGTGGGAATGCTGAATGCCTGAGCTGAAGAGGATGCTGACACCAGAGGTGTGCAGAGTGAGGAGACCCTGCAAACACGCTACAGAGTGTGCCAGGGCCTGCCTGCTATCCAGCAGAAAAACCACAATTCTGCCCTGGGCGGCTCCAGGCTCCAAAAGGCACCTTAGCCAGAAAGCCAGAAGAAGACTACAGCTCCTGACAAACAGGAGTCGTTCATATTTCCACAAGGCAGCCAGAATGTAGCTGCACTCCCCTATAACTAAAGAAAAAAATTAATCCCATAGGAAATAAGATAGAGAAATTTCTCATTGATAGATATCACATCCCTTCCAGAGGGATTCAGATAGACTGGAGCATTGGAACATCTAGTTGCATTAGAGGAGCATTTCTGGTCTTTTCCAAAAGAAATATTGTAATCTATTCTATCAAACTTGTAATCATAGAATAACAGCAGAGCATTGCATATCTACAGCTCTTGTGTCTGCAACTGCCATGAACTACAAGCATTTCTTCAAATGAATACTCTGTGTAACACAGCCTTCAGTAATTTATCAGAAGTAGAAATAAAGGCTAGCAGTCATTTTAGTTCCTCATGTCTTTTGCTTGCATTCCTCTCTTCCCTATATGCAGGTACATGTGCACACTCAAGCCCTACATTTATATGGAATTATCTTCCCACTCCCATCCAGTCCACAGCACTGCATGTTTACATGGTAGGAGTAAGAGGAAACCATTTCAGCCAAACCACATCTTTCATCCCCCTTTCCAGAGAGCTTGGCACTATTGGAGGTGTCTGACCACAGCTGTTTCTGCTGTCACATTCTCTTTCCTTACAATGGCCTCACTTCCAATGGTGCAGAGACCTTTTCTCCCATGCACACAAGACTTGCAGAGACACTCCACTTCCCTACACACTCCTTTCCCTAGACTTCCCTTCACTCCCCTAAATGTTAGTGGAGTCACATTCCCTCATTGCCCATGTGATGGGTTTAAGGATTTGTCAGAGGACAAAATATTTTGCAAGCAATTTAGTCAGTGCCACTGAGTATATATCAAATCACAGCCCAGGCCAGTGCAGTAGTCTGTTATGACATTTTTGACAGCAAACCCCAAATCTGAAACACATTTGTGTCTGCCCAATTTGCCCTAGATAATCACCTATCTAATGATTGAGCTGTGCAAGGAATCTTGTCTTGTACTGCTGCTTTCATGTTATATTACCTAAAGTGTTCAATTATTACCTTACCAGATCAGGTTTCTATCACTTTCATTATTTACAAAGGCTCAACCTACATGGGAAAACAACCCCAACATAAAATTTGAGGAATTCAGGGCCTGAACCTGAAGGAATACAAAGCAGCACCTCATCTGAGGCTGTCTCAGTGTCATTCAGACTGACCCACAAAGTTCTTTAGGAGGCAGACAGAGATGCTGGCAGATAATATTTCCTTGCTCCTTTGATGTTCCACACTGAAGTAAAATATGGCAAATGGTCCAGAGGCAGCAGGACTGCAGCCCACGGCACACTTTTCTTACCAGCACAGGGGAGGGCAACACTCAGCAGGGTAATGCAGTGGAATGCTGCCCCAGGATCAGCCCAGCAAGGAGAGCAGCAGGTGCAGGACAAACACAAACCTCCTGTCCTGTGGGTTTGCTGCCACATGGTGTGGCTCAAAGTGAAAGGATCCCAGGAGCATTTGGAGCACTGTCCCCAAGCTGTGCTGTGCCTGGAAGCAGCAGAAAGCATTTGCTGTTGTGAAACAGCACTCCAAGGAGCAGGCATGCCTGCCATTGCAGGGATAACCAGGCCCCTGCCCAGCCAGGGCATCTGGGCTCGCCTTCCCCGTGGGTGACACCTGAAAGTTGGGGAGCAGGGCTCTTGCACAACCACACATGCAGCTTCCTCCACTGCAGCACAACCACACATGCAGCTTTCCTCCATGGCCAAGGCCAGCACAGCCCAAGAGCACTTGTGACTCCAGCTCCAATTACAGACTTATCTGAGTTCAGGAGCAGGATGAGAGGAAGTGTGGAGCAGATGGACAAGGTATAGATCACCTGAAAATATTAATGAACATCTCCTACAAACAGGAGTCTAATTCTGAGAAATATTTCTGCCCTCTGCCTTTGCTCTGCCAGCAGACCCCTATGTGCTGACGCTCTGGATCAGTGCTGAAAGCAAAAACCTTGCCATAGCGTGAGATGTGCCATCAGGAAAACAAACACAACTTTAAAGCACATTCCTGCACAGCAGTTATTAGTGCCAGGGGCTGAAGCTCCCTGACATTTGTCCCTGAGATGTCACAGACCCTATGCATGCCTCCCAGAAGCTCCTGCTCCTCCCTTGCCCACACACACTAAACCAAGCCCATCCCAGGGCTGCTTTTCTTCAGGAGAACGAGGATATCTTGGGCAGAAACCCTTGCACTTCATGAAAATTAGGCTCCTTCCTTTAGGACAAGAGGAAGACCATTTTTCTGAGGCCACCCCATCATGCAGCAGGTGCCACCAGCACTGCCCTGGTACCAGCAGAGCCCATCTGCTGGTACTGAGGAGCTGGCCTGCACAGGAAAGGGTGTCTGTGGTGGGAACAAAGTCACCCAATACTCCTGGGACAGGTGAAATGCACAACACCTGCACACTAACATTTTTTCTGTACTATTTTGCCCATTACCTTCTAAAGATCACTCTCTGGCTCTCAGTTGCTGGCTGGTTAGCACACCTACACCTTGTCTGCAGGTATGTATAAATAATAAATTATTCCTAAATCTGATCTATTATAAAAATTATGAATTAACACAAAGCAAATTCTGAACCCCCTAAATAGCATTTAGACATCAACAATTGGTCTTAGCGTGATGATTTTATAAAAAAAAGTATGTTTGCAAAGCAAGGCAATATCTTGGATGACTTTTGAGAGATATGAACTCCCATATATATATACACATACACATTAGCGTTCAGAAACACACCTAATCACGGGATATGATTATATGCAGGTGTTTTTATTAAGAGCTCTGGGAGTCGGGGTACAGACCCAAGTCTGACTCCAACATGGCTTTTGAGCTGAACGTATTTTATATTCTATCGTTATATAACTCAGATATTAATTATTAAACTTATATTGTTCTATTGTACACATTGACATGAGTTTCTCATGATCTTTCTTAGGTCACTGACCAGAGTTTCTCATGATTATTCTTATGATTAAACAGTAATTATATTTAATTACTAAACAATCATCACATCTAACAATTACATCAATTATCATGTACTAGCTACACGGTGCAGTTCTAGCAAGTACGAGTTCTCCATGTGCTTAGGCTATTTTATTTTTCCAGGGCTTACTAAGCTTATTTTTCCTTTTAACCCTTAATCCCCATGATTTAAAAACCCTTTTACTATCACAAACACATATATATACACACACACACTATTCATTAGTTCTGGCAAGCCTGTTCAAACAACCCCTATCTTCAAGGATCACATTTTCATTATCCATGTCAAAGCACCAGAAAAGAATGAGAAGGGTGACATGGTATTGGAAACAAGGTCTTGTGTTTTCAACCTAACATCCTTTAACTTGTATTTTGGATGTTTCCAGGTCTACTCTGAGAGTTTAGCCAAGGCATTTGATACTGTAGCTTGTCACTGTGCATGAGTTTTCCCATCTTCAAAAGAGAAATAATATACCCTACCTTATGAGGTGCTTTTTTCTCATTCCATAGGGGCAAACTTTGAGGTCCAAAGTAAATTCAACCTGAAAGACAAAAAAAAAAATTTCAATGAAAGTAAAAGTCACCAAAGTATACAAATACACTATTTTTCCCTCAAAAAAAAAAAAAAAAAAAAAAAAAAAATCAAACAAAAACAAAGTGAGAAGGAGACTTTCTGTGCAGAATAAAACCCACTAAATCTTACTCTCTCTTGGATATCCTAAAGCTGCCCTCAGAAGTCTGCCTATTGGGTCCTTGGTGGGAATCTTTTGCCTCTCTTGCATCTTGATGGCTTTCTGAACAAATGGCTTTGCAATCTGGAATTCCTGCTCCCAGCTGAGGTGTGAGTACTTCAGGTGGACCCACCATGCAGCAGGTGGGGCTGACTCCAGGTTTTACTCACATGCAGAGCCATGCAGCTCTTGCCTGCTCAGCAATCACAGGGTTTTCCTTGGCTCTCTCCCTTCTCTGGATAACAGGAGAATCAGCCATCCGGCAAGGGAGGAGGGGACAGGTCTGCTGGCCACTGAGTCACTGAAAGGTGTCAGGTAAAGACCAGAAAGGCTTGTCACATCTGCCATATCACTGCCACCATTTAGTCATAATTTCATGCCCTCTGACAATATTAAGCTGTGACCTTTGGAGGGATCAGACTTCTACCCTTGGACTTAATTGTATTGAAAAGCCACGGAAATGATTGATGTCTACACCAACAATTATGGCCAGATATTGAGGTGTCTGTAGTGACCTGATACACCTTTCATGTAACATCAGAAACCTGAACTTGTGACTAAGTTTAAATAACAAAATGTGTTAGACATCACCCAGAGGAGTGATGATCATCTGCACTCTGAAACAATGACAAAGACCTGTCCTCAGGCCTCAGGAAAAGGCAGCTCCTGAAAATACTAGTTGTTTCTGCAATAGCTCGTGGCCAGTCTAAGCAGAAAAGTGCAAAATAACAGCAACAAAAAATAACCTCTAGTTATGCCTGTTTGTTACAGAATAACATCATCTTAAACAAAGAAACCAAGAGAGTAAGTGGTTTAACCAAAGATGTCACTTATGGTTAGGAATGCTAAACAGGACAGTTTGCATTGGTTAAACTTCAGCAGGAATACGTTCAGTAGTTGAAAGCCACAAAAGAGTAATTTTACTAATTGTTACGAGTTTGGTTTTCTCTGTTTTGCAGACTGTTAATTACTTGTGCATGGTGTCAGCTGGCACATGCCAGTCAGTATTTTGTATTTGGTCATTCTGCTGGCAAGCAAAGACCTTCAAATTGTTCCTCCTTTGGCCATTTAGTGACAGCAGATAAAATTAATGTCCTAGCATTCCAAATAGGGAGCCAGGACATCCTCAGCCGTCCTTATTTGGCTGTTGAATCAAAGTTAACAGGAAACATGTGATGTACTGGATTAGCACTTCAGCAAATTACTCAGTTGTTAATTGGGATACTGGAAATTAAGGGCCATCTGTATCATGCTCACACATGTATTCCTTGAGACAAAGACTTGGGTTTTACACACCTCTGTGATGCATGATAAATCTGGGGGTAAGCAGACCTGTTCTGGCTGTTTTACACATGTTAGAAAGACTGAATTTATATCTCATGGCCAAACTCAAAGTTAAGGATACCTTTCCCAGCATTCAAAAGCCATCCTGAAAAGAAAAGAGCAGATTTCCCTCAGCTCAGATGTTTCTCATTCTTGCCTCTTTATTGTCAATTTAAAGATGCAGTAATTTTTACTTTTACTCTGAAAAGAATTGCAGGCAGTTAATACATGTGTAGAATATTTACCTAAATAAGGGGAGGGAAAAAAGAAAAATAGACATACAACAACTAGGCAGTATAAGTTGAGTTCTGATGAACACCAAATTACAAAGATGGCCAGTACAGCTGTTCAGGTATCTGTCCACTACAGTTGTCACTATTTACACATAATAGATAGTTTAAAATCCAAATTTATACATTTGGTATTCTGGAATATACATTAAATTTGAGTGTGTGTAAAGAGAATGCTGTAGTAAAAGACACAACAAAGGCATTGCCCAAAAAGCCTTATCTTCCCACCAGGATTGCATCTCATCTTCTGAAACACAGGAATTCTTGATGCCTTTCCCTTTCTGTCCACCAAGTATCTGTTTTCCCTTCATGCATCCCATATTCCTGCCTTCTAAAACAGAGTACAAAACTCTACATGTGTTTGGCCATTGCTGAAGATCTCCTCCCCACAGAGCTTTTCCTGCTTCTGGGAGATAAAGCCTGGTACTCATAACAAATCAGGAAAATGCATTGTGGAAACATTAAAGCTTTGGTCTTCTATGGCCTTCTGCTTGCTCAGCCCACCTCCTGAAATAACAAACATATCTACAATTTCACTTATATTAATAAGGTCTCCATGAAAATGAGAAACAAGGACTTACTTTGTTTTACTACGAAGTTTATGGAACAGAATATCCTTTGGGGTGTAGAAGATACCAGCCCCAGAAACAGGCAGTCAATGCTCTCCTCCTTGTCCTCCAAATAAAAAAAGCCAAACAGGAAAGCAGAGAGCCAGTAGAGAGTGTATGGCAAAAGCAAGTGATGCCATTTGTCCCAAAGTCACAGTCAAAGAAGAGATAGAAAGAGAAATCCTGCCAGGTGAGGTCACAGCTGTGCTGACCTAAGAGGCTGAATGATTCAACCATTAAAAACTTTGCAACTTGAAACCTGGTTTCTTAGCAAGTTCCAAAATAGAACCATTTGCATAATCACAGCAGTTCACAAATCGTAGCAGTCTGTGATGCACTTATTTCAACAAAAGGATATTGCTCAGGAAAGGGTGTGTGTGCTGCATCCCTCTAAGAAGAACAATGGGTCAAATCCATGGTATCAACTCCCCACCTCCCAGCAAAACCAGCAGTTTTTATAAATCCCTTCTTATTCCTAAATTGAGTCTGGAATCCCACACCCAAGTTAAAAATAACTAGGCCTGACCCAATACACTGTTGTAAGTTACTGTTAATCTATATGAATATCTAAATATTATTAATAACATAATTACTATAATTATTATTAATATATAAATATTATTTATATTAAATATTCATTACACTACCAATAAAGGGAAGGTGTCAGTCTAATTGACACATTATCAAGAATTTATTGATGATTATCTTGATTAAAGAAGAAAAAGAATGCTATTAGACAAGACAGAAACATCATCCTTTAACAGTATTGGCCATTTAAAAGTATACCAACGTCCCAGACCAGCAGCCAAGGCAAGAAATCAGCCCTTTTTCCTCTTCTAAGAGGAAAGCAAAAAATACAGTATAAGATGGCAGAATTCCAGACAAACTGTGTTTGTATAGATTAGAAAATTGAAGCATGCTCTGAAATACCTCCCAGTATGAGATAGGGAGACAAAACAGAAGTTAAGCAGTCCTCATCACAAAGATTTAACTACATCATTAGTAACAATTTAGCTGCTTTTTAAAGTGTTTTTTCATCATGGCCAAATAAAGAGATTGAAGTACTAACAAAAAATTAATTTTGACATTTAAGAAGATTTTGAAAGAAACGTTTATTTTTATGATGACAGACATAAGAGACCTGCTTTATGATGGCTTTGTTAATGACAATGAAAAATACTTTGTTTCTAAGAAAACCAGGTAAACAAACCTGAGAGGGGACCACACACATGTGGCACTTCTGGATTTTTTTTTCTGTGTTTGATTTGATTCTGCTCACTGCAGTTATCCCACACAATCAAAATAACTGCCCCACTTGAGACAGGATACTATTTACCCTAGTTAAAATTATGTTAAAACAAAAAAGGCCATAGAAATTCCAGAGGAGAAGAGTGAGCCCTTGGCTCACAAATTAATGTTATCCAGCAGTTAATTTACAGAAGACAACTCTGCACAGCCATGTAGGGATACTGTTAACACAGACACAAGCAGTTTCACCTTCACAACACCGGAAATGTCAGTCCAGCCAGCTCAGTGTGCCATGGCTCCCATGAGCTGAGCTTAAACCGGTTCAGTGTGCCATGGCTCCCATGAGCTGAGCTTAAACCGGTTCAGTGTGCCATGGCTCCCATGAGCTGAGCTTAAACCGGTTCAGTGTGCCATGGCTCCCATGAGCTGAGCTTAAACCAGTTCAGTCTGTCATGGTTCCCATGAGCTGAGCTTAAACCGGTTCAGTGTGCCATGGCTCCCATGAGCTGAGCTTAAACCGGTTCAGTCTGTCATGGCTCCCATGAGCTGAGCTTAAACCGGTTCAGTCTGTCATGGCTCCCATGAGCTGAGCTTAAACCGGTTCAGTGTGCCGTGGCTCCCATGAGCTGAGCTTAAACCGGTTCAGTGTGCCATGGTTCCCATGAGCTGAGCTTAAACCGGTTCAGTGTGCCATGGCTCCCATGAGCTGAGCTTAAACCGGTTCAGTCTGTCATGGTTCCCATGAGCTGAGCTTAAACCGGTTCAGTGTGCCATGGCTCCCATGAGCTGAGCTTAAACCGGTTCAGTGTGCCATGGTTCCCATGAGCTGAGCTTAAACCGGTTCAGTGTGCCATGGCTCCCATGAGCTGAGCTTAAACCGGTTCAGTGTGCCATGGCTCCCATGAGCTGAGCTTAAACCGGTTCAGTGTGCCATGGCTCCCATGAGCTGAGCTTAAACCGGTTCAGTGTGCCATGGCTCCCATGAGCTGAGCTTAAACCGGTTCAGTCTGTCATGGCTCCCATGAGCTGAGCTTAAACCGGTTCAGTGTGCCATGGCTCCCATGAGCTGAGCTTAAACCGGTTCAGTCTGTCATGGCTCCCATGAGCTGAGCTTAAACCAGTTCAGTGTGCCGTGGCTCCCATGAGCTGAGCTTAAACCGGTTCAGTGTGCCATGGCTCCCATGAGCTGAGCTTAAACCGGTTCAGTGTGCCATGGTTCCCATGAGCTGAGCTTAAACCGGTTCAGTGTGCCATGGCTCCCATGAGCAGCAGTGAACACCTGCCCTCCTTCCCCAGGTTGTTCCTGCTTAGCTCAGCTGGGTGTTTCTGCTGTGCATGGCAAAGCACACTTCTGAACGTTTAATGAATTACAGGTTTTAACTGATGGATTTCCTTCAAGGTTCTTCTACTCCCCACAAAATGAACTAAATGTAGCTCTTTTAATAAATGTCAATGGATTAACAATCTGTCAGTATGTAATTTTTCAAGTGTGCGATATCTTCAAATGATTTACACACTCCTAAAGCCCAAAAACATAGAATTCAGTTCATTATACAAGCATACTGTGATAATTTAGGCAGATTTTAGAAAAAAAATCAGACCATAAAGGTCCATAATAGCTCTTCTACATATGGAATGTGGTTTACCAAAGAGCAGAAAAACTCACTGTAAAGGATTAAAAGACTGTTAGTATCAATACCCAAGTTTTACTGCAGCATAAAACTGAATGCATTTTATCCATTCCTACCTGCCCAAGATTAAACGTTTTCCTCTAAAAGTAGTCCAAAAATGTAAATATTGTTTCATATTCTTTTTAGTGATATATCTTATCAGCAAATTCATGTCACTGGATGCCCTATTAATAATAGGGAACATTTCACCCAATGTCAACAGTTGTATTGACTGGAATGCTATTAGTATAACTGCAGAATGCACAGTACATTTTTTTCACACATGTACCCTAAGGGTGATCAAAAAACCCTCAAAAATTTTTTTCTGAAAAAAGATTTAAATGCAAAGGATCTGAAATTTTTAGATTCTCTTCTGTTGTTTCCTTAATTTTACGCCTTTTAAATCTACACGTTTGCGAATATTACAAAATAAGTTTATAGACTTTGGCGTATTGAAAATGTACTTTTTGGTAAATTAATTTAAAAATTATTGTAATTTTAAAAGAATTTCAGATTTTTTTTTATTTGAAATATGGACAAATGACAATTTTACCTTCAAAGAAAAAAAAAAGGAAACGGTGGCTATTAATCTGTACCCCCATGCTTTTGTTATACTTTTTTCAATAGGCCCATGCATTATTTAAGGGCTTTTGTAGAGATACACTTACATGAGTTCTGCATCACATTACAGCTGATGAATGCCCAACACACAGGTATGTTATGAAAGGTCATCAGTTACAAGTGAAGCTGCATAATGCATGCCTGCTGAATGCATCTGCAAGTTCTCTACAGTGACTCCGTGTCGACTTTGGCAACAGCAAGCAGGGAAATTTGGAACATGAGTGACCCAGGAACATGGTTTTCATTTTGGGGAGTTACTGGGCGCTCTCTTGGCTTGGAGATGGCTTTCAACACAGGCAGGGTTTGGTCCAGTGGGCATCTGGGCTCTTCTCAAGAACAGCCAATGGAAAACAACCCGAAAGTGCTCTAATGCTACATCCTGAAAAGACCACTAGGGAAATGGCCGAAGATTTCCATAATTATTTCAAAAATTTCCCAACTCCAACATTTTTAAGGTTTTCTTAATATAGAAAGAACCAAGAAGCCATTCTGCATATAGATGAGAATGGAAGGAGGATGAAATGCCCGCAACTTACTGGCTGTAATTCTGTTCCACAGCAATTTTTTTGTGCTCTGATGATAACACTTCGTAGCTTGTTCCTGACATCAGGAATGTGCTCTCTTTTGCTGTCCAGTTCTGTTAAGAACAAAAAGCTATTGCCTGCAGTCTCCCCAGCGCTAGCACTCCTACAAATATCTTCCAGTCTGACCTACTGCTTCAAGGAGCCCTTGAAGCATGAAAAGGTAGCCTTAGGGAGCTGCAGTCACTCTTACTTTAGTTGGGAAGGATTTCCACATGCCAAGAAGCATAAAAATATGCAAGTAAACACATGCTCCATCATTCATTAAAAGATCATGTCTGCGCACAGCATTTAAAAACTGGAATTTGATTCTGGAAAAAAAAAACAAAACCCTGTATTCTGGACAATGCTGGATGAGATTAAGTCCTGTATGAAGTTCTCCTGCTTGTTTCAGTCAACATGCTTGTGCAGCCCTGCCCAGAGCTGAGCCTTGAGAGCCCAGAGCGGGTCAGGTGAGGCTGAGCACGTGGGGAGGAGGTGAGGGCAAAGCCAAGCCACCTGCCTGCCTGTGCTCATCTTACCTGTGAAACCCAGCAGCCCGGGAGGGTGCAAGGCAAGTTGCTCTTTTTCCAGCCTCTGTGGGCATCAATCCCATTAGGGCTCAGAAAGCCTGCTTCATTATCCAGACATCTATTTCATTATGAATATCTGTCTAGACGTGGCAGAGATCAGAGTACAGAGTGCTCCTGGTCCAGCTCAGCACCAGGGCCACGAGCAGAGCTGAGCAGTGCCCTGAGCTCACCCCTGCCTGCAGGGACAGCCGAGCAGCAGCAGGGCACCTGAGGACTCCTCCCTGCTCCCAGGAGGAAGCTTCCTCCCAAAAACCAAAGTGAAGGCCTGACAGACTGTACCTGCATTCCCTTGCATTCAGCCAGAGCACGAATTTAAGGTGTTTTCTCCCCATTGAGAGGAATAATGGATTTATCTTTACAAACAAACTGTGGGTCTGCTGGTAGATAAAACTAGTACTGAGAGATTAAAGAAACAACGGGAAGGGTTCCACTGATTGATGAATGGAAAAAGATCTTTGGTTTTACAAATAAGCTCTATCCAAAAATTGGAGAGATCCCAGCAGAATGCCCCATGGCCTCTCCCTTTATTCAAATAAAGAGGACTCCTCTGTCTCCTTTTTGGACATAAACCTCTGATGTTTGTGGATTAATTTTCCTGACACCATAACAAGTGATATGCTTTCAAAGGAGAAAAAATTAAACTCTAATTAAAGAAGAAAGCAGATTTCATTGCTATAAGATGACAGTTTCCTATGGATTTCTGAGGGATAAGGAGGAAGAAACATGGGTTCATAGCTCAGCATCTGTCTGAAAGCATTAACAGCTCCTCTGAGCAGTATCTGCCAGCAGCAGTGACATTATGAGTGGTAGTGTGCACAGTGTGGCTGTAGGAGCAGTTGTGCATTTTATCACCTTCATTCTCCCCAGCAGCCAGCCCAACGCTTTGTGTTAGTTCTTTGTTTTACCACATGGGCTTCTTCAAAATTGTGTGTTCAAAAAAAAATCCTGTGATAGTCTGGCAGCCTCTTTTTAATCTATTGCTTCATTACCTTCTGGACATAATTGAATCAAATAATGACAAATTTACTTTCTTCACCTACAAATTTTAGAAGCAAACTGTCATTGTTCCAAGTCTACTCTTGAAGTCATATCTAAACACTTCCAGAAATGCCTAGCCATGGATAGCCACCAATTTATTGCACACAGTAAAGAATACCAATGAACTGTCCTTTTGTTAACTTTTACTTCCAGTTTAATTAACTTTTAAAAATTAATTTACTTGGTGTTACATTTTGGTGCTTATTTGTTAATGAGCATGACACTTCACATAAGCCAAGTAAAGGCCATCTAAAAATATTTTCTGGGTGACTGAGACTGTCTAGTGTGCAAAAACAAACACTAAAACACTTTTAGAAAATAATGATGATGAGAGCAAAAAGACTAATTGTGCATGAATCTGCAGGGGCAGTGTCTTACATGATTTAATTCTCTTCCTAAAAGTGAACGGCATCTAGAAAGCATGTTCCCTTTTCTGCTTCAGGTTCCCCTTAGGAGCTGAAAGAGTTGAGCTTTTTTTGGGCTAATCTTTTTATAACATAATTTGGTAAAACTTAAATAAAAATTTAAGCCCCCAAAGATAAAATTAAATTAGGACACTTGGACTCCCAAGTTTACTCTTTCAGTCCTGGATTCAGATACATTATACAGCTATTATTCTTATTGAGTGTAGAGTTTAAAGGAACAAATATTTTGTCTTCAAGAAAAAAAGAAGTTGAATCATTGAGAAATAAATATTGCAACAAAACCACCTTGGTTTCAAATTTTTCCTTTTCCTTCCCCCCTTATTTTTTTGACATCTCTATTACTGAAAATTGTCAGGTGCAAACACCATTCCTCACAATCCGTAGTGCCTGCCTTAGAGATGAAAAATGCACTTGTTCTGCCACAACATAGCATCTTCCTCCTCCTGAGAGCTGCCACTGCCCACAAACACACAACAGAACCTGAACCTCCCAGAATTTGCCCAGTAAATATATATTCTTTAAATTCTCAAGTCAGTTTTGAGCACCCAGGTTGGCTAAATAGCCCAATGCAATAGTTCAAGAAATTAACCTAAATTTCTCCATAAATGGCTGTTTTGACATTTTTATATAATTGCCAAATGAGTTTGTCTATTGTGGAGGGTTTTTTTTGTTTGTTTGTTTTTTTTTTTTTTTTTTGTTATTTGTTTATTTCTTTTCTTTAGCTGGATTATTTTAGATTGTCAATTACTGTGTTGTCTTTACCTATGCATAGCCCAGAATGTCCCCAGATGGGCCAGTGATTGCAGTATTTAATCACCTGACCTTCCACTGGTAAATGTGCTTTCTTAACAGCTCTGCATGTGCTGACCACATGGATCAGTAACACTCACCAGTTCCCACTCATTTTAATGTTTTCTGCCACTCTTCCCTCTTTAAATGTGCACATTTGGAAGAAATGATGAATAAAGTAATGTTCCATCCACTTCTAGATTCCTGTCAGCCCCTTCTGATTCCATCTTTTGTTACAGCAGCTGGGCTGCAACCAGCACAGCTGTTGACGGGAGATTCTGCTTAAATGTTTGCATCTCCTACAGCTCTGAATAGTTGGAACAATTCTGAGTGGCTTATTCATTTTTACTCCATGAAACAAAGAAGTTTGGTGTTGCCCAGTCTGTAAATCCCCAGATTATCTGATCTAATGGGATTCTCAGGTTCACGACAACAATTATAATGCATTTCCCAAGTTGTTTCTAGAAATCCTCATTCCTTGCAATATCTGTGTGCTGTGTAAAGCGCTCTGAGAGGTGCTTGATGTGTGAGCTTCAGAAAGTGTAGGGCTGCTTTTAAACCTTATTAACAGGATTCTCTCAGTGGATGATTAAACAAGTACATCTCATTGACTTGAACACATATTAACAGCACTAGCTAAATTTGATACTACGACAATATTTGATTGTCCAATCAAAATCCCATTTTTAAGGGTGCATTTGAATATCTCTGATGTCCATTCTTGCAGCACAGAAGCCTTTCCTCACATTCCCAACATTGTTTTCTGTGCTGCTCCTGGCACACAGAGTGGACACTTCCCACAATAAAAGATTCTATTGATACTCCTCTCATGCAGTATATAATCTTATGTGTTATTGACTTACCATAACCCAAAGCCTACAATGAATGCAGAATTATTAATTTCCTTATGGGATTTTGTATGGTGACTTCACTACAGCATCTGAATTCTTTGAAAACATTAATGAACAGATCCTCTCAGCATCCTTTTGAAGTTGGAGGATACTTTTATCAGTATTTTACACAAGGGGAATGGAATATTTAAGATAAAAGCCAAAATGTTCACAGAGTGTCAACTAATTTTGTTTGCCAATTTTGAAAGTCTAAGGCTCTGAGTTTTCCAAAAGCTAAGGGTTTTATTAAGGCTTTTTATATGTTCAGAGAAAAGACCCTGATTCCACCAGTTGCTGCTGGGAGTGCAAAGTGTTGCACATGTTCAACATTATTTGATACCAAGCTTCAGCTTTCTCAAAACAAGCACTCAAAACACAGGAGCTTGACAAAGTTTGCTGTGGATGGTCAGGCCATTTCAAGAAAGTAACCATCACTCTGGTCAAAACCCAAAACAGCATTTCTTCCCTCCCTTTGAGAATTTCACAAGGTTTCTTCCTTCTTGAGCAGGAAACGAGATTTTGTATCCTCTTTACTGCATGACTCCAGATCATGACCAAAGCAATTCCACCAAAAGGGCTAAATATATTTAAAAAAAAAAAAAAAAAAAATCCATCTCATCTGTTTAAACTGGAGACTAGGTTAAGATGCTGCCCTGGAGTGACTTTATGCCCATTTGTAGCTCAGAAATAAGTTTTGCACCTTTGAGATTGGTTCTGAGAACAAAGAGGGAAAGAAGAGCTGGTTTTCAGGAAAAAACCTGCACTCTCTCCCTCTTAGATGTTTCTAGCGCAAAAAAAAATGTTGTCTACAACACAAACAACAAAACAGAGCCCTCCTTTGCTCTTAGTTTTAGCTAACACAAGTACAAAAATTCCCTGAACTTTGTTTTTTTCCTTTTCTTTAAACCTATTTAAACCTGCTCTAAACTAAACACCCAAAAAACCACTGAGAACTCACACCTGTAACCCACCAAAAAACCCCCAAAAGTACCACATACTAAAAAAACCTGCACCATATAACCAACTACCAACAGAAAAACCACATTACACTCTTTTCACTAATAATTCCTATCCCATCATGAAAATCAATCAAAAATAAAAACCAGCCACGTAAAACCCCACATAACAAATCACAAAAACTACTAAAAGTAAATCAAACCAACTCACTAAACTCAAAGCTATTCAACTAGCCCTAAACATTTCTAAAAAGCCCCCAAAACTCTACCTCTGCAAGAATAAACTGTAACCAATACTCTATGAAACTGAAAAAAACCCCAACAACTAATTAACAATGTAACCCCCAATTTAAGCTACTAATAAGTAACAAAAAACCCACTACTAAAGTAAAAAATTCCCATAAAAGTCCATCCTATATATACCCATATTCCCAAAAATAAAAACCACCAAAACAACAAATCAAAGAACCCCATCCTTTAAAAGCATAGAACTAAATAATTAAATCAAACAACAGAACTCATTTCAAAAACAATCTTATCAACACCTAAACTAAAAATTGTAACATTAAATAAGTATACCAGATTCCCTATCATACACCAAGTACAAAGTAAAAAAGTACAAGAGACTTAAAAACCACCTTAAAACATGGAATGGGAGATCTTTTGAAAATTAAGAGCAACATCTAACAAAAGCCACCTAATTAACACTCAAAGTTCCACTAACCAAACAAACCCTACCCAATCTAAACCCCTACATACAATAAACAAAGTCCCAATAACGCATGTCAAAATTTATTAAAAAAGACAATTTAAATTAATTCTACCTCAAATACAAACATATTTATAAAGTTTTTTTTACTCAAAGACCAAGTTGCACATAGTAAATAATAATAAAAAATTAAAACAACACAATATATACCTCAAAAAATCTAATTATTAGGTAAAACTATGTGCAAATATCACTGCTTGTTAAATATTGCTGCTATTGTCTATATATAACTTTATGCTATATATATGCAAATATAAGATAATTAGTTTTAGTAATAAACTAACAACATAAAAATAAAAAGTAAATTATCCCGAAGTAACTTTGTAATACTCATATCCCCATTTGTCTCTGTAACTCAAAAGTAAGTTTTAGACCCTTAAGATTAGTTCTAAAAGCAAAAAAACACCAATCCAGAGCTTCTTTTCAAGAAAACTGCACTCACTATTATTGCAAAACAACATTGTCCACAACACAAACAACAAAACAGAGCTCTCTTTTATTTTAGTTAGCTTTAGCTAACTAAACCAGAAAAGTTCCCTAAACTGTAATTTTTTCCTTTTCTTTAAATCTACTCTAAACTAAAACACCCAAAAAAACCCCCACCAAAATCTCACACCTATAACCCGCCAAACCAAACCTAAAACACAACACTTTCAATGCCAAAAAAATTAATAACCAACAAAGAAAGCCAAGCTACAGCCCATTAAAAAACCCTTTGAGTTTTTATCTTTTAAAGCAACAAGTTTTATTGTTTAATATTGTTCATTTTTTGTGCAAGTAAATGCTTTACCTATTAAATAAACAATTTTTTCCACTTTTCTCCATTTTTTCCCCAAGCCAATTAAAAAAAACCTGCTTAAACTTGCTTTCTTAAAAAAAGCCCTTTAAAAGTTTTTCTCCCAAAATTATCCTAAACCAAAAACATATGCCTGTGTGCAAAGGGGAAGACTTAGAGACACAAATTATCATGTGCAAGCATTCTGATCATCTCTGAAAACTCTTAGACCAGGGACTGAGGAATGGGAATTGATTCATTAGGAAAATATTCTCTAATTTCAATATATTGTATCATATTCAGCATATATTTTTGTGAGTTTCCATAGCACCTTTAAATTGTAGATGCATAAAATATGTGAAAGCAATCCAGCTTTCCAGTGCTTTAAAATTTCTTCAGTGCTTAAAAATGTATCTTTGCCATGTCAATGAATCTGAAATGAAATATCCTACAGCAATCACAAAATCATTCCCCCTGTAACAGTGTCCAAGACATCTTTTCTCTTCTAGGTGAACGAGAACAGCCAAGCGTCACAGAATCAGGAAGCCTGGGAAATGCCTGGTTTAAAGGTCAGCTGGAGGAAGACAGACTGTGAACCAGATGAAAAAGCAAAGCCAGACTATGGAATAAGTTTATGATGCAAGTTTATGAAAAGATAAAAATCACTATTTCCAAGTTTTATAGCTATACTGGAATATTTGTGGATTCTGGTTTTTCAATTTTTGTTGATGGTTTGTTTTAGGCTATTGTAGTTTTTTTCTGTCACTCTCTGTGGTAGTTTTACATGGAAGGAATCTACAGATGCAATACAAAAGCTTCTACATAACAGTCTACCAATCTCAAAATTAAAAAATTCTCCAATCAACAAACCAAAACCACTAACTCTCCAAAATGGGAATTCCTAATTTACACAAAGCCTAATTTACACTGCTGAGATCAGAAACAGCACTTGGTGCCCATGATGGTTCCTGGACTTCTACATCTCCACACAGGTGGACTCTCATCTACAACTCCTTATCTCAGAAAGATGCCCCAGGCAGGCTAAAAGGTCAGAAACTTTAATCTGTTCTTCACCAGGGTGCATTATTATAAATCCACACATATAGAACTATTATAAACACACACATACAGAGTTACCATAAACTCACACAGTATATAGAGAGTAAACATGAAACTCATTTGGGAAGAGATATCCAGACACCAAACTTTAAGGTCCTCTAGGAACAAGATTTACCTGCCAGGTGAGTGCATTGCCAAAAGAATCCAAACCAGTTTCCCATTCTGAGCTGCCTTCTGGAAGAGGGTCTCTTCCACCATTTTTTCCTCTGTTAACTACACAGGATGTCAGGAAGACTACCCTGACATCTACTACACCTGTACCACTGACACCCTACTTGTATCACAGCACATGTCCCAGCTGAGACAGCCACAATCCCAGTGTCACCACACAATTCCAGAAAGCTCCAACCCACACAGAATCACACCAGGGCACTTGAGGAGGCTGCAGGCTCTGCTCCCTTGTCCTTCAGCCCAGCCTTTCATCCCCTCCTGTTGATGCACTGCCCCTGTGTGCCTCTGGGCCCTGTGTGCTTGCCCAGCACACCTGGGCACTCCCTGGCTCCTTACCTGCAATTTTATTCACCTGTCCTGCACAGCTGCACCCACTGGGGATGAGGCTCTGTGTGCCTACGAATGGAATTGTACAAATACAACCCCAAACATTCCCCCGCAAGAACTCCTTCAATTACTGTTGTCAGGTTAAGGTACAAGGTAGAAAATAATTCTCTATTCTCTCCCTTCCCCATCTTTCAGGCTTCCATTAAGCACCTGCTGTTGGGCACAGCTGATGCCTCGTGAAAGCTGACCTAGAACAAAGGCTAGACTGAGTTAAAGAAGAAAGTATTCCACAGATTTGAGTAATCAGTTTTGAACTCAACTCTTTTGATATCCATCACATTTTAAACTCCAGACTTCGTCATCAAAATATGCTATTCAGGGAAGAAATGTCATGTGTTTTGAACTTGTCATTTAGGTCTCATAAAGTAAGAAACAGTGAATAATTGTTGCCTAGTCCCTTTTTTCCATGATTCGTTATTTCATACACTTTGAACATAACTCTTCACTTCCAGGGTGAAGAGCTCCTAAATTACATTACTTGTATTCAGGCTGTTCACAGCTTTAATTGCTCCTCTCATCCATTTTTATACCCTTTGTAATTCAACCACATTTATTTGAAATGTATAGGACAACACCAAGATTCAGGCAAGGAACTTGCACAATGGTTTGTTCCCTATTCATTTTTGTGCTATTTTGACCACAGAGACGATGTTTTTATGGCATTTTTATAATAACTCCAAGGTCTCTTTCCTGAGTAATAATATCTATTTGAGAACCCATTGCCACATAAGTAGTTTGGGCTGTTTTCCTTCTTGTGCATTATTATGTATTCATTGACATTGAGTTTCATTTATTATTTTATTTCCCAGTCTTTCAGCAACTAACTAACATGCTTCTTCATAGTTAACTTGTTTCAGCTAGCTGAGTAATTCAGTTTCCAGAATTTCTGTCAGTTTACCTCTGCACCCCTTTTTGAAATAATTTGTGGACATATTAAAGCCTATGGACTGGACTGGAGCCCCTGTGCCAGGCTGACAGGGGTGCCAAGCACAGGGCACAATGCTCCACTCTGCCCTAACCCAGATCCTGAGTGGCCAAATGACCACAAGCCCCACCTGGGGGCAAGGCACAGGGCTCTCTAAGGCCAAACATGAGGTGAAGCCCTCATCTTGACCCCTGTCTCCATCTTGGAGTTTCCAGCTGAACACTGCTGGAAGCCAGAAGGGGGTAGTGATAAGTGTGCTTTTCTGTCTTTCTTCTTCTAATTCCATCTTCTTGGAATTTCCTAGGCTCAAAGTTTGCTAAGTTGAATGGATCAAGTTAATGGTCTAAGCAGCATTTTATGTTGTTATAATAAGCAAGTAAATGAATAATAGTACAACCTATACCCTTCAGCCTTTCAATGTTTTTGTAAGAACTTCCCAGTGGGAAAAGATTTTTAACATCCTTTTCACACTTGCACCACTGACACAACTTAACCCTGCATGGTACAACAGCAAAATCAACAAAATGTGTTCTTCAGATAAATGCTATTACTTCATTAGTTTGTAAAGACAAGCCAGCAGGTATCAAAACAGATCGGCAAGAAAATGAAATGGGCTTTATCATACCTCCACTGCGTCCCAAATACACTTTGCTTTCTACCTAACTGGCAATCTGACAGAAAAACTGCTTAGGCAATGAAAAGTTATCAGAAGTTTTGTACCAGTAATGCGTGTGGAATGTGCTGGGAAGCACTTTCTGCTTATGAAGTCTAGATATGCTCACAGTACATAAGAAAACAAATGCATGTACAATGAAAGTGAAGATTATTACTCAATAGCAATATGAAAAAATTCTCACTTCAATCTGCTGTATCTCTGGAAACAATTTATGCTAGTTATAAGTGGTAAATACATACCTAGCTAACAAATCTATGATCAACTCCTGATTCAATCAAATCTCATGTCAGGTTTTAATTTTCTCAATAATTTTTTTTTTGTCCCTGCAAGTGTTGTAATTCAACCAAGTGATTCCACTCAAGTGCATGCCAAAGACATTCAGAAAACATGAGATTCATCATTTTTATGTTTTGACTATCAAAATGGTGCATGCACAAGCTTATCTAAAAACTTTTCAAGACTGCTATGGACATCTAAGTCTTATATGCCACAAGAGCAGTGGAAGTAACAACTATATTTAGCAAAACCCAACATGCCTCTTGTACACACATGATATCAACAAAAACTTTTTTTTGTTGTGGACATTTTACATTAAACACTGAGAACCTGAAAAAAATCCCATAAGTCAAAAATAGTCTTTACAACTTCAGCTGTATCAAAATCATAAACTAAAATGAATTCCAAAATCTTGCTGTTCATCATGATAGGTAAATAGTAAAGCAACCCTCCCTCTTCATTCTACTGAAATCACATCACTTTGCTATGTGGACATGTCTCAAATCCTAGTTTTTAGGCTTCACCAAAACTTTCTCAGTTCTCATGACACTACAAGAGCCCAGGCTCACCACAACTCTATCACCTATAACTCTTCTAGAAAGCAACTAGGAGGATTCAATTTCTCCTAGTATTTTTAACTAGCAATGCCTATTTCTTAAGAAATTATTTCTTCTTCTTTGAACTTCCCCAATGAAGACTGCTTCAGCAACAGAGTTTGCTCCTCCCACAAATAATCCTGAAAGCTTCTGCAGGCAGCTCCCATTTCCTTCTTCAGAGGCTTCTGAAAAATGCTCCTCTAATGTGTCAAGAAAGAGTTCTACAGCATACTTCATACTACTGCACTGATCAGGTGGGAAGCTTCTTGCTTCAGACAGTTCTGACACCACAAACCACTTACTGGACTTCTTCCTCTGGTTCTCACCAGATTGGAGAAATTAACTTCATTTTCACAGGCCAAACACACCAGAATGACATTCTGATGTCAAGGTTACACTACAACTATATATAAATTGCTTGTCTCTGAATACTAATTTGCTAGAAGACATAAACAACATGCACTTATAACAATATTTATCAAAATCAATTTAGACATTTATCCTAAGAGAAGGAACATTTTTTGCTAGAAATACATTTCACATTATATTGCTCTTAATATTAGAATTTATTTATTTATAGAAGTAATTAATAAAAACATATTTGCAGATGAATTAAAATGAAAAAACAAAACAGGAACATTTACAACCAAGTAACAGACTAAAAACCAGAAAGACAAAAAATGAAAACAACACTTTTGGAAATATTTTTCTGTCTCTTGGAACTCTGTATGTCATTCATAGATGCTAACAATCTAAGAACATCTAAGGCATTGTAGTGCTCAACATGAACATGTTCTAATATTAGCATCTGCCTAACTTGCTTCCAAATTATTTTAACAAAAGGAAGCTACTCCAATGAAAATAATTTAGGGGGTCAAAATAATTTTTGTTAAGATTTCCATCCTGAAACTCTAAAAACTATCTACGAGAGGAAATGACAATTCACCCTATTCACATTTGCTATCCATCAATCCTGCTTGAAATAGGGGTGAACACAGAACTAAATCCTATTTTTTTTCTTGGAAACACAAAGTAAAAGATTTTTTGATGTCCTTGATTTAACATCCAGTGCAACACTTCCTTGAGAAAGGCTTCTAACAAAGTTCCTTGGCGTATTCTGTTCTTGCTTCCTGCTCTTCATTTTAATTCCTAGTGAAGAAAGAAATGTTATTAGAAATAGAGAGACACTTCTTCAATAAACATAAGTAGTCTGTAGCCGACATGGACCTCCTCTTTAGAATAGGTCTAAGAATCTTTACACAATTCCTTCCTTTACCGAAAGCCTAATTTTAGCATGCAAAAATGTAATCACTCAACTCAGTAAACCAGTCTTTTAATTGTCTACAAAGTCCCATGATTAGACCCACAAATGACAGGAGATGGTATTAAAAAAGCACAATGGTCTATAAAAACATGTAGAAATATGAAACAATATTATTAATCCTTATTATAGAATAGCATTGAAAAATGAACACTGTCACTATAGAAAGTTTTGTCTTTTTAATCTGAAAACAACTCTTCCTCTTAGGTATTTGGTTAAGGTTTATTCTGCTCTGGTAATGCACTCTCCTGAAAATAAAGTCGATTTCATATTCAGTTCAACACTGAATAATCAAAATTTTATTCTCATTTCAGAACATGCTTCTGCATTACATAGATCCTTAATTCCAGAATAGTGATTGAAGAGTGGTAACTTCATAACCTGGTCTGTGGTAGCAGACATTGATACTGATATAACCCTGTGTGCAATTTGCCAAATCAGTAACTTATCAGAGCTTAGACTCAGATATTCAGTTTCCAGAAAGCTTCTTGTAATACGACCTCAACATTTCCAGTGAATAGAGAATAAGTCATTTTCCCTCACAGCAATTTTTACTTAAAAACATGTATGTGCTGTAAAGCCAGTGTATTGCCCCATACTACTAGAAAAAGCTACACAATGGAAATGTTTTCTCACATTGCTTTTCTATTTCATAAGAAAAGCAGACTAAAATTTTAAAACTAATATTGGATCTCCTCTAAATAGCCCAAGAATATTGTTAAGTGTACCTTTGAAGAGAGAGGAAAAGGAGGCAGAAATTAAGGAAAATTGTACATGTTTAACATATTAAAATCTGCTGCAAGTGCCAAGCAACTTAGTGCCATGCACTAGAAAAGGCAGAGGCTTTTATAAAATTGTGAAGGCATTTGTGAACATTGGCTGGAAAAACTATTTGTAACTGATTTTATTACAGAAAATATTTATACACCTCAAATAGAAGCCAAATAATTAAGGTACACTTTCACATAACAGAACTTGGTAATATAATCATCAGCAGTATGTTAGTTGCAAAATAATTTTTCCTGTTATTGTTTTTGCCCTAAATAGTACCAAATTTTAAGACCAAAAAATTTCTGAAAGAACCTTTTACCTGTTAAAACAAATAATTTTGGTGTTGTAAAATAAAGCAAAGAATTAAAAATAGGCATGAAAATTATTAGAGAATTTTATTTCTTGATAAACCACACTTAGGCAAAGACAAAATAGATAATAAAGTTCACCAAATTTCTCAACAAGTACATAAAGTATTTTAGGTGGAAGACCTTGGCTCTTGGGAAAAAGGGTTTCCCAACAACCTTGTAATATTGAACTGAGTTTTGATTAGATACTATCTATATAACTGATGTTCCTTTTTTTTTTAATAAAGGGATATACTAGTCCAACCAATGGCCTAGTATACTAGCACAGCAATAGCTACTATTGAATTGACAAAGCAAATTGAGAGGCAATCCTAATTTGCACTTGCTGTGCAATTGCTGTTACCAAGGTGATGCCTTCTGTCCCTCTGTGGTCGCCAGAAACTGATGCCTTGAGGAGGCTGGCCTAGAGCAGAGGCTGGACAGAGCTAAAGAATAAATCAGGGATTGATTAAAAGCATCTCCTCCATGGATCCACCTTGGGCAGCACCAGAGCCCAGCCAGGGCTGCACCCAAATGACCCAAAATGGTCCCAAAATGCACGAGCGCTCCCGGGGCTCTCCCTGGGATCAGTTCTGCTCCATTGGCACCTTGGAGTTCATTGTCCCATTCCAGCTTCAGCCCAGGCAGCCCCATCCTGCTTGTTTTTCTCTCTCCAGCCCACGCTGTTTGTGCTCCTGGGCTGAGATTTGGATCATTTGTCCTTGGTCCCAGCTGGAGCAGGAATTGTTTTGTGTCCCTGCTCTGTGCAAAGAGCTCACCATCCCCTCGTGTGAAGCTCAGAAGTGCACACTAAAGCAGCACAGAATGCAAAAGATACAAAAACTAAACCCTGAGGCAGCAAAGGCAGCGTCACCCACCCAAGCTCTGGCACTCACCAGCCACCTGGGGAACTCGCAGGACTGTGTGGCTTAACAGCACATCCTGCCGAGAGCGCTTGGCAGAAACCGGGTCTTGCAGGCTGCCCAGCACCGTGTTCGAGGTGGAGCTGCAAAAGGTGCCAGAAAGGAGTTTGCTTTCAGTACAGTCACTGCTAACGGTGATTCTAGCCTTGAAATATTATCCAGTGTTCATAGAATCATAACAGAATGCAAAGAATAAACAAATTTACTATGTATATCTATGGATACTATTCCTCTTTTTCCTTTTTTTAAAAATTCACAAGAATGCTTCAACTGTGAAAATAAGAAGTAATGTTGGCACTTGTATTCAAAGGCTGGACATGTCACAGTTTTGTCTGAAACCATAGAAGGCAATTTGATGGCCATCACATACAAATTATAGTAAGAAATAATCTTAAGGCATGTTACAAAATCCTTGAAATGACCAAGCTGTGTTTATTGAACAAATCACATTTTTTTACGGCTGCAATAACTTTTCTACAGCCTCCAACACAGTTGGAGGGGGTGGCTTCATAGCAGACAATACTTTTTAACTAAGCTGCAAGAAAACTGTTACAGCTTCAAATTTATTAAAACAAAACATCTATATTTTATCCATAGCACTTTATGTGATGGACTTAAGGTCTGCAGTGAAAATTATGAACCCATCTGATCTCACCCTTCTGCAATTGCCTCACAAACTTCCCGAGTTCCACTCTGCAGACAACCTCGTAAACAAGGTAATCGTATTTATGTCCCAAGTTCCTAAGCTTTTCCTATTCCTGTAATAAATATTGTATTATTTCCACTTTATAGTCCCCTAACTCACACTTTCTTAATAATAATTTTCTGCCTAAATGAAAATATATAGCAAGCAGCAAAGACTAAGACTTTCCTTGTGCCAGTCCTAAAAATCTACTCATGCATGCCTCTTGCAAGAGAACTTATGCCAATAAGAATATACCATTATTTGGTAAAATAGTCTCTTATGACTGACTTGCCTGAAAACACAACTGTTTCAAATTATCCTTCTAATGTGGGCCATATGACTGAAATTTATGTTTTTATTCTAGCATTAGTAGGAGATGAATGACTGGAGTGAGTCACTTGAATCAGGGAAAGCATGGGAGAGAAAAGAGGGAAAACGTAAAGAAGAGAACGGAATGAAGGCGCTCAGAAAAATAAGAGCATATTCCTTTTCTCCTCTGTAGATGTGTTTTCATTACTCCTCTTCATCACCAACCACTAGCAAAACCATAAAGAATTTCAGTCTACAGACAAGTTACTAAGGCAGAATGATCTCCATAAAAGGAACATAAGTTGTGGGATTTTTCTGTAGAAAAATTCTGGGAAATATATTTGAGACACAAAAGAAACAAGGTGAGCAGAAACATCTAATCTTTTGGGAAGATATAAACATATATATATGTATATTTTAATTATTATACAGTTATTAAAAAAAAAATATTTCAAATGCCTGTCTGAGAACTTTTACTTTAAGACTAGATAAAACAGGCTTCAAAAGGTCCCAAACCTCTCCTTAGAGAGAATGTAGGAAAAACTGGCTTGGTTGCAGAGAACAGGCGATTTTTTTTGCTATATTCATAATCAGCTATTTGAAAATATGAGCAGTGCCTCTTTTCTCATCCTAGAGCAAAAGAATTTATTTCTCATCCTGGCAAGACAGTTTAGAACAGTAACTGGTAACAATCAGAACAGTTACATTAAACTAGACCAGATGAATCTGATCTTCTAGGATAATTCTCTATGTTAAAGATGCTAATAAACAAAAAGGCTCTTAAGTTTCTTCCATGTCCTGTGATCTCTCTTTAGCCTTGTCCCAACAGTCTTGAGATATTCTTTGTAAGACCTGAGTGGTGGTAGCTCCACTTACTGTCTAGCAACAGGTCATTTGTAACATGATTTTAAAATGGTTGAATCAATTTTTGCTTTTGGAAATAAGAAAAAAGGAAGACCAGCTGTTTCATAGCTAATCAGGTTGAATTACATGAAAAAAAAACCCCAAAGCCAACCAAAGAAATGCGTACACAGAAAAATTACAATTTAAATTAATGTCTATTCAGTTGCAGCTTTTCTGCTGCTCCTGCTCATAAAGCTCTTTTATGGTCATAAACCAGAAGCAATGATACAAAAGTTCTTCCTAGAGCGACTGCAAAAATTAAATCGCAATATGTGAGACTGAAAATGAATTATCAGAAAATCAAAGTTGATCACCCAAGTATTGTTGTGTCTTTTTTCCCCCTGCTCTCTATTTTGGTAGTTTCTAATGTGCTCTGGCAAAGGCAGAACATTTCCAAAAAACTTAAGATTTTTAATGGATGATTAAATTTCTCCTTTCAGAATTACGTGCCATCTTCCTATTTTGAATAGACAGCAGCTACACAAGACATGATAATTAGTTTATAATAATTAAGACAGAAGTTCTTAAACCAAGACTAAAGAAAAAAATCTACTGAAGTTACCCAGAAAAGCAACAAAAATATTCAATTGAATTCAAGCATATTTGAATCAGAATGGGTCATATGCAGGTCCAAATGACTTCTATAAGATGTTTTCAGATTTGAAATATTAGAATGAAACTGAACTAAGAACATAAGAAATGAAAATTCATTTTTTATAGAAGGGTTAGTTTAATCTTACCTTAATATCTTTCTTTTTCTCTGAGCAGCCGAAGTCATTGCCATGTACGAAGGCTTCTCAAATACTGGAGCAGAATTTTTGTTTCTTAAGGAAGAAAGATCAAATCTGAAATAAAAGAATTATATTTTTGCAAAACATATTCTTGGTAAAAGTCAAGTAAATTTGTTCTTAAATGTAAACAAATATAAAGCAAGTTGAAAACCAAAACTTGAAATTAACTTGATTACCGTTATCTGAGGTAATTTTGCAGACTTCTGACATGCACAGCAGCTTTAGGCATAGCATTTCACAATGTGGAGAGGTTAAGTACCCATTTTAAAGACAGAAAACATAAGACTTATAGAAAGTAACTTGCCTGCGGCATCACAATCAATTTTAAAAATGCTGTATTTTCTTTTTGGTACATATCTTCTAAAATAGGATAAGCTTTCAACTTCATTTGTTGTCACTAACATACTACTGTTTTCAAATAATGGCAAAATTGAATTTGATGTTGATCAGAATTGAGGGTTTGAATGTTGGGTTTATTTATAAAATGGATACAAATGGAAAAACCCAGCTGTAAAGACAGGCAGGATTAAATTACTTGGTAATGTTTCTCACCCATATAAAAGGCAAATACCTTTGCACAATGCTGTTGCTGCATGGCTGTGACTCCTTCTCAGATGAGAAAGCAGACATTTCAGATGTTTCATCTGTACCTTCATAGAGAATGATAGTGGAGTTCATGACAGCCTCGTGGCTCTCGGGGATCACATCACACGTGGTGTCCATGATGCTGCCCTTCCTGGCTGGCACGTGTGCACTGCAGGCACTGACTGCCCCCAAGCCTGCCAGGTGCAAAGCCTCCTTCACCACAGCCTGAGCAGAGTGGCTCTGCACAGCCTTTCTGCACGAGTCTGGAGTATAGACTAGAGGGTAGACCTCCTTGGCAAGAGAATCCTCCAGGTGCTGCAAGCTGCTGTGGCTGGAGGCAGGTGGACTTGGAGCTACCACTGGAGAGTCCATCAGCTTCCTCCTGGTTCTCTTCTGTGGTGGTTCTGTGTATGCTAACACCTGTGTATTGTCATTCTGTTCTTGTGATGTTGTACCAAAAGAGGTGTCTGTCAAACAAGTAATGATGGTTAGCACATCTAACTGCACATCCTACCTAAATCTTGTTTCTTCCCTAGCGAGACACGAGCAGAAATTCTTACAAATACTATTTATTTCATATACCTATCAAACTTGATAATGTAAGAGAGATTATTTCCACTGCAGCATTGTCCAAGATGGCATTTGCTGAGACACTCGAAGTATTATAAACGTGACCAGGTTGGTACAGTTAATCCCAGAGGTTAAGGAAATCGTCACAGCTAAGATCTGACACATGACAAGAGGGGATGGAAGAGTAAGAGTATTGAAAATTATTGCACTGCCATGACAAAACTCAGACTTTAAGATGGTACAATCACAGTAACCTAGAGCTGACTCCTGATCAGAGCCAGGTTTTTTCCCCAGCAAGTACCATGCAGAATAATGAGACTGTTGATAAAGGAATGACATAGAACCATCTACAAGGACAAAATTTTCTGACAGTGTAAATGAGAAAATAGTGTTTTGCAAAGGGGCAAACAAAGAAGTTACTGGTATTAGTTACTAGGATCTATCACCCTACTCTACCAACTGTGGGGAACAAAGCTCCTGACTAACAACTTCCCCCTCCCTCAAAAATAAAGCAAGCCATACAGTGTAACTGGCCATTCTCATTCATCCTGATTGAAACAATTTTTCTTTAAGAGTCACAATGGTTTTATTTTGAAGTAAATAGGCCTTTTCTGTCTTACTTTGGCCATTGCCTTTATTACTTTCTCTTACTGAAGCTTTCAGTGAAGGAAGATAATTTTAAGACAGCTCACTGTTCAAATGGTGACTTATACAGTTATAATACCAAAAACCTATGAAATTTCTTTTTTAAACAAATCAAGAGCAGGAGAGGGCTGTCAAAACCCCAAGTGCTTCTATATTTAACTTCCAGCGCAAATTTAAGAAATGAAGCCTAGTATCCTTAAAATGCCTATGGATTGGATCCCCTTCAGCTGGCAGCCAGACTCATACTTCTCCTTTCTGCATTGCCTACTTCATGCCTATGAGCAACTAAACTGCAAAAAGAACTGCTTTTTAAACTGATGCAAGTTACTCAGGAATTAACTATGGTATTCCCAGAACAGTGTTGATAAATATTTATTTCTTCTAAATTTCATTCTATTTGTGCCTCAGACTAAGAAAGCTAGTTTGAACTCCTCAGTCTGAATACTTCTATAGTTCTCTCTCATGTGTTAACACTTAGGGCATTTTAACTGTTCCAAAAACATACTCTGAACACGACAGATTGATTAAAAACATGTATGTATTATATTACTTCACCTCCACAAGCTTGATTTGTTACAGAAAGCAAGGCTTAAATAATTGTAGCTTTTTCTCTGCTTACCATTTCACAGGACCCATTTAATATTGACCTCATTGCCCAGTTGCAACCCAATTTGCCAAGATGCTTTAAAAAAATCTGTTTTCCCCAAGCACTCTCAGAAATCAGATCTCCTGGGAAAAGGCTCAAGTAAGATCTTCATTGATAAAAAGCCAAGGAGGGATCATCTCAACACTGATTTTGCTACACACCTTGGTACTAGACATGCCATATGATTGGATGCCCAGCTAGATGAGATAATGCCCAGTTGGAAGACAGAAAACAGAGCTCTAAAGGACAGCCAAGGATTTAAAGACCACAATGAAACCTAGACCTGCTCCAGGAGGCTACAACAGGTACTACCAAAGTGTGCACAGGTACCAAGTCAATTAGATATAGGCCACAAGACTGTTCTATCTTGCCACAACTTATACAATAATGAAACCATTGAGAAACCAAAGCAAACATTAATTCCTCACTCAGGGGCTCAGTGTTACAATGAACAATGTTTAAACTGCTCATGGGAAAAGCAGTGTGGACAATTACATGAACAATTACATGGAGCTTTGAAGAAACACATAGATGGAAAACTTGGGCCTGAGAGAACTACCTGACATGAAATAACTGAATTGTGAATGGGTACAGCTTGCTTTATATATGTAAAGGACCTTTTCTTTGTTAAAATGCAAAATAGATTATTATCTTATACAGCATCTCATTCACAGCCAGCTTTCACCAGGTGAAATGCAGCAGGTTGCTGGGATGCTGATTGCAATCTAAACACCAAGCTAATTCAGGATATTCCCCATGAGCAGTGCAATGGAAACAGCAGTAAAACAGGACCAGAGCATCCCCAAATGTAATCTTGACCTCCCCCCAAAATAAAAAAAGGCCCACTGTGATAAAGACATATTTCTCCAAGACTTGGTTGGATTTAGTAGTAAACAAGAAACTTATTTATGAACAATTTAAAACATCTACTCTCTGTCACTATCAACAATGCTATGCTTCATTATGTATTTGCTCTTTAAGTTTGTTTTAATAAGTACAATATATACTTCAGTGTAAAAGACTAACAAATCTTAAAAAAAATTCTAGTCATCACAACCAAAAATTGAATCCAAACCTTTTTTAAAAATACTTTTGACATCTTATATTCTTCAATAATAAGGTTTATATAATCTAGTGTTTGAAACAACTATCCATTAAATGACTCAGGACACATTTAAAATATTCATTTATTAGTTTTTACTCCTATTTATATGCATCTGAATGTCTGTTTCAGGAAAAGTGATGGTTAGAATTCTATTAGTCCATTGCTACATTAGGACAGGGAGGTTTCAGTTTCACAAAGTTTGCTTACTGTAAGACACTGAGGTTTTGCTAATGTCCTAAAGTTACTAGAAGAAAGTCTGATGGAGAAACATTTTGGTGGGAGTGCCAAGGTTTAGAAGCTTCTACAGGCCTAAATATTGGAAGCATTTTAAAATTAACTGTAAATACCAGCATTTAAATCATTAACTAAATACGTAAAGAACACAAAAGTACTGCCAACATAAATAATTTGATGAATTCCATCATAATGGAGAGCATTTTGTACTGTAATACAAGTAAACTAATAACAATACTTGCAGGAATTCTATATAAGGCAAATATAAGCTGTTAGTAAAAACAAAGACCTATTTTTAAAATCTATTTATTTCTGGAATGAAACTCATTGTAAAACTAAGTTAAAATCAACAAGCTTTTCTTGTCATTAAAGTCTTGGAAACAATACAAGATACTTAAGGAGTGTCCCTTCCCACAGCTTTTTGTGAGACTATTAGGTTGGTCCTAACACAGTAAACAGGTGAACAAACCAGCAATATCATATTTAACTTGGCTTCAGTATATAATATAAATCAAATATGATGGACAAAAACAACTCCAAAATCCTAATTCCACTTTAGCTTCTTGTTCTATTGTATATAGCTCCAAACAGTTATGGCCTCAGGTAAATAAACATGCAGCAAGAAAAACATTATGACCCACAAAACAAAGAATTGCCACTGCTTCTATTTCCGTCTTAGTAAGGAAGCAAGATATTGAGCTAGTTGCTAACTGTTTTGCAAGTGTAAAATAGTAGCCTTTTAAGGGCTACTATTGAAAAGGGACTCAGACAACCGAAGTTGCTACAGAAACTCTACTACTTCCATAAATCTCTAAATACATGATACTGAGGATGATACTTGAAGAAGGAAGTAGGGCTATTTACATTTCCTTAAAGAACAAATCCAACTAGCTCCTGAATGGACAGATAATGGTGATCATTAATTATTGTCATTTTCCTACTGCGAGATAAACAACATGCTCAAACTATTAAAAATAAAAAATTCAAAGGTGTTTCTTAATAAGGAAGAATATTATGTTTATAGGCTATATTTGCTTCATGTTTTATAGCTACTTCAATCCTTTGCACCAATATCGTCATCATCATAATTCAGTAATATTGTTTATTTTATATACAAAAATGAATCACGTATATGCTTTACAGAACAGCCACAGTTAACTTGATGAAGTAGCTTAAAAGAAAAATTTGGAAGTTTTATTTCCTTAATTAGTACTTTCACACCTATAATGCATCTCTTTAAAAATAAATATTATCCCAAATATATTTTAGAGATCACATATTTGCTGATCCTTAATTTCAGGTTGGTGTTTAAAAAAGATTCTTTAAGATACTATTTAAGAGATTCACTCAGAAATTAAACATAAAAGCCATTGCCCATTGATCAACCACCCCCATTCAGTGATACGAGGTGGTTTTGGTCCTAAGTTTGCTGTATCATTTATCCCAAAAGACTATTCAGAACACTATTCAGAAGTACAGATTTATGTGACAAGAAACACAGCAATATCAGATATTTACAGTCCTGTGCACTAATAGCAGAAGCAGAATGCACTATGTGTGAAACATGAGTCACAGGAAAAGTGAGCAGAGCTCATGGTAAAACAGCTCTGATGAATTGAGTTAGTTCTAATTGACATTAGGGACAAAATAATGGCCAAGACTTGTCTTCTTCTGGAACTCATGCTAATACATGCATAAGGGGATTATTTCTGGAAGCTGTGCTAAATTAAGTCTAGCAGGTTGTTCTGCTAAAGTGAAATTAAATATTAATGTATGCATTTCAATAAACATTTCTGGGCTACCACTCATTGATCAAATTACAATTCTAATCATACGTTTTCATTCCTTTAACAACTGACTCATGGAATTCCAAACTGCAAATGAGGTCTAGTCAATGCATTTCAATTCCTTAATACTCCTGTGACCCAAAGGCATCATCACTGTGATAGCAAGTTTCACAACAGGTTCACAAACAACAGCTGTGAGCTGAAAAAGGCTCAAATCCAGGCTGCATTCTTGCAAGTCCCAGTGATCAGGTGTACTGCTTCATGCAGCATGAGAAAAAAATACTCAGAAGTCACTTGAGACAGTATGGAGAGCTGCTCAGTAAGACAAATCTTTCCTATTCAAGACACATGCTTTTCCTACTTTTTATTAAAATCTTTTGCTGTGTGCAACTATACCTCTATTTTCCCTGCCATACAAAATAAAAAATTGACTTTTCAGATCAGAATGCTTATGACAACGGGAGGCAATGGATGCCTTTTTTTTTTTTTCCCCTCTATAAATCAATTCCATCCTCTCAGTGGTAACGTACAGTAAGGCTTCTGGAAATGGGATGCTTGAAACAGTGCCAAGAACTTCCCCATTCAAAGAAATACATGCAAGTACCAGTCAGAGCTCTCCACCCATCAGGTTGAACTTGGAATACACTATGGCTCCCCATTAATGAACACTTAAGAATGGGTGCCCAAATACATTCTTCAATTAACTCATGCTTTCTTGGAGACAAAAAATTGTTCATGACATTGCACATTTATAATTACATGAAGCATACACAAGCTTAATATAAATTTTTAATGTATATGTCCAAAAAAAAAATATTGTAAAGCCAGCATTTTCTGTAAAAAGCAACAAATTTAACTTCTGATTAAGGTCAGGATTTTGCAAAAGGTGTTTTGCAAAAAGATTTCAAAGGCTAAAGGAAAAAGAAGACAGAAGGTGGTCAACTCCGGTAGTGAAGCCCTCCATCTTCTTTGGCAAAGCATATGATCTTTAATGAGCTTTCACTAGAAATCAAAAGCTGATTCACTAGAATTGACCATCTTGATAATTTGACCATAGAAACAGACATTGAATAAACGGCCAGAAAACATTATCTTTTCCTCCCATACTGCAAATTTAATACTGTTTGGTATATGAGAGACCCTTTCCAAAGGAGTAATCTTTATTACAAAGACTTGGGCATTACTGCAAATCAGCTGAAATTCTTTGCTATTTTTGAACTCCTGATTGAAAGAAGGACCTTACAACAAGATCATATCAAAATGACTTAATATAATAAAGTAAGAACATTTAGAATGGTATTCCAAGAACTTATTTCTGTAGAAGACTAGAATAAACCCCCCTACCCTTTCACCTTTGCTATCCTTCTCTTTGCAATTTTCAGATTCTCTTCCCACGTCAATTACTGGTTTGACTTTGTTCTTCAGGACCAGTTAAACAAAGGTAGTCAATTCCAAAGAAACACACAAGACCTTAAAGTCCTGCTTTCATAGTTTTACCTATTCTGCAGAACTTATGTAGCTGCTTTGACCTTTTGGAGAATCAAAGTGCTTGTAATCAAAAAAGTTATTTAAAAAATATTTTAATTTTTATGTGAAAACATCCAATAATAATCAATTTGCAACTGAACATTATCATGGTTCTCTCAAAGAACTGCAGGCAAAAGTCTGTGTCATTAAAAAAGTTTCTGCAATGATTACAACCTCATGTTCTGCCACACACAGAATTCAGCACTGTCTTTAAACACAGATGGTCTCCTACACGAGTGCCCACTTCAACACATAGTAACTAAAGAGAGACCTGTAGTTTGTTAATGATTGAAACTTCCAAACTGGATAATGAATGGATACTGCATACATTCCTAGATACGTCCAAGTTCCACAAGAGATACAGTTATTTGTTTTGTAAGCCTACATTGAAGAGAAGTGAACATTTTTCTCATAATGCTTTGTGTTTTATACGAGTGCTATCTCATCTTTGCAGAGGGATTTTACATCAAAAAATTATCTTCCAAATGTGTTAACATAGATTCAAAGCAGCACCTGAGATTTGTTACTAGCAGACCTAGTACACTCTCTTCCTCAATCTAAACACTCCAGACTTACATTTCATAGAAAGGAATCATTGCATTGCTATCAAGCAAACAAACAATTTAAGAGAAGCTATTTAGTTGTGTTTGTGCTGAACAGAAAAAAAAAAACTTCAAGCACTAGTAATTGGATTACTTTTTCCCTCCCCACTTGTATTGAAGCGATTGTATCAACCCCATTAGTATTTTAGGTAACCTTTCCCTAAAGGTTGCAAAATTTGGAAAACAGTTGTTTCTACCATGTTTTATCCTGTATGTAATGAGAGGGGGAAAGGAGTGACAGTAATGTCTCCTATTTCCTCTTGCAAAGGCCAAAAAGGAAATAATAAAAATACCACAAAAGATTTTTGTGGTAATCTTCAGGCAAAGGCACAATTTACAACTGAAAAAAGTCTGTTTTAGCTGAAAACTGAAAATCATTTACCTACTTGAACATAAAGTAACAACAACTTTAAATAAACTACAAAGTGAACAACAACTTTAGGATAAGAGAATAATTGGAAAACCTACACAAATTTCCTGAAAACCCCTTAAATAATGTCTAATGACTTTAATAAAATGAAATGTTCATGTTTAAATAGTTGATGTGGAATTTAAATAATAGTAATTTTAATATTTCCCTAAGAACCAACCAGGCCTCTTCCAACACAAAATTTCAAGAAAGGTAGAAAAAGAAGTAGATTAATCAACAACTCCAACATAGCTAAGTAACATCAGAAACTAAAATTCACAACAATATAACCTACATATGACAAGATAGACTCATTGCAATAAATATTTTGTTATAAAGGATATTACAGAACTTCTGGATTAGTGTCCCTATCTACTCTGTCAGAAAACACAAGTACCTCTACACAAAAAAAAACGTTTCTAAAAACATATGCCTATGATTTAAAATAAATATTAGCTTTCAATCTTGCTGAAAGAATCCCTGACTAACATGGGCAGAATAAGTGTAAGCATGCAAATCTGCTAACTTCCTTTTCCTTCCCTCTGCAGAAACAAAAGCAAACACACATTAAAAAGAAAAGCCAACCCAAATTAAAATCAAAGCCACTCATGAATAAAACTCTCAAACCAACCAAAACACAAACAAACCAAACAACTCCAGCCCACTTGCCAACAGTCTGAACTTCACACTGCAGACAGCAAGACACAGTCTATCAACTATTTGGTACCATCAACAGCAACAAAAACACATGTTAAAAAATCACAGACACTCCTAATGAGAAGATGGACAATACATGGTTTTGATACAATAATTGCCAAGTTATAAAGAAGAAAGTTATCAAAAGGAGGAAACTCATTTCACAGTTCACCAGGGGTCAATGCTCTTTCTGGAACTACCAGCTTGTGAGAAGCTGAAGTACTTTTTGAAGCAGTATTTATCTCTTTTTCTCTTGTTACCTATGGATGTCTGTCAGTTACAGATTATTAGCAGTAATGAGAAAGCCTCAGGGTGTTGAGTGCTCTCTGGCCGCAGCACAAAACACAAGCATGGGCCCCAGAGCTTGCACTATCAGGATGAAATTTGGCATGTAATCCAGCAGAACAGCACTGACTGTGAAGATTCTTCATCCCTTTTTACCCAGACTATGCTCCAGGGCAACTCACTTGACAGTTGAAGAAAAGCCAGCTTCATAGAGTTATAGGGGGAAAAAATGGGGCTATCAGGATAAAAGCCAGTTCCATGGTAGATATGGCAAGTCCTTTGATTCCTGGAAATAAACTTCTAAAATATTGTAGTAAATTTATTCCAAGAGAATCTGTAATTAATACTAAATCACATCTCCCTCAAGGCTATTGGAAATTACACAAAACTATACCTGCTTAACGTTTCAAGCCACTCTAACAGAATTATAACCAACCAACACTATGATTCCTTTCCCATCAATGTCACATGAAAGATTCAAATGCAATTTTTAATAGCACTCACAGGATCTATGAACATTGATACATGGGGTACATTATAACAAGAGGATTAATTCACCTGTTACAGTATATGCCTAGCCATTGAAAAAGTAAATATCTTGCATATATCTAATTAAGAATGGTGTAAAATTCACAGAAAGTGGGCCTGAGACTCAATTTTACATTTGGCTTCAGTATCTGCAGAAGTGCACATCTGTGTTTATGGATTATCAATATCTGACTGTTGCAGGAGATATTTACAAGTATTTCCAACAGAGAAAAACTGAATGATACACTTACTGCATGGGGTGTTTGGTCTGCTCACAAGCTCTGGGAAGGAAAAGATAGCTGACATTTCTACTTCATGGTTTTGATTTTGCTTCTTTTCTTCAGCCTGGTCAGCCCAAGCTACTGATTTTTGTCTTTGAATCAGCTGCTCAACCTCTGCATATTCAGTCTCATTTAAGTCATTTGTCAAGCCAGCTTCTTTCAACATCAGGTATTGCTTGCGAAGCACTGGAAGTGCAGTATTTAGTACTCTGTAAAACAGCAAGAGGCAAGACAAGTTCCCTTAAGGAAACACATTTTTAATCCAGAAAACAAGCTTGAGAAAAATCTTGCTTATTTCAATTAAAACTAAATTCTCTAAATAGGTCTTCTCAAGTTAGGAGTGCCAGAACATCTCATCCCACCCGCCAAGAAATCATACTTACTTTTCTGTTTGCTTATTATACTGATCTTGAAGGGATACCAGAGTCAACATGTGCTCAATCTGGGCTTTAAGGGCCTGAACTTCTAGGTTTAAATGGCAATATTGCAGATCTTGATAAAGTTCCTTTAGGAAATTAGAAATAAAATGAAAATCAAACAGCTGTACATCAAACTGGTAGAAAGAAACTAAAACTTCAACTAAAAATAATATTAGACCAGTCTATATTGAAAAGTAAAGATGGAGTGGAGCTATATTATTTTAATAAAGTTTTACAGTAGAAAAGTAGGAATTATTTGATTTTTATTGACATGCATAAATGTAACTTTGTAGATTCCTTTGACTAATAGTATGTGTGCTGCAATCAGCATTAAAAATCCAACAGGCACACATGGATGCTTATCTATGCATGCCCAAACATGTTTGACTCTTTTTGTATACTCCCTCCATATATTTTACTTTATTTTTATTAAGCTATTCTTAACTCGGAGGTTTTACCCTTTTTCCAATTCTCCCCCCATCCCCAACCATGGCAAAGTGAGAGGCATTTTACTTTTGGGATGCACCCATCTTGACCCAGGAGGTGCATTTCATTTTCAATACGGTGCAGCCATTTGGTGTTTTCCTCAAAAAGATTGGTCTGCTCTTCTTTCTTCTTCTGCATGCGTACATAGTGGCTGTTAAGTGCTGAAAGCCTTAGATCCCGCTTGCAAGTGGCCTAAAAAAAAATCCCCCCCCCACCCAGAAATAATCAACATTTAAGGTGGAAACTTTCAAATTATGTCTACCAAATTCTCTTTCTTTGTAAAGATTTTTTTCCTTATTTTTATATAACATAACCAAATAATTCCTAGCAACTCGAGCATGTCCTACAAAAAGCATTAAGTAAAAAGGAAAATCCTCTATCTTCAAACATCACTCTTCTGATGTCTGTACTGTTTCTGAACTATGACAACTAGAAGGCACAAAACCAGCAACAGCAAGCTGGACATAGGCAAGGTAGTGTCCTAACAAGGCAAAGGGTACCCTTTTCTATTTAAAAGACAGCTATACTCTGTCCTTAACCTCCATAAACAGGTCACTACATCAATAGTCATAGAGGAGTGATAATCTGTGTGTCCCATTTTTATGAAATATTTATGCCTTAATTCATTACACAATTGCTTCAGAAACACTCACACAAGTATACCAAAATGAAGAGCTGAGACCCTGAACTACATTACAGAAAACTCACCTTTTCTACTCTTTCTTCAGAGCACATAAGTTGAATTTGTTCATGACACTGATTCTGGTAATATTTCTTTAGTATATTTTCTTTCAGTTTCTTTTCCACCCTGAGGTACTCTTTTCTGATTTCCTCACGGTTTGCAAAAACATTTTTAAGTATTTCTTTGTACCTAAACCCAAAGGATAATAATTAATTATTTATTGAAGACTTTTTATAACTATCTCTTTGATAGGGAAATTTTAAATTCCAAATTAATAAAATAAAGAAATTAAAAGGAAATAAGTAAAGCCTATTATAGATAGGCACTAAATAAAATGTCAGTAGATCAGTAAGAATTTCATGTATTTGAACTGAAAATGGGATGTGAAATTTTGAATGAGTCACTAAAAATAAATCTTATCATAATTATGAAGACAACATAAGACTTATGTGAAGAAGCTTCAGATGCCTTTCTCTTAACACCAGAAGATACTAAACACCCATGTTCTCTACTTTTTACATCAATTTATTAAACAGATCAGACTACTGTTGCCATAGACACACAAGGTGCTCAAAACCCTGCTAGCTATCCTCAAAAAAAGGAAAACCACAAAGGTCTGCGGATACTCACTTTCCCTGAGGGCACTGTACAATTTCCATCACTAATGGACGACAAAAATCAGAACTTTCACATGTTTTAGGCTAACATACTAGGCTAACGCGAGGGAAAACCAAACTGTGGTAGATAGTACTCAAGGAGTTATTGAGTAACCAGTTATCTGGGTACACCTGGTCTGCAGCACAAGGCAGAATAACAAGAACAAGAAGACCTGGAAGCATTGCCATACTGCAATATAACTTTCACTGGTGGTACTTTCTCACTTCACTCCTGAATACTGAAATTTTACAGTACAGAATAGCCAAAAATTCACTGTACATCTCAATAACAACCAACCTCATGTATAAGGTATTTCATTACATCCTACGTTGTTGGAACTTTACATAAAAATCAAAGTTTAACATGCAAGTGTTCTAAAGACATACAACATTTGAGGTTATACAGTTTTCAGTATTAAAAAAACCAATAAAATGAAAAACTGTAAAAATGCTAAAAAAACCTAGGTTCAGCTCCAGAACAAGTTAGAGACGTTCTTGTAATGTACTTGACTTCTTGCCAGTGTTTCAGAAATAGTAATTCTATTTCAGTCTAAAGTTTGACTGAGTCTTTTATTCTGAATGTTTTACTACTTGTCTTTTAAAAAGAAACAGAATTAAGAAAATAATTCTTCTCTGCAGATTTAGAAATACAAGAGGCTTTCACTGAGTGTCTAGAGGATGCTATCATATCTAAGTAAAATGTGTACTAAAACACTCACAGAATTTATAAGTGCTATTACTTTAAGGAGCAGTAATAGGTTAATGGCTGGAGTCCATGACCTCTGAGGTATTTTCTAACCTAAAAGATTCCATAATAATGAAAAAGTCAACTGCAGAGTATCAGAGCTCTTACCTCACACTGTTCCTATCTATATAATTATTGATTGATTGCACACTGCTTGGAGAATTTTTGTCCTCCATATTATCCACAGAAATATGCTTCTTTCCAGCTGCTTGGGAAACAGCAATAAGGAAACAAAGTGCATTCTCCAAGTTTCCATCACAGTAAAAAACTGTGTAAAAAAATTCAGAGGAGGGTGGAGATTCTGATTCTTTGTATCCTGCTTATGAGGAGCCATGACTGCTAAACCAACCTTTGGTGTACTTATATTCATCAATGTTCCAAATGAAGCATAAAGTATAGAAGCCTTTGTGGATTCAGTCTTTCAATTAGCACATTTCTGTGTCCACTGTCTACCCTAATAGGCTCAAGACTTGAAGGGTTGGCAGAGAGCCCATCTCCAAGCTTCGGCAGAAGGAGGAATGACTTTTAGGTTTGAAGAAGCAAGTGGTACTCAGTAAGTCTCTTTCAGGTAACAGTGATGCAAAAAACCATGGGTGGTTGGACTGAAATACAAGATAATGGAAAAGGCTCTCTTCCCTGTCCCAACTAAAAGGAAGAAGGCACCACAATACCTTCAAAACCTGTAAATGAATGGGAGAAATCAACTCATTACCCACACTACATTGCTGTGATGAATCTGGCAGGATACTCCCCTGAGAAAGAAGAGAATGAGACCTCCACATCATTTCTGACATCCAGAGGGACTGGGATAGGTTTACACATTGCCCTTGGGATTTTCCATAACAATGAAATGCAAAGGAACATTCTCTGACCAGCAAACCTTGGCATGGAATATGTCCAGCCTTTTGAAAAGATATTTTAGAGACCTTGCCCTTGACTGACTCTTCCCACACACAAAGAATGAAATAAAGGGCAAATCACAGGAAATTAAATCAATCTTAAAGACATACAGTGCAAAAATATGCAGGAAAACTGTCAGAACTATCAACATGACTTCGGAGCCCACACTTCTTTTGAAAATTTAATTCAAATAACCTGAATGAAAGGGTTTATTGAAATGTCTGGAATGCCACTAAAATAAAGCACAGTTAAAGAATATCTTGCTTTGAATGGTTTCTTACTATACCTCAGAAAGTTTTCCAGGTTAAAAACCAGCACATTCAAAGGGCCAAATAAAAAAAAAAAAAGTTAGCTGAGTCAACTTAGACTTTCTGGATGTGTCTCTGCATATCTCATCTTTCTGACAATTACTTGCCTTTCTCTTCAAAACCTATCCTCTTCACTGAATACAGTGACTTCTGCAACAAATTGATACTTCACATTTGAGTTCGTTACATTTTGTGTTCTCTCATGAGACTGTCACATGAAAAAAGATCGACAGGAACATTACCAGAAAGAAAAAGAGGCCAAGAAGTATTAAAGCAATAGAAAATAAGGAACCTACAAACATAAAGCGAACCCTTTATATAAAACCTTCCAGGTTTTGTCTCTCTCAAGCCTTGCAGGAAAGATCCCACTCAAATCAGTGCCTGCCAACAGTTGCAGAGCTGCTGTCATTTATGCAAAACTGCATTCTGCCTACCCACAAACACAACCTGTTCAGGAGCTTTGCTGGAAGCCAGCATTCCTATGCTCCTTCCTGTCACGTGTCATTTCCTACGTCCTCCCCTTTAGTTTTAAAACCACCACCAAGTTGTTCTAAAAAGAACCAACACGTCAGGCAAAGCCATACCTAGATCTAAGTAAAGCAATGTTAAAATGAGAAAACCAATACTGAAAAGAGTAGGTTTGTTTTACAAACGCTTTTACAAGTTAAACAAACTCCAGCTTGGAAGCAAATGTGATTCATTTACCTTTCTATTTCCATTCGCTGGTTGTTTGAACATTCTGCAGTATTATGAATTTCAGGAATGCTTGCTTGCTTTTCTTCATATTCTCTCAGTTTCTCCTTCAGCATTAGGATCTAAACCAAAAGAGGCGCCTTTCAGTTGAGATATGTTTTTTTGTTTGTTTCCCAATATTATAATTCTGTGCTGATATTGAACAGTTTTACAAATGGCAGCAGGTCATATTCCTCTCGGAAGACAAAATTTTCTTCCTTCAAAATACATTACACCCATATTACCTTACAGATTTAATCCCATCAACTATTTATTATATTCAAAGTTAACAGATTTTTTTACATACCTCTTTCTTTTGTTCATTGCAAATTTTAGCATACTGGCTTATGTGATTGTCCAAACTAACAACATTGCTCTTCAACTGCAAAGAAACAAATTAGAATTTAAAGGCAGCTCCTTCATGTGTTCATGCATAATAAGCATGCTGTGTTTATGTACTACATAGTTACACATACACTATGTTATGAGGAAAGAGATTAATAAAATTCTGACTTGCACAATGAGAATATGACAGCTTTTGCTGTCATCTGTTGCACACCCATGGCCAGGACATTTCCCTCAACAAATCAAGAATAATTTCATTTCCATATGCATGCACATTTTGCAATTATTCAGATTAGTTTTACTATTTAGATGTCTGTCTTGTGCATTTTATTATAAAAGCTACCATTAAGTATGCAACAAATGGAAACTACAGTGAACCCTGTACAGTGAACCCAGTGAATCACAGAAAAATAATTAGGAGCTGCAATAAAAAAAGATGATGAAAAATAAAATTAAGCAATAGAGAGCAGAAAAGGACATTCCAGTTTTTAATTTATCAAGACAATCTTGCTGAGCTTCTTGACTCCAGCTGAATTCTACCTGTACAAACCTGGATTGGCTCTTGTACAACTGGTCAGAAATGTCTAATATACTTTTCAGTTCTCTGAGAAAGTAATAGCGAAACAGTGGAAAAGGATGTGAATTCTACAAGCTTTCCAAATTTCATGCTCACAAAACAAACTGTTTCAAACTGGCAGCATCATCTCATTAAGGAAGTTATGCTGCTTTTAGGCCAGATCTAGGATTTACTATGTCTCCGCTACACCTATCAGTCAGATAAGAAAGAGCTGACTGTAAAGAAAGAAGATGCAACAGAACAAATTTTTGAGTCAGAAGGGAAGCAAAATATAATATTCCAAAAGAAATTATTTTTCTTTTAATACTACCCTATTGTACTTTGACAAGAGATCAGTAAAAGCAATATACGCACAGAAGACTTGATATCCTTTGCCCGGTTTGCATACTTCAGAGTATTATAGGTATCATCATAAAACAAAGAAGATGGGCTAATAGCAGCTATCATTACTGTTCTGCAGTTTCCTCCAAGAGAATCCTTCAATAAACGAGTAAGTTTGCTGTTTCGATAAGGAATGTGTTTCTTGCTCTAGAAAGAGTGATAGATATTTGCATGGTTTAGTTAACTGTACTTTAAATAAAAGTCTGCTTCGAATTTCAACAGTAATACAAAACATGACAAACAGCCATGAAACTTTTCTTTGACATAAGCAATTTTTCTTTGAAGTGTCTGTACATCTTAAACAGTTTAAGTCTCTTGGAACTGTTCAGCACCCTTCCAACATATGTATTAGCTAAGTTACCTTCTGATGTCTGGATATGTAACTCCTATTTCTGTGATGGGACAACTAACAGAAAAGGTAAACTACATTAAATTACTTTCAGTTTACAAAATCATCCACATTGGAAAGAACCTCTAAAATCCCTCTAATTAAATTCTGCTGCTCAAAGCAGGGTCAGCTAAAGTAAGATAGCAAGGATTATGCCCAGTAGAGTTTTGATTACCTCCAAGAATGGAGATTTCACACCTTTCCAGGCAACACATACTCTGCTTTGTGAAGCTACAGAATTTTCATCTCATGATACCAAGTTTGGTCACTAGGAACCCAATCTCATATCAAGTAAATCAATGTGATTCTTCCATACATCTGTGGTACAGATTTTTTAACTCCACCTTCCCCTCCAACAAGATGGTGATGAGGAAATGCAGCATCAGGAAGGGAAATTAAATCTGATTTTCTCCCAGCATATTTGAAGGAGGAATTTGCTAGTTGAGCAGAAGGACAAAAAGAGTGTTATGGTAGACAATGGACTTCACTTATGCAAAGGCTCAAGTTTTATCATTCCTTGTCTTGAGCTGGTGAGCCAGATCAGGAGACTGACTCACTGCTTTGAGCAGGGATGTGTGTGTGTATGGATGTATGTGAGATCCCAAAAGAACAACTTGGAAGAGGTGCTGTTTTGTCCTACAAAAGCTGCTCCCCCCTATGATTAAAGGTTAATTGTAAGGTTATTCATGTACTTATGCAAGCTTCCCTATAGATGCTTCATTTTGAAGAAGCTAGATAAGAAAAGCAGGTACCATTCATCTTTGATGCTATCCTTAGGCAGCTGCACATCATTTTTGATATTTCTCACTCACTGGGACTGTCTTTCAGCTATCACAGATACAATGGTGGAAAGCCTTAAGACAATCTTATATGAGAATGATGATGTGAGCAGCATCAATGTAACCCAAATTATTCAGTCAGCTGATCACTTTTTAAAATGTTTTCAGAACCCTAGGAGGCCAAGACTGCATGGGCACGCAGCACATACCTTTGGATCTGCCAGGGCATTAATGACATTTCCAAGAGCCAGCAGTGACCGGTTAATATTTGTTCCTTCCACAAAACGAGCCCCCTTGGCACTGGTTGCATTGGCACGTTCAGACCCTGCCAGGTCAATGAGAGACATTTTGGCAATACGGATGTTTTGATTAATGCTAGCTGTTTTGTCTTGCTGCCGAAGGTAAATCTACAATTAAAAAAAAAATAAGAAGAAAACAATTAAAAAGTGACCACTAACCAATCTAAGCAGTAAATTCATTTCATAGTGCAACAACTGTTTTAAGACATTTGTATTGGATCTCCTGCCACTTTCCCTTCACTTAAGTGGAGCACAAGGTACTTTGTTCTCTCACATCCTGCTGCAGAGGATTAAGCAACCAACTGGCCCAGGCTCACAAAGCAGCAATGATAAGTGACTTTTTTTTACAGGAAAAAATTAATTTCACAGCTCTTGATTCTTCTGCACCAAAAATGCATATCACACTCCTGAACTTTAAACTGAAAGAGGTGTTCCTTTTTCAAATGCACATTTAGGAGTACACCATAAAGAGATGTATAGGGATAAACCAGGAAAAGGCTGACCTTTCAGTGATTTAGATTTAATTGTATCTTCCATTAATAGGAAACAATACCCATTTACTGCTGTGAATGTACACTCCAGGATCTTTTCAAATGTGATGCCTCCTGAAGCCATTTGCTCCCCTTCACCCCATCCTTCCTGAAATTTTCATGTACAAAGATGGACAAATAAATAAATGCTTCTGCTTCCTTCTGCTGGTGAATGTATTCTTTCGTCAGGTTTATAAGGAAGCAGGCAAAGCATGAACATACAGTCAGTAAGAAGAATCAAAGTTATCCTTAGATGGCTTTATACTTTCACAGTATCTATTTCTGCTTCTTTTGTGTTGAGTGCCCTGCCATTTGTTAATACGGCTAATGGTTACTGACACATTCATGAATGCCCTTCTGGACAGTGAATTAGGAAAGAGCTGCCATGAACACAAGGCGACTGACTAGTAAAAACAGTATCTCACTACCTCTGTAGCTTTAAGTTTTGTACACGAGAAGTGAAGTCTTCATAGTACCTTGTAACAGAAAATAAATCGACAAGTATTGTGAAATAATAAAATAAAATTAGTATGACTTGCCATGAAACATAAATCTATTTCAAACAGATATATTTCTATATCAAACAGTACAACTAAGTTCAGTTGTACTGCTTCCAGTATAATAGACAAAAAAATAAGAACCTCAGGCTGGGAACATGCTACCAGAACAACACAGTAACTATCATTAATGAAGGAGGGAAAGGTAGGGTGACAGCCAAACTGTGTTATATGACTCAAGCTTTTATAAGAATTCAAAAGATACAGGAAATGCCCCAAAGCAGAACACTCTCAATAGAACAGTGCAGCAATTCAGATTTTCCTCTCAGATGCAGTAATTGCCTGACCCAGATAGATATTTCAAACCTAAGACATATGGTACAGTAAAGCAAAACTTGCATCTGTAAAATCAGCTAAGAAGGTCCTGGGCCAAGACTTACCAATTTCTGAGTCAGGTTATTTTTAGCTTTTCTTATTAACTTTATGGGATCAGGATATTATCTGAAACTATCTCTACAAAAAAGCAACTCTTAAAAAATAATAGCAACATTAAAAATGAAGAGCAATCACGACAGCACTGGGGATTTCTCATGCTTACATCTCTGAAAACAAAGACAATTCCGCTATGCAGAATGTCACAGATTTGTGGAAACAGATGAGAAACTCAAGAGATTTATTTAATTGCTTGCCGCTTGTAGAAACGTACTGAGAAAAAGCCTGCCAGATAATAAAATGCAGAGCTTTTTCCTAAGAAAAGGTGAGGGAGATAAGAGATACCAGCAAGTAAACAACCAGAAATCAGCAGCTCACTCTGATCTGTCTGCAGCACTGTACCTGGAGCCTTTCTAAAGGCAGCACACATCCCTGACAATGCACCTCTCAACCCAAACCACTTCAAGAGAAGTCTTTGTGCAATCCTGTACAATGCAGAGCAAGGGCAGGCTCAGGGGAAATTCAAAACAGGAAGGGCAAGTGCAAACATAAGTTTAAGGTATATAGGAAAACAGAAGCTTTTAGAATGGCAATGACTTTTGTTCTGTTCCATACTTAGAAGCTGTCTTTTTTTAAACTTTCTTATAGTTATTTCGCATTGTGTAAGTCTGTAGATACTGTTAAAAACTTCCCAACAGTTAAGAGCTCTAATGCAAAGACCAGAATCAAATGTACTTTTATATTTTTCAACCCAGAGTGGAATTGAATAAATCAAGATACTGCTTTGCAGTAATTAACAGCAAATCGGGGAAAAAAAAAAAAAGACATTGTTGATAACAGGACTAGTTTTTAAACACCACAGGTGTATTTAAAAAGAGAAGACAGAAGAATAAGGCAGTGTAGCCAACCCTGAAAATCTCTGGAGAAGTCTTAAGTTTTAGCATATTTGTACAACTCATTCAAAACTCCTTTCTGAAAACTAAGAATCATCACCTCACTTTTCTAAAACTTGATCCATACCAGGATATTAGAAAATCACTTTATTATCAAAATTAACATTAACTAAGAAAGTAAAACACAAAAGTACTATTTGAGATTCTTAGTTTCTAGTCAGACATAAACTGCATTCTGTAAATTATTTTTTCCAAAGAAATGCTAAGCAACATCATGATACCAAAAAGCATTAAAAAAACCAATAACAACTTTCAGTTTTTAAGATTACAATATGCAAGTCTATGAGTTTTAAATTACCATTTTACATAAGCTATTTCCTCTAAGGAATATAAGTTAAGAAGGTATAAGTACATATTTTATATATAAGTTCAAACAACTGGAATTCGAGATCTTGTCACTGAATTCCTTTTTTCTAACATAAACATTGAGAACCATTACACACTTCCAAGGAAAAAGGAGTAACAAGAAGAGTAAACTGAAAGCCTTCAATCCTCCCTTCCCCAAACTGAGGTTCAACACCGTTTAAAAGCAAAAGCTTCCATTGTATTCATCTTTAAACAAAACCTGCAGCTCCCAGTAAAGACCACTGTTGACTGGCTGTGTCATCTTACCTGAAAGACAGCATGGGACCGGGAAGAGGAGGCATTAACATCTGTGGGATGCTGGGTTCTATTTTTGTTTCCATAATCCAGCATCTGAAGGATCTCCTCTGCTGATTTAGGCTTTAAGAGTAGAACACATAAATATATAAGTTTCTTTCCTTTTCCATCCATTATAGGAATACACCGATTCGAAAATACATTTACTTTAACATTTGCCTTCAAAAAAAATTAAACTTCAAATTTTAGCTACCTAGAAGTAAGAAATTTCCTGGTTTTGAATTGAGGCACGTCAAATATTCTCAGCTAAAAAGCAGTAAGGTATGAGAAGCAAGCACTTAAGTGCAGCAACTTAAATCAGAAAATATTTTTAGATTGGAATGTCTGGACTTAAATTAGTATACCACTATTCAATGCTTTACTACAAGAAAAGTCTTTTCCTCACAAGACTCAAGGTTTGGGAAGAAGTATGTTCACAGAGCTAGGCAAGCTTAGAATATTGTTTCCTGTCACAGCACGTAACACACACAAAGCTGCAAGAAAATAGGTCCACAGGAATGGATATTCAGATTGGAAAACTAAATTCTATCACTGACCTTACCAAAGAATTGCTGTGCTGGTCTGGAAAAGTAAGTTAACATGGAACTCTTAAAACATGGTTATTTACAAACAAAAACAACCTTTAGACTTCACAGCTGTGTAGAGCACTCCAAGGTGGTAATGAAGGCAATGCCAAGATATTTTAGCCCAAAAACAAATCTTCCAAAATCTGCTGGATAAGCATCAAGTCAATGTACCCTTTTGATATCAAAGACTGAATGCTTCTATATTTTCATTCAACAAGACTAGCAGGTTTTTTTCCACAATGTACTTTTAACTAATTAATTAGATTTTCAAGTTACTGGTGCTTATTGCCAGAAAAAAACCCACTAGGAAATGATCAAATTCCATTAAACTCTCACATAGAACAATGGGAATGTTCTCAAATATCTCAAGCACATTTTAAGTTTCTAGAGATATTTACACACCTGATGCAGTGTCAGACCTTGAACTACCACCCCTTGCTGGCCATCCTCACGAACAGCCAGAGGTCCAGAGTTGACCAGCAGATCACGAATCTGTTCATTGTAAACCTTTGAAAGGAAATGAAAAAGATATTTTTATAAAATATTCCCATAGCTGACAGAATTAAATAAACAGAATTCACCAGTCTTTTTTAATACTCCTTTAGGACAAAGAAAAGAATTCTGGCTATAATTTTTTTACATTTTCCCCATACCAAGCTTAAATATTCAATTCATATGATTTCTTTTTAGATTTTAGGAGTAATTATTTTTAGTAAATAATCTTTATTCTTTATTGAAAAAATTACCTTTTTTTACAAAAAAACAGTTTTGCAACAAGCATGAATGCAAAGCATTTGGTTTTCCCCATTGTGTATCACAATCCCTACTTCAGTGACATTTCTTAGTTCAAACCTACTTCTGTTAAAATTTTTAAATCTCTTATTTCTTGGTCTGTAGAAGCATATGGCAAGGCAAACTTTCCCCATCTCCTTCTACCCCTCCCAAGTACCAACTAGAGTCCATTAAGACACTGAAGGAGCTAAAAAGATAACCATTTGACTAGCACCCTTCAGCAACAGTGCCAAAACATTTATTTGTAAAAACAGAAGACCATTTTGTGGTGCTTTTTCACAGTATTACAGGATGTTACTGTGAAGTCCTAAAATATTACCCTGAAATGATATTTCCTTGTACACATCAACAGATGCTCAGAGGCAAGACACAAATCATGAACGATCAGTAAGTATGGTAGAAGTGGTGGTTTTTGGGCAGCCTCCTGTAAAACAGTGATAGGTGCCTAGGAACACCAATCACCAACAAGGAACACCAACAAGGCAGTTCCACTCCTATAAGGACACCTTTTGTCAAGCCCCAGAAAGGACCAGAGGAAAGCAAAACCAGCTTGTCTTTACTTACAAATATGACTTATTCAAAGCAACATATCAAATGCAGGAACTCACCTCTAAATAAGAGACAGCAACATCACATGTTTTATCATCTTTTATTTGATCCATGCGTTTATAAAGTGTGACCATAGTTAAATACATGACTCCAGGATCTTCAGGAGAACCTAACATTGTGTGAGTCTTTCCAGCTCCTGTTGCACCATATGCAAGCACTGAATTTCCCCCAAACAACGACAAAACAAAAACATGTAATTTATTTGTAAGCTAATCAGGAACACCAAAGACAAAAGAACATTTATAGTCCTCTGTCATTCTGCACAACTGTTTCATAAATAGATAGTTTCTTACTTAAACTTTACCTTTCAGATCTCTAATTAGAGATGTTTCCAAATAACATTTTTGAATTTTCAGTTCAAAATTCATTCACTGCTACGTCACATTAAAATATTATTTACTTACTCTCATAACCCTAAGCCATCAACTTATTGCTGATAGGCATTTCAATTCCTCACCAGAGTCCAGCAGCCAATTAAAAAGCCCCAAGATCTTAAAGAGTTCATAAAGCAGCTTATGTCATACACTCAGTGACACAACTGCTTCTGCTTGAATAACTCTAGAGGACTCCCATTATCACATGTATTTTAGATAAAATTCCGAAGTCTATTATAACCTTAACACAAACTTATTTTTAAAATGGAGTAGAGCTATCTAACTTCTATATGCTAAAATGTCAGCCTTTCATATCTGTGAATTAAACCACAATGCTTTATTTCTATCTCAGGCTTTTTTAACGCTCCTGCGGCTATCGGACAGAATGGTACAAATGTTGAGAAATTCCCGTAAGTTTTTTAATTAAAGAAGATAAATAACAAAGTTACCTGTACAGTTATATCCATTTAGGAAGCCATCAATTAGATTTTTGGTAGTGTGCTCAAAAACTTCCAACTGGGATGAGCTGTCATCAAAAATGGCATCAAACATGAACTTCAGGTCTTTCCTTTGTCTTTTATTGATATCCCTATGGATCACTCTCCTTCTGCTGAAGAAGCCAACCTCTTCCTCCTTTGGGTCAAAGACCAGCACGTGCTGGTCAATGACACGCACCACCCTGCTGAAGCTGCCCTGCTTTTCTTTCTGGCTCTCTGGCCGGACACGGACCACCACTTTGACATGGCTGCAGACATCTTCCCTGGCTGGAGTCATCCGTCCTGCTCCCCAGCCTCACGGCCAGCACTCGGTCAGATCCAGCAGCTGAATCCTTTCTGCAATTCACACAGAGGACATTTATTTCAATATGAGCCTTCACTCTTTCCAGCCATTCACACATTCGGTCAGGGCCCTGTGCTGGGCCCATCCCTTGACATGGGACTGCCCCAGGCCAGCGAGGCTTTGGGAAGCTCTGTAAGCGCCCCAAAGGATGACTGAACTCAGCACAGCTCTCAGAAAGCCAACCAGCACTGCCCCAGGGAACTCTGAAGTTCATTTCACAATTCAAATACTCAATGCCCTACAGGCTTCCCTCTATAGCAGACCCAGCTTTCAGACCGGACACCACGTTTCTGTGGGCTAAAGCCAGCAGCCTTTCCCGTGTTGCCCTCCCTGGACAGACACAGCCACGTCGCAGGGAGCGTTGAAGAGCTGAAGCGGGATTTAGGTGAAGGTGCCCGGCACGGGCCGCAGTGACCGACACGAGCGGGATTTCCTCGCATATCCCATTTCTGCGGTTCCCAGCGGCGGACACGGCGCAGCTCCCGCTGCCGGCCCAGGGCCGGCTCCTCTCCCGGCCGAGCCGCTGCCGGCCCGCCCGGCTCCGCGGCAGCGCCTGGCCCCGCGGGCCGCTCCTCCCCGGGGCACGGCGCCGGGCCGGGCCCTGCGGCCGGAGCGCTCCGGGGCCGGCCGCAGAGCCGCTGCCGGGCTCCGCCTGCGGCCGGGGCTCCGCTCCCCGTGCCCGGGGCTCGGCCGGCCGTGCCCGGGCCGTGCCCGCTCCCTCGCCGGGCCGTGCCCGCTCCCTCGCTCCGTCTCTCACCGGGCCGTGCTCGCTCTCTCGCTCCGTCTCTCGCTCCGTCTCTCCCCGAGCCGTGCTCGCTGTCTCGCTCTGCTCTCCCCGAGCCGTGCTCGCTGTCTCGCTCTGCTCTCCCCGGGCCGTTCCGGGCTCGCTCCGCTCTCCCCGCGGCCGCACCAGCACCAACCGCCATCCGCCGGCCGCGGGATTCAAACCCGGCCAGGCCGCGCTCCTCGCCTTCCCATTGGCTGTGGCCTGTGACGTCACCGGAGCGCCGGCGGTAAGTGCGTGAGGCCGGGCGCGCGGGGGGCGGCGGCGGGGCCCGCGGGGAGGGAAGAGAGGGCGCGGAGGGAAGGAAGGGCGGCCGGCGTGAGGGAAGGGCGGCCCGAGTGAGGGAAGGGCGGCGCTCCCGGGGCGGCCTCTGCTCCGCGTATCGGTCCGGCCCGGCCCGGCTTGGTCGGGGACAGCCCCCGGCCGCTCCTCCCGCTCGGGCCCGGCGCGGGTCGCGGCCGCTGCTCCGGTCGGCTCTGACCGAAAGTGCTTCGGGCGGGGATTTTGTCCTCGCTGCTTTAGCGCAGGGCCGATCCCGGGGCGGCAGCCTGCAGTGGGGCCCGGTTCCCTTCTGGCGAGCACTGTTAGAGAAATGAAATGAAATCCGGCCGGCGTGCTCGCCGCTGAGATCTCCCGTGGGCGGGAGGCCGTGGCTGTGAGCGGAGTCCCTCGCGTCACCCCCGGGCCGGGCAGGGGATGGTGGCCCTGGTCCCGTTCAGCCGCTCCTCGCCCTCACAGAGGGGCCGGGACAGAAGGGGAAGGGTGGGAAGGCAGAAACAGCGGCTGAGGTGGAGAGAGTTTCACGGGGGAGTCAAAGGCTGTGCAGGCAAGCAGAGCAAAACAAGGAATGCCTTCCCCTGGTCCAGCCATCTCCAGGAGAGCGGGGCCCATCGCAGATAACAGTGGTCACTTGGGAACACCAATGCCACCACCCCAGTCGTCCTCTTCCCGCGTTTCTGTCCGGATTACCGTGTCCTTTGGTCTGGAATATCCCTTGGGTGCATCTGGGTCTCCTGCCCAGCTGTGTCTCCTCCGTGCTGTGCCAGCAGAAATCCAAACCAGCCCCAGCTCAGCTGCTGGGGAGAAAATTAACTCCAGCCCGGGCAAAACCAGCAGAGCACACCATGGTCATAGATGTGTTTTCTGTAGGCACACTATGGCTTGTGGTGAAACACACACCTGCGTGTCTGCCCAAAGCTAGAGTGAGGTGCACTTGCAAATTTAAGCTGGGGGAATTACTGTAAAGTCCCTGTAGTCTGTATTGGAAGCAAAGACTACAAATTAGATTTTACCAGTCTACCTCACTGCTCAATGAAAAGTCAGTTGCAGTAAGTCCACACATAAAGAAAATACCTGAAATATGTAATTACTCAAAATACAATATAAAAGTCTCAGAAAAACACTAGATGAGATATTCCTATTTGTGTAAAAAGGTTTGGAGAAATTTCTTAACCCACACCACTGAATCACCTTTATGTCAGGCTCCATCTGTAGAATTCTTACTCATGTAAATAATATAGGGCTTGAATTCCTGTTTTCTCCAGTGATTTTTAAACCTTTGCATTTCACTTGAAAAAGAGAAAAAGGGAATCTCAGAAGCCTGATTTTGCCATTTCTAGCAGTGTGGAAAGGGGCAGACATAGAAGGAGAGTATTTTTTGATTGAAAGAATATGTAAGGTTGTGAGATGATATGAATTTCAGACTTTATCAGTAAAATTAAATGTGTAGTATTTAACATGTATTAAGTCATGCTGCCCATAAGAATATTGGCTATCCAAGAGATTTGTCAATTTTACAATAATAGAACTGCCATAAATGAGACCATAATTAAAACCTTATACTGAAAATTATCTGTTTCTAAATTAGTAAGTGTTGGAATCAAGGATCAGTTTCCCAAAAATTTGCTCGTATCTGAAGCAAAACATGTTGCCTGCTCATTTGTGCAGACAGATAGAAGCTACAGAAGGTAGTAAGTGATGCTATTTAACCCAGCAGGGATGAAACAGTTACTGAAATTGAGAAGAAACGATTTGTGATTTCATGGCCATGCTATCAAAATATCTGAACAGTCACTGTGTGCACCCAGACAGTGGCATTTGGAGTGAAGAGGTGAGGCAAAGACAGGAACAAAAGGCTAGGAAGTGGCGGTGGTTGTGGGCGGGAATTGTTGGAGATCTTTGGGTCAGTTCAGGGGAGCATAACCCTTGAGCCTTGCAGCGTGGCATCAGTGCAGTTTGCCAGAGCAGCTGTACCACCATCCCTGTTCAAACAGCCCACTGACCTCTCCAAGCAGCAGAACAAAGGATTAACACAGCAGAACTGACAGGTAAACCTTCCCATTTCAAGTTAGGCATGTTTCAGTGGCAACGAGGGAACAGAGTTAACAACGAGAACTGAACCCACCTCTCTATGGTCTGAAAGTTGGTGGGGATTCCTCCAAACAGTATAGTCTCCAGTGAGAGACTATTATGTTTCTACACAAGAGTGAGAGGCAGTTATAAATAATTATAGCATATAATATAACATAATGTAACATAATATAATAAATATAGCTATATTAACAATATATATTATATAGTTGTATTAGTTTAATATATAATACTAGTATATATAATTCAATATATAGTATTACATACAATAGATATAAATAGATATATATACTATACTTACATATAAAAAATACTATTTATATATAATATTAGCTTTAAGTGTGTATGGTCACACTTTATGGAGTGTGAGACATTTCTGCATGTCCTCTGATAGAGCTAAGGGTAAGAGGTCAGCACATCTATTTTTCTTGGTGAAGGCCTGTTTAAAGAAAAATCTATGTTATGTATGGCAAGACAAATGAGGGTCTTTGCCTAGCATGTGGATTTAGGTTTCCACTTCATTTAATTCTGATGAATTTTTAAATTTCTGTTTATTTTCACAGCCAAAAGCCTGCTTCTATAATATATATCCCATAAAACCTGTCCATAGTCTCTACAGTTCATAATTGAGGAATGAACAGGAAGAGATGAAAGACAGCAAAATAGGTTACTGGGAAACTGATGATTTTTTAAAATAAAATTAGTATATGTTAAATTAAAAGTAAGAGACATTAAAGAGAAAATGCCAAACTGAAATAAAAATGGTCAGTGATGACTAGGAAAGCTATCAGATGAGCATAGTAATAAGACATGTAACTGACAATAAAAATGGCTGAGATTAAATAATGGGAAGTGAATTAATGAGAGGAAAATCTGCTACTCTTCCCAAAGGTAGAGCTGGAAGCTAAAGAAACAACTAGTTATTTTAAGTCTTGGAGAATAGGCAGTGGAATTATTGAGGGTGTGAAGAGAGTGTACTGACGTGAAAATAAATTTTGGGAAAACATTACTGAAAATATTAAAGCAAGCTCTTTTATGGCTTCAACAATAAAGATTAAAGCCAGCTTGTCCTGATTTCAAAGTTACCTTCAAGGTTGTACAAGTAGCAATCCCATAGAAAGCCAAATGAATCCGAAAAAATGTAGCCCTTCTCTGGAGAAGAGGCAGGATTGGTGTAGAGAAGGTCACTGGTCCTAGAAGGTCCATCCCCCTTTCTCCTCTGAGCTGCAGAAGGGGAAGTGGAAAATGCAGTTACCTGACAGCTCTACTGCCCAGACAATTGAACTAGTAGCAGATCCAAAAGAAGAAAAAAAAGGTGTCTCATAACAGCCCAGCCCCAGACTGAGCAAGAGCAAAGGACCAAATCCAAATTCCACAAGTATGGAAGACTTGGAAGATTTGAATATTAGTTAATTTAATTTCATGTCATTTAAGATAGCTGTTTCAGGCACGTGTTATTCACATGAAAAAAGTGTTCTGGTGATGGGACTATTAAACCCTCTGTTTTATATTTCTTATCTGCTGGGATGTTGTTATTATTAGTATTACTGCTACCAAATTCACACTGTAGAAACGTCAAACATAGCAACAGAAATTATGACCTAGGCCATTAAGAGCAGAAAAACAAACTTTCCCTGAAAACAAACATTATTCAAAAATTTTTAAAAATGGATAGAGGGAAGAAGTGAACCTAGACATGTGTTCCACTTCTGCACATAACAGAAATACCAGGAATAAAATTACTAAGAATATGTCCAAAAGGTGTGGTGCTGAAAAAGAGGAGCCATAACTAAAAATTTTTTTCCTGACTTTTGTGATGTCATTTTAAATTTTAGTAACTTAAAAAATGCTTTATTAAAAATATCCTATCAATCACAAACTATCTCACAAGATACCCTCATGATTTTCATACATCATTCTTCCCCCTTACCAATGTTTCCTGCCCTTCTGATATTGTCATCTGAGTGTGGCAATTTGAAGCATTTATGGCAATATGCTGTAGATGCACTCAGGTTAAATAACAAACTGAAAAACCTGAAAGCTTTTTATCCTAACCCAGGCAACTCCATGTGCAGGTGTGTTGGCACAACCAAAACTGCGGCATGGGGTCAGGAGCAATTGTCTAGAAACAAAAGACTAAAATTGGCTTTCTGGCTTAAAAGAAGAAAGGATCCTATCAGAGTATGCAGGTAGGAAGGCTGTATTAAACAGAGATGTAAATAAAAAAAATATAAATATATTATATAAAAAAAGAATCTCTGGCATGTCACAGAAATACTCATGAATAAAAGGAAAAAAAAAATCTTCCTTTATAATGTTAACAGTGATTGTCTAGTATGGCTCTTAAAGTCTGGTTCTTATGCGCAGAATTGGTTAAACAAGAGAAAGAATGGCCTTGGATTCTTGCCCTTTATTGGCCTTGAACATCACTCAGAGAACAAAGATAATAGACTTCTTCACCTTGTCCCCTTCTTTTTGTGAGAAAGGACATCTGCAACATATTTACAGAAAAAAAATGATGCACTATGCAATGAAAAAAACTCTTGATATACGTACATGGTAGATAAAATAATTTGTGGGCTGCAGTTATACTGGAAAAGTTAGCTCTTCAGAAAGGATGATTTGTTGTTTCCTATGCCTGTGTCCTGGTTCTGGACAGGACAGGGTTAATTATTGCAGTAGGCAGGAGAGGCCATGGCCAGAACCCAGAGGCAATTTTATAGCACCTCATGTCATTTTCTGGGCATGGGGAAAGGGTCCTTTCCCAGGGCAGGGCAGAGTGGTGGCAGTCAGATATTGTTTGTGGTAGAATGGTGAGAATTCCCGTGGGAATCCCTCCCCTCCCTTGTGCACTTTTGCTGTTTATTTGTTGGTTACTTTTTATTTTCTTATCCCATTGCATTTCCTGTAAACTGTTCTTACCTCAGCCCCTGATCTTCGCCTTCTGTGCTTCCCATTCTCCTCTCAGTGCCACACAGGAGTGGAGTGAGGCAGGGAAGAGGGAGTGAGCAGTGCATGTATTGGGGTGGTTCCAGTGGGAATACCAAGTTCAGGAGTGCCATTCCAAAACCACAGTGGCCGTGTGTGGTGCCCTGTGTGGGTCATGAAGGGTTGAGGTGACAACAGATCTGCCCAGAGCAGGCTGGAAACAAGCTCACTGTGTTGCTTGGTGTGTTCGTGTGGCCATGGCCCCTGACCCTGTGTATCTTTCCATTCTTGCACTCTGTGCCCACCACAGTGCTCCTTGTCCAAGCAGGGAGAGGAGTCAGGATTGCTGTGCTGTGGAATATCAGTTCATGACCTGGTGACAGCAAGGGCAATGCAGGTGTTTAGGATGTGTGTGCAGTGCTGCTCCCCTGCCCTTCCCTCAGGTACCACCTTTGGGAGTCCATTAATGATCATATCCAGTGTGTGGATCCAGGGGAGGGTGATTTTCCCCAGCCTTTTACCTCCTTTTCCTCCTTCAGGCCTGTTAAAACAGCTTTTGAGACTTGAGTTCCCTTTGGATGTTAAGGAAAGCATATTCTTGTTCCTAAGTCTTCCAGGTCCAGTGGGGTCTGTACCATGTTTAGAGTAATGAAAGAGATTTCTAGGGAGATTTGCCCCAAGAGTGGATAGACATGAGTGGCATGGAATTTGGGAGAAAATGGCCCATCTTTTGAAGGATTGTTCTGCTTCAGTGGTTTGGAAATTTACCCCTGAACAACAGGACCCTGATAAAGTGGCAGAATATTTGAAAAGAAAAAAATGCTGTGGCAGTTCCATAGAGGCATGGTCTATACAACTCCTAAACCATGACAGACTGGATTTTTTAGTCTACTTCTTCACAATCTTTGATATATATGTACATATTAAAGAGTTCTTGATGTACATGTAAGGAAAAGTATGAATTACTTGAATTCACTGACATGGGAAGGTGTAAGAGGTTTCTCTACTGTCTCTAAAACTTTCAACAGCCTTTGACCAGTTAAAGCACCTTGACCTCCTGGCATAAGTGTTTACTCATCCACACTGTGAACCAAGTGGGGAACTGATCTCACTGACCGGTGTCCAGCAGAGAAAAGAATGGGTTTGAGTCGGCTGAGCTCCTCAGCTGCACAACTAGCTGACCCAGCACACTGGAAGGGAATGAGAGGAATTAGCAGCTGGAGGTGGAGCCTAGTGCAGCCTAATTAAACCAGCACTGCTCCTGAAACATATGTACATCCCAGAGCAGCCTCAGGCTTCCTGAGCATTGATTAAATGTTAGACAATACCACAGTGCTGCAGCTTACTTTGCTTACTTTTTAGCAGATCGCTTTTCTCCAGTATACATTTTTGGACATGATTTTTAGGGTGTGGACAGCGATGAACCCTGTAATTTTCACAATGTTAAGGTGTGTGCCATAGGATTATATTTGCCTTAATTAAACTAACAGTTTAGATATTAATGTTTTAACAGGAATATTATTCATATGACTGCAAGTTTTAAACACGTTTGAGTTGCTTTCAGGTTTTTTTTCTGTGCAGCTGTTGAGTAAATTGAGAAAGCGAAACTAAAAGGAGTGTATTAAACAGGCACCCAAAGCCTGTGCATTCCTTTGATGACATGTGGAACTGATAACTGCACTGAGAACAAAGCTGGGAATGCCTCAGGATGCAGTAAGATGAGCCAAGAAAGTGAAATATATAATCCTTGAGAAAAAAAATGTCCTAACAAGAATACACAGTGGTATGATTTGACCGAAGGAAGCTGACATTTGCAGGGATTTAAGAAGAAACTGTAAGAACTCTTCTCCCTGGTAGTGCTGGGACTTGGGATATTTTCATGAGACTTCACATATTTTACAACATGAAATGCCTTGACTCAGAGTTACCACATTTTTTAATATTTTCCTTTAAAACTCAAAGGCAAGATGCAATAAATCTTTCAGACTACTTTTCCAAAAAATGAGATGTGTGTGTGGTGTGCATGCCTGAAGCAAGAGGCATAGCCTTACTAATCAGGGACAGTAAGTAATGGTACCTATTAACCGCTGAATAATGGGACACATTCCTCCTTCACTGACCCCTTATTTGTTTTTAAGAAATCTGCCTAAAAAGAAGTTTAAATGTTCAGCTGCTCATCTTTTTGTCTTTCTGTATGTTTAATGAAAATGTGTGCTTCTGTATAATTTTGTAACAGACATTTTTATAAAACCTACCAACATTGCAACTTCCTACTCTATGTAAAATTAAAATAAATCTTGTCATTTTCTATCATAATACTTGTCTAACACGTGGAAGGGTGAGCTGCTGCACCATTGGATCTTACACAAACCTTAGGTTATATTGATAATTACAGGACTCTACCACATGACCCTTCAGGGCACAAACAGGAATAGCTGTGCTAAGCTCCTGCTCTAAACTGCCCCTTGGAAAAGTTGTTCTTTCTCCACCGACTGCTCTGAGAAGTGAGGGAGATTTATCCTATGCTATAATTAGCTGGTGTGCATTCCTTCTCAGTACCAATGTCCATCAACATCAGTCAAACTTCTCCTCCATCTTCAGCTGGTACAGTGCGATTTGTGAAAATATCTCACATTAAGAATTCTGCTGTATTGCCTGCTTGGTAGAAAAAGAGAGATTCATAGCCTCAATTCATAATTCCCATTTAAAATTTAATTTTTAATATTAAATATGTAATCTGCTACCCATAAATAATTCCCAAATGTTAGTGAAATAATTTTGTACACTGCTTTCAAGTACCTGGTGTGATTCTTGGAGTAGTCCTGTGCAGGGCCAGGAGCTGGACATCAGTGATCCTTAGGGGTCCCTTCCAGCTCAGGATGTTCTATGCTTCTACAATTTGAATTTAATCTTCAAAGTAAAACAGGGAAATGTGTTCATATCTGGTTTGGAGGGTAAAATCTTTTTGAATGCCCACAGTATCCATATATAAAAGTATATAATTACTATTTCAAGCAGCCTGGGAAAATACATAATTGGTCACATTGCAGTATTGAAACTAAAAGAAAAATATTTAGGTGGAATTCTTGAAACCAAATTAACTTTTTTAGGAAACTTAAAGAACTTTCTTGTTGCGCCTGAAACATCAGACAAAAAAAACCCAATACACAGAAATGGATTAAAGCATAATCTAAAATGTTTCATGTAAAGCAAAACAAATCAATGCAACTACCTAAATCTGAAGAGAAGATCTTAAGAACTCTTGGAAAAGCAGGTGGGATGAGAAACCAGGACTGAGCCTGTCAAACAAAGAACGCAGAGCCCCTGAGCTGGACTCCAAGACAAATCTTTCTAACTGGACATGTTGTCAGGCTTGGGTGGGAAGAGGCAAGCCGGCCCTGGCAAGGACAGTTTTGGAATCCTGGTTCCGTGGGCACTGCTCCCAGTTCAGCACCATCTTTTCAAACTTTCTCCTCTCCACTCATTATCCACCATGTTCCTCTCAAGCTGCTGCTTATGAAATCATGTCAGCTCCATCAATCTGCCCTGAAAATAAGTCTGTGGAAAAGAACTCCACAGGACAGGAATGAACTGCTGACATCACGGCAAGAACAGCCTGACCTGCCACTCCTGCTGAGAGAAAGAGATGTAATAACTTTGTCATAAATGAGCAAATAATTGTTGATGGTGCTTTTACAAGGGCTCAGTTCTCAACAAACGAGTTCTACACAAAGCAAACAGAAAGAGCCATTTAATTTAGTTTTCTTGGAAGAGATTTCATTGATTGAACTAAAAACATGGTGTTTACTTACACCTTGTGTTTTAAAAGAGGAAATACAGGGTTTATGCCAATATTGTATGTTTTCTGCTTTTTTTAATGGGAAAACTAATGCAAATTTTTGCATTTGACTCTGGCCTTTCTACCCTGTAATAAGCTGAGTTGGCACAAACCAGAAAGTTAAAATGGATTAATAGTTTCTTCTGAGTTAAATCTGAATGCTAATAGAAACGAAACATGTTAATTTTGGTAGGTAAATTCCACACATAATAACTCTTTGACCCTGGGGGGGAAAAACAGGGTGAAAATACAATGCAAATTATTCAACTTTGAAGGCTGATTTTCAGACTCTAGAAACTTGTCTTTTAACATACCCTGTGGCAATGAATGTCTGAGGAGATAGTGCAAGTGAAGAAGATCAATAAGCTCCACAAGTTCTCTGGATGGACACCAGAAAAGTTTGTATTTACCTGAAATGGGGCTGTCATTCATAAAGATGGAGTTCAAAATTTCCTGTCACTGAACGTTCCTTACTGTCTCCCCCAGGTGACTCAAATGTTTCATCTTCACACAGATCATCTGAGTATCAGGGGAAGGGGGAGAAAAAGAAATTAGGTACATTTCTGTTAGATTTATGGTTTTTTATCCATTTAAAATATTTTTTTTGTTGAATATTTCAACTTATGTGGAAATAATACTAAAACAGATGATAACAGGAAAAGCCTAAGAGGGAATCCAGATAACTAGGCTACAGATATTTTCTGGGAAGAACTGAGGAACTCAGGCAGCAATCCTTATCCATCCCTCTGGACTTATAGGAATTATAAAGAACACATTATTCCACTTCCATTCTATCAAAGATTTTCTCATATACTAAGCTGATCATGTCTTAACCCAAAGGACTACCTAGATTTACCATTATTCAGTACCTTACATTGCAGTGATAACTAAAACCCCAATGTTGAAGAGCTTTTCTTTTTTCCAACCAACATTCCTTTTTCTCCAAACATGTACGTACATATTTATTTGAGTTTACAGATTTATGCAGTCCAAAGTTATATGAATGCATTTCCATTAAACGAAGCTATCAGCTAAGAAAAAGAATTTCAAAACTGCCTCAGCAGTGTATTCAGGCAGAAGAAGAAATAAACAAACAAAAATACTCAATTAATGGCAACACTTGAAAGCCCAGTCCACGACTTAGAAGGCTGGGGATAAGAGCACAAATCTTATGTCTAAAACTTTTCAGGATTTTGTCATCCTTTATGCAAAGGCTAAGACAAACAAGAGATGACAACCCTGCTCCTACTTAGCCTGAAGCAATACTTCTGCCAAACAGGCACTACCCAAGAGCACTTTGTACAGCAGGGCTGCACACCAGGGCACAGACCAAGAACACGTTTTATGTCAAGTGCTCTGCAGCATCATGCTACTTATTTCTTTTCCAGTCTCACATATTCATAACTACAGCCCAGCAAAACCCAGTGATGGCTGGTCCATTGTCACACTGCTGCTGTGGGGGCAGAGACCCTTCTTCCAATGAAGAAATTCACACACCAGGCTGATTCTCCAGTGTCAAAAGTCAGTTTCTTTACCAGCTCATGCAGCTAAGCAGAACACCTGAACTTCAGTGAAAACTGGGAATGTACAAGAAGGCCTCAGTTAAACATGGTGAGACCAGCAGCAGCTCTGTGTGATGCCCAGTGTGCATGCATCCTTCCCTTGTGGAAAAGGAGAGGCAGCAGAAAACTGAGGTACTAGCACCTCAGCAAAAAGAGGGTTGGAGGTCCTCTGTCCTCAGCTCCAAACCTGCCCATTTTCACCATCCTGAAAAGCTGGGACCTGAGTCAAAATGCTGCCCTTTGAGGTGGTTATCACCATGTTGACTGAGTTGCCAAATGACTAGAATAAAAATAATAACTACTTGTATTTTGATAAGTGTATTAATTACCAAGTAAGAAAAAGATCTGAGAAAACAATCTTTTTCTTAGGAGTTACTGTACACTGGTTTGTGATTGTGTGAGGAATACAGGCAGCTCTCTTCATGATCATACACTTTTTAAGTGACACAAATCCAAGGACATGCATGCCAGTAACCATGGAAGAGATACATCTTTGCACTTTATTTGGGACAGGACTGAGATTACCAAAGGAAATCACAACTACAGCAATTCATAGTAGCTATCTCATAAAGCAGACTGCACCCTGGGCACACAGGATGAAAATCTCACCTCCTGGTTCTGGAAAACAGGCTCATCCATCTGCAGGTTCCTCCCTTGCAGCACAGCCATTCCCCTGCCACACAAGGACAGAAATTCTGCTCCATTTCCATTTCTGGGGTGGTGCTCGTCAGCAGCTGCTCCTTCTCCCCGTGCTTGTGCCACTGAGCTGACCCAACCCTGTCCCCAGCAAACTTCCAGGTGTAGATATTTTATGTGTGAGTTTAATAAAGATATTTCCATCAAATGCAACGTGCCCAGCAGAGGAACAGCTTGTGTAAAGCAATGCACATAATCTGCCGTCATCACAGGCCACTCGGGCTTTGCTCTCATGGTTACCATGATATCATCACAGTCCCTCAGAGTGTGCACTGCCTTCTGTCTCACCACCAGTGTCAATTATTAATGCCTGCTCATCATACCAGCACATCATCCAGAAAGGCCTTTTCTGTCTTCCTGTGTATCTTAAATAAATAAAAACCCTCTCTCGTAATTTCTAACACAAAAGCACGTGTTATAAAAGAAGTGTTCACAGATGTCCTAAAGAATTTGCCTCTCCTGGATTAACTGGTCTGCTAATTACCCAGAACGAGAGTAGTGAGTATTTATCACAGGAGGAGAGATAAGCAAGGCAGGTGGGAAATGTTTACACAGGCCAGATAACCGAATGTTCCTGTTGCCAAAATAAACAGGTGCAGGTTTTATTGAGGCAACAAACAAGGAAACAAAACCAAACAAATACACATTTGATGAGGAATATTTCTGTTCCACAAAAACAGTACCCACAAAGTAAAACAAAAGATGCTCTCTCTCCTGGTGGCAACACTTTCAAAGCTGGAACTTCTCCTCTACCTTCTGAATTGCAACGTGAAGGATTACACCCAGGGGATTTCAAGAACCTTGTCCCAGAACAATTTGAAGGAAATCAACTGATTCTATTGCACCCAGAATCACACAACAAACTGGAACTCTGATGTAGATGCAGCCTGGGAGCTTTGAAGCTTGTGAAGTGAATAATTTCTACTGTGCCCATGCAACCAGTGTGGTTCACCTATGAGATATTAGGCTGTGCAGAGTAGAACTGAACCAGAAGATGCACACAGCTTCTAGTGGTGTTCTGCCTATAAAACCAGCACAGAGCTCATCTGGTGCATATTTGCCGCCCCCAAAAGCATACACCATGAACTCTGGATCACCAGCATCTACTGTTCTACTCAAGAAACTAATTTTATTCAGTAATAACTCTTACTAACTCCACTGAGAAACTCTAACCTCATTTTTTTACCATGTATTTTGGACCAAATTAACTTTTTTTTCTCCTTTTCACTACTTAGGAACAACTAAGACTAGCAATTTACCTTCCTGCTAAGCTGTTTGTTTTATATACATAGATGTAAAATATTTTTTTTTTTGTTAAGCTTAATTTTAAAAACAAAGTACAGCTAAGAGAAATGAGATCAGTGATGGCTGTATAGTAAAACATGCATGCTATCAAAAAGGACATGCAATAAAGTCCATTGTTAAGACTGAGCTGCTTTCTAAAATATGTTTGATATGTCTCATCAGAGCAGAAATTTGCTGTGAAGGTACCTACAAAAATACATTCCACGTTCAAGCCTTATGCATGTTTTCAAAAAGTCTTGTAAGCTTAAAAGATGTATTTCAGCAATTCTTCTGGCTGAAAACCTGAGGTGGAGGGAGATGGGCAGCTGTTTCACACTTGAATGGTGATGAGATGTGGCAGGGTGGTGTCAGCTCTAGGGAACTGGAGGTTGTGTTATTCCTCTGTAAATTACTGCATTTCCTGCCCAAAGACAGGATCCTCTGGGATTATCCCACATATCCCAGCCTCAGAGATGGTGCTCCTCCCCCTCCTGAATGAGAGCACTGGTAAATAATTACTGCAGGCAGCTGAAGCAGTGCCTTCCCATACACTGATTACCATGTGGTTGTTATAATACCACAGCATATCTTCTGGGTAATTCAATTCCCAGTCTGGGATATGGAGATGCCCAGAGTGAGGAAACTAGGGAAACCTGCTTACACTGCTGTGGAATTTTGGGAACCCTCTCAGTAAGGCCCTCTGTAGAGCTTGGCTATACAGAATGTTAGGAGAGACAAGCAGCTTCCATTTCTGTTAGAGGAGGGACATGCCAAGGACCTTTAAGTAGCAAAACCACCTTTGAAAGCAGTCAAAGCTGCCTTATGGGTCTCTGCTTCTCAAAAGCATGCGGCTGAGGATGGAATAGGGTAGCTGCTGCAGTGTATTTTAACTCCCTTCTGCAAGCAATCCTTAAAATCATTGCCTGAACTGTGAGATGCTCTTTGTTTCCCTTCTCCCTTCTGCCCAGAAAGGTTTCCCAGTCCTGGAAAGGGGAGGGCAAAAAGGAAAGCAGCACAAGGACTAATGTTTCACTGAACACGATCGGACTCTGAAGGGATTTCCCACAGAACTGAATCATCTGGCTGTGCAGCATCCCTCCAAAAGGCAGCTGCTGGACATCCCAGTATGTCCATGTGGTGGGCCCACAGCTCCTCCCCCAGTGCATCTTCCTGTAAACCTGATTTTCTCATGACCATCTTTTATTTGAAATATTGAACATTGTATAGGACCGACTCTACGAACACCTGATGGTCTCAGCTCTCAGTAAAAGCTGAGACCTTTATTTTAGTCTAGATCTTTGTCTTTGAATGTCTTCATATACTTGTAGTTGTCCTTTTTCATCTTTACTGCTTCTTTATTGTTGTCATTTTTGCTAGAAATACCTGAAAATTTATCAGGAGTTATTTGCTTGTTTTTTTTTTTTAATTTGCTAATGTTTTGCTGATTTGAGACGTAGTGGATCAATGGTTTATTTCGTGATCTTAATGACAATTATTTTTAAGAGTTTTGACATGCAAAGTTACTGGATTTCTTTTCAAGAAATCTTGCCTAAATCTTAGCCACCATACCCTATCACCAGGAACCATTTTCTAAGTTATTCAAATAGAATTCTGTATTTTCTTCTCCCTTATCTGTGTAACTGTTGCCTATAAGCTAAATACTTTTCAGAAGCATTCCCAGCTGTTCTTTCTTGTTCCTGTGTCAATAGTGCATTTTAGTGATTAGTACATGACATCCTTTACTGTGCTAGTAACCCATGTGCACTCAGTCTAGTCAGACTCTTGTGTAATTGCTCATTTCCTACCTTTTTGAGCAACAACCTAAAAACAGAAATGAGAAATCTGTATTTCAGAGCACGCTATCACTATGCACCTGTAGTCTTGCAAGAGTTAGATTCTCAGCCACTAGGTAGAACAGGAAATTATTACATTAAAAAAATCAGAATATTTATAGACAACATACTTCCTTCATACCAGCCAGCTGCTTTTCTTATCAGTAGTGCTTGGAAAATGTTTAATTATGGTACCTTTCATTTCTTTTCACAAAACAGAAAATCCGTACCTCTCTGAATATTTCCTTCAGATTGCTGTCTAGTACTGTGGAAGGAATCCCTTTCTTGTCTGGCGACAGCTAGTGACTATGACAGTGGAAGCTGTTTAAAGAACAGACAGCTGACAAATTAACTAAAGAATTAGTCAACATATGGATGTGTAGAATAATAATTTGTAATTGCTCAGGAAATATTTCGCTGAAGTTAGTCCACAATAAGCTTAGGGAAAGCTGAACTACTGTTTAAAACAAAAGGCATCACTCATTTGTTAAACTGTCAGGAACAATCAGGCTAATCTCTCTATTGTGCAATAACTCAAAGTCCTCTACCTGCATAATGAGCCAGAATTCTTCCCTATGCTTCAATTCCCAACCTGAAAGATCTGTGATATTTACCTCAAGCTCTAGTTGTGTTCACTACAATTCTGAAAGCATATTGCAGCACAACAGAACCTCAGTATTTTCACATGAAAGGATGAACTGGCACATGTGGCACACACACACTTATTTGTTGCCACACAGGGGTACAGGAGATAGCAATTATTTTTAAAAATTAGCATTTAAAGCTTTGCCATTTAACATTTTTAGCCATATACCAGAGAGTCATATAGTATGACTGGTTCTTTGAAAGCATAATCAACATATTTAAAAATTTGCAAAATAATTGCTATTAATTTGAAATTATGAAAAAAATAAACACAGAGCTTCAACAGAACAATTAAATTCAGTAACCAAATTGGATTCTTGGTAAATATTTTAGATTTGGATAGAAATAAGAATAGCAAATCACAATAACACGCGTGGAGACTTTTTTTTTGGTAGCACAGTGACTTCCATAAGAAATATTTACAAAGTGGATATGGCTATGAACTCTCCTGCTATCACTGAGTTTTCCTAACAACAGGACAAACGTGCACGGATAAAATTTGTAGGAGTATGTTTCCAAAGAAGACAGCACTGGCCTCCCTGTATTCCCAAAAGCAAGAAGATCAGAGATTGGCAGCACTGAAAACTTCAGAGAAGTATAACTGAAATCATCAAATAGAAATGCAATAATCTGGTGATCATGCTCAGGCTGTAGCTAGATATTATGTTTTTTGTTGACACTGTGAATATTTTTACTTCTCTACTTCACGGAAACGGAAATATTCTTCTATCTCTTAATTAAAGAAAGGATGACTTTTAAATATCTCAGTTTGAAATATATAAAAAAATATTATCTTTTAAATATATCACTTTTCAAGATCTATCTCAATTTTTTTCTACAGTCAATCCTTTGTCAAAATTATTCCCAGCATCAAACATTATTTGATGTCAAATAAAGCCACTTAAAATACCTGATTTATTTTGTGTCTTTGTTCCTAAGTTTTCCAGCAGCTCTAAATATTGTATTTATCTTTTGACAAGTTGAAAGGGAAGAATATATCTGGGTTTTTATCTTCTTCAAAAATATGCAGACACTGGATTTTTAACCACTATCTAGAGCAGGGACATCTCGGTTTCTAGGAAAAGCTGTGTTCATGTATTGTAGCACAATGATTGTGGACATTTTTGTTACCAAGATCTTTCCTAGAAAAATTAACTCACATTTATAAAGTACAACACATTTGATAATGTCTTCAGTCTATTTACATTTTCTCCCATGGATCTGTCTTCTTTTCCATTTCTGCAATCATTGTCATAGTGGCTTAGAGAAAGATTTAAGGTGCAGTTTTATATCACTTTTGCTGCAGTTTTAGGCTTGTGTGGCCAGCTTAATTGGAGATACATATATGCAGATATAAACATAAATAGCATGTTTTTTTTTCCTAAATTTCTAGGTGTCCCTAAGTATATTTCACTAGGATTCCATTTTGCACAGACAAAACCAAGAATACCACTTCTGTCTGCCCTCTGTAATGCTCTTCCCACCGTGGCTAGCTTTCACTTCTAGCCCCAGTACTGCCTGTGTATGCCTTGGGGGCAGCTGCACCCAAGTTAGGCTGGCTACACTTCTCTGCATCAGGCTCTGTGTTTTTCGCTACTCATACAATCTCTGGAGCCTAAGTGCATTGTTTTATTCAATAAGAATAAATAAGCTGACATTTCCCCTGATCAATGTCAGTTTCTAGTATTGACTTTTCTGCATGCTTTAATTAACACGTGCCTTGCAAACTCTGATCCCATGAAATATTGGCAGAGGCACAGGAAACAGCAGTGTTTAACAGACAGCCCTGACTGCCACTCCCATGTTCTGCAGAGGTGGAGGAGAAAGTGCCTCTCCTAACAGAAAGCACAGGTGAGTAATCACATGTTGGTAAACTTAAGGTTTAAGTACCTTAAAGTAAGCACAGCTGGCTGTGGTACAAACACAAAGAGCCAAATCAGACTTACTGTCAAACTTAACTGGTCTTGCACATAGCCTTACATTTGGAAAGGTGAGCAAAACCGAATCAAATCCAGCTTAGAACAGTGACTTCCACAACTTCAGGGTAACTAACATTTGATCTAAGTTCTGCTCTCAGTCCTGAAGAGCAGCCAGAAGAATACACAGTTTAACAATAGAGCCAAAAGTACACACAGGTTCCCCCAGAATCTTCCCCTGCAAAATATCTGCCAGTCAGATCCACTGATGTGAGAATAGAACAGAGAAATCTGTGGGTGAAAAAATTACTTTTCTGGGGAGTTGATGACTTCAAGAGAGAGGCAAACATTTTACAGTGTTCCCTAGCCACTGTGACAAGCTTTTCCACATAAAGGTCCAGTGTGTTCCACAGGATTCCTCTCACCAACTGTGTAACAGTCAGTGAGATTGTGAACATGACCCTAGAGGCTGGTGAGTAGGATGGTTCAGAAGAAATTGTAATCTGTTATGGAACCAACATCCCCCAGTATACATATGGGAAGGAGGTGACGTTTGCTAACTCACAGGGCAAGGCCACATCTATTTCCTTATTCCTCTGTTTCCATTTCCATCCATTTTCTATTTCTGTTTCCATCTATTTCCTCTATTTTCACCGTCCTTTGGCACAAAGCTGCTGAGAGGTAAGGAGGCAATTACTGTGGGATAAAAGTAATCTGAAGGAGAAGACAGCTTGGTGTTTGGAAAGTTCCTGAAGGCTTCACAGTGAGATAGCTCAGCTCTACGACAACAAAACAGATATGTCTTATAGCTAAACATAACGAGGGAAAAGTTTGATTTGCTTTGGAGCACTTTAGAAATTCTCTCAGTTGTCTGCACTCCCCCAGTCCATGCAGATAAGAGGAGTGTGTGGGGGCAGAAGAGAACCCACTTGCTGGAAGCTGCCTAGAGTGAGAGCAAAAGCAAAAAATACCAATTACAATGCAATTACTCCTCAGGCATGACTGTACTGCTTCCCACTCACCAACTGCCCATGTCTGTGGGTTGTCTCTAGCTTAGTTTTACTATAGTTAAGGAAATATTGTATCACTTGTCGTTCAGATAGATGGCATGCATTTAAATACTGTACTGTTTTCTCCTTGTTATTTTAAAAGATGTGCTGTTTTTCAAGGGTTTTTTTGGGTTTTTTGTTTTGTTTTGTTTTGTTTTTGGTTTTTTTTTTTTTTGTTTGGAAGACAGACAAGTACAGCTACTTTGACAGCACACAGCACACGACAGATTTACCACCATAGACCCATTTGCTTTGTTATTTTTATACTTTAGTAGTGGTAGAGATAATTCCAACACGGATAATGTGTAATTTACAAAGCATGTTGTAGTAGGCCAAAATTAATCCAGAACTTCCTCCCACCTCCAATTTTGTTTATTAAGACCCGAGTTATTTTAATTGGAATGAGGTCAGCCTATATGAAAGAGCTTTGCAGAAGATTTAAAATTGTTACAGAGTACAGTGGAAGCCAAAGGGTCACTCTTAGGCAACTGAGCTGGAGTTTTAGCTAAGAAACGTAGGGGTTTCTCTGATATTGTGGAGCATTAGACCACAAGAATAGCAGAGAGAAAATTAAAAAACATTAACTTTTTCAGCCACATAGATGAAAAAGAGACTGGTAAAAACAAGCAAATTTTAACAAACAGAAACAAGGGCACAGTGAAAAGAGGAGTGGCAGTTTTACTTACCTCCAGTAGTAGAGAAGACAGGAAAATACAATTCTTCATTTGTGATCATTGCCATGGTTTGACTCCAGGTGGCAACTAAGCACCATTCAGCTTCTTGATCACCACCCTCACCTCGGGCCCCTGCCCAGCCCCACACTGGGATGGGGAGGAGAACTGGGAATAAAACCTAAAACCTGTGGGCTGAGATAAGCAGAGTTCAACAGCTGAAACAAAATTTAATTTAATAATACCAATGGTTGTAACAGAAAAGGAAACAATGACATGAGAGAGAATAAAACCCAAGAGAAAAAAAGGATGCACAGTGATACAATTGCTCAGCAGCCATGCCAGCCTATCCCCAGACAGTCAGCTGTGACCCCTGGCCACTTTCCATACTGGGGATGACCCAATGGATGGAAATCCCTTTGGCCACCCTGGGTCACCTGTCCCAGCCCTGCTCCCTCCCAGCCTCTTGTGCACCTGCCCACTGGCAGGGCTTGGGACACTGGGAAATCCTGGATTTAGGGTGAGCCCTGCTTAGCAACAACCAAAAATCGGTGTGGAATCAATATGCTATCAGTTATTCTCATCATGATTCCAAAACACAGCTCTGTACCAGCTACTGGGAAGAAAAACAACTAATCTAGCTGAAACCAGGACAGTAATTCATATATGACCACAGTTTTACGGGAACAACAGCACCCCTCCTTCCTCTACAGTTTTTACTCCAGAAATCCTGTGGAATTTTTCTTTTTTGATATCCTACATTATTTCATGAGAAGAAGTTATAATGGGCTTCCAGAAAACCTGTAAAAGATATTTCTACCCTAGTAATACTCAGTGTTTTACAAGGTGCTTATAAAAATGAAAGGACAGTATCTACTAGACAAAAATGTAATCTCCTTAGATGTGAGGATTAAAAAAGCCAGTGTGACACAAACATAATGGAGCAGGCAGTCATTTCAGGAGAGCCCAGTTATGTCAGATATGGTCTTTTGAAGGTCAGCAGTTGAGATGATCTTCATTATTACAAGTTTAGAAAAGGACCAGAAGTTCCTTGATCTGCATAAAATGTCCCATAAATTATTTTTGTTAACCTTTGCAGATAATTAATTTTAAAATGCAATGTGTTTTAGTGATCTACCTCAAGGAGAGATAGGTCCATGGTTCAGCAGAAGGATGCAGCCATTATTCCCTGTGTTCTAATTATTTATAATTCTTGATCCACAGTGAAATCTCTTTTGTTTTCACACAGGTTGTTCAAGCAGATATTTAGTAATTTCCTTAAAAGATAGTTTTCTGATAGAGATATGTGTAATTATAGACTCGTAGAATAGTTTGAGTTGAAAAGGACCTTAAAAACAATCTAGTTCCAGCCCCCTGCCATGGGCACTGTGCCTTTCACTGGATCAGGCTGCTCAGATCTTCATCCAACCCGGCCTTGGACTCTTCCAGGGATTCAGGGGCAGCCACAGCTTCTCTGGGCACCCTCACCAGTCCCTCACCACCCTCACAGTAAGAATTTCTTCCTAATGTCTAATCCAAACCTGTTCAGTTTGCAACCATTGCCCCGTGTGCTATCACTACTCTCCATAAGAAGACCCTCTCCACCTTTCTTGTAGGTTCCCTTCAGGTCCTGCAAGGCCACAGTGAGGTCCCCCCAGAGCCTTCTCCTCTTCAGGCTGGATAAGCCGAATTTTCAGTGCTCCAGCCCTCTGGGCACCTCGTGGCCTCCTCTGGACTGAGTCCAGCAGGTCTGTGCCCCTTTACTGTGGGTGAGCCCAGGGCTGGATGCAGAGCCCCAGGTGGGATCTCCCCAGAGCAGAGCAGAGCAGAGGGGCAGCATCCCCTCCCATGCTCTGCTCACGCTGCTTTGCTGCAGCCCAGGGCACATTTGGCTTTCTGGGCTGTCAGTGCCCATGGCCAACTCAGGTCCAGCCTCTCACCTACCAGCAACCTGTGTCTTCTTTTTTGTAGGAATGTCTGCAGCTTTAAAGCTCAGGCAATTCCATGATTTATTTTTTTCTATTTTTAATCAAGCTTTTCCCAACCAGTTAGTTCTAAGATTGGGGAATATTATGATCATAGACACATTTTGAGATTTTTATCTTTTAGCATAACAGGCAGACATGATGCAAAATACATTTGGAGCAGAGACTCTGTAACAAATCCAGAAATGAACATGAAGTCTTTGAGGATTTCTAGATCTGGAGGAGATACATTTAAACATTTCCAAGAAGCAAGGAGAAGACTAGTCAAATGGTGAGGAAAAAAAGACAGAAACTGCAAAATGTCTGTATACATTAATAGGAAATAAAACCATGATAAAGTATAAATGGAAGCTATAACAAAAGAGCTAAGAAATAAGGAGGAAGTAGTACATAATTTTGTGAAGAGAGGAAAATATGCTGGAAAAGAAGAACAAAAGAGAAAAAATGTCACAGTGGGTGGACTTATTCCCTCTTAACCAGTCTTACAGCTGACCAGAGGGGAGAGTTATCACAAGTAAAGCTTATCTGAAAGTCAAAACAGAATCCCTTTTGTTTCTACTTAATTATGTACATATATATTAAAAAAGAGAAGGAAAACAATAAAAAAGAAGAAGATAAAATAAAAATTTACAAGTACATACCATGACAGAATTCAGGCCAAGCCAGAGGAAGGGGTCACACCTCAGTATCTCAGTGTGTCTAGTTCACACAGCACAAAGGTTATATTTTGGTACTGATTCCTCAGTGGCTCTTTGCATAATTTGAGTTATATCAGTGACTATTTTTACAAAGCTATAGAAACATATTATGAGGATGTTCAGACAGGATTCATGTCCTAACCTGATAGTTGTTAGTCACATGCTTAAATGCAGCTTAGAGCATGTGCAATAATTTCTGAAAGTTTATTCATATGCTTGAAGTTAAACAAGTGTTTCACCATAGAGATGCCTAAACCCCTATGTATTTCTCATCCTGACCTCACCCTATTTGTGCACACTGCAAAACATCAGCCACTTTGCTACTGATGTTTTGAATATTGGATGTAACCCACCAGGTCCTTTGTTGGCCCTCTACCTTTGTGCTGTGAATTTAGGAAATAATTTTGATTTGCACTTACACTAGCCCATACTCTAGAGGAAGGTAGCAAAGAGGGGCTGGCTGAACAGTACTCTGGAGGCAAAATAAAGAACAGCTAAAATGACAGATGAGGAGGCACCTAAGCAAGCTACTGGAAGAATCGTGTTGTGAAGAGTACATGTGGAAAGTGCAGGTGGGGAGGGTATGGACTGACCTCTCCTTTGAGCTGTAACTTACAGGGATTCTTTCCCACTGAAGCACCTACACCTGCAAACCCTCTCCTGAGGGCAGGAAATCCTTAGCAGCAGCAGCCTTACAGGGCAGCTCACTTTTGGGTAGAAGAGTGGTCAGGAGCCACAGCTCCTATTTGACACCCTCAGGTCCAGCAGCACCCAGTCAGCGAGAGACCTGAAGCTCCAATCATTAATTTTCTGTGTCTTGCAATCATTCATTTTTTGTGTATCCATGAGACAAACAGCAGGTACTCACCTGCATGTGTGATTGTTGAGAGGCATCTGGGCAGTAACTACAGCCAAGCTCTTGTTAGCAGAGAAAAGCTATGATGAAACAGTGTCTTTTGCTGTTTTTTTCATTGATATTGAATAATAAAAAAAATTAAATCAATATTCCTTTTGAGTTGTACTAACCAGCATAAAATAAAAGAATTGTGTTTCCTGATGAGCATGGTTTGCTCAAAGGCTTATACTCTGAGTAATTCTGAAAGTCCTCCAGTTATTTTCTGAAAGGGTTGATTTATGAACAGTGAACTTCAATGAGCTAAAATATCATCAGTTTTCATCATTTACTGTATTAATGAGCTTTAAAATGATACAATTATGCACATTGTAGTAATTACTATGTACATACATATAGATGCATAAATGGAAAATGAGATTTCTGTTATCTACAGATAATCTTATAATTCAGAAGTATAAAAGATGATGTGTTGTTTTTTTCTTATCACATGGGCCTTTAAGGTTTGAAATAATTTAATAAAGGTTTCTGATGAAGCTGGAATAGTTGGTGACTCATAGGTCATCAGTGGGTGGCAGGTGAGAGAAGGGAAAGCCTAAAGCAGTTAAGGTTTTAATGAGACTCAAAGCTAGTTTCCAATTCAGAACATTCTTATTATTTTTTCCTGTTATTTTAACCACTACACAATGTTAAATATATTCCCTTTTCTCAGTTTATGTTTAGGCTGATTTGTTCGTTCCCTTTTCTCCAGTGTTTCTAAAAAAGAAGATTCTATCAGAGTTTTTAAAAATTGACGGATTAGTAAATACAATGATATTTTAGCCATAATGTAATGAGTATTTTTTTTTAAGACTCCATAAGTTTTGACTAAAAAAACCTACTATTAAAACATCATAACTTTAGTGCTGCATCTTAACTTATTCAGCATGTATTTATTTTATTTATTTAGAATTTAACTTGTGAGGAGAAGCCAGAATTTGACAAGCTTCCACAATTTCCCAAGCAAATCTGACTATGATAACCATTTCATATGTCAGGAAGGCTGGGTTTCATGTGTCAGTTCAGCTGAGATGTCATGACAGGACCAAGAACCGAGCACCTGGATGTTATGTTCTAACACACCAGACTGTTCTGCCTCAGTTCCCCCAGCTGAATTGCTGAGGCTGATCCTTCCATTTTCCTTTGGCTGCAGCCCTCATCCCATGGTGGAGAATCTCTCCTCTGCCATGTGGATGCAGCCATGCCCACATTCCTTTGGAGGGGCTCACTGTGTGAGTCAGCTGGACTGAGTGAATCATAAAAGAGTAAAAAGAAATGCAGCACTGTCCCCAGTGGCAAACAGAAGCCAAAGATAAAATGTAGAGATGTTTTAACTGCGTGAACTTCTTTGAATAGCTTCTGGACTTCACTTTTCACAGGCTTATGTTCTTCCATGGGGAAGAAAAGTCTGGTTTCATGTGGTTTTTTCCTCCGAGAAACATAGATCACCACTGCACACTGGCAGATTCATGTACTTCTCATTATAAAACAGAAATTATATAGTTCTGGTATGCTCCATTCTTCTTCCACTCCTTTTAGCTTCTCCAGTCTATTCTGTTGTTGTTCACCAAAGACTTCAAGGAGCAAACATGACCTCTCCTCTCCACACACAGGAGCAGTAGAACCTCTTGTGGAAGATAATTTCTATGGCTCACAGCCTGCCAAAATCCAAACAAATTCACAGAGCTTCTCAATATCACATAAACTAAGTGACAAGGCAAGAGAAGGTCTGAAGGTCTGTCCTCACACACCTCTGCACCCGTTTTATTTTGACAAAATGAGGCAGTGCTGTGGTTGGAATCTCTTTGGTCAGCTCTCTGCCTGCCTATCTGGAGAGACAGGGTTCTCTCCCTTTGCAGGTGCACAGGACTGTGATCTGTCTGAAATCCTCAGCATCTATCCACATCTGGAAGACATATGGTTTCTTACAGGTGCTCTAAGTAAAAAAAAAAAATAGTGTTTCTTACTAAGATGAAAGAAATAAAGCAATGAACCCTAGACCCGACAGCAGCACAGAACCCTGCTACCCTCTCCAAAGCTTTTTGAGCAGAACTGACAGCATAACATGCACAAATTTCTTACTGTGTTCCAAACAATTCAAAAGGGAACACCCTGATCCTGCAGCAAAAAGATGGCTTGATGCTGAACTCTCCTGCAACTTCAGCTTATCTTCAAGAACCTCCACAACATGTCTAGTATCAACCCCAAACTGAACAGAGGCAGAGGATTACTACAACCCACAAGAGTAATCTGATGACTGAATCTAAATCAAATCTTTGAAAAAAAGACCTAGGATTTAAAATTATTGGATAATAATTCTTATTCTGAGACTAACAGTCACATGTGAGTTCTGTTCCAGTTGCCATGCTATGACTGCCTTTTGTCCTGTTGGTGCATTGAAACAAATCCATTAGATTGTAGCCAAAGACAGGAATATCCATCCTCCCTGAGCTTCCACATTAGAATCCCTGGTGTCTGAAGGCAAACATTAATGAACTTCATGTTTTAAAACCTCTAATGGGAAAGCTGTCCTTGATCCATTAGAATGACCCCAAGGCTCTACCTGCTATTCACATCACTTTAATAATCTCTGTGCACAATATTTCTAAAGACCTTAGCAGCAGCAAAACTGATTTTGTGTTCCTTGATTTTATTTTCTTCTTCTGCAGAGCTCACGTTTAATAATTTTAAAGAATATGTTTTCCACACAACTGCTTCTATGCATGTACAAGTGTCTTATGAAGGAAAAAAACCCAAAACTGTTCTTTAACACAGTAAGGTAGGACTGGGGATTGCTTTGACCTGGATTTCATTAACCAAACCTACAAAGAATTCAATGACTAATAGTATGGATTTTTAAAAATCTTATTAACCAATGACTTCCTATTTTTCCTGTCACTGTACTAGGCAAGAAAAGGAAGAGAGCATTTTGCTGGGTATTGTACACAGCGAGAGAGTTCCTTCCATTTTAGAAAATAAATTATCCGAAGTTTTGAAAAGAAACAAAGAACTTAACCAGAAGAAAAGGATGGGGTCAAGAGTGGAACCAAGTTATTCAGTCTAACAGGTGGCTGTCTTGGTACTCCATGGACTTTCTTTTTCTATGCATGACAGTGGAGAAACTCATTCAATCACAAATGACTTACCATGATTTCATGTGAGATTAGAGTGAGGCCCTCCAAAAAATATGCATGCTCTTCAATTTCTGGTAGAGAGTGACAAGGAGGTGGTTTTGTATGCAAAGACAACCAATTTGTAGTTCAGCTAACAGCTAAGATCAAAAGCAAAAACTCTACTGAAGAAAAGCAAAACAACAAACTATAATCTAGATAGTGATTTTTAGACAAAATAGATGTAGTTTTCTCCCTAAGATTACGATGCTAAATTTAGAAACAACCAGAAAATGTTGTTGTTAAATTGTCAGCTGCAGCAAATTTAGGGTTAATTTGTAATATAAACTAACATTGTTTCAATACTTCTAGTTTGCAAACACAAAATTTCCAGAGAGCCTTTTACTATGAAAGTTGATATAATACTTTCATGATCTTGTATATAATGATGTCCAAATATCAAAAGAAAGACTAATGTAATATACAAACTGTGAAGGTAATTTTAAAATATCAATTAATTATATGCCCTCTAGCACTGAATTTTGTGCATTTGTTTTAAGGTATCTAGAATCTACACACATAATTTACTCATTATGTTGCCACTGCGCTTTTAACTCAACATTATTTTTCTTTTACTGGAAAACACAATTTTTGCCTCTTCACCATTACCCTGTGGGCAAACCCCCTCCCCCCCCCAGTGCTCTTGAATTATCTGGATGTGCTCTTACTGGCCATGGACTCTGATCTAGTAAATCACAGACTGGTTCACTTAACTGTGCTTTCCCTCAGCTCCGAGCTGAACACCAGGGAAAGGTCAAGGAGTCTCCCTGGGTCATGCTAAGGAGGTCTCAGCAAAGAGACCCAGCCAGGGCTGCACCCAAATGACCCAAAATGGTCCCAAAATGCACGAGCGCTCCCGGGGGCTCTCCCTGGGATCAGTTCTGCTCCATTGGCACCTTGGAGTTCATTGTCCCATTCCAGCTTCAGCCCAGGCAGCCCCATCCTGCTTGTTTTTCTCTCTCCAGCCCATGGTGTTTGTGCTCCTGGGCTGAGATTTGGATCATTTGTCCTTGGTGCCCAGCTGGAGAAGGAATTGTTTTGTGTCCCTACTCTGTGAATGGAGACCAACACTCAGCAACACTTAATATGAAGTTCAGAACTATACAAGAAAGCAGCACAGAATCTGAAAAATACAAAAGCTAAAACCTAAGGCATCACATCTTTGTCCGATAACTCTCATACTGAGTTCAGCAATAGCACAGGTTCTACACAATGATGAAGAATTGCACAACCGGGATAAATCAGCTGCCTGCTAGCAAATACCCTCTGCAGGATAGTGATGAAAAAAACAATCATGCATGTATTATCCTAGAGCAACAAGGAAACTGAATTTAGGCTTTCTATGCTGTCCTTCCTAACAGTGATAGTATTATTGTCTGAATTTCTGAGAGAAGGTAGCCAAACCTGAACACTGAACTCAGCTTTCTGGTGCATATAAAATACGTTCATCAACCTTTGCAGAACTAAAAAATGTGATTCTGTGGAAAGAAATCCGTAAGTCGACAGGAAACAGGCCTGCACAGTGTTAACATCATCTTTCTGGATTTCAGTAAGGCATTTGGTACTTACACAGCATCTTTCTGGGTAAGATGTCTGGAATTCAGCTGAATAAACACACCATGAAACGGCTGAGAATGGCTCACAGCTGGGCACAAGGCTGGAGTGACATCAGGCTGCTGAGCTGCCATGATGGAGCTCTCCATTGTGGATCCCAGGCTCTTCTACATCCTCATAACAACCACGTGTAGTCCTAGGAGAGATATGAAGTCTGCAGATGGCACAAAACTGGGGGCAGCTGTTGATGGCCCTGAATGCAGAGAAGCCCTGGGGGCAGCAGGCACAGCATCTCCAGCTGGGCAAGGGAGGGATTGTCCCGCTCTGCTCTGAGCTGGGCTGGCCTCACCTCGAGTGCTGGGGCAGTTTTGGGTGCTACAATATAAAAAAGTTGTAAAACTGTCAGAGAGTGTCCAAAGGAGGGCTGTGAGAGTAGTGAAGGACCTAATGAAGGGCAGCCACGTGTGCTGGGGCAGTTTTGGGTGCCACAATATAAAAAAGGCTTGAGGCCATTAGAGAACTTCCAAAGGAGGCCAAGGGGAAGATCAAGGACCTTGAGGGGAAGGTGTGTGAGGAGAGGCTGATCTGCTCAGCCTGGAGGAGACTGAGGCCAGGCCTCAGGGCAGTTACAAATTCCTCCTGAGGGGAGCAGGAGGGGCAGGCACTGATCTCTGCTCTGTGTGACAGGACAGCACCCGAGGGAACGGCCTGGAGCTGAGTCAGGGGAGGTTCAGGCTGGAGAGCAGGAGAAGCTTCTTCCCCCAGAGCGGGGCTGGGCACTGCACAGGCTGCCCAGGGAAGGGTCACGGCGCCAGCGTGACAGAGCTCACCGAGCGTTTGGACAACGCTCTCGGGCACACGGTGGGGTTCTTGGGATGTCCTGAACTGGACCAGAAGCTGGGCTTTGATGATCCTTGTGGGTCCATTCCTACTAAGAATATTCTGTGATTCTGTGATGGTTGGTTCAGTTGAAATAGTTTATTTCAACTTTTCTGGCCTGTGAACTTTTGGCAACTAATTTGATATTCGTGGTAGAAAGTTAAAGAACCCTTTAGCCTCTCTGGTCAGGCAGTAAAAGTGACTACTTTGAATTTTGGTGACTAACTTTGTATTTTTTTACACTTGCATTAAATACTAGGTCTCCAAATTCAATTTAGGCACCTAGGACAACAGTTCAAACATTACTATTTTTTTGCACAATTTTAGGAAGTGAACAAGACCATTTTTTACCTTTGTGAAAAATAATGTTATACTGAGATCTAGGAAATGTACATGAAGAAATGTTTTGAGGATCAAGAGAAGTGGCAGCAGGAATACTGAATAGTGGAGGAGGAAGAAATATCAGATTTCTGGTGGGTTGGTGAAACCCAAGGGGTTCAAGCCACTTGATCATCACTACAACAATATTCCCAAAATGGATTGCACCAAAATTGCTCTTTTGTGGTAGGACATATAATCCTACACTTAATCGAGAGAACAAACAATTCTGATATGTAGTTTCTTTGGAAGAATCTGTTGAGTAAATTTAAGAACAAACCTGAATGTCAAGAGCATGTAAGAGGTAAGTGCAGACTTCTCTCTTCTGCCAAATAAAATCAGAAGAGAAATGTTCATATTCTAGTAAGGTTTTCTGAATAGCCTCTGTTGTACGTGACCATTTCCTTATTTTTCCTTGGATTCTGTTAAATTTCTAAATTTCTCATTAAAAAATTATATACTTATATTGATTTGTAATATAAACTAGGCCAATAAATTACCAAATTTCATTGCAATTTGACTGTAAATGATTCACTGTTTACTGGAGAACAGTGTTCCAGGTTTCATTGTTAAATTCTTAATTGCTTCAAATTTGTGCTGTCTTGAAATAGACACTTTCTGTAAGTTTCAGATTCCTATTGCTTGAGGCGTACTTTCTAAATAATATAGTGCAATGAGCTTAAAGCAGCAGATAAACATGAACTTCCTTCTTGTTTGAGTCCTTTTCTTAGGTCATATGCATCTGCTGTCTGTTGAACCTTCTGAATAAATGAAACTGATAGCAACTTAAGTGCAGTATAAAAACATATTTCCTTTTCCTGTTCCTCTTGGGAGATGCCTACAGACCTCTAACTTCATGGACTCTTCATTGTAATCTTATCTTCACGTAAGAGAGAGGGGGAAGTGAAATTTATCAAAACCAATAGGCTTGCACCCCAGCACTCAGACCTTTTCAGCTTTCAGATGCAGACCTAGCATTAAAGACCTAACATTCTGCTGCTCTGCAGCTGGGCAGCAAAAAGCAGGGGGAAAATAGCTCACAACTCTCTGATCCTTTCTCCCAGCCTTACTGGGAGGGTCCAAGGTTTAACTGTTTGCCATATAAGAGAGTTTCTGCTAGTTGAGAAGACTCCTGAAACATTTGCAGCGTCTTCTCTCTTCCCTGGCTGTTTTCTAGCATATTTCCTGCTTCCAGTTTTCAGTACAGATGTAACAGCTCCAATTTTTAGTACAGGTCTAACAGGTCTGGGCAGCAAAGCAGCTGCAGGAGTCAAAACCCTATCCCAGGCACTGTCTGGTGCATGTGGTGTTTTATGATGTCCTAGGAACTCAGGAAGAGTATTATTTTCCATTTACTTTTGTTTCTGTGCAGAATATCAGGGGAACAAGTGACCTTAATGAAGTGGCAAAGTCAGATCCTGAGAATGTGTGAATCAGTCTGCAGCTCATAGCAGTGAATGAACCAAGAGAAGAATGCAGTCCCTCCAAACCTTAGACTTCTTCAAATATTCCTCTGCTGATTTCACTGCTTGTAAGATAGGAAATATGATAGGAAATTTAATAAATAAATAGATATTTTAAAATTATACTTTAAAGCTGATAGGTACCTTGTAGGCTGGTATCTTTTCCCAGGGTCACTTAGTTCTGTAAAACCACTGCAGAAATCTCAACCTGAGGTTGTTTTTCTTTGTAGCGAGTTTCCTCTTCCCCCTTTCCTAGCCTTCTCACAAAAACAAGTACAAAGTGAGACTCCTAGAGTTCTCTCTCATTCCTCTGATGGAGCTGATTGGTGACAAGATTATCACATAGAACTAGAGCTGGATTTTCTAGTTCTGAATCATACTACTAGGCTTTACAGCAACAATTATAGCCTCTTTCCTTCTTACTGGGAGAAGTATGTGATTTAAACATATTGAATTTACCCCATTTCCAAGAAATTGACATCAGACTGAAGTTTCTACCATAGTAAGTCTCTCCATATCTGTTGCCAAAACTTCAGCATTTGCTTGCACATTTCTCTTAAGCTGGAAATGAATCCTGGGCATGCAGCATCACCTAAAAATGTTTCTGAGGTGTGGGAGGAATTTCAAGATCTGAAAATGAACAAACCATAGAAAATGTCTTGAAGCCAAAATACGATGGTAGAGTGACATAGTGACTGCATCATGATTTTTTTTTCTGATTAGTGCTGCCAGCATTCACTCTTCTAGAGACTTGATTTTTGTTAAATAGACCAAAAGCATAAAGCTTCAGTAAAGTTTTATAAGAATGTAAATGTCTCTTAAGAATTAATTATTCACTTTTTACCTTGAAATAAACCAGATTTTGATACAAAGTACAAATATAGAAAAATCCTTTCTGTCCTCACTTTCAATAGTCTCAAGAAAACTTATTCTAAATGGTCTACTTTTAATTCCCCTCTCAGCAAGATTGAAATTAGAGTAAAATTGCAAACTTCATGAGCATAGGAGGTTAGCTCCAGCCAGCAGTTAGACCCACATCAGCTCATTTCCGTCAACTAGAGGAGGGAAAGAAATTGGAAGAGCAAAACAAAGAAAAGCTTGTGGGTCAATTGACTCTTTAATAAGTGAAAAAGGAGTAAAAAACTCAACCCATCCAGAGTGGCACGAAGGAAATCCCTCACCACATGCTGATAACCAGCTAGTCCCTGGGTAATGGCTGCCTTGGAAATATTGCTCTCTGCTTTTATTGCCCACCAATAAATGAACCCTGCTGTGCTATCAGTACTGCTTTGGTCACTAATCTGAGCCACAGCACCACACAGGCTCCAAGAGAGAAAATTAACCACACCCAAGCCAAACCCACCACAATGCTTAAGTTACCACAAGGACTGAGGGGGATTTCTTAGATTCTGGTCGTTTTTTTCCTGTGTTTTCAGTGCAATTGTCTAACAACAACAAACTACCAAACTGTCTGTACCTACGTAAACAATTTTTGCCCTTCTGAATCGCTAGCTTTTATCTGTTGACAAAATCACTACACTTGGAAATTGCATATCTAGTGTAACTACTGCTCACCTAAGGGCTTCCCATTGCCACCACTCCTCAATGAGCAGAGAGGTGACAGTCTCAGCAGCCATTCATGGCCCCATGAAGGTTGGCCAGGCTTGTCCACCAGGACTTGGTGAAGGCCGTTCAGGGTGTTCACTCTGAGCACTCTCAGTCCAGCTCCTCAGCAGGGCTCATGCCAGAACCATATTATGTATTCAGAAGTATATCACTCGCAGGTAAAATTTTATTCAAATAAATTCAAAAGCTTTTATTTGCCTTATTCAAAAGCTTTAAAAGCATAACCAAGGCTTTATCAGAAGTAAAATCCTTCCACAGAGTCAGGGAGTCAGGATCTTGGGGAGTTGGAAGGGACCTCGGCCATCACCTAGTCCTGAGCCCTGCTGCCAGGGGCAGAGACACCTCCTGACAGCCCTGACTGGTCAAGGCTTTGTCCAGCGTGGCCCTGAACTCCTCCAAGGGATGGGGCACCCACAGCTCCTGGGCAAGCTGTTGCCATGGCTTGCCACTCTCAGAATTTCTTAAAATAAAGAATTTCTTAAGGTAAAGAATTTCTTCCCAATATCTTACCCTTTAATTTTCACCCCTCACTCCTTTTCCCATCCTTACAGTTTTTGACAAAGAATCCCTCTCCATGCTCCCTGCAGAATCCCTTCATACACTGGAGGGTTGCTACGAGGTCTCCACACATTTCTCATTTTAACCTTAATTTCCCTGTATCATTCATTATCATTCACAATGTGGTAAGTGTTGTCTACATGCTTCACTTTCCCACTCAAAATCAGCCTGCCTGTTCAAGCAGCAGAGCTTCAGACAGCAGCATAAATTGCCTGTAAAAAATGCATTTGCAAAGAAAAGTCTAGATATCCATAGCTTTGTATTTTGTGAACAAACTAGGACATACATAGATAAAAAAAACACTAGTCTGTCACCACAGAACATTGGTATTGTATCAGTAGAAACTGACATTAAATGTATTGATTTTAAGACTATTTTTTAATGCAAAAGTACAACAGGATAGGAAAAGCGAAAGAAAAAAAAAAACCCAAAAAAGTAAAAAAGACAACTCTTTCAGCAAACCAGAGACTGCAAAATACCAAAGCATGAGACATAGTGTCTAAACACCTGAATAATTGATGGGCATGCAATGACCACCCAGCTGGAAGAGAGGAAGATGTACCAGGACACTGCTCACCTACAACTGAAGTGAGGGAAGAGCCAAAGACTGCTTGGAACAATGCTCAGCACTGCATGTCTGTACTCTTGGGGTGGCTTTTACTCCATGTATTGCTGTTGGCATAATTCAGTGGTAAGTCCTTTTTAACTCTTTTGTATGAATAAGGAACCATCTACAGGGAAAAAACTGAACGTTTTAGGTTGTTTTCCTATTTTCTCTAAGTAATCAAATTTCTAAATGTCAGAAGAACTTCTTGCTTCAACAAGGGTCTCAGAATGCAGTCATATCCAGACCTCAATTAAGCTGGTACTTTATATATTGACCGTAGGAGGAATGGATACTTAGCAATAGTTACAGGGCTGTGGTGGGCACCTATTTAATGGGGAAAAAATTAGTATTTTGTTCCTAAAAGTGAGGCAGTAGTCTTTCAAAATCTCTTCCTGAACTGACACTTAGAAATCCATGGTGAGAAGTCCCTATACACCTGGGTTTCATCATACCTCTCTCAAATTTTGATTTTCCTGGCTCTTTCCTTTTCTTCCTTCTGTCTCAGATTTTCTGGCTGTTGGCTATTGACACTTTTTTTGGTCTCAGACCCTCATTGGAGGAGACACGAACACAAGTGCAACTCAAAGCATTAATTCAGAGTCTGACAGAATATTGACAGCTCCCAGCTAGCAATGATGGATTATAGATACTTTATATCTATATATATTATAGGTATAACTATTTTTTCATCAACTGCTGATCAACAGCAAAACAAGCCCAAAATAATGAGGGATGGGAGAGAGTGAAAGCTCAGGTGCAAAGAGGAGGTGGGGTGCACAGGTTCTGTGTAACACAGAATTCTTTGGGAAATGAAACCATTAAGGCTACTTTTTAGTGGGACAATTCCACCAAAGCACAGGAACCATTAACCCCCTTAATTAGCCTGCATTGGAGCAGCAAGTGCAAGTTTATGATTCTGGATTTCTTTTAACATAGAGCTGCATGTGCAGCCCAGCAGCAATGCCACGACCCCAGCAGAATTTTACATACATTTTATGTCCAAAGTTACACACATCTGGACTTTGGCAGCAAAGTCACCACAGAGAGCTGCTTGTTTGTCTCTTCAGCTGGCACAACTGCTAAAGGAATCAAATATATGTTGGTTAAAAATGACCTTGTCAAAGCAATCACTTCAAAGATCTCTTTGAACCAAATCATTCATCGTTATATTTCAAAACATAATCATTGATCTTTGTTACCTGAATGGTTTTCTAAACCACTGTCTCAAATTGAGGGGAAGGAGAAGATTATTAGATGAAAGCAAGTATAATAGATGGAGTATATAAAACAGAAAAAATTCTGAATTTCAGTCGAACCCCTTTCACTCTGGTGCTACATTCAGAACACAAACTTCTTGGAGACTATCTTGTCTTCAAAGAAAAGCAATTACAGTAAAGAAAAAATAATTAATATAGTTTTTTTTTATAGTTAAACAGTAAACACTGCTACACCCTATAAATATTAATACCCAATAAATATTAATTTTCATACAAAATGAAGTCAAGCATCATAAAAAGGATCCATTAAAAAAAACAAAAAAATCTCAGAATTATACATTCTTTTGCTAAAAAGGTAATTGTTTTTAAAGATGAAATTTATGTTTTTCTTTTAAAATAGATTCTTTTTCTACTAGAAGAAAATAGAGGCCTTTTCCATGATTCAGAATAAGATTTAATCAGACTCTTGTATGCTTTCCTCCACTGTTTTCTGAAAGCTGACTATGTATTTGTATGTGCGGTATGGTATGTACAGGAGAGGGAGAAACTCAAGAGTTCTTTCCCATGATACTTTACCAGATACCCTCTCTCTATATCTTAAAAACTAATTAAAATACCATGTCTACTGGGAAAAGGACTAATTGGACTTATCTGCCCTCACTGTGCCATGTCACAAAGTGAAAAATCCTCACTAATGGTTCCTGAAACACCAACCTGAGAATAGATGGCATTAGATGATTCACAGAAGGCAAGCATTTCTGTAGATTAATTACTTTTATTTTTTTCAGATTTTCTGATTTATTTTGAACTGGTTGTGGGGTAGTTAATAAATGTCATTCACTTCATTAAAAAACAAATTTCTCATCTGCTGTAAATAGTAATCAAATTATATGTAAGAGAGCAATAAAAGTGCTATTATGCCCTCTGCTTGGTATTAAAAACCACCCCTAGCAGATTAAGATTTAAAACTAACTTTAAAAGGAATTATGATGAGATTCACTTCCCTGATAAATGGAAAAACTTGCATTCATAGTGGAAAATAACAATAAATTAAAAAACCCACCTCCCAACCTTGATTCTGATGTGCTATGGGACAGCAGTAAACTGGCAGAGATGGGCAGCAGAAATGGGCTGTCACCACTGCCAGCCCAAGGACTGAGCCAGGAATGGGCAGAAGAATGATTCCCCTGGGAATAAATATTAATTTATATATATATATATGTATATATATATAATTAATAATTATTAATAATATAGAAAAGGTAATATATATAATAATATAAATTAGATAATATAATAACAACAAAATAAAATATAAATATAATAATATAAAATATAATAATTGTTAATAATGACTATATAAATTAATAAATATTATTATAAATAATTATTCCTTGGGAATCACACCCAGGCTCAGATATGGAGCTACACAGGAAACCAGCCATGTACTTTTGCAAGCACAGCATTCAGAGGGTTTTGAGGTGAGGGAAAGAACCTAGGCCTCCTTTCTGGAAGGTGGTGTAGTTCAGCAGGAGCAGCAGCAGAGAGTTTACAGGAATTGAACTGTTCCATTTGGACACTGCCTCCCTTCAGAGCCTTCTACAAACACCATCACTGCACACAGAGCTGGGGCTGGCAGAGCCCTAGGGCCCAACACCCAGGTCAGAGGTGATATGAAAAACAGAATTACACTGAGCTGATCAGACTCCTGGGCCTTACTTGATGGCTTTCCTGCAAAAGACAATTCCACAATACACGGCTTTAAAAGCTGAACTGAACTGAGGAATTTTCATTTCTCCTAACCTCACAATCTCACTAATTAATTAATGCAATTATATCCCTGCAAACAGTTCTACTGATGCCTGGTGAAGGCTGGCCTAGAGCAGAGGCTGGACAGAGCTAAAGAATAAATCAGGGATTGATTAAAAGGATCTCCTCCATGGATCCACCTTGGGCAGCACCAGAGCCCAGCCAGGGCTGCACCCAAGATGAACCCAAGATGGACTCTGAGTTTTCACACTTTTATAAGTTGTGTTCCATGTCCATATTGGGGTTAGTTTTCCAGTTACAGCTCCAGGTGATGCAGTCCCATCCTCCCAGATTGCTCTCCTCAATTCCCTGTTGTTTGAACTTTTTGGGCCTTTTGGGCCTTTTTGTTGTTTGCACTTTTTGGGCCTGAAGCTGCAGTGGTTTCCTTGGTTCTGGGGCTGGAAAAGGATTGTTTTGTCTGAACTGCTAACACTTCATCTGAAGTTCAGAGTTATACAATAATGCAGTACAGAATTTGGAATACCTGAAAGCTAAACCTTAAGGCATCACTGCCTTCTCCCTTCTACAAAAGCAATTCCTTTAGACCACATGATCCACTAGAAACAAGTTTGCTTACAGAAAGTGTTTAAAAAACTACTACTAATAATAGATTTTTAAAGTTTCCTTAAAATTAAGCTTAATGTGACTAATTTAGGAGAAATTGTCTATAATACAGCAGATTTTGATTGCTCCAGAGTAATCAGTATAGCTTTACTTCACTGTGCAACAAAGAACATTCCCCAAGTCTCATCTAATCCTATTAGAAAGTCAGAACCAAGAAGAAATTATTTGTGCTTAGCGTGCAGCCTTTTTCTTTTCTGTATTGAAGGAGCTACTTATTTAAAAAATCCCACATTTTGTTGACTTTTATCCTCTGCATCATAGTTCTGTCTTGCAAACCCTTCTACTGTGTGCAGATCCTGTGCATGCTGAAGGTTCCCAATCCCACTGAAGGTGAGAGCTGGGTATCCACTCTATTGCCTAGGGAGCAGCACAGGTGCTTGCACCTGGAAAGAGGTGAGCCATGAGACATAATTCAGAGTCAGACTTAATTAATTTCTTATTTTCTCTTAAAAGATGCTGTTTAACCCTCATGGGTCAAATGTGTTTTACTGCCACCAAAAGCCAAGGTAAAGCACTTTAACCAAATGACTGACAAAATATTTCTATCTCTTATTGTAGGAATATAAAAAGGTAAAAGACTTTAGAAAGTGCAAATTGGCCCCAGAAAGTAGATATAAAGCTAAAAAAAGGCTGGGAAATTTCTAAACCTTCTCATGGGAAGCTAGGAACTTAAGAACCAAGTGAATACATTTATGTTTATCATAAGGAACAAGAAAGAACAAGGACCTATTGATAATTCAAGATGTGAAAAATCCTAGATATATGCTTTGCAAAGATAGAAAAAGTTTCAATCTTAAATAATGAATTATTGTGTATTGTTTAAGGTTCATAGAAGTCCTTTTGTTAATGTTAAACCCACGTGGGTCCTTCTCTTATTGGTTAGAATATAATGACTTTACACCTTTTCTTTTATGCTATTGGTTCAAAGAATATGTAGAAAAAGGCTTTGCATAAGCTGCCATCTTGTCTCTGATCTGGATTTGCATGGATGTTGTTATTTCCCTGTGTCTCTTGCTTTTTGTTTGTATGATGCAGACAGATAATAAATCCTAAGTGTGCAACCAGTCAGGGTCCCATCCCGTTTGTGAGACACGGACTGACCCGGCAGATCTTATGACCCATCTAAAAGACATCCCAAAGCAAAAGACACTTCTCAGTTGCATTAGCATAAGTGAAGAGTAAATTCTTAGAGAAATATGTCTCTTTGGACAGAACAGTGGAATTGTCCCCTCATTTTAAGTGCAATCATGGCTGGAGACACTTTCCTTCAGCCTCAGACTGGTGAAATTTCCCACCCTTTAGTTTCTCTGTTGGCATTGAAACATGTACTTATGATTATAATGTTCCTTTTTGGTGAGATTTTTTCATACACATACAGGATTCAATACAGAACGATATAAGTAATAATAAGTATTATAAAATACGAATAAATTTGTTCTTACCCCTTTGCTCAAGGCTGCCCTCTTACCTTAAATGCTTGTTTTCAGACTCTAAGCATAGAGTCCTTTAACACAGCAATAAAAAATGTGACTACTATTTCATTAAAAAAATGGCCATAATCTCAAAAGGAAAAAACAGAAGCAAGATAACATTTTTACAGTGGATTTCTATATCGCTGGCTTCATTTTATGAACCAGAAAATAAAAATTTAATCAATTTGCTTTAGATCAATAGTCTCAAAGGACTGGCGTTAAAAAACTAAGCTATGTAGTACAAGAAATAAAATAATTCAGTAGAAAAACAATGTAATTGCAGCATAACTTTAATAGCCTTAAGAAAGGAATCTTAATGCTGACATTTTATTAGTTCTGCTTAACATCTCAGGATTTACAGGTAGCCAGCTTACACAGAATAAATACAAAGTCTAGATATCAAATTAGAAAGAAACAAAAATCTTGCAACAAGTGAGCTCGGACCTCACATGATTAGCAGCATATGTGTGCTGTCTTTGGGAGGACCCTCTTTCATCATCTAACCTCTAATATAAATCTCAGTTAATGCAAATATGGCACACAGCTTTCCCCCTGTTTTTCTAACCTCAGGGATTACTCATTTAGTTGAATTCCACTCTTTCGTAAATGCTGCCTCTGAGCTGAAAAACTAACTGGTTCTTTGGGTTTTCTTATATGATTACTATTTTTTATTCTTCTGCACTTGATAGATTTATTTTGTCCTAAACTAGGCTACAGCATTATGAAGCATAACTAACAAGGCATGCATTTCAATAAGACCAAACATAAGAGTCTATTAGCATTCCTATTTCCACCAGCTTTCCCTGCAGGCCCTATTCACTTTCTAGACTATGTGTTTGTACAAAAAGATTGATTAAATGCTTTTTTAACATATTATTATAATCAAATCTTTAAAAATAGAGATATTTTAAAATAAATAAATAAATGAGCTATTGAGAAACATGTTCCTGCTGCTGTAACTCCTCACCTCCCCTAAGACACTAATCTCAGACTAAATCAAACATGACAGACACCTCCATTTCTCAGGCCTTTATGCCCCCAAGAAGACTTTTAACAATGAACAAAGGCAAGAAAGGAAACACATTTTGATAGGACTTCCATGCTTTTAGTCCTCAAGGAAATAAATAAAATTACATACCCAGAAAACAGAATATCTCCCTAGAGCTGCCTTCCTATTTTTTTTACTTTACAGATTTACTGGCTGCATGGTGAAGCCCAAATTTATTTATCTTTCAGTTTTTAACTGATAGCCTGGGAAGGGGTGATGCCTAAAGTTGGGGTAGGAACTGAAGGTGTCATAAGAATACTCTTAAGAGTATGACTCACAACATAAAGGGAATGGGGGATGAGCAAAGAACATGAAGCAAACCCAGGTTCTTTAAAAATGCGACTGCTCTCATCTCTTGTTAGCTTCAACAAGAACTGAGGGGGCTTAGGCCCTAGAAGAGCATCTCAACTGTCTTTGGGACCTAGAGAACAAAGTAGCACTATAAAAAAGGTAAAACAGAGTAAAAAAAAGCAAGAAAATAATTCCTTCTCCCCAAAAGCAGTCTTGTTTAAAAAAAAAAAAACACCCAAACAAGCAGCACAAGACAGATCTGTCAAAATAATTTAACATTAAGAATATACTGTGAATTGCTGCTATTTGTCAGCCTCTGGGCATCTTTACATGTAATGGCCAAAAAAAAAGCTGTTGGATATTCATGGATAGACTTGAAAGGTCTCAGAAAACCTGCAGTATCTTTTTCAAAGTACAAGGATTTTTCTTGCTGTAAATTCACTTGACTCAATTCCCTGCTGACTGATACTTATATATCATTCACTGAAAAATCAGGTAAGGCAAACCCTCCGCTTATACTGCTGTCTGTGTCAAAAGGGCCACTGGACCATCACACCTGATCTTATTTTCTATTTTTGGAGACTTAGAAGGCCTACCATGTTTTACAGAATTCCTCCTTTCTCTGGAGGTATTATCATTTAAGAGCAATCAAGACTCACATTTGACGTGTGAAACCACTATCATAATTCTAAAGATACAAATGCACAAACTCATGATAGACAGCTAGGGTACTCATTGCTAGCAGATGTGGTTGCCAGAGAATTCTCTCAATTGTCTGTGTTCACTTCCAAGACACATAGGAGACCAACTCCTTTGTCCTCTCTCATGGAACTTTATTTATGAAAACAAAATGTAACTGGCAGGATTATCAAGTCACAGATTTCAATTAAGCCTTCTCTTTTTTCTTCAGGGAAAGCAGAAGTGCATGCTCATTTGTGTCATGCCTCAGTTTTTGCTCATGTACCACACTCTGCTGGTTCATCTCTAAATAAATACAACAAGGGCTGAGCAGCATCTTCAGTTTAGTTGTAGGTGTAATTGCAATTGGAGATGGTAGCATTGCTATTCAGGTGATAATTCTTGAGAAAAATGGATACCTTAGAAGCTGTTTTTATGGAAACATATTAGTTGCTTCAGATGTCCCAGAACAGCTGAAATACCTGCAAGAAACTCACCTCCACCAGGGTGTTTGAAGGTATCAGTAACAGGCAGGTCAGCAGGACAGGTGTCAGCTTTCTGACACTGTACATCTTATGGGAGCAAGAGAGGTGACTCCACCTGTACACTGGTGGAATCAGGCATCTCATGGCTCCTGCTTTCTTATGTTCCATCTGCCAGTGTTCCATTTCAGGTGAAAGTTCTTTAACTTGGTTTCATTATATATTAATATCTGTACATATAAACTTTTATACAGAACTTCTAGACATACAGAAAGACTTAAAAGAAATATAAACCCAAAAAACCTCTACACCCTAGCCAAAGCTGTCTTCTCTTGGGTGTATACCAAGAAATTCCTGCCAGAAAAACAATATTCAATGCTAGAGTTAATATAACCAAAGGCAAAATTCCAAGAGCTGCATGCTAACACAGTAGTACAGCAGGTTAAAAAAGAGAGATTACTATCTTTGAAATTATTTTCCATATTATTCACAGTAAATGCAAGACGCTGACCGCACTGCAAAGACATTTAACATTTAGATTACATGAGACAGACAACCTGGGGAATGAAATGACCCACCACTGCATTCCCTGTTTTGTGGGGAAGCAATCACTTTGTGAGACTTCCCAAGAAATACTGCTGCCCATAGAAAGTAGCAAGTGGAAGACAGAGATGCTGAGAGTCTGCATATCCCAATCATCATATCTTCCATGCCAATACACTTCTTTCATCATCATTTTATCTCAATTTTATTTCATTGTTCCATGAAAACACTAGGGACTGTGACTTTTCTAGCAGCAAAACTGGTGTCCTGAGTAGGAAAAGGGATGGGCTAGAAACACAGACCTACCTGACCAAGATCACACAAAAGCTGATGAGCAACTGTAAGCAGAAGCTCAAGGACAAGCTGGATTTGTGCCCATCAGTGCTGCAAGAAACTGAAAAACACAAAAATTGAAATAATGGATTTCATATTGGGTCAACTTTCTCATTTATTTTTAAACTTAACTTCAGTAGTTCAGTAGTTTGGTAATTAAATGAGCATTTAGATTACTCCTCCACAGACAGCTCTTCCCTGGTGGACTAACTGTAATGATACTGAAGTCAAGTATTGCACATTTCTTTGAGTTTTAAGGAGAGAAAAACATGGTTGAGATGCAAGCCCTAGTAGTACTTTAGTTCCTGCATCACAGTGTGTGCTCATTCTCCTAAAACCAAAAGGAGTCAGGGATTTTCCCTCAGTTTATCTGTTTGCAAACATTTGCAATACATAGGGAATTGTTCTGGAAATTAATACAAAACAAAAATTAAACCCAGAGCATGCAAAGAGTTTCAATAATATCAACTAGGAGTGCTCAGCTTCCATTAAAAAGCTCCTGTTTCTCTGTGGCTTCAAAGTGGAGTTTGGCTTTCCTGGTTTCCCTTTTACACACTGCTATTTATGAATTTGATGTGGTAGTTGGTTTGACAGATGATAGGACTGCTTGCAACTTACTCATGTTTATATCCCTCTGTGAAAACTTCTTTTTTTAAGCACTAACCTCATTTTTTTTTTGATGAAAGCAGAACTATTCTATCTTTATTTCCTTTAATTAATCTTCCTTAAACATATGGCAGTGACGGAATTATCGTGAATGACCTCTCAACTCTGCATATATTAAGGCCTTGAGCTAATCTCGTTGGGTGTTAAATTTAGGCCCCCTTTTGCTATTAAGGAGTGTGGCTATTGTGAAATTGTTCTGAATTACTACAAGCACGGTGTGCGTACGCATGTGAGTGGCGGGGCCAAGGACAGCGGCAGGATTGCGTATTTCCCATCCAAAGGGGAACACAAGCAGCGAGGAAGATGCAGCACGGTATGTTCTTGTCAGAGATCACACACAAACTGCCTCAAACACAGCTTCTGGTCCTCCCACAATGGGATATTTTTGCCACCCTTAATGACGCCAGGCAGGTGTTTACAGTTCTGATCTGTGTCCGTCTAAAGTTGGAATGAGGCACAGACACAAAATAGCAACGCTTGACGCACTAGACCGTGACATACTGTGCGCACTGCAATTAAAATAAACTCTACTCCTGATCCTTATTCCTTCCTATGAGCAAACAAGAAAAGCTAGGAGGATTCATTCTGGTTTGTGGAAGGCTGTGCACTATTCTAAGAAGTGTAAAAAAATAATTTGCAGAATGAACTAAAATTCTCTAAGCCACCTTTTTAGCCTTGGCTCACTCTTTGCCAGGTGATTTCAGAGAAGGAGGAAGGAAGGGAGCTTTCCATCTGTTGAGGTGTTAGGATTCTAAACATGTTCCTGAGTTAATTTTGACTCTTTAAAGTGTGAGATAAGTTAATATACTCTAAACCAATATATCGTGTCAATCAGCAGTGCTTTTCTCAATATGAGCCCACTCACTTCCGCTGCCTGCTTACAGGCTCTAGAGGCTTCTAGCTCTGAAACTATGCCTCCCTTAAGAAATGAAATGTTCAAGTGGTATCAACAAATCATAGATGTCTCTAATAAAATAAACATGAATAGTGTGAATGGGAATAGAGACATTGACACTGTTCATTCCCTTTGTGTTGATGGAGCATTTTCCCTAAATACTTGCAAACATTCAGAAATACAAACACCTTATTAAAAAAAGGAAAAAGTAGTGTAAAGTAACATGAACTGTTTATAAAATAGTCACATCCCAATATTAAATTATATTTACTTAAAAAGATACGTCCCAAAATATCTTTTTTTCTGCATCTCTTTCTAGTCTTTTTGAACCAGGCATAGAAGTCTCTGAAGTATATTAACTTTGTCAGATACTATAAGTCCAAAATATTTGGAATATTATATCATCTTCTGGTCAGAATACATGAACAAATTTACTAAGTCTGGGCCTGCCTTAGTGCAATGTACTTTTCTCAGGAATTGAAGATGGCAGTGTGCATACAATATGCATTATGCTTTAAGAATCTAGAATCTGTGTTATGCTTTAAGAATCCAGAAGCTCACAGGAAGTTGGAAGTTCTGTCTGGACCATCAGGTTTAGTACTTAATTCAGAAAACATAGTCCATAAATTTGCCTAATCCCTGTATATATTTGTTCCCTACAACACCCTGTGGTAATGGGTTCTACAAGTATAAATCATGCAAAAATCAATCTTTCATTAACTATAAATCTATTTACAAGCTGAAAATTTTGTTCAGTGTATCAGTTTGTATATTTGTATATCCTTCTATTTTCTCACCTCTTTTCCAAGCTGCAAAAAAGTAATCCCATCACAATCCATATGAAAGATATTCCATGCTTTTGATCTCTCAAGCACTTTCTAGTTTTGTTAGGTTCTTTTTAAAAATTAATAAAGAAAAATTGCACAAAGTATTCAAAATTTAAATTTATGAAGTTACACAACCTTACAAATATATCCAGCATCACAAATGAATTTCCTGATAGGCTTTAAATTCCTCTGCTAATAATAACTAATATTCTATTTGCTTTTTTAACCAGTGGTGAATATTGGGCTAATTTTTCAGAGAAATATTCATAATTATTCCCAGCAGGAATTACCCGAGAGTCTCTAGTGTGGCACCAGGAAGTGAGCATTAGTAACCACAGTACCACACCAGAGAACATCTCGTTTATTAACTGAAGTGTCAGCTTAAGTACCCAAATAGCTGAAGAAAAACAACACTCTCTACTAAATGTTGGTCTACCATTTTCCCCCTCCCTGTGTCTCAACAAAAAACCATAAAAGATCAAAAGATAAAACACCATTTCCCATCACTGCCCCAGCCCACCCCACTCTCCCCCCTGGAAAATCAAGCAGCCCTAATAGTGATTTCAGTGTGAGCCTCTGATGCAGCAACATCTTGGGGACATATCTAACTTCCAGGATGAGTCACATCCCTGTGACTCAGAATCAATAGTAATTTTAATGTGCAAAAAAAAAAAAAAAAAAAAAATTAAGATGGCTCAGGATCCTACTTTAGTTAGCATCCTGTTTCAGTAGACACTGTCTCATGGTTTCACCAGGAGGATGAACAGAAGCTCAGCTGCCTTGATAAAATGGTCATGGGAGAGAACTTTTCCCCATTGCAACCCGTGGGGTCTTGAGACTGTGGAAATCCATCCTAACAGAATACAACCAAAGATAACAGACTCCATACTGCCACCAAGAAAACAGTGTAGATTCCTTCTTATTTTGATTAAAGAGTACCCTAAAATAACTGGGAATAATTGTACAAGTTTACCCTATTCCTTTTTGCTCTTTTCCACTCAACACATACCTCTAAAATGTTAGCTTGTCATCTGTCCAACATAAGGTGCATATAAGGAAAAAGTGGTGCCCAGGTATCCTAACACTTATTTTCCCACTGTTGTGAATCCCATGCAAAAAAAACCACCAAACAAACAACTTGCTGTATTTTCTCCAGTGTGTTTAGAATGAGACACGAAGTTAGAGAGCAAAGCATGCAAACTTATGTTGCTGCTTTCTATCTTGTAGCAAGCAAAATATTACCTCAGGTTTTAAGATGGTCACCATCTTCTTGCAAAACCACAACGCAAGGAATTTCACATGCTCCCCAGAGACTAGGCTGGATTCCTGTTTGGAAGGAACCAATGTGAAGTTGATAGTGGTGACTGGCTTACCCCAATAATGATCAATCTGAAACTGAAGGATAAAAAGGAAATGCATGTTGTTGGAACTCAAAAAGAAGCAAGCCCTAACTGACACTGTTTCCAGGGAGATCTGGAAAATTGGGGTCTTTTTAGAATCAAGACATTTTATTTTGAATTAATTTATTTAGTAGTTAAGAATTTTATTTTGGTTATATTTATTAAAAATAGACACATGCATATATAAATGCATTAATAAAAAATACTATATCTTTATTTTGATAAAGAGAACTAAGCATAGGCATGAGACTTAAATACAGGATTATTATCATTACTATAATTTGTTCAATAACATACTAATAATGGCAAGAGGGGGCAGGAAACAAAATCCCTTCCCATCCACAGACTACTGCACCAGACATACCAAGCACCTTTAAAGATATCAAGGAGAACAGGAGCCTGCTCAACAGACAATTTCTTATCCTGGAGAGTTTCCAGATGTCCAAAAAGCTGGTGCATTTTGTCTGTGCTTTTGGTGTGGTTGCATTTTTGTGCTAAACCACAACACTTAGAACTCCCATCCATAGCTCAGAAACAGTTTTTGCCCATTTAAAAAAATAGTTTCTTAATTTGCCTCCTGTAAAACTCCTATAGTATTGGTATTGTAATACTAACTTCAATTCCAAGTTCAGGGACATGCAAACTGAAGTCAGGGAAGGAGAAAGGTCTACCAGTCAATTATATCCAGCAGCCTGTTGTGCCTGTCTGAAAACTATTATGTACATATACATATAACAGTTTGATATGCATATATCTACCTCTTCTATGTCCTTCTGCATTTCCATTGCCCATAACTTACTGCAAATATCATCCTGACTGTTAAACTCTGTTAAACGCATCAATTTTGTGGAGGACTTTGGTTCTCAGCTATCCTTAGCTGCATGATACAGATGTTTTTCTGACTAAAAGCAATTCTGACCATTCATGCTCGACGATTTTTCCCCTTACCATTGAATTGTGTGTTTCTCTCATTAATATTTAAATGTGCTTTGCCACAACATGGGGAGCAAACAAAAAAAGCTTTAACTATTTAAATAAAGCCTCATAAAAATAACTTCAATTATTTTGTAATAGGAAAACACTAATACTCTGATATTCCCACTCCCTCTCTCATAGACACAGAGCACCTCTTAAACCAATATCACGGGAAAATAAAATTTTAAAAGGCTATCAAGAACAAATATTATGACCTTTCATAATCAGAAAATTATTTTTAAATATTTAAAGGATTCTAGACATAGTCTTCCCTCTAAAATTTTTAAATTCAAACACTGATGTTACAAAGGTAAATTTCTTAAATAATGTCTTGCTGTAAGAATTCTACAAATGATTCCTCAAAGTCTGAAATACTTTGCAAATTGAAAAACAAGATCAGAAAATATACAGTAACCTGTTCCATTTATGCAATAGAGAGAAATAAAACATCATAACAATAACAGAAATAAGATCTAAAGCTACATTAAATGTACCTTATGCTTATAAATGGAGTTTGTACCTTCAAGAACTTCAGCATGAACACTAGATGTAAGCACAGAGAATAAATATATTCTCAAATACAGCAGGTGAATGGTTTACAACCTAAATTCCTTTATTTATTTCAAATTAAATCTAGGAAATACCAATGAAATGCATAAATGCTGATCAGAGACATCAAATTCCAGGCCTACTACATATCATTAAGAAATGCATGGACATAAGATCACTCTAAAATAACATGGCTGTCAGGCAAACCAAAGCAACAGTGTAAGTTCCACCCCAAATTTCTTTTCATCTAATAGTGTATGCGGGGCATTCAAACCACCAAAGACAGCATCTCACTCTGACACACTCTCTCAGACAGAGTCCTGTTGCTTTTGAGTTTTTGCTTGTAATAAAAATTCCATTGTTCAGCCTTATGTCTGAACACAGACATTCATCTAATTTTGTTTCCATTTATCTCTTCTTAAAAATTGCTAATTAAAATATCCCAAACAACTAACAGTGTCAAAAGAGCTCAACATTTTCTTTCTTTGCCTTTGAAATATAACAAGCATTTTTTATTCCCTTGCCTTCAAAGGATGACAAATTAAAGATTAATACAGTGACGGATTATTTGAGATTCACTATTTTTAGTTGCATGCATATAGGTGCAAAGGTGACAACCTTTGCTTTTGAAATCTAAGCACTTGAGAATTCTTGAAAGAAAATTAGTGTAATTATTATGTTATCTTCCAGCACTCAGGCGTAGGAGGAGCAGAGTCCATTAAAGAAGTAGCTTGGTATAGTAATTAATTAATTTCAATTCAACATTGTCGGACACATGCTATGTGCAATATTAGCAAATACATAAAACTATCCCTTTGTTTATCTGTAACAAATTTGCATAAACTAAGATATGAGATAAACCCAGTCTATTAGAACAACTAAACAGGTTACTTAGAGTGTCTTTCAGATGTATCTGTCACATAGTTTAATGTGTTTTCAGAAAGCACCTTGGATCAAGGGAGATATATTCCTCCAACCATAAGTGATTTACTTCCTGAAGTTTTGGAAGCAATTAAATACCAGACCATGCAACCCATTCAAAGGAATTGAATTCCATCATAACCTTATTGCTCTCAACACGTTTAAATATTGGACTTCAGCTAGAGAAACTTGAGGTCTCCTTTGAAATTCACACCAGTCCCAGCAGAACTTTGGCTTCCCAGGGTGGGCAGGAATGTAAATAAAGTGCTGGTGGTAGCACTATTTTCTGAATCTCTTATGGGCTGACAGGTGCTTTCTGACTTCTGTTGGTGGTTGGATAATTGTGACATAATTGTCATTGAATTTTTGCCAACAGTGGAACAAAAAATTAAGGAAAACAAAAGAAACAAAAAATAGAAAAATTAAAACATGACAATAATTCTAAAGACTAAACTGTCCTGCTAGTTGCTTGTCTCTGGTATTGTTGCTTTAAGGTCATATCACCAGAGGCTACATTTTATAAAAAAATATAGGATGCTATAGAAATTAATTTTACTCTTCTTTAGCAAATTACTAACATATCTGCTGTTTGCATCACAATGGGATAAGTATCTTTGTTACTAAAAGTGTCTTGATTATAAAAGTTATTTCGATGACCATAGGTTACACTAAGAGCTGGTCTATCTGGTGAAACAGGGTTGACAGAGTGAGAAAAAATTTTCATAGCACTGTTATTCTATCCAAACATCCCTGGAGAACAGACAGGCTATCTCTGTAAAATTAAGGGCTTTTTCAGTCCTGAAATACATGCTCTGGTAAGAGTACAGTGGGTGATGGAAAAACCTCACTTGTTCCTGAGGGAAGAATTCAGGGTACCTGAGACATTTCTCTGACAGATTCACTCAAGCAGTGCAGCCCTCAGCTTACTCCCTGTGAACCACCCAGCTCCAACTACACCCCAGAGCATCTGCCCAGAAAATAGAATTACACTCCATCAAATCCTAAGGCTAATCTGAAAATCACACCTAGGAGGGGCAGAGTTATAGAACAGAGCAATCAATAGACATTAAGAGGTGAAAGGTGTGGGACAGGCCCATGACTTGGTGAGGGTCCTTTGTACTGTAGGCTCTTTCACAGGCTCTGTAGGCAATGCAAAATAAACAGCAGTTTAAGATGTGGCTCAGGCAATGCAAAATAAACAGCAATTTAAGAGATGTTTCTCTTATTTTTCTGACAAGAGATGTTTCTCACTTAAGTGCAGGAAAGGAAAACTTGGAGCTAAGCAAAAGAGCAGACATTAATCGTAGGCATTTTGATACAGGTCCCCTTAGCTCTGAGACCAGAGATGTAGATCAGATAAACAGTATGTCTATGCTATTTTATTTAAGATTTTCTCCAATGTTTTGTTCCAACTATTAAATGAGGAGATGTCAAGAAATCTACACCAGTGATGTTGGACAAGCAACCATTAAACCAGCTGGGTTTGTACTGAAGCAACCTCTTACCTGGAGTGAGACCTCGATCACACAATCTCCAAAGCAGGAGCGGGGGGGAATCAATTAAATTTCACCATGAAAAAGTGAGACAAACATTTGAAAACTTCAGGACCAACAGTCTTACTTGTGCAACCTGGTAGCGAGGCACAACCAGCTCACAGTTAGCTCTGAGATGCCACTTGGCTGGGTTCAATCTCTAGGAAAAATTTCTTTGCTGTGAAATTTGCCACATACATTTTTGTACCATTATCAGTAGATTCAAACACAATAAAGTTCTCCTAGTTGGTTCAATTTCAGTACAGCTGTAAAAGTATTATATATGTAAGAACATTTATAACTCTCCAATTATGTCCCTCATTAGCAAAGTCACCTCACAAGAACATTTTTAAATTATTGTTTCAAGCTTCCTTAGATTTAAGTGGCAATCTCAGGAACAGCACATCTGTTCCTCTATTTCAGCCACTTGCACAAAAAAAAAAAAGAGGTGTCTGTTTACTTCAGCATTTGTCATGAAGCATCATAAAATATCTGATATTTTTTATACCCATAATTCTCACAAACGGGGCACCAATTAATTTTTTTTACAACTTCAGTCTAGTACAAAAATAACTGATCCATTAACTACTGAAACGTTTTCTGTGTTACAAATACATGTCAAGAAGCCAAAATACCCCTGAAATATAAGGACTTTGGAGAAAATGCATATTGCTATAATAAATTTAGCATTTTCCTATATGCATTTACTCACATGAGCCCAGCAGTGACAGGTAACAGTTTGAGAGAACACTGGATGAATAACAGCCTGTCCAAAGACTCTTGGATTTCCTACTATGATTTCTAGCTATCTAGTGAGAAAACTTAGAATCTATTTTTATTATCAGTATTGATCTCTACTGCAGCCCTCTGATTTCTGATTTCAGGAAATATCCAATATATGTGGAGGTAAACTAAAAACTTCAAAATCATCATTCAGTTGTTCATGATATCATAGCAAAGCCTTTTTTCCTGTTGAGTAACCTGAAGTACTATATCCTGTGAATATGGATGCTTCTTCTACCTATTTGTCTAATAATAGCTACATTTTGTAGGGGAATACAACAAGTATGTGGAACATCCTATTTGTGACAGCCATTCTGTTCTCTGATAAACTTGCTGGTGAGTGTGCGTGTCTGGGCATTGATCTTAACTTTTCCTTAAAAGTTTTCTTATTATGTGCTGTGTGGATTAATGACATTTGCACTCATCACTCATCTCACTCAAGTAATTTTGTTTTTTCTCAGTTTGAATGAGGGAAAAAACACACTTCAGGAATAAATGCTTGTTCAAAATGTGCATTTGCTCAGCTTTTGGGGAAAGAGCACCTATTGACAAAACCACATCTCCCTGCATTTTAAAAATAAATACAAGAGCAAATCTGACCAAGGTAAACCAAAACCAACACATTCTTCTTCAAAGACAAAGGGCCAAAAACAGCTTTAAAATAGTACAAATCCCTGCCTCATATTAGAGCCCTAAAATACACATACACTGCTCATGGACAAGTGTTTGTAAGAAAGGTCGTACCTGAGGAAAACAAGAAACACACAGCAGTGAAGTTTCCAAATGGGGGAACAGTGAATGGATTGAAGAGTAATGGAAGGAAATCTGCTGAGTTTTTGTTCTCTGTCAGGGCAAGACTCACTAAATGGCAGTGGAAAAAAATCCAGAAAAGGTGCTGGATAGGTTGTGACCCCTAGGGTATGAGCCAGGTTACTGTTTTGGGGAAATGAAAAGCTGCTTTTTTGCTGTTCCTTGTTGGCATTTGTCTCTCAGGGATGCTGGCTGAGCTGCAAATGCTTTAAGGTGTCCATAGTTTAAGCAGACAGCTCTCTGGGAATAGCAATATGCTCTAGGTAGAACATCCCACATTGTCTGAATGCTGTAAATAGGACAAGTGGCATTAAGAACACACCAAGCATTCCTTCCCATTCCAAGAGTTATTTTCCCTTCAAGTATGAGGTTCTTACATCAGTTACAGTACTTGACGTTCCCCCCCCGCACAGCCCCCTAAATATCAGGCTAGCCCAGAGGCCCGAGGCTGTAGGGGAGGAATATCAGGAGATGGCAAAGATTTCCAAAAGAGGCTCTTACCCCGAAATATGTTGGTTCAGCTCTCTTTATTCTGTGGTGTCCAAGGGGAGAGCGAGGCAAAAGAGGATGAACAGGAAATGTCAGGGGTCTGTACCGACTTTGGACAGGGTGGGCTTCCCTGGCTCTCCCCCAACCCCGTTGGGGCAGGAAGGAGGGTCCAGGGTTATCTTGATCAGAGTCACAGGGTCCCAGGGAAGGGGAAATAGAGTGCCCATGAGCTCACTGTAACAGGTACTCACTTTTCAAATTTTTCACATGGTATAAATTTTAAATTTACTTACATTCAACTTCAGCTGTGTCAATGTCCACAGGTGATTTTTGAGACACTCATTTGCTCGTCTGGGCAGCGATGGGTAGGAACTGCCAAGAAATGCAGAATTCAAGTGAAGCAGCTGTGGTAACTTTTCTCTGGGACAGCCCAGCAGGGTGTTCATCCCCAGGGCTGTCACTCTGCAAAGCTGTGGAGCCTGACTTTGGTCCAGCACACCAAGAGGTCCATGCAGCCTCCTCTCCAGTGAGAGGGTGTAGTGGAGAGAATATCAGCATTGGCATCTTTACAACTCCTTGAAACCCTGCTTTAGACTGATATAAAAAGATTTAGACACATTTTAAAGGTGCAGGCCATGTTATTATTAAAGCAGGCAAAAATGACAGTGCTCTAAAACTGAATGGAACCTGGATGAACTATCATAACACAAACTTGCCTGTATTAAGGAGCATCAAATCACTTTCTGTGAGGCTGAGGGGGTGGGGGAAGGATTATAAGAAAACGTATTATGAGAAAAAGGGATTATAAGAAAAAAGACAATGCCTTTTAAAATAGATCTATTACCTGGCACGAAGTACAGCCCATTGCCAAGAGTAACAAATCCAGAAATACTGAATAAGCTGCTTATTTATATGTGACTAAATGGTTTGGAAAAAGGAGGAATAGGCTTTGATTCCAGTCTGTTTTCCTTTGTTTAAATGGATTGCTCTGTTGGTGTTGGTTCTGTCATTACAAAGCATAAGGGATTCAAAGGATTGAGACCCTTATTTAGCAGAGAGTCTTGAGCCCATGACTACACAGCCCATGATTACACAGCTCCTGGGGAACAGCTGCATGCTGACAGAAAAACAGCTCTCCAGTCTGAGTGGGCTGCACACTGCTGAATTTTAAATCTTGTCTGTACAGGTAAGACTGACTAAACCAATAATTTATATAAAGCTTAATGTGTACATTTTTATCATTCTCACCAGACTGGTCAGGGCCCACACTTTGAGCAGGAGGCAAGTACAGGTGGCAGAAGGGTAAATCACCTCTGTGCTTCATTTGAGGTTACATACCTTTGTATGAAGAGATGCTTGGTCATTATGCCACCAAAGGAAAAAAACCTCATTCTTCCTATCTCTGCCATTGCTGCTAATTGTCAAAAATCGTGTGATGGTGACAGAAATGCAAAGCATTTCATCACAAGTGATAAAGAAGAAAATAACAAACCTTCTCTGACAACTGCAGAAAAAATGAAAGAAAAGATGAGCATCAAAACTTAGGTAAATGTTTTGAAAAATATTTGAGGATTATAATCATATTTCCAAGTTTACTGAGAAATGACTAAGTTTATTAGTATAAATTACTTTCCATCTTCAACTCACAGCAGACCTTTTGACTTTGTAGACCACATTCCACCCAGGAAAATTAGAGACTTTGAGCTCCCATTAAAGTTGAGTTCCAATATAAAAAAAGCAGAAAAAATTTGAAGAGGAAATCCATGAGAGGAAAGAAACATTATTTTGACACTGTAGTCCAGTCAATACTACTCTAAACTATTCTTCTGGCTAAATAAACACACCCTTTTAAAACAAGTATTTTATTTCCTATTCTCCAAATATTTTCTGCTTTTTTTTTTTTTTTTTTTTGGATAATCCTGTTCTTCAAATAGATACCCATGAAATTCCTGATTCCATCACATTCACCTCTCAGTCATTCTCTTCTCAAACTGAACACCTGGTTTTCCCCCACAAACAGATCCAGAAGTTTCTCTACAGCAATGGCTTCATTCTTGTGGATAAAAAAAAGGGGAAAAGTGTAAATAAAAAAAAAAAAAAAAACCACCTGAAATTGATGGTCCTCCCCAGCATCCCACAGAAAACACACACTGAATCAGCTGCTCCTTGCTGGGGAAAAGGAAGACAATGTCCATAGGAACACAGAGTAATGTATGTCCTGATGCAACCCAAACAAATAATTGCGCTGCACAGGCTGCAGTGACAAAGAGCTACACAAATATCACTTTATACACCCTTGAGAGCTTGGACATGAATTTGCTATTATGTGAACTCCTTAAAGAATAAAAATAAGAGCATCCAGGCTGTGTTCACATTAGTGAATGTTTTCTCCTTTCCATGGGACAGGCCAGTGAATGTTGAGGTGGGTAGAGGACATTCAGGTTAGTCAGCTAGGGAAAAAAAGAGATATTGTATTGCCTGACATGAGGATTTGCAAATTGCTAATATATAAACAAATAAAGACACAAACTGCTTTTAGTTTATTACTGAGTCCATGGTACTTACAAATATCTGGCTCCAAAGGCAAAACATTCAAGTCAGCTCCTTGAAACAAAAATTTATGAGGAAGGAAAAAAAGTTCAATGGACTAAAGTGCATTTAAAACAGTTTTACAATTTTGTGCCAAATTGTCCCTTTAATAAAACACTTTGTAAGAAACAAACATGTAAATAGACAAATCCACAAGGCAAGTTGCTACATCTTGATTTGTTAGAATTAGATATATAATAAAACATTACAAAATTATCAAAACATTACAAAATTATCGAATACAACTAATGCTTTTCTCAATAAGAGATTGTGGAGTTGTTTTCTACTTTGCTTAAAAATTGAGATAATTTGCCAGCCCACATAGCAGTTTTGAGCAGTCAGAACACAACACATTGGTCAAATATCACAGCAGCCTCTCCTTCTGTCACCTATTTATAAAGAAAGAGAACATGTGCTAGGAAGTCTTTAGTTTTTCTCCAACTTTTTTTAACAATCCCATTTCCTTCAGGATAATTCTTTTAAACTTATACCCCAGTAAGAGAGGGAAATGGGACAAACAGGTATTTCTTCCCTAAAATTGACAAAAGTCAGAGAAGAAAGAAGTTTATCACCTTTACCTGGCACAAACAGATTTAAGCTGCTGGCACTGACATCAGAAACAGGTTTACAAGATTTATTTTTAATACCTGTTGGAAAAAAACCACACAAAACACACTGCTCTAACTTGCTACCTGTAAAGGAAGATAACACTTTAGGAAGAAAAAAAAAATCAAGTTTTCCATAACAAATGTAGACTTGTGTCTGCACTTCCAAGTAATTCTTTTAAAAGGTTACCTGTGAAGTTTCCTGGGCAGGTAACTGGCCCAGACATACCCTTGGGCCATACCAGCCACTAATTGGGCCATGGAGTCATGCTTTGTTTCTCTTTGCTGCTGTAAACACAGGATTCGCAGAAAAGATATATATCTATATCTGTTGAAATTCCTTGTGGAGAGGACAGGTGAGTGCAGAGAGGGAGGAGGAACTAGAGAGAAGGCCCTTTCCATTCCAGCAGTGCCCTTAAAGGAGAGTGTGCACCAAAATAAATACATGCATCTCCTTTTGTATTAATCCTGAAGTTCTTGTAACAACTTTTATTTAGTCAATTAACAAAAAAAAACAACAACCCCCCGCAAAAAAACCCCAAAAAATAACCCAAAAAAAAACCCCAACCAAACAAACAAACAAACAAAAAACCCAAAAAACTCCAACAAACCAAAAAAAACCCAACCTTAAAAACCCCCCAAAAATCAAGCCACTGAAGAGACAGAATGCAGCATGGATCCAAGGAGAAAAAAAAAAAAAAAGGTTTTCTTCATAACCTCAGAGGTTGAGAAGAGTGAAAAATAAAGAAAAAGCTGTTAGTTAACTACCATATCATGCAGGCTATTCACAAGAGCTCCTATTTCAGTGGCTCAAAGGCAGCAGATACCAGTTCTAAGTGTCTAAGTGAAATGCAAATGGAAGTGAATGATCAAGTCTCTCTGGTTTGAGGGTGTGCTAAGGAAAACCATTCAGAAAGCTAATACAAACAGCTGGTGTAAATTGCCACAGCACTCTGACATCAATTAAAATGCAATAGCTCTCCCAGATCAACGAACTTGCCAACTGCTATCATTTGGGTGCAGAAGTGCTCCACTACAAATTTGTCAGCTGCATTAACACTGGCCTTTTGGGAAAAAAAGTTGTTGCAATGCAAGATCAATTGGTATCACCCGAGTACCCACATCTTCAAATCCAGGCAGGTGAGAAATCCCAAAACCTGCCAAATTCTGTTTCTCACCAGCCACAATCACTCATCATACACCTGCAGTCATTTTTCATTTTTGATGGAAACCACGAAAACTGACAAAGCAGGAGGTGCCTGTAGTGTACAGTACACAAAACAAATGTACACTAGGTTGCATATGAAATTTCTTAACACCTCCCTGCACGTTTTGCCTGAAGTGCTTAGGGTTCTGTAGCCAAAAAGCATTGTAAAAAACAGTATCTCCTCCAAAGATATCCAGACATGGGCTGTGTTGCAAAGGTATGTTTTAAGGTTGCTTAAGAAAGCATCACTAAAGATCTCACCAAAAGCAGATTTCATATAAAAGTGAAAGCATGACAAAGTTTGCTGGCTAGGTTAATCTGCTACTTGTGGATGGTCAAAACACACAGAGGAAAAGCAAACTAAAATCTAAAACCAATCCATCTAAAACCAAAATCAACCCAAAAAATTTCCTACGTGAAGGTTGCCCCTGACCACCATAACTTTTCAAATATTATGGAGGGTGGCCTGGCAACTACACCAGTCAATTCCTTCAGGACCCTGGGATGCACCTCCCTGCTGCCCACAAACCTGTGCTCATTCAGGCTCCTTAGGTGGCCATGACCCTGATTTTCACTTCCAGTGGGAGGGACTCTGCTCTCCTAGTCTGCATCCTGCTGTCCTTCGACCCAGGAGGTGTGGGAAGAGAGGACTGAAGTAAAACAGTTGTGAAATACCTCAGCCTTTTCCACACCTGTTGTTACCTCTTCACCAGCACTGTGTATTAGAGGAGATTAATCTCCTTTGATCATTCTTTTCTGATTAACTTCTCTGCAGAAGCCCCTCCTGTTCTTTGTACCCCTTGCAGGCTCAGCTCCCGTTTTCCCTAACCCTAACCCCTCTCCCTAAACAATCCTACTTCTTTATACTCCTCCCAGATCACCTGTTTGAGTTTCCACTGCTTGTGCATTTGCTTCCTGCCCCTTAGTTTGACCTCACCTTCTTGCCTCGTTTGTCCCATTTCTTGCTCCTGGGAATTGCTAGCTCTTGCACTCCATGGAGAATTTAAAGATCTGCCAGCTCTGTTCAGTTCCCTTGTCCCCATGGGCAGTCTCCCAGAGGATCCCACTGCCAATCTCCCTGAAGAGCTGGAAGTGTGCCATCCTGAATTTCAGGAGCCTTTACACCCCGACCTGCACTCCTCAAGGCTGCAGACTTCACCAGGGCATGATCACTTCCAGCCAGGTGACCTCCTCAACATCTCTGGCCAGCTCACTTCTGCTGCTGGCCATCAAATCTAGCATTGCACTCCTTCTGCTGGAGCCACCATCTGCTTCAAGAAGTTATCCCCCACACCTCCCAGAAGTCTCCTGGGTTGCCTACAGCTTGCCATGCTGCTTTTCCAGGGGCTGCTGTCCCCTAGCAGGGCACAGGCTTGCTTCTTGTGGCTGGGGCAGGAAGGCTTCACCAACAGGCTGCCCTTGGTCAGGAGGCTGATGAGACCCAAACACAAAGCTGCCCTTGCTGCCTCTGTGCTGTGCTGGCTCTCTGGCCACAGATAGAGAGAAGCACATAGCTTTTCCAGGCATCATCCTGGGGAAGCTGTGAGAAAGCTCAGAGGAAGAATTGAAACAATGCTTGTCTCTCTGCACCTGTTGTTTGAGAACATGCTGCATGTGAAATGGTGCGATGTTTACAAGAAGGTGTTGTTCCTAATAACCAGTGGTGTGAGAGGTGTTGCTGAAGACCAATCAAGTCTCAACTGAACAATCCTGTCTATAAAAAGTGTGTAGTTTCTAATAAATCTGGCTTCTATGCCTTCTGAAATGCATGGAGCCACATCACCTTCATTTTCGCTGTCCCTAACTTATGGTGACATAGCCTCTGTCTCTGATTTTTACCCACAGGCTTTCTACCTTCTTGTCCTGGTTCAGAGCAAATTTGGGGAAAGAACCCCAAAAGGGTTCCTTCAGGAAAGCAGATTCAATTGGCCCCTGCCCCCAACCAGTTCAGAAAAGATACCTCTTTGGAGAAAAAGTGGGAAAAACCTGTTTATTAAACAAGCAAACTTAAACAATATTAAACAATAAAACTTCTTGCCACTCCAAGAGAGAGACAAGCTCAGAAAAATCCCCCAGGTTGCAGCTGGGCTCACTCAGTCTCTGATCTGTCCCTCCGGCGCTGGAAATGCCGTGGCCCAGTCTCGGCCCGCTGGGCCACCGGCGCTGCTGCTGCTGCTCTGCTGGTGTTCAGCCCAGAGCAGGTCCAGAGGAAGGGAAAAAAACCACAGTCCAGGGAACGTCTCTGCCTCAGCTAGCTAAACTAACTAGGAAAAAAAACAAAGGAGAGCTCCGTCTCGTTGTCCGTCTGGACGCAGACAACTCAGTCCAGGAGCAGGAATGTGGAGGAGGGAGTGCAGTTCTTGAAAACAAACTCTGCGCTTCTTCCCCCCATTCCTTCCCTCCTGGAACAAGTCTTAAAGGTGTAGAACTTATTATTCAACATAAACAGGGCAGATGATTGGGGATAAAGGCATCATACAGTCAACCTAGGACACTGCTCTTGGCTGTTCTTCAGCCTGAATCAGTCTTGATGTGGAGGGCAATGTCTCCACCTGAGCAGCCTGAGCCATTGGCAGCTGTGCTCCAGTCATGAAGAGAGCAAGAGCAGCATTGGTGTGAATATGGCTTTGCAGTGGAATATTCACAGCTGCAGGCACACAGACCTTTGCTATGGAACATTCACAGCTTCAGGCACACAGATCTAAAGAGAATGTACAAGAGCTGTACCTGTCAAAGGCTCTCCTCAAATTCAGTGAAGTAATCACACCAGATGCCTTTGCATCCTCTCAACAGGTGAAGGGGTAATCTTTGAGGGGCATGAGCCCAGAATCTGTCATTGCCATTTGTCAGTGGCTCTCCAAGTACAACAAAAGTTGGAGGTCTTTGGCTATGACAGGGGCTGGGAGGGAGGTGCTGATCATGGCCAGCTCTGCTCCAGGAGGGCTCAAAGGGTCTCTTCTTAGGACTGCTGTTTATAGGGTTTTAGTCATAATATTACTCCACCCTGCCCACAATTTGGGTTGGTAACTCTCTATGAGAATTTGATATCAAAAATGTTATTCCACGAGGGCTGTTTTTCAGGCAAGAAAAGTCAGTTTCCAAAGCTGTTTGTTAAAAATCAAGCAAGAGCTCATCAGACAGCGCTGGCCCTGGGAACAGAGTGTTTCCAAAAAGCTCCAGAGGAGCTCAGCTCATGTGCTGTTCCTCAAGGCTGAGGCCTCACAAGTATTTCTCAGATCATCATGTGGCCTGGAGGGAGGAAAGGCACCACCATAAAACATCCAAATAAAACATCCAAAACAACTGTTTAATACTCAACTGCTTGTATATACGAACAGCAAACATGCCCCAGAATTTTTAATTCTCTTATATTTACAGAAGTCATAAATCCCAGTTTTCTAGTAAAGGGAAAACCCTTCACCTATGATTTACATAATCCACCATTAGATATGCAATGTAACAGTAGCCATCTAATACATATCAGGGCTTGGAATATTACCATATGTGGATTTATGAAGAATGTATTTAGGAACCAAGAACTAAAATAAAATATACCAATAATAAACAGATCATTGATCCACATGCAGCTCGCTTTTATGTCAATAATTTCAGGGAAATTGAAGGAAAATAAACACCAACAAGCATAACTGCAGATTGACAGTGATTCAGAATAATACTACACTTGCCTTGAAAATGTAATTAGGAGGGAGAATTCCACTAACTTCAGATAAATAGGAGAATGAAAGAAACAAGGAACACTGAAAGAAGTTAAAGTCCTGAACAGAAAAATATTGGAACATATGAATATTCATTGAAAATGTGAAAATGCAAGCCAGCATCTGGAGAAGAAGTATATATGTTCAACAGACAAGGAAACCTGAAAGCAAGGGCACACAAGTGGTTGGAGATTGTGATATTCCAGGCAGAGGGAGAGAAGCTGATTTCAAAGAGAATTTGATTTGTGAATTGATAAAGGAGCCGGAAAAAGAAAACCTCACTATAGAGCTCCTCTACACCTTCATGGGAAATATAAAATTCTAGTCTGATCATGTAATTTATACACATATGAAGGTGTCAAGGGAAATAGGATGAAACAGGTAGAAGAGAAAAAAAGAAGGCTGCAATAAAATATCATTTTAGAGTAGTGTTCAAATGAAAAGATGGAAGTCAGTAATGATATTCAACCTTAGATGCTGCAATCATCTACTCTTTAGAATCTTGGAGATGTAGAATATCATTGATCTTTTAGAGACACACTACACAGGAACACACTATAGACAAGGTCTCATATATGAGAAAAAATGATAATAAAACTTGCTGTCCACCATCTAGTTTCATGGGTCCATTGTTGTAATTCATCTACTCCAGCATGCTGATCCATTTCACTTGAGTGTATCTATACAGGTATAAACAATCTGCAGTCTTGTGAAGGCTTTTAAACTCTTATTTTTAGCATCAAAGACTTTGACTCAACATGAGCAGAAGGGTTTTTAAAGCCTTGTCCTTTATCCCAAAAGTATTTGCTGCTCCAGACTAAGACTTTATTTAGCCCACCATATTGATATTAATTTTCAGTGCTGCAAGCTGGGATGTCAGTGTACATTAACACCTGATCTATAAAGGGAAGGCTGAGATCTCACTGGAAATATTAGTCACTGTGCCCTGGGAAAGCAGGGGGGTTTTGTTTGTGTTCTTGGCTCAAATGTCTGAGCTAGACATGCCTTGATTCTTAATAGAACATACACACAACATCGGATTCGTTAGCTGGAAACACTTCAGGATTAGAAACTTTCTCCAACTTCTTTAGCAGTTACTAACCTCCATGATACAATTACTAACTTTAGTTATTAATTAGGAACTTTAGCAATTACTAACCTCCATGAGACATTAATTCCTTTTGAGGGGCAAGAGGTCAGTGTAGTCTAACAAAAATACAGTTCCTCAAACCATGTATTCTTTGCCTATAGGCAAATAACTTCCCCCCGCTTTTTCCCTACCTCTTTTTTCTTAAGGACACCGTTCAATAACTTTTCTTTTAACAAGAAGGTGTTTTAGTTCAAGATTTGCAGTGTCACTCCGCAGTTAACTGGAGAGCTCATAGAGAAGTCAGTCTCACACTGAAGTATTGAATTTTTTTTTTTAGGCTCATAATTACAACAAATCACAAGATGATTTCTCAGTCTCACTGATAGTTACCTGGCTGCTCCAGAGGTCAGTAGGTAGCATTTCACTGCCTAATCTGCTTTCTTTCCTCTGCTCTCACCTACAGCTACTTGGATCTCCCTATTATAATACAATCATCAGAGTTACACTTAGCTTCTCCTTTCTATCCCATATTGGTCTTTGACAACTTTACATCCAAGCTGCTCAAAAATTCTCAGGAATTCCCATCTCAGAATACATTTATTCATAAATTCTGTATTTCTAACTGCATTGTGTCTCTTTTGTTGTGTTCCCAGCCATTTTTTGCTGTTGTTTTGTTCAAGAAGTGGTCAAGTACATGCCCTTGACTTCCAAAGAGATGGTTTTTATAAATGGAAGAAAAACAATAGAGCTGGTGTTTTCTTTATTGATGCAACTGGGCAGCTGCCCCAGTTAATTCGCCAGTAAACCTTCAAGCATAAAGAACATTTGTACTTATTTGCTGATGTCTATTTTATAGTATTAATTGCATAATAAGTTGTTGAACTCTTACACACGATCATAATGAACACTGGAAGGAAAGGGAAAGAAACATGGGGTAATTAAAATCAAGTCAAATGAAGAATACAACATCAGACATAGTTTCAATAGAAATAAAAAGCTGTGAAACCCTTTATTTATTGTTGTCAAGCAATTATCTCTATTTAGATACCTGAAGCAGGACTTTTATTCTATACAATTAAAGCATCTAAGCCAATTTTATAATCAAAATCTATTTGATGATAAAATATAATACATATATATGTATATATATATAAAAATATAAAATATAAAATGTATTTTATCATAAAAATATATTCGATTAATGACAGCTCCCCAAATGAAAAGCACCTACACAGTCTATAAATTCTTGAGTATCTGAAATTTTTTTCATTATCAGGAGATAAAAAAGGTGAATTTTCAGGAAAAAAAATAAAGAAAATTTAAGGTTGCCATAAATATATTTATATTTCAAAAAGGTATCTCCTTTTTGAACTCTAGGCATCCCCTATAATGTAATAAAAGGAGATGCATAACAGACCAGGAAACAAAAGCTGTCATAAGAACACTCAGTCTCAATAAGCTTTCTGTTGCAGGATATAATCTGCATCTGTTGCTTGTTGAACATGCATTTTTTGGGAATGTAAAAAAAAGCCCCAGGTACTGCTAGGAGAGATTTTGTGTTTCATTAGGTCATTTGTAGGCTGAAAGTTCTCTCTCCATGTCCAGGCTATCCAGGTGCTAGGAAAAAGCTACTTACTAGCACTAGGAAATGACAAACACACATTCCAAGTTATTAAATCTCATTTAAATCATGCTATGTCAACACACACAGAGAAATAATTGACTTTCATTTAGTTATTTAGTTATTCTGGAATACATTACATATCTTTCCTAGAAATTAGCTGAGATTTTATATTGTCTCCTGGTACTTGCAGTTTGAAGTTTGCATTTCCCCAGCCACAGCAGCACAAACTTGGCATTCCTTCTTTTTGCCATGTTCAAGTAACAACCATTTCATAAACAGCACCGTTTTTATAAATTCAGATACATATTTAACAATTGTCCCATAGACGTAACTTCAAAGCACTTTTTCACTTCATATGTCTTAGTATTCTGTTGGAAATGATGGAATAGCAGTCTTGCTCTTCAGCCACATTCAGGTGAGAGAAGCAAAATGAGAAAAACACACCACATTTACTTTGCAACTGAAGATATTGGAGGGGTCATTTTTCTTTCAGGCTATGTTGTTCTTTCCATTATCTAACATTCATGATTTTTTTTAAATGCAAATAATTTTCAGAAATTAAAAAAAAAGAAAAACCATAACAAAACAGAACTTGGGGGGTATAAAGACTTGAAGACTTGAAAGCCTCCACATGCACAGCATTTTGAAACAAGCACATATATTTTCAACCTCAGAATGCAACTCTGAGAGAGCAGTAAAAGAAGTAAGTCTTTCCTTCATTAATTTGACAAGAAACCATTAGATGAGATTATCCATGACTTTGAAAGGCACATTTTCTGTAATGACAGACATCTGAAGGGAATTTCAGCCTGTATTACAAGTTACACATCTTGTTTGGCAGTCACAATTAACAACTTGTAAAACTACAACCAGAAATCTTACTTGTATCACAGAGTTTTCCCTGAGTATTTGTCAATATTTGGTACTTTAGGTATCTGCAATTAAATCTCTGAGGCTTACAAATAATTCCAGGTTCCCAGACCAACACACATGTTCCACCAAAGAACTCTCTGAAATGTTCTCTGCTGTACTTACAAAGATTGTTACACAGTACTGAGACTAAAAAATATTATTTCAGTTGATGCAACAGCAGTGCTAAGAACACAGCCTATCACAGAATTTCAGAGATATGTGAAGCCACAACCATGAAATTATGCCTTTTTCAACAGCTTACCTATACCTCTGTCTGTTTTATGTACATTAACACCTCCCTGTCTGCTGTACATCAAGACACAAGGTAATGTATCTGGTCAGTGGCGTTCACAAACAACTTGCTAAGTCTCCAGAAGTATGAGACAGAACTACAATCTTCTGATTTTATACTATTTATACATGTGTCAAGTGTTGGTTTTGTAGAGCTAATTTTGGCAAAAACATGGTTTTTGTTTTGTTATGTTATAGATCCTCTCTATTGGACTTTCAAAGGTGAAATTTTATTTTAAGGTCAAAAGCAAAGTTTCTACATTTTTACACCTTAATTAAACTTTTACACCTTAGCTAAAAGATCTTTGTAAAATAAGTTTTTATATATAAAGTATTTTGTAGTGATACTAGTTGTAACACCTTACATGCTTCAGTATACACAACAAATAATAAACAAAATGATCAAAAAAGCTTTTATCATACAAAAAAAAAAAGATGCTTGGATCAAGATAACAATAGACAATTTACCATGTATCTAGGACCTGTAAATAAAACAGGAAGAAGAAATCCATATTAAGGTTCAGCTAGCTGGACTATTCAGGAAGACTTTAAAGAAACAACAAAGATGAAAAGTGCAAACATACAAAACAAAAATGCAGTTTTGGAACTATGCTAGGTGTGTCACATGAAGCCAAGGAGGATATATGGAATACACCATTTACATTCATGTGCATGTGTTGTAAAATAACTGTTTCTTTATTCAGCTGAAGCCCCATGGGAAAGGCTTTTCTGCTTCTAATATAATTAATCCCCACAACTCTTTTTTAAGAGCAAAAGACTAATCAAAATGAAAAGCCATGTTTCTCACTTGTCAACAGGTTGAAAATCAAAGGAACCTTGGATATTCTATGATCAACAGCCTGACAGATAAAACAGCCTGACAGATAAAACAGAAGCAAAATGTTAATTAGCATTTAATTTGCTTTTGCAGTAAAGAACCAAATAATTGTTTCCATTTACCTAAAGTGTTTGAGGGGAAGCAATATATTACTACAAAATAGTTTGTTCAATTTGAACTATGTGGACATTAGGACGTCCAAAGTAAATAAACCCTCAATTCAAAAAGCATTGCATTTAACTTATTTTTCACTAAATAAAATTGCATATATGATCTGTTAGCAGTTGCAGAATAATCTTCAGATTATTCTGAATATTACAAAAGTAATATTACATATTGCTTTTGCTTGTTGAAATGAACAAGCACTTGGATCTTTTCCAAACATGTAAGGTGTGAGTGGTGGGGTATTTCCCTCAACTATTCCTGCAGGAATCAGCTGGTACCTGAAATGAGGGAGCAGTGAGAGCAGAGAAGCACAAAAGGTGTCAATGGCCACTCCCTCACAGTTTTACACATGCGGGCAGATTTGGCAAGCTACATTTGGGCACAGCTGTACCTCTCCTTGAAGGCTGGAGGTATGAAACAGAACAGCAGCAAACAAGCAGCAATTCATCAACTCATGGTAAAGGACAAACAGAGAGGACTACAGTCTTTGGCACAATTAAACCTTCTGTGAGATTTAATTTTTTTTTATGACAACTGATGGAAGGGAATTTCGTAGAACCTCTATTAGATGCTGCTGCTTTTGAAAATCCTTTGGACTTTTATAGAATATAATAAAATGGAAATGAGACACATAAGTTTGTGAAAAGGAGACTTGTGAGATCCAGAAACAGCTAGAAATAACAACAGTGCTAAAAACCAAAAATCATATTTGCGTTTAACTTGAGTACATATGAACTTCAGAGCCCTTGCTTGATTTCTCCAAAAGAAAGAGAAAATAAATAATTCTTCTTAGACCATGAGGAGTTGAAATGCAAACTCACCACAGAAAATTCCTTATTCACCTCTCGTATCTCCTGGGCTATGAGGAGCTCACACAAAGGCAGGATTTGCTGGCCTGTCTGCACCTTCCCCATTCCAAATTTCTGCTGGTGCCTTGCACGTGCAGCCCCTCTGCCCCAGCACCACCAGCACGCCTTGGTGGGGACTCTCCTGCAGCACAGGATTCCCCAAACCAGCTGCTCAGGAGGGAGCTGCTCTTCCCAGCCCCATCTCCTCAGATAAACAACCAAGGCCTCCAAAGTTTCCTTATATCTTACCTCTTGGAGCACTCTTTTTTGCTGCAGATTTGCATCTCCTGCTAGCTGAATCCAGTGTCTGCCTAATTGCAGCAAGGTTATCTCGAGTGCTTGTGTGTCACTATCAGACACAAACAGAGTACGCAGAAGCTTGGTAAGTTCAAAAGAGAAAAAGAGCCAGTTTTATTTCTGACCTCACAATATATAGAATTCTAAAAGTGACAGTGGATTGGAGGATGGAATTGCCACCTCTCCAACCACACTGGTCAAACCAACAGTCCATCAATGCAAAACAATGATTATTAAGATGAACAGTGCATGAGAATTCCAGTAGAAATATGTAAACATTATCAGAAGGCTAAAGAAGTTTTATGAGAACTTACAAACTTTCAAAAGAACTATAAAAGAAAACGTAACACTTTTAAAAACCAGAGTAACATTTGTGATAACGTATGACGACAAAGAGGACAATGATCTTTTAAAGTGCTGGTGTGGAAGGAGTCGGCTTCCAAATCCCTATGTTTTAACAGTTTACACTACTTTTTGGGCACTGTTCACCAAAAACTTCATTTTATTTAGATACTTCAGTACTTCTTTCTTACATTTCAGGATTTTATTTGAGGATTTCTTTTTAACCTTCTATTTGTAAACAAATCCTGGACTCCCCAGTCGCACATAAATGCACACAAACTCCCAAAATGTCACATTATGGCTTAAACCTTCATTTTTTTTATAGTCTTTAAAATTCCTGTTTTAAAAGAAGGATTACTAATGATCTGTAATAATTAATAATATTATGATAATAACCTTATTTGTACAACAAATATCAGAGGGCCCTAGAACAGACCCAAGTCCGATTCTAGGTGTCACTGCACACATTAACTTCCCTGTAGTTCAGATCAAAGCCAGCAAAAAAGCAGCATTGGTGCCACATTTACAGACAGGAAGCTTTACCACAAACCTGAACAACTATTGGTTTTTTCAAGACTAAGCCACCAAGAACCCTCATTCAATGAAAAAGTCAAATAAGCTCGCACACAAATCAGCAGGCTCAGAAAAAAATGTAGAACAGATTTTTCTCTACCTAAATGCACTGCTGACCTATTTTTGAGCAGAAACAGCAAAATATGAGAAAAAACAAGCACATGCTACAACTCATGCAGTTCCTGAATTAACCATACTAAATTATATTAGAAAGTCTATTATTGTTTTTCTTCCTTCACAATTAATTCCAGAATATTATTTAGTACTCTTCTTTAGAAGGAAAAAGAAAAGTGAAGAAGGGAAAAGGAAAAAGGAAAAAGGAAAAAGGAAAAAGGAAAAAGGAAAAAGGAAAAAGGAAAAAGGAAAAAGGGAAAAGGAAAAAGGAAAAAGGAAAAAGGAGGTCTATAAAGAGCAAACTTACAGCAAAAAAAGTCCCCTCTGACACATCAAATGTATATTTTCTGCCAAAAAACTCTATAAATTTTCTCAAAGTGTTACAAAACCCATCTTTTCTATGGAAAGGATTTCAATAAACAAAACAAAAAGTAGCTCTGTTCCTTCATCACATATTCTTATCTTAAATAGAAGAAAACAAATCTTACTTCAGAAATTGAGACAGGACACGCAACAAAAATATTGTTTAGAGGTATTAAGTACTAAAAATTTTTCAGTAGGTCTAATGGCTTTTTGAGTTATAGATGTAACTGAGAAAAGGAAAAAAAATGAGGCAACAAATCAAGGAAAAGGGAGACAAGGGATTCAATGGAAGCAAAAGGACCACTTATATCCTAAGTATGTATTTGTATAAGTGGGATTTTGTTAATTCTCTGAAGTGATACAGCCATCAACCCTTGCCATTTTGTAAATGACACCTACATAGTGATAAAAATGGCTTTTGACATGAGATACTTCAGTATTTATTTTTTACATTCCAGGATTTAGTTTTTCTTTTTAACCTTTTATTTGTGAACAAATCCTGGCCCTCCTATTTGCACAAAATGCACACAAATTCCCAAAGTGTCACATTATTGTTTACAACTTCTTTCTCCTTCTTTATTTGGCTAAAAAAGAAATGAACTTAATACACTATTTTCAGCAAATAAGTATAAACCTCAACTTTTCCAAGCAGGTGATGCATTTCCAGAGACAGGGAAGAGACTACATCAGTGAATTTCCTCTCCTCTCCTTGTCTGAACACTGGCTAAACCCACGGTTTTCAACACCTTAAGTAGTCAAATAGCCATGGAAAAATGACATGCCAGCAAACAAAAGCCCTTCAATATGCATTTCCAAAATAAGGAAAGGCTTGTTTATGAGCACGTGCTGCTGCACAGGTACCTGTGCAAACACCACAAAAAGACAACAAGTCTGAGAAATAACACAGCGACCTTTCACTGAGGCCATGCTGAATAATACGATGTGTGAATTTGTCTGATAGCACTAGGAGAATTTTAACTGAAGAAATGTTTAACTGAATTTTAATTGAAGATACTGCCTGCTGCAGAGAAAAATGTTTGCTGCTTCTTCATTAAAATTTTACCAGACAACTAATGCTTTCAACATTTAAGAAAGTTAAATAAGGGTAACATTTTAAATGCAGACAAGTAAACAAATGTTTTATAAGAATCAGATGAATATTTCAGGTGTGGGGTAAAGAAATCACTATAATTTATATTTAATTTTCTTATATTCATAATTAAGTGCCATATCACAATGTTTGCATTATGATAAAATTACTAATCAGCGGACCTCAAAATCCAGCCTGGCAGTTCTTATGTATTCAGAATAATATATAAGCATTTAAACTTATTTATTATTTTAAACCTCTAAGATTAAGGGTACATAGAAATCTCATTTGTGCCAAGAGGAAAATAAACCTGTGCTTGAATGTTCTCCCATGTTACTTAACATAATGTTTCATTTGGACTGCTTACTGCTATTTGAAATCTAAATGACAAAAGGGACAAATAATAACAAGCTCAAGAATAATGCAAAGAACCACGCATGTTCTTACCTCAGACTTCTAAATGGGTTAACTTGGACCTCGGATGCCAAATCCAGGAAACATTGAGTAGGAGTAGGAAATGATTTAATGGCAACATCTGGCGTTAGTGAGGCTTCTACTGATTCATTCCTCCATGATTCAGAAAGGTTTCTGACAAGCTAGAAAGGGTTCAGAAGGAAGCTACAAAAAAGTCTTGAGTCTAGGAAATTATGAGCTGCATAAAATTAAAAGTTAAATCCATTTATTTTAGAGACCAAAAGGCAATGGAATGGTTACAACTGCACAGAAAGTTATGAATCCAGAGAGAGGTGGTAGCATTGGGATTTTCTTCAGCCCCACCTCCCCACTGCTGTGAACCAATGACATGAAGTCAATTGTAGACAAATTTAGAATAAAATAAGCTACAAAACTTTAAACAGGCCAGTGGAACACAACTGAGACATTTCCTATCACTCAGGCATCTAATATAACTTTTAAAAGAAATACACATTCAAAAATATCTAAGGAATTCTCTGTGCTTTTCTTAGTTAAATATTCATGCCTTGTTTAACAAAATAGATCATTCTGAGTCTAAATCTACAACTGGCTCTGAGAAAAGTCTAACCACCTCTTCATCAGTGATTTTCCTAATGATTGTATCTGACTGCATGTGAGCCAAGATTGCATTATACTGAAGTCCAAGTTTACATTCTAAGATGTCCAAACTAATATTTATCATGATAAAGCAGTTAGAATACTTTTAGGTTTTGTATAATTTCTAGATCCAGTGGGCTGGACATGACTTGTGGATATTTATAATCTTCAAACAGTTATTATCTTCTACTTTACCAATTACATTTATTTCTATATAATTTTGCAAACCCACATATTAATTTGAATAAATCACATTTTTGTTTGTGTATTTGAAATAATCTTAGATGAAAACTACACAGTGCCATACACACCATTCTCCTTTGTTAAGTATCTCACCTTTGTCAACACTCTTGGCTATTTTGAAAAAATTCCAAACCAACACTTGTTGCCAAGAAGGAAAGATAAAAGTAAAAGTAAAAAAAAAAATTTAAAAAAAGTAAAGTAAAAAAAGTAAAGTAAAAAAAAAAAGTAAAAGTAAAAAATATCCATTCAGATTTGAAAACAAGTGGTTACCTTACATATCTCTCTTTGTGTTATAAATTACATTACAAAAATTTCTCTGCCACAGTTCTGTTAATCTCAATATGCCTGTGCCAGGTATGTGTTACTCTGCTGAGGTCTGCTTGCATAATGGTGGGGTTTTTACTACTGCTGGATCCACTAATCAATAAAAAAATTGAAAATATTAATAATCTCTTATGTGCCACTGCTGCCATGGCATATCCTGATACATTCAAGTATCATTTGCAAAGCACTCCAAAAATAAAGGCACAACCAGTCAAAATATTCATGGATATTCATGGAAATCATGGAGTATTTCCCACAGAGACTGAACAGGCACAAGTAAGGTTTTGTTCACTTAACTTCAGAAAAGTACTCCAAGAATTTCCTGGCAGACAGGAGTGAGCAAACCAAGCCAGACATCAATTTCTGGAATGCAGTGTAATCCCCCTGGTTCTCCTTTTTCCCTCAGGAAGGGGGTTCCCACCTCCGTTCTCAGAACTCCACATCTTGGGCCAGGATCCAACTGACCAAATATCCCATGCTCCAGCAGGACAGAGAAGTTTGGGTTTATTTTATTTATTTTGATGGATAATGTCTGTTCACATAGGTCTTTCCCTCATTCTACTACCTAGACTAGGAAAGGAAACAAATCTGACATCTGTGTTAGCTGTTTTAATTTGGATTCACTGCAGGAAACTAATGGAAGAGAAGGGAGCCACCATGCTCTCAGTGGTTTGGTATTTTCATCTCCCAGCCATATAAGAAACAGTATGTTTCTTGCAAAATGAAAAAAAGAATCTATAGAGACACATTCATACTACTGGGCTAGTAAATTAATTTCTGCTCCAAGTAAAGTAAATAGACTGGTGCCTCCATGAATATGTAGATATTTGTTTAAAAAATAAGCCCTGCTTAATGATACTTAATTTGGTGGAACAGTTTAAACAGGAATATTTAGTCCCTAATTGCCTTGTTCTGCTAAGTATTCAGCACTCACAACACAGAAAAAAATTAGAAGCATTCAGGTACTTTTAAGGTTCAAGATCTATCACAGAATATAGATATCAGAGTTACAAGTGAAGGGCATAAAGCAAACAAATGAATTCATGTACCATCGGAATTGGTGTACAGAGGTTAAAGAAAAATTGATTACTAACAAGTCATACGTATGACAAAGGCAGAGGAAAACAACCAACCCAGAAAATTAATCAGCATATAAATTAATCTTCTTACCTGAGAACAAATTGGAGTGTCAAGTATTGCTTTCAGTATACCAGAATGCCAAAACTTTCTGCTGGAAGGTATGGTATAGGAACATTTCTGCACTCCTGAGGTAGGTAGATCCTGAAATAAGAAGGGAAAAGCTTTTCTCTAATCCCAATTATGTAGTTCTACATGTTTTCTTTAGCTTATTAGAGACCATAATACCTTAGACTATATCTTGATTGGCTTGCTCAGAGTGTTAAGACAGAACTTAAATAGCTGTAAACTTTATAACCATTTATGCACCAAATATGTTTCTTCCATAATGCTATAAAAACAGCTTTAAAAGGGAGACTTGATTACAAAAAGAGGGTGGTGGTGTGTATGAATCAATGCCATTAATTATCTATATTTATTCACTTTCCTTCTGTCTAAGAAAGGCCTAGATTTTAGATATTTAGTTATACATATGAAAATGCTTTCTCATAGATCATCCTTCAGTCTATCAGTTTACTAAGCATAGCTTGGAAACAACCTGTTCAGACACTTATTTGGATGAGCACAACCCAGCCATTCACACAGGCAAACATTTTTAAAAAAGTGTTTTTTTTTTTTTTTACTTTTTAATTTCTCTTGCTGTCCAGTGGACAACTTCCTGCACAACCATGTCCTGGCTGCTGTGGAATCTCCCCTGTCCCAGGTCACTTTGTTTAATCCAGGGAGGACCAGGGCAGCAGCTCTTCCCTAGCTCCACCAGAGCTATTTGGCAAGCAGGTAAATTCCAAACTGGGGAACAGAGGTTGCACCAAAGACTTGCAGAGATCCAGAAGAGTGAATTCCAAGAGTGAAGCACAGGACTGGGGTATCTGCAGAAGGTCATATCATGAGCAATATGCCAAAACACAGCAAACCTGGTAAATCAGGTGATGGAAACATGAGGACAAATCCTGGGAGAGTAGCTCATATCTCTCTCTTCATTTTTATTCAGTGAAATGATGATTAATATTTTAAATCACCTCATGGGTAGAACTGAAATACTGAGCTTTCTTTAGTTAGACCTTGTGGTCTCCCACTACAAAGAGAACTCTAATATCTGTATTGCCTTGCATATCCTTGTCTATAAATACTTTAAAAAATCTTAAATAAATGGGAAAATGTCTCCAGGAAGGGTTTTAAATTACTTTAAATCCCTCATAAATTTTATAAAATAATCCTTACTGAAGATTAACTGTGATGTACTTTTATTTGTATATTATAGGCAGGAAAAGAGAAACAAAAATACCCCATGAAGCTATGAAGTAAATAATCTGTAAACTAAATATATAGACAATCATGTGGTATTATCAATATTAAAAAAATTGACTCTCTCAATATACAGATTTTAACACTGCTGGGACTATCCCTGACTGATTTAAAATAAAGGGATGTTGAGTGTATAAACTTTTAAACACAATAAATATAATTAAACCCTGATACAAAGATACTTGGTTTCATTCTTTCCTTACGATTTTCCAGCTATGAATGGTTTCTGGAAAAAAATACCAAAAAGAAAGTTTCCATTTCACCCTTTACATCATGCAAGTGAAAAATAGAAAATAAAATTTCTCAGCAATTTTTCAAAGTATTTAGATTCATCTAGAAAAGTTTGTGAATAAACACTAATATCACTTAGCATCTTACCAGGTAAAGAAAAGAGAAAGACACCTGCCTCGGACTATTTTGAGATCAGCTATTTTCACATCCCTTCATAAACTTTAATTTGCCTTTTATTCTTCAGTTGAATGCATCCTTCATTTTACTTCCTTGGGAAATACAAACAGTGACCACTACAACTCCTCTGTGTCTTCTAACCAGGGCAAGTGAAATTTTTCATTTGTAGTAATAATTTCATAAAAATGCTTTGATACAAGTAAATGGAAGCAAGCATTTAGTGTGGGTGAATTTTGTAACTCCACCTACACCAACGATTTCCCATTACTCCCAATTCTTTATATAAGGAAATTTCCATGAACACAGAAATGGCAATACTTACATTTCAGACTGCTTTGTGTGAAATAACTGAATAAAACAACACAACAGATGATAGCAAACAGGTTACATTCTTCCTTAGAAGGATTTACAGCCCTTCTAATTATATAAAAATTTAAGATTTTTTTTAGGCACTGCAATGCCTCAGACAGAGTGCTTCCTTCCCAAACTGGGGCTGGGGAGAGTGAGTCTGTGTTGGAACCCTGGATGCGAAGAATTTTAGACTTTCTGTGTTAAAAGGCACAGACCCTCAAGAAAACACTGCATTTGACCTCAGGCCATAGAGAAAGTTTCCAAAATTAAATTATTGAACTGAGATTATAAGTGTGTAGCTCAAATAAGTGTGTAATATCACATAGTAGGAAAGTTAGAGTTTTAGGTTTTAGAATATAGTAATAGATATAAAACAAAGATAGAAGTTTTAGAACAGTAAAGATTCCTTCTTCACCTTCTTCCTCATGAGTTTAAGTACTATTTTGTAATTGGATAGAAAAGTCCACATTGCAAGACATAAGTGATTAGTTATTAAGTTAAAAGTAAAAATAATTTAAGTGACATTTCTTAATTGAATAGTTTTTCCTTAATAGACATTTTAGAGATAAATACAAGACCATTTAATAAATTATTAGTGAAATACTGTAGAACTCACAACTTAAAAGACTGTAATATAAATAAGAAATAATAAACACCTGAATCCAAACACAAAATACCATCTCAAGTGCTTTCAATCCCAACCCTAACCATAGGAGAAAATAAACAAACACTGACAAGTCTGTGCTATTTAATCTTCAGGGAACATTGTTTCTGAGCAAGAACAGCCAGTACACAAATGCCTCCTGGCCGACCACTTCATTCTCCTGTCTGATGTGCAGGTGGGACAGGTTTACATTTCTCAATAACCTTTCTCCTAATCTACTACTCTACAGCACAGCAGCAGCAAGGACAGCTCAGCAATGTCATGGCCAAGCCAGCAAACCAGGTCCTGGTTTGTGCACGAAGACCAGGGGTGGAAGGGGGCCAGGGTCTCCTCTCGCCCCCAAGACAGCCCACGTATTACTGCACCCATAACCTCAGATAAAAACTGCCTAAATAATTCCAAAACACCCAAACAACGTGCAACCTGTGCCCTCAGCAGCTCTGAGGAATTCTGCTGGAAGCAGGGAAAATGCTATATATCCTCAGGGGTTCCCTGGGATAGCTTAACTTCAGAAGCCTCAGAGAGTTCCATAAGTCTATTAAGATTTACCAAGATATTTACTCTTCTTTAGCTCTTAAAAGGAAAGATCTTGCTTTGAACTTTCCTTTTGTTTGCCTGACATTCTCTTACAATAAAACACCTCTAAACCATTCAAAGATAAATGCCTACTTAATGTTTTCTGCTGCTAAACCTTATGATTTCCTTTACATATTTAACAACATGTTACTTTAAAATGTTGTCTTTCAAAATTACCAACATATAACCCTAAAGGTAAAACAAATGTACATTAAGAAGCTGCTCTTTGCATAACTCTACAGAACTCAAGAAAGGCTTCATGAAGTCTTCATGAAATTACATTAGAAAACTAGTAAAATTATATGGTGCTGTACATAGTTTTCAGATCAACAAATGAGTACTTTGAAGTGCCTCATTTATTCGAAGAAAAGAAAGTGGTTGTAACTGCATAAATTCCCTTTTGCTTAGGCAAATTTGTCAGACCTGCCTGGCTTTGAAAGCCTGGTGTAGGGTATAAAAACTCCATACTTTTGACCAAAAATGTGTGTGGTGACTGTGGCTATAGGAGATCACAACAAATGTAGATATCCAGAGACCAGGGAATGGGGGTGCTCTTTCCACTGACCTGCCAGCCCCCTGCCACCTTCACAGGTCACATGTGCTTTCTGTGAGTGTAAGAAAAATGAGGCTCTGAAGAAAAAAGTAACTCTCCTTAAAAGGGCTCTTTCACATTGTCCATCTCTTGCACAATTGATTCAAATTTTATAAAGATGTCAATCACCAAACTAACTTTTTATTACTATACTGTGTACTCCTACAGAAACAAAGTTTTTTTTTTAATTTAGGTAATGTTTGTATCAAAATTTTGTATTACTCTTATTAATTTAATCTGGTTATATTGCTTGGATTAGAGTACTTAAAAAAAGAAAAATAAATAAAGAAATGTGATTCTTTGCTTCTTTACATAACCTTTCAGAAGATTTTACTGTACAGTAAAAATCAATGTTTTATACATTGCTATGGCTCAAGGGAAATTTAAATTAGTCTGGAGATTTCTGGAAGGAATCTAATCCTGTTTATAGCCATATGGAAAACCTAGAGGATGCTCACTTTGGATTTTCTATTAGTCATTATTCTTACATTTGGCCATTACCACCATTTGTCTGGGTGCAATGACAAAATTGCCAGAAATAGGCAGATTCACACACAGTACAAGATGTCTTGCTAGGATGGATTCCTTCTTCTGAGTCGACAGTTACTATTTGTGGTGTTTTGGATCTTGTTTTTACCATTCAACGCAAATGTTTCAGAACGTGCTTGTAGGAGTCCTTTAGGACAGTTCTTTTCTCACAGAAATTAATAGAAAAACTCCTACTGATTTTCAGCTTTGTTACGATGAGAGACCAACCAAAATAACTCTCTCGCAATTTCTCTCTATATTTGGTTGTCAGTTACAGACAGAAAAAACCCAAAAAACTATCAAAGAGATGGCACAGACTTCCTGAATGACTCTTTAAAGTTCAGTCTACATCATTCTCATCTCCTTCCCTTCCACCTCCCCTTCCATCATGATCATACCCAAGAACCACGTACTTCCACACCACAAAATGGGTTCAGATACTGAGTTTGATCATAATTGTCTCTTTTCATATGAAAGTCACATCTTTTCTGCAAACTTTCCCCCAACCACTAATTTTTTCAAATCTCCTTTATATGGAAACTAGGCTTCCTTTCTCCCAGCCCATCTGAAAACACCATTACCTACCTGGCAACACCAGCAATTACTTAAGAGACAGAAAGAAAAAGTACATTCCTGCTCAAAGAAACCTCACGTTGAAGGCAGATTCCTGATTCAAGTCAGGCACAGGCACCAGTTAAATACACCAGGATATAAGAAGAACCACAAAGCATTTTTAATAATTCATTTGGCATGAATAGACACATTATCCTTCTGGCTCTCAGGCCATGGAAGGAGGCTGAAGGCTGGCATCTCCCAGAGGGCCCTCATTTGTAGAGGCAGTTGAAGAAACAAGTAGAGTCACAGGATAAATTCAGTTGGAGGGGACCTCAGGAGGTCATCTGTTCCAGACCCTGCTTGCTGCACAACTAGCAGTGTTGCATGATGAATTCTGCAGCTGTACAACGAGTTGTATGAAGAATTCCCAGCTCAAGTGGATGACATCAGATCCCAGATCTGTGGCACAGAAATAGAAGCTGTCTCCTCAAGACAAAACACACAAAGGGAGCAGGAAGCACTATAATTCTGGGGAGATTTCATTTCAAGAAGAGGAATTACTCTTATAGCCAGAAGGAGAAAGGAATATTTTTGGATCCTTGCATATTTTAAACTTGAAAAAAAATCTATGATCTCTTACAATGAGTCCCATACTATTCCCACCCTCATTTGATGTAACATTAATTTTAAGAACAGAAAGAGATTTTCTGAATGGTTGATTAAGTTTAGACAGGACACCTTTGTACAAGAATATAAAAAAATATAAAAGCAATCTTAAGAATCTACTACCAATGCAGATAACTTCTTCACAGAAATTTCTCTTGTTTCTTTAGATAGATTACAATAGGCTTTGTCAGGATTAAGGGAGGAAGTTGGATGATAAAGAAGGAAGAGAGAAGTCAAGGAAGGCAATATGCTCAACATTTAGTCTCCGAGTTAAATTTAATCGTGTCTTGGGTTACAGTGTAACTGTGTATTCTACCACCATCTACATTACCTTCTGAGGAGGTGTTGAAATGGGTGGAGCACTGTTTCTTTCCTCTATGACTCAACCATGGTAACTCCTGGGGAAGCAGCAGCCACCCTGGGGGGCCATCTCTGCTGATGGGACATCAAGGACTCCCCAGAATGACTCACAGAATCACATCCTTCCCTGCTCTGGGAGAGGCACCAAACAATCTGCCCGGACATAATCTGGGGCTTGGGATACCACAATACCACCACAGGATTCCCAGAGGACAAGAACTCTCTACCACCTCTGGACCTCCAGAGAAGGACCAGACCTTTCCACAGGATCACGACTTGGACAAGACCATCCACCCCTCCAAAAGGGCTGTAATCACCATTTAACTGGACTGCTGCCAACAGGGCGGCAGGCTGTACTCTGACTTTGTCAGTTCAAAGCAGTGTTTCTGTAGCATTGCCCATATTGCTTCAACTGTCATTTTCCCATTAAATTCTAGCTCTGACTTGAATCTCTCACAAGGTATTTGTGTGGAGTTCATTCCTCCCTCTGGTTTACCTTCAAACCACCACAAATAGCTTACAGCAAGACTATGTGCTCTTGAACACCATCAAACACTTGGCCCAGACTCTGGAGCAATTTACAGCTACAGTCTTTCCATCCTTATCCAGCTAGTCCTCACCACATTGCTCCTGGAGAAGACTGAGGAGAAAGCTCATTGTGGTCTGCAGCTTCTTCATGAGGACAAGCAGAGGGCAGGAACTGATCTCTGCCTTCTGCTGACAGATGACAGAACACAAGAGGATGGCTTGAAGCTGTGTCAGGGGAGGTTTAGGTTGGATATCAGGAAAAGGTTCTTCACCCAGAGGAAGGCTGGGCACTGGAAGAGGCTCCCCAGGGAATTGTTCACCCAGCATCAAGCCTGGCAGAGTTCCAGAAGTGTTTGGACAATGCTCTCAGGCACATGGTGTGACTCTTAGGGATGGTTCTGTGCAGGGCCAGGAGTTGGACTCCAAGCTCCCCGTGGGAGCCTTCCAACTCAGAATACTCTAAGATTCTGTTTCTACCAGAGAGTTAGCACACCTTAACCAGATGTAACCTACACATCTTAACCTACAAAGATGCAGACAGACCTGAGAATAAGCTGATATAACTTACTGAGACTCACTGAATGATCTCCTCTGTGTTCAGAAAGCAATGACTGCAACTTTCAGGAGCACTGCATGGCAAACACAGTTATTCTTACACACAGGAAAGCTGAACCTGCTGCTTCTGTGTCCTCCCAGAGCACATCCCTGGGGCAGGAACCCAATCCCTGTCCAGAGTGCTGAAATACAATTGCTGGAGAAACACCTGAAGTCTCCTTCTGCCTTACCACATTTAAGCCTTATTTCTGGCTTGAATATGCTTCTAATAATAATTAACACAAATTTAAATACCTAATAAAAAGTGGGATAAGATTTTAGGTTTACAGGTGAAAGGTTTGGGGTAATTTCAATCTCAGTTTCCCTTCCTTAAGCACTATCCCAACTATTTGAGCTTTTTACCCTCTTACAGCTGATTCTGAACACTTTCTATAATTTCTCTTCAATTTCAGCTGCAGAACAACCCTCAAACACATCTCAAGGATCTTTGGATCCATATACCTCCTAACCCTTTATACAAAACTCTTACGTTTCCAAACCTGCACTGAACTAAGAATAAAATTGAATGTACTATGCAAGATGCATAATTCATAAGCTGCCCAAGTGGGGAAATTGAAGAGTGACAGGCATCTTGCTTTAAAGTAATCACATTTTGGATGAACTATCTACCCACAGGAACTGAAGATTCAGACCATCACTAGAAGAGTCCAGCATCTTTTGCTCTTCCTGATTCCATCTGGAACAAGAAAAGCACAAGAAACCTTTCTCTCACTGAAGTGTTTTCAGCTAACAGAAGACTTTGGGGTTTTAAAGCAGAAGCAAAAAAAATAAAATTCAGTTTTCAAGATCTGTAGCAAAATAATCTAAATCTTCTTGCACATTCTTTTAGTGTTAGAGATGAGTTACTTAACATGAGTATTAATGTGCTCTGTTATGATGACAAACGTTTTCAGTCTATATTGCATTCTTGTGAAAGAATTATTGGTGCCAGTACTGAAGATCTATAAAAGAAGATTTATAACACAAGACCCAGTAGAATTTACTGGTATAGCAATTTTGATACTGCATTCCCTCCCCCTATTGGGCATCCATTAACATCAAGAGAAGGGAACTAATTCATATTTTATACTCCTCAGTTTCTAACATAACACATTAATGAGGACTTATTAGCTATTCTTTTCCTTAACATGTTGCTAACACTTCCTTGTCAAGACTTCAGGTATTTTTTTTCACTTGTGCTGACACACCAAAAGAATATTAAAAAAAAAAAAAAAAAAAAAAGCAAAATTAAGAGCCTGTTAAAAGCAAATTTAAGAGTCTATCATCAATTAAATTGAGAATCTCAGAAACATTTAGGTTGGAAGGGACCTCTTGAGACCTCTTAGTCCAACCTCCCTGTTTAGCAGGATTTTTTCCAGGTCTTTCTTTGTTGGGTTTTGAACATCCCTGGAAATTTCTAGAGCACATAGCACAAGAGCATTATACCCATTTGCTCACTATCTTCAAAATAAATATGACAAAAATCAAATGCCAAAGAAAAGAAAGAATTTATCCTTCATCTCTAGCATCTCTAGAATAACTTCTCCTGACATTGTGCAAACAGTATCTCCATTTTTGAAAGGTATACCATGAACCATTCTAGAGTTTATGAAACACTTCCTTAAAATCTAAAATAAATTTTCTGGGGTTTTTCTGTTTGTTTTTGCTGTTGTTGCTGCTGTTTTGATTGGTTTGGGGTGGGTGTTTTTTGTTTTTTTTTTTTTTTTTCAGGGGGTTTTGGTGGGTTTTTTAGGGGTGGGTAGGGTGTGAGCATGCTTTTGACAGAGTTAGGCTTCTTCTTATGTAAATATAATACTTTCAACACAATCAGAAAGCAGGCACCAGCTTTTCTGGAGTTCTCTTGGTCAGTTCCTACCACAGACTTGCATTTTCTCTCCTAAGACAAAGCTGTGTTTTACTCCAAGAGCTAAAAACATGAGTAAAAGGCATCAGTATTGCTGAACTATTAAAGATTTTCTATACTTGATGAGCTGAAAATTACAAGGAAATAAGACTTAAGCCGTCCCTATTTATTGTCCTAAAGAAAAATGACAAAAACATTTATCATTTTCTACATCCAAGTTTTAAATTTTGATATGTTTAACCTGGGACTTTGAGGCCACCACAGAACTTTGGATTTAATATAATCCAAAAGACCATGAAAAATCTCCATCCCAAGCTCACCAATTGCTTGTTGACAGCATTTCTATGTGCAATCTCAGAATGAAAAAATAAATAAAAAAAAAAAGCTGCAGAAATCTGGTACTGAACATCTAAAATGCAGTTTGAAAAGTATGCAAAACAAAGTGACAACAAATGCCTGGTATTATGTGGATAATGCAATAGGTGATAATGACATTCCTGGCAAAAAATCAGCTCCTCTCCAACATCTGGTAAGAATGAAACCATTAAAAACAAAGCAGTTTCATGTTGTGGGGGCTTGTGCAGAAATTTGCCTCTGTTTTGATCTGTCATGGTTTAAACTCCCCAGACTTCATCGTTTGGTTGCTTTGCTTCCTGTTTTTTCCTTTACAGAACATTTGAGTGTCTAAGATGCAAAACCACAATGAGTAGTATTTTTGTGAATGTTGATCAGTTTAATTTAAAAGATGTGCTGAATTTGTCTGATTATTGATTAAAAGCAAACCTGAGCTGTGTTTCAAGACTGTAACAATATCCTACCAGAGAATGGTGTTGTTTCCTATTTTGTGAACATTTTGGCACAACTTAATTTAGAATTCCCATCTTCTTGACTAATGTTTTCCACTGTCTTGCCCTTATCTTTCCTAACACAAATTTCCTATTCCATTCAATATTCATAACAAATTAGCACCCAGAAGCAACTACTTCATTTCATACTGAAATGTTTAAGTGGAAGAAATCTAAGCTATTTTTATAATTTAGTCAAAAAATTTAGAAAAATGTTAGTAAGAAACCCCATCAGATTAATTCTTGTCTTTGAATGTCTAAATTACTTTTCCCTAAAAACCTCATTAAATTTTTACAAGTTGCTAAATGTCCAGTTCTAAAGGGAGTATGTAGGTATGAAGTCAGCAGAAAAAGACAGTTTATGGACTCAACCTTAAAACTTTTTTTCTTCACCAATGTAAAGAGCCTTTTCCTGAAACACTTGACTCCAGATATTCATTGATGAACAAATTCCATGCTTCCAGCCTCTCCAAAAAGAGGGACCTTGGATTCTTATAATCAAAAGAGGGACATTGACTGCATTTATGCAAATAGTTTTAACAGTTAAAATACATCAGCAGCACTGGAGGCACAGATTCTGGTGCAGAACTCCAACACAAGCCTCTGGCCTTCATTTTTTTTTGCAGTAATCTCAATTCATCTGCAGGGGCCAAGTCTGTCTCCACACCAGCTAAATGCACATTGGTCATTGGAATGCCTTGGGATATTCCTGGGCTGCATGAGACCTAGGCATGAATAGTCTCAGCATGATGGTGGTCAAACACCCTGGTCTCCTCTGAAATTAATATGAGGAATATAATGTTATAACCACTCTCTTAAAATACCCGTTCTCAGAAGCAGACATTCAACCTGAACCTGTAAGAGCTGCAAGTCACTGGCACATAGTCCTGCTTTAAGTGTTTCTATAGTCCAGAGAGAGTTGGATGTTCAGAACACTCCCTAACAACCACACAGAAATGCTTATTCAGTAAGATAGTAAAAAATCCAAATTTTTCTTCAAAATCCTCATTTTTCTTCACTAAATCCATAAAGGCTATAAGCCCTTAGCTGAGAAAGCTGGCATAAACACACACAATCAATCTGTTCAGAGGAGAGGTAAACCTGGAAAAAATCAGGAAGGCTGAGATGCCTCAAAAATGCCATGTGATGAGAACATAAATGGGCACCACATCTCCACATGTCAATAACTTTGCTTTGTTCCTCCACTGTGGCTTTTCAGGGAGCACCAATAACCTGCAAGTAAGCTGGCAGCAAGGGCAAGGGGCAGGAGTGAGTTACCACCCCAATCCACACCTCCTCCAGCGCATGCTGGTCCTTCAACATCACCCAGCACTCACAGAATATGAAGCACTGAATCAAAATCTATCCTGAGATTTTATTTGTGTGATCTTCCTACTACCACCTTCCACCAGAGCAGAGCCCCCTAAGGGAAATTAACTTGTTGAAATCAGATGTCCTCACTGTTAAGCCCCCTTAAGTGGGAAAAGCTTGTTACAGTAGAATTATAATTTTTGTATCATTTTGCAGCAGTCTGAACTTCCTGAATAAAAAAAAAATAAACCAGCATTCTTTTTAGCAAAATGTAGTTTGTGTACAAACCTGATCAGATTAGTGGGATGGGTCTTAGCCTGCGGCAGAGGGCTTGGAACTAGATGACCTTGGAGGTTCCTCTCCACTCAAACTATTGTATAATTCTATGTACAGGGCTTTCAAACCTCCTTAAAGTAGTTGGATGTTAGCTGATATTCGGAGTCCCTGACAAGAAATACACCCTGCCAAACAAAAGAGGCAAATCTACAGGGCCTGAAAACATTACCAAAATTATGTCAATCAACTGTGATTTGGGCAAAAAAGGCGCCCTTTAGTAGCAAGCTGAAAGATTAATTTACAGGTGTAACTTTCAGGAAGGGTCAGAAAAAATTCATTCATTAGAATTACGGGAGGTAAAGTTTTCTTATAAATATTACAGGGCCTTTAAAAAGTGTCATCATTGTAAAATGGACTTAAATCATATTAATTAATTATTAAGCATTACTCTAGTTCTTCACTGATGTTTTTTAATGGAATTAGATTTCCTCAACTGCAGTACCACAATATCACTGCTATCTATTTATAAACAACTTTTCTTTAGGTACAGAAGTGTCTTTTCATGATGGTATCAAAGTAGGTTTTCAGTTTGAGGCAATACTTCTAATCTTAAATGAAAGCAATCCATTACTTGGGAAATGAAAGAGACAGATCTGAGGGTACCTATGAGTTTAATAGCATCCCAGATGCTCATTCACTATTCTCCCAATAAAACAAAGTCAGATTTATAGCTTTTTTTTTTTTTTTTTTTTTTTTAGGGGAGAATAATGACTTTATATTTTAAAAGGCCTGGGAAGTCTGAACAAATGATGTCAGAAAAGTTGCCTGTTGATAACTGCTGATCTCTCTCCTGATTCCTCTAAGCTATTGATATTAAACATTTCCAAGGTCAAATACAGAATCCAATTTTTTGAATGTATTAAATTTTTCCCTAAATAAAGATCTATACTACATGCCCATCTTAATCTACCTTATTACAGAGGGTTTTTATTACTTATTATTAATTACTTATTTGTATTACTTGTCACTGAGGGTTTAATCTTTACTGAGGACTTCTGATTCCCCCCAAATATGAAAATACTGTTAATGAAAAAAAAAGTATTAATAGTAAACTAAAAGTCTTGCCCCTTTAAAAGTGACGAAACAAGCTCTATGAGCCAATCTGTGGATAGTTGCTATCAGTAGACATTAGATGTTAAATACAAGTGTTATCTGCCTATGCAAATGATAAGCTCTGTATCTCAGCATTTCTGGGCATTTAGGAGCAGGAATTATTGCATCCCTGTCTCCCTATTGGTATGCATTCACAGCAGCTCAAAATACAGCTTAAAAATGCTGGGCTTGGAAAGTTTAGAAAGTCTTCAAAAGGAAATTGTCATGCCAGAACTGCAATTAAAAGTGTGTTTGCTTAACAGAATCTCCAAGTTACCACAGCATACTGCCATAAGGTTCTCCTCAACCACTGAGATTGTTACTGCTTTCCAGAAAAATCTACTATTAACAAAGCTGTTGTGATGAAAGGAGATAAAACATAAAACATACTGTCCAAGATAATGGATTTACCTAAAAAAAACCTAGCAGAATTTCTCTCTAGTCTGAGACTGAACAGTTCCTTCTCCAGGGAGAATAAATACGGAACTCTTATGTAAGGAAGTACATTAGAACAATTCCTCTGGATTACGTGCATACGTAAAGGCTGAACTCTTCTTTTACTCAATATAACACCACAGACAGCAACCTGAAAATTAAAAAAAAAAAATCAACACAGCCACTGCAACATAAGAAGGCAACGACAATTTCAAAAAAACTGCTGGAGGTAAAGTCTCAGTTCCTTCAGCTTTATGCCATCTTCAGACAAACAGGTTTTCATTCTGACCTCAGCATTCGTGTGCGTCAGCTCTCCCAGTACTATTTTTGCTTCACTCCTCTCATCTAACAATATCAATGTCCTAGAGAGTTCTGCCTGTTAAATTTAAGTGTATTTCCCTCAGTGCCTTAGTTTTTTGTTGTAAAGAATTCTTTATGTCATATATGGATTATATACGGGCCCAGAGTGTAGCCATGTGTGTCAAATTGCTATAGGACAATTTTTTAATTAAATGTCTGACTTTAACATTGTTATTCATACCAATTGAAAATAAAACAACCATAGGTTTATTGTCTTTGTGTGGAGCAGAACAGACCACTGCTCTGAGAGTCAAACTAGGAATGATGTACTTTTGTGAGCTTCAAGCAGCTACTTTTAGGGTGAGTTTTTTGCAGACTTTTGACATTACAATTCACTTTAGGATAACAGCACAAAAGCTGGCAAGGCTTTTTAAAACTTAAAATAGAGCAGTAGTGAAAACTCATGCCCAGACTTACAGTTATTACCAAACTCTAAACTCTAGACCCCAGCAGAAGGCCAACTTTCACCCCCTCAAAAGGAAGTAGAAGTAGGCTGTCTGCTGCCAAGCAATGAAGTCACCCTATAATCATAATTTATTAACACAGAAATCTCACTCTAAATTACAAGCCTCCCTGTTCCTTCTATTTGGAATGGCTGTTTGCCTCCTTCCTCAGGCCAGTTCTTGCAGCAGCTTCCCAAAGGTGCCCTTCACAAGCACATTCTGTTTGCTCACTAGAGACCCTAATTTTTCCACTGGTGAATGCATGCACACACACTCTCTTTGTAGGTCTGCTACTGCCACAATTTTTTTCTTCTAGTCAGGTAAAAATATCTGGGAAACGAAGGTAGAATGAGGTCAGTGATATAATTCCAAATTTTTCTTAGCCAATTCTTGGCTTTCAGCCTACAATTTATTGCAGACTGCCAGTCTAGAGACATAGATGGCCTGGTCTAGTCTAGAGACCTAGATGGCCTAATATAGCCCAGACACCTAGATGGTGTCTATTTGCTCACAAAATGGTATAGATCTGACTCAACCCTCTCTTGTTTCAAATGAGGGAAGTTGTCAATCAGCTTTTCCATGACCCCTAAAGAGACTCCTGTTCATAGGGATTACGTGGATATAATACATAAAAGTACAGATAGGATGTAATCTGTGTGATTACAGATGGCTCCTAAACTGCAGCCCTGCCCTGCAGACACAAACCCAAATATTGTCCAGTTTGTCAGCAGGCTGATGAGAAGACACCCTGAAAGAAGGCTCCCAAAACCCAGGCAGGAAGAGCTCATGCAGGGTCAGGAAGGGACTGCTCTCATGCCCCAGAATGCACACTGCGGGGCTGCAGCTGCACTTCTAAGAGCACTTCAGGGAAGAATATGGCCTTTAAAAGCTAAGCCTTTCTCACATTTTATTCCAATCCCCTTTGCTAAAAAGATGATACAAATATTTTCCTTTAAACCAAACAGAAGATATGAATCTTAATGGGTCCTTTTAGCCTCTCAGTGCAAGCCATATTTCTCAATATAAGAATACACACAAGCTCAAGGCACTGTATTTTAACCCTTTAACTGTCTTTAACTCTCATTAAACTTTTACAAATATTATTTCCTGACATCCACTACCAGTAAATTGTGCTGAAGTAAAGAACAAAGCGAACTTTGCAAAAAACAGTTACTGTAATTCTTTTGCAATCTCCAAAATCCATGAAAGACAGAAGCAATATATATATATATGTAAGCAAACAAAAGTATTATAAATCCTTCACTTGGCAAAGAACAGAAAGATTTGAAATTGTCTGATGTTGTCCTGAATTCTTGCCTGAGGAAGGGTTTAGGTTGAAAGAAACATTAAAGACCATCTCATTTCAACCCCCTGCCATGGGCAGGGGTGCCTTCCACTAGAGCACATTGCTTAGAGTCCCATGAAGCCTGGTTTTGAACACTTCCAGGGATGGGGCATCCACAGATTTTCTGGGAGACCTGTTCCAGTGTCTCAACACCCTCACAGTAAAAGATTTCTTCCTGATACCCAATCTGAATTTACTGGCTTTTCAGTTTAAGCCATTTCCTCCTGTTCTGTCACTACATACCCAGGTAAAATATCTCCCTCCAGCTCTCTTGCAGCCCCTTTGGCTACCGACAGGTCCTGGAAGGTGTCTACAGAACTGCTCCAGGGTGGGAAAGCCCTCTGAGTCTGCCTTCATAGGAGACGTGTCTGAGCACCCTGAGGACCTTTGTAGCCTCCTCTGGGCTTGCTCTGACAGGTGCACACGAAATCCATTGCAAAAAGTTTATGGAATCTGGAGGAGGAGGAGGAGATTTCCCACCAGGTTAGGGTTCTAAACAAATTAGAGTAAGGAGCACTTGTTTTCTATACCTAGGCCCCCCTGAACAAGGGTCCACAACATCCAATATTGAATGCATCTTCACACAGATCTTCAATAAAGCAGAATTAAACCCTGCAACAAAATGTTTAGCATCCTGGCCTGGTGTTCTCCTCCTTCTTTTATAAGATAATTCTATTTTTATCCATAAAAATAAAACAAAATTCTATTTTTAGCCAGAAGCCAACTTCATTCTTAGTAAACTTTTTTTGGTAGAAAAGTAAACCAGGCCACTTTCCACATGTCAGTGTAGAAATGCACCTGCATGGCAACAGTACATTTAAATGAGAAAGTGCAAAACAGTATGTGGAAATTTCTGGCTAAATCAATAAATTCTCTGTTTTCAACTGGAATAAACTCAGAAGTCAGAACATTTTAAGCATCTACTGTATAACTTTTGCTAGAGTAAACATCAGCTCTGTTTCAAGTAGATTTTGGCTATATCAAGTCACAAGGTCACCAGAAACTCAGCTCTCTGAGGTAGTAACTTCTGAAACCTGGCTTTAAATCTCTTTGAACTCCAATATGAAGCCCTCAGATTGAAAACGTACAGCTTCCAAAAAGCCCTGATTTGTCAGAAAATTGTTTAAAAAGAATACCCTCTTTACCACATAGCTGTCATGGCATAGATGGGGTTTTATTCTCAGTAACACCCATCCATAAATCTCACCATTAGCATCGTACATTTCACAAGTCAGATCACAGCTTTTAAGCACTGCACAAATTGCTTATTTGTCAGAGTCCAATGCCAGGTGTGCTTCTTTGGGGCGGGATAGAGTTAATTTTTTCATACTAGCGGATAGGGGGCTACATTTTGATTTGTGCTGCCAACAATCCTCCTTTAGGTATTTCACACATAAAGGCTATATTTATAGAACCTATATTTTAATATAAAATATGCTCATTTGCAGAAAGCTAGTACTAGATGGAGTTTCTGTTTGAGCAGTGATAGAAAATATATTGAAATAACAATAGAGATGTAAGTTACACTCTGCAAAATATAGCAATTGCAGTCTCTGGTTAATCTCTACTATGGATAAAACTACAAAGTTGGTGCAACAACCAAAATACTAGCAATAGAAGAGAAAGAGTAAATTAGTGTTTGATAAGTAAGTGAATACACAGGTATTGCCACATGTAGGTAGAATCTATATTTATATGGCCTGTCCCAACAACATCAAACTTGGAAAGCTCCTTGTGGGCCTCTGGTGTCTTGGCCCAAATGTACTACCAAAGTAGAATATCACAGCACAGTATGGACACAGAATTAAACATGTTTAAGACCTTAAGATCTCAAGACTTTGTGATCTCTTCCTGACAAGAATAAAAATTCCAATTTATCTATAACTATGTGGGTTTCAAGCAATGTGCTAGAATTATTCCTTACCAGGTACACTCCATTTGAAAATCTGCACAATTCAAAATTCACCATGTCATTTTGTTAACTGTGAAATTGTCAAAATCAATAAAACGATAGGCTTTGTCATAATTTTTTCCTAGGATTTCCAGTTTAACACTTTTTCACAATTAAGATGCACTTTTGCTAGAATGCTGACACAGTGCAACAGCTTTTGTCTTGTCACAAAAATAAAGTAGGGTGTCTTTAATAGATTTTGGCTACATTAAAGTAGCTGAAGTACTTAAATTTTTATTGAACCTTTCCCTCCCCAATCTCAGCAGTTCATTCCATCACATTTCATTTTTTTGTGGGATATATGAAAACCATTGTAGAGCATAAAAACATAAAGCTTTTAGACACTGCCCTTCCATCACTTTCAGAAATGAAAGGCATTGAGGAAATTCTGACACCGAAGTTACAAACACACTGACACTCCTGGGAACCTGCACAAGGCAGGCAGACCTGACTTTGGAAGCACAAATTTCTGAGTCTTTAGGGGTGAGCACAGCTCATCCCACTGTAACCTATTTTGAAAGAAGCAAGTTTCTATGAAGGCACTATTAATATGGTACTAAGAACAGTCTCTTGGAGTTCCCTCTGCAAGGACACCTGGGAAAGGCCAGGTGATGATGGCTTGGCCTGGAGCAGAAGCCTGCAGCCCCTGGTGCTGCTCCTCCCTGCTGCACAGAGCTCTCTGCTCTGACTGATGACACCTGGCCAGCTCCCTGCAGCTCCTCTCTTGCTCTTCTACACTCATTCAACTCTTCCTGCTCAGTCACACTGCATATTTAGCTCTTCCAGGACATCATCAACTACTTTACTTTTCAGCTGCCAGACTACAATCTTCTCACTAAATTCATCATTAAAACCATAATATAAGGAAAGGGAAGGCTCTTTAAAGTGATGCAATCTTCCAGTGATTAGGATAGTTAAATATCCTACCTTTAAAAAAATACTCTGCCTTTAGAAACATGGATCTTAAGAACAGAGACTCTCCATTTACAGCTCTTTCTAAATAAATTTAATCAGGGACATTCCAAGAAGCTGAAGTACAAAGAAGAGCAGTGCCCTGATTGACATACAGAAAATAAAAAATCTGTCCCTAACCTTAGCTTTTCATCTCCAGGCTTGCTGCTTACTAATTGCTAACAGGCTAGACGTTTTCTCTTTTATAAATGAAATTCTTTGGAAACTTGGTCATGCTTTTTTCCAGGAACTCAGCATCACAGATCACATCCCCTTGTGCTATGCTGACTAACTACAAGAATTGTATGAACTGCTGTGAAAAAGTGACAAAAAAAATCTTGAAGTGCTGGGGCTTGAGATATTGAAGAACACTTGACTATGGTAAACTAAATAACACAGTGAGCCAGAAAAGTTATTCCAAAAGCTCCCAATGCTCAGGGACAAATAATATTTTAAGATGTGGAACTTTTTGAGACATATTTGAAGGGGAAAATCTTAAAATGGTAAATAAAATTTACAGTTTTGTAAAAGCTACTGGCAAGCAAGTTTTTTTTCCAAATGGACTAAAGAAGCTTCAACAGCCTGTGGTATTCTCTCCCTAATGGTTGTGTAGGTAATGATACAATTTTATTCAGTGTTTAGACTATAATGATTTCATTACTTAGGAGCTACTCTTACGCTTTTGTTATGCTTAGGCGTTGAAGGCTGTCTATTTTATTTCATTCCAATTAGTATACTTTAAAGAAGACATTTTTCTACATTGAAATATTATGATGTACAGAACCTGTTAGTACTTCACTGATTTAATTAGCAAGAATGTATGTAAAAAAGAGTGATTCTTGGTTAGGAATATCTGCCTGATCCTTGTCCTCTTACCTGACCTGTTCCAAGTGCTGTGGGAAGGTAAGGATCCTGTGCTGAGGGTGTGTATGAGATTCTTCTTTCTTTATTAGCTGTAAAATTTTCATTGCTGCCACAATTAGCACCCTTCTCCACAGTTAACCGTTACTCAAAACCATTTAAAATTTTAATTAATATTTAAATCCAGCTCCCACCCGTGGCCATAACTCATATATAATATCCACAAACATGCTGAACTTACTATTTTTCAGATATTTTGCATGACAAGGTATTGGGAACTCCTTGCCAGAGGATTAACTGTGCATTTATCCAGTGTAGCCAGACTGCCTCAGCCTCCTCACTGGCAACCTTGGACAGCCAAAGTCCTTTTTATATCTTCACATCTAATTAAGAATCTAATTTTCTGTCAGAGACATGCCTAACTAAATGCCAGGCAGGAAACTATAGGTTCAAGCTCCACCCAATAAAAATGAGCCTGAATAGAAAATACACCAATTAAATTTCTACTGAAAAAAGGGATTACACATCAAGTATTGTAAGTTTTGTGGTGACCTTAAAGACCACTTGGTATATTCCAATTACCTCTTGTACCTTATGGAGTTCACAAGCAGCTACTATATATACACAGTATTCCATGTAAGGATTCTTAGTGTTTAGGAGTCCATGTAAACTTAAATATTATTGACTGCAACTGAGATGACTAAAGTTGGTTCAAAAAAGTGCATTTTAGCATTTTGCTTTAAATTCAAAATTAAAGAAATATGATTTTTTAAATTTGTTTTTCATCTCCTTGCAAGAATGCATCCATACCAGAAGCCTTCATTTGGAAATGTTAAGATTACAACATAAAAAGAAGATATTTATTTTAGAAAAGAAAGGTATCAGCCAATATCCTACAACTAGGCTTAGCCTTTTAAGCTTAAAGAAAGATGAAGCATCAACTGTACAAAGAAAAAACCCAAACCACGAAGTGTTCAAAAAGCAAAATGTTAAGAGAAGGAATAGCTGTTAGAAAAATGAGACGGATATATATATATATATATATACACATATATATACATATAGATAGATAGATAGATAGATAGATAGATAGATAGATATCTCCAATATATACATATACACACACACAAAAAGGTCAAGTCTATAGAGTCACACACAAAATTCACTCAGTAGCCCAACCTTGGTCTGATGTTTTTTGGCACCTTAAATAATAAAATAATAAATAAATAGATAAATAAAATAATAATAAATAATAAAATCTTTCCAAAGGGAGGCATGACTTCAAAAGTTGCAGATAAAGCCTACAATACACTATTTTATTGCAAAGGACAGCCTGGACTTATTCATCTTTGGTCCTTCTGTAGCACGTACACCGCAGCAGCACAAGGAGAAATCTCTGCACACCCCACCTCCCAAGCAGGATTTTATTTTCCCTGAAGTTTTACCTGAGTTCAGAATTAAATAACTAGAATTGATTGGCCTATTGTCCCTCAGTAACACAATCACAATCTGGAGACCATTTCTAATGTACAGAGTTACAGGAAATAGTTACAAGTCTCATTACACAAACAAGTGTACAAATTAAGGAGATCCACTGTGTGGCAAAGAAATCCCAAGGAGAAAAAATATGGAGTCAACTGCAAGAATTGGAGCTACTAAATCTTTGTTTTGGTTTGGAAGCATGTTTGGCTGAAGGCCAAATTTTGGAAAGGATCTCCAGAATTCTTCCACACCAGAACCAAGAAGAGCCAGCCTCAGAAATCTGTTTCAACCCTCAGTGAGGCAGAACCTCAACCAACCCTTCCTATTGCAAGGCACAACTTCTTACCCTCTGGTGAAGTGTAGTGATTGCTATAGCAGGGATTTCATTTTAAATACTCTTTTTAAGAGATCTCAGGGGTTTTTCTTCTTTTTATTTTTTTTTCTCTTTTTCTTTCTAGTGAGGAACTACTACTAAACTAAATTGCAGCTTTGCTAGAAAATCACTTCTCCAGCAGCTCAGCATTACTTAGAGAAAATGTACACCATGCCCTGTGCTACAACAGTTTTCTAAAATCACTCCAAAAGCAGCCCATTCTCAGTCAGAAGTGCAATCAGTTACTTATCTCCATTTTGCTGTTGTTCCTTTGCAGTAAGCCACCACTGCCTGCAGATTGAGTGATTCCCCAGTTTCTGTCTTTCACTGGAGAGTTCAACCAGGCACAAAAAATCAATGGTGCTTCATGAAAACCACGTGTATGCTAGAGAGCAGCACTGGGACTTGCAGGCAGCTAAAATCTAGTGCAGCACAGTAACAGGGAGAGCCACGTGCAAAATTAAAACATGCTTTTCTGTCATCCTGTTATAGTCATTTTGTAGAAATTCTCTGCATAAGAACTAACTGCTATTCTCACTGCCAAGATACAATTTTCTTCAAAGTACTGCTCACAATGCATAGAACTACCATTAAAATATTTATCATTTTTAAGTGAAAATACTTTCTGTGAAGTATTCCAAATAGGCATATGTACACTTACGTAGCTCTAAAAATATACATAAACTTCCTCTTCATAAGAAAGCACCACAAACAGAAAAAAAAAATGGTTTTGGAAAAAGGAATTTATAGCTTCAGATTTGCTTTTAATAAAGAATTTGAAGCCACTCTATTATTATCATTCTTTATCTGATTCTACGAATAAAGGTTCTTTTGTGTTAGCATATTTTGCTAGACTTCAGCATGTCAGAGCAGACAATTTGTGAATTAAGTTCTTGAAACAGATACTTTTCATGTCTAGGAATAGAACAAAATGAAGAACTGAAGTAGCCAACTGCAAAAGATCTGTCAACAATTCCTTTATAAAGGCCCATTCTCAGGAGGTTACAATTATCACAGCAGGCCATTTTTTCAGGAAAATAATTTTGCCCTAGATGGATTTCTGGCTTGTAGTTTTGGGCTGGGTTTTTTATTCCTCTCTTTAAATGAATAATGACAGTTCCCATATCTGTAAGAGGAAAATTACTCATTATTTACCACTTACACTTCTCTCAACAGCCTTAAAAGCACCTCAGATTAGGTCTAGATTTCACTCATTTCAGCTTCTCTGATATTTGAACTGAAAGCTTCACATTAACATACTATCATAAAATCTAATAATACAATTCAGGGCTAAACTCCAATACAATCGTTTGCTTTGAAGATTTATCTGTCTTTTAGATCACAAAAAAAATAAAAGTCTGGCTTTAGAGTAAAAGGCTACTTAAATGAACTTTTTTCTTCCATATATGCATATACTATCTCAAAATATGTCAAACAATGCAAAACATCCACTGTTTGGAGAAGGAACAAATGCTGATTCACCCTCTAGCTCAAGGCTTAACTCAAAATTCTCTCAAGACAAAGGCAAATAATTTGTAAATTTGCATTCTAAATCACTAGGGAGAGCATGGCAAGGCTTTTCTGTTGCATGTTGTGAAAACTATTTTTACAGAATTCTGGAAAGGGCAGAAATAATAATCATTGGTTTTAAGTTGCCTGCTATTTTTGGAAACTGCAACAAACAGAACCCTATTACCCACAGAATCACAGGCTATTCTGAGTTGGAAGAGACCCACAAGGATTATTGAGTCCAGCTCCTGGCCCTGCACAGGGCACTTCCTGAGCTCTGCCAGGCTTGGAGCTGGCACCACTTCCCTGGAGAGCCTCTTCCAGTGCCCAGCTGCCCTCTGGGGTAACATTTTCTCCTAATATTCCACCTAAACCTCCCCTGACACAGGCCATTCCCTCAGGTCCTGCCACAGACAGAAGGGATATGCAGCATTTTCCATTTTTCTGGAAGTTCATCTTTTGATCTTCATTTCAAGTTGTCCTGTTACACGTCAGAGCTCTGTCACACATTCTTTAGAAAAAACAGAGTTTTGAAAGAAGGGCACAGAACAAATGCTACAAGTACTCTTACACAGCTATGTTTTGCTTCACATTAGAAAGACAAAAGGGCTCCAAACATTAATTGTTTGCATTACTGAGCCATTGTACCTCCTTGCAAACACAGCTCCTTAGACAATGTGAGGCTGAAGCACATGACAGCTTTAAACAAATGCCATTTCTAGTAGCTTACTTAAGTCGTTTTTTTTTCTGTACACTGCAAACAACTTAATCTTTTCCATACAAAATTCTCAAGGACTTTTTAATATGCAATAGCCATGAAGCCATTTTTCCTTGCTGTTTTCTCCTGAATCCTAAGTGCCCTTGGCAAGAGCTCAAAGCCTCCACGGCTGCTGATGCCTCATGTACTGGCAAAGAAGGTGAAGGCTGAATCACTCCAACACTTAGGAATTGATTCAGAACAGCTTTTACAGGTTTGGAAAAAGCTGCTCACTCTCACAGCCACAGAAATGTTGTACTACACTCTTATGGGCTGGAAGAGACAGAAACACACAATTCTCTGTTGTGCTTCATTGTACATTCAATTCCCCGAGCCTTGGCAACAAAGAGATGGCTGAGCTGCCTTTGTGGGAGGATGTTTTCTGAATTGTGCACCTGGCATGCACAAGGCTTCTCTGTCCTTCATTGACTGCTGTGGGCACCAGGGATGAATGAACCAGGGGAAGACAGGTTGTTCTAATACTTGGTTTCCTAGCAGACAAGCGCCCTAAGCACCCAGCCAGGCCATTCCTTCCTGGCTTCACACAGATCTTCAGGTGCCTTTTGAATTCTTGAAGCAGTTTATTTATATTCAAACCTCTTAAAATAAATACTGCCTCACTTTCAACTGTCTCAGAGTAACCACATCCCTCTCTGTCTGTAGCAAAGCAGTTATGTTCATTGTCTTGCTCTGGCACTTCACAAAGATCCTGCTTTAATCTTGAATTTCTTCTCCCTCCTCCCCTTCCAGAGCTGCTGCAGACAGGTCTCAGTCCCCTGCTGAGGCCCCTCCTGCACTGCTCATATCTTTCATCTTTCCCAGGGGCATTCCTAACACCCAACACCTGGGGCTCTGCCAGCTGGGAGCAGAGCTCTGCCTGATGCCTCAGGTTTCAGCCTTTCTATTTTTCAGATTCTGTGCAGCTTTGGTGTGTGGGTCTGAGCTCCCCATGAGGGGATGCTGAGCTCTCTGCACAGAGCAGGGACACAAAACAATTCCTGCTCCAGCTGGGCACCAAGGACAAATGATCCAAATCTCAGCCCAGGAGCACAAACAGCGTGGGCTGGAGAGAGAAAAACAAGCAGGATGGGGCTGCCTGGGCTGAAGCTGGAATGGGACAATGAACTCCAAGGTGCCAATGGAGCAGAACTGATCCCAGGGAGAGCCCCCGGGAGCGCTCGTGCATTTTGGGACCATTTTGGGTCATTTGGGTGCAGCCCTGGCTGGGCTCTGGTGCTGCCCAAGGTGGATCCATGGAGGAGATCCTTTTAGTCAATCTCTGCTTTATTCTTTAGCTCTGTCCAGCCTCTGTTCCAGGGCAGCCTTCACAAGGCATCAGTGCCACCCCAGGGCTCCTGCTCACAGCCCTGACAGAAACAAGCAGCTGAGGATGTTTCTCATACCCCCAGGGCATAATCCATCAGCTATATCTGGAGATTCAGAAATAAAAACCTCTAGGGATTCAAGAACAACTTGGAATTTTCAAAAAAGGGCTTTGGCCTTATAGAAAAGCAGCTTGACAAGCAAATAGAATTTATAAATGTGTGTTCTCAGGTTACAGAAAAAATGGCATTTAAATCATGGTAGCCACTGCAGGAAGCTGGTTGGTAGACATTTTTTTGTTTGTTTGTTTAATGCTGATTTTAAAATGGTCTTCATTCAAAAAACAAAGTTTGCGAAAATGTTAACTTCTTCAAGAATTTTCCCTTTTTTATAGAAATGCATTTTAAATCTTTAAAGAATGCTTTAAAGAATGATTTTCAGGTTTCTTTTCACCAGGTAACGAGTTTTTTTCTCTGATTTCTTTCCTCTACTTGTAGATCAGTAATTTTCCCCCTAAATATAATGTGAAAAGGGAGCACAATCCAGGTGTTGCATTTTTCACCTCTTTTATAGGTTTGGAAATCCTGAGGAGGGTTTATTTTTTTTTCTGAAATTACATTCAGAGTGTTCCATGTCAGTTTTACTAAGCTAGGCATAGCAACATTTATCTGACTTGAGCACCAGAGAAGACTGCAGCATCTAGTTCCATCTCAAGATTCATTCACAAGGAAGGTCCTCAAGTGGCAAAACACTGTAATTAAAAAACAAAAAAACAACAACAACAAAAAAAAAAAGGCAGAGATAAGGTGTATTCCAGAGTTCCCAAGCTAAGCTTAATATTTTAACTGACATAATTACTTTTTCAAACTAGTAAAATTTTAGGACATTGAGATTAGTAATATTACTTTATATGTTAATGATGTTGAGATATAGTAATGATACAATTTATGATATATTATGAATTTATAATTTATTTATAGTAATAATAAGTTCTTAATTGGAGATGGACAGTTTAATTTAAATATTGCTCTTTGCTCTTCATGGTTTAGAACTGGCCAGCTAAGTGTCAGTCTTTAATATGCCAGTTAACAGATTATAAATGGTAAAAGAACAATTTAAAGACAACCTTATCTGCATATGACTTCATACACCTAATGAGGAACATGAAGAAAATCCACTTTTCATACTTTAGCAAAAAAACTGCAGTGTTCAGACTGTGAGGAGAGAGTTGCTCTTCCTAAGGTGAGAATACTCATCCACTCTCTTTGTGAAACACATCATCCCCTATTAACACCCCCACAAAAGGGGTACCACAAATCTGCTTTATAACTGCAGCCACAGCAACGTTTTGTGGAGAGTGGTGATATTCATCTGTAATTGAGATTGAGTCACTACTCAGAATGGTCTGAAATGCTCATTTTCCTTACATTTTACCTACCTTGTCTGTGAAAACCATATCAAAACATGCTTTGGAAAATTACACTTCAGAATACATCTGCTGAATTTTACTATCACTCTGTCTATGGTGAGGGTAAATAATACTTTCTAGGAAGAGTTGTTATGTAATGACTCACACTGAGTTGCTAATAATAGGGAAGCCAAAATGCAGTCAATTGTCCTGTCACAATCTAATTCTTTCAATTAATTAGCCTTGCATTTAGCAGTAAGTCTTGCATTTAGCCTTCCTTCTGGTTTGGAGTGGGGTTTTTAAAATAAAAATTCAAATAAGACACCGTTTTTCAGGACCTAATATTGAACATCACCTTACAAACTGGTCCTGGTACAGTATTTCCCTCCAGAACATGGGTGAAATCTAATTGAAAAGAATTCCTCCTTGCAATCTAGCACAAACAACGGAGAAACTCAGTTACATTCTTTATTATGTGCTTTTTCAGGTGTTCCTAGCATGCAAGAGAGCAAAAGCAAATTTGTGGAGCTGGTCAAGGATCCAAGTAACAGTAACACCTTTACCTGTTTTGTTAATCTTGCCTCAGTCACCCAGTGGCTATTAATTAATTTTTATATTTCTTCAATGTTCATAAGCTCTAGAGATGTTTACAATAAAAAGAAGAAAAAGGAACCTGCTGCCACTGTGTTTCTTCTCTAGCTGCATGTGAAATTTTGGTCGCATTGCTGAACAACTCATTACTGCCAGGTATTTCTTCTGTGTCCACAAAAAAAACCCCAAAAAACCAAAACAAAAAAACACACACAAAAAAAAAAAAACACTAAAAGAGAGATATATATAAAAAGAAATACTGCTTACTCCTCAAATTATTACCTAATTAATTTCACTGCATCCCATAGATGTCTTTGTATGCAGCATGCACTGCACAGCATTAATAAAACCACGGAGTTGATTTCTTTCCCTGCGTTTAGCCACAAGAAGAGGCCAAGTGTCTGCTGGGCAGCTCTGTCAGAGAGGCACAGCACAATTCCTGCCCCTCTTGGTGTGACCCCGACTCCTGAGTGCCCCAGGATGCCTCAGCAGCTCTCAGCAAGGTGCTGAAGAAACGCAGTGAGAGCTCCCGTGCCAGCCTGGCTTGCCACGCAGCCACCACCTGCAGCACAGGCTGACAGGGGACACCAGGCACCTTTATCCTCAAATAACTTTTTGGGGTTCGGGTGTCAAAGACCACCCTAGGTCAGGGGTGGCTCCGTGTGGTGAAAAAACTTCTCCTCCAACCCGTGCTTCCAAAGAAAAGCTCAGCAGTCTCTTGTTGTTCGGTCTCATGGTTGTTTATTGCAAGTTATCTAAAGGATTTTCTTCTGGGGCTGCTGTGGTTTGCTCACAGCTCAGGCAGAGGCACACACACACCCTGACATCCTCTCTGACCCCGACTGCTTCTTCTCTCCCCTCCAGGGCTGCTGCTGTCTTTTATATGGGACATTACATGTTACATGTTTACAGTTTTCCCCAATGCCTATTACCTATATTAAACGGTGCTTTTCTATCTTTTATATGGTACATTATGTGTTACATGGTTACAGTTTTTCCCCAATGCCTATTACCTATATTAAATGGTGCTTTTCTTTTATATGGTACATTACGTGTTACATGGGTACAGTTTTTCCCAATGCCTATTACCTATATTAAATGGTGCTTTTCTACTCTAAACCAACCTGTGAGTGCCAACATCACCAAAAACATGGAGGTAAGGAAGAAGAAAGAGGAAGGACAGGACCAACCAAAATCCCTCCATTTTAAAACCTCTGACCCCCATGTACAAAACATTAAAACCCCCCTGTTCAGATATTAAAACCCCCCTGTACAGCACTAAAAAATTCTTCCCTCTACTTTGTGACTACTTCTACTCTAATATCTAAACTTTTGTGACTTCTCGTTCTTCCTGCAAAGTTGGTAAATCATTCCATGGCTCAAACTCAAAATCACAGCTGTTTCCAGCTGTCTGCCAGGGTCTCAAATGCTTCTGACCAGGGCCTGGAACCTCCAAAAATGTCTGAAGGACATTTTGAGTTCCAACACTCAGGGATCTGGGTGTGGAAACACGGAGTTAGCACTTTCTGATGGGCACTGAGACCTCCAGCTGCCCCTGTGCCCGTGCCTGTGCCCAGGTGGAGACAAGGAACTGGCACTGCTGGGAATGGAGCTGGGAATGCCTTTCCCGGCAGGGGCCTTGCATCCCCCTTGGTGACATCCCTTGGCTACTGGAGTGCAGGGCTGTGCATGATATTGGAGCCAAAACAATTTTGAGAACACTATTTGAACAAGTACAGCATGGAAAGTGAGATTTCCTTGAAGTTTTCCCTTTTCCTCCTAGCAATCAAAGAATTTGTCTTGCATTTCACTCAATTACCTGTTCCTTGCTGCTCATAAGTTATGTTTTGGAAGCCTTAATTGTGATAACACACACCTTTACCTTGAGATCTAATCCGTTTTTGTAATTAAAATATGCAAACATACCATATGTTCATATAGTAAATGTATCTTAGGCAATTATGAAGCTATTAGTAACTTCCTATGAAATTAATATTATCATAATTTTACCATCTTACATAAAAATTATTCTGTAAGAGAAAATATTTAAAATAACATGGGAAGCATACTGTGAGGGTCTCTAAACTAACTTCTATTAGACAGGAAAAAAATACTAAGCTTTAACAGATATAATTGGGCACTCCCCCCTCCTCCCTTGTGCTCAAGGCACAAGCCTTATTCAAACCTTACAAAGACTTAACCTGTGATCATTTCCATCAATTTAGTTGATTGCTCTGCAACAACACATGAGATTTACTAGATTAGCACATAATCCTACCAAAAAGAAAAAAAAAAAAAGACAGCCTTTTAAGTATTATTATAACTTTTGACTAACAGTGTTTTCATATGAAATGTGTCTCTGTGCTGAGAAAACATTTGAAGAAAACGCTGTCAGATAAACAGTACTTGAGGAAGAAATCCTGACATCTTCCATGGTATTCCACAGAAAAGTCATGGAAAACTCCTTCCTGAAAACCATTCCAGCAGAACACAAATGTGATAGTGATGCCAGCAGCAAAGAAAGCACAGACAACACCTGGGCTCCTGAAAGGTCTTTGTGAACGTGGGTAACACCATGGGTTTCTTTGTGAACCTGGGTAACATCAAGAATTTAGCAGAATCACCCTGAAAAGGTGACGAATACAGCGTCTGTCACCGTGCAAATGCCATGACATATGGCCAATAGATTGTTGGTAAATTTTTAATAAAATGAAACGTTAGTCTCTCATGCAGAACCTCTGCTACACAAAGAGGCAAAGGCACAGCAACAAAGCACGTGCTCTTTTCTGACAATGATGCTGTTTCAGGTTGCCCATGTCTAGAGACTAAAATTAAAGCTCAGTCTGTTTCCACAGTGTAATACAACTCGGCAGAAAAGGCCTCTGCAGATTTTCTTTTTAGTTAAACCTGCCTTCTGTGGTTCAACAGCTTGACAGCAGTGTAAAAGTATATTGCTTTTGCTGGAACATCTGTCTTTCAAGCCATTACTATTCCTCCTTTAAAATCTTCACTGTGAAAGCCAGTCGAATTTGGGTGCTGGGTTTGCTTGACTTTTCCCTTATAATATAGTATAATATCTTGTATTCCCTTACAATACAGTATAATATCTTATACTTGCTCTAAGGTGTCAGATGCACATGCAGCACAGGTTTGGTGCTTCCAAACAGAAAATCATAAAATCCATCTCAATTTGCTAATCACCACTGATAGAAGTCTGAGTTTTATAGAAGGCAAATTAACTTTTTCCTTTTGAGCTGTGATTGAAAATCAGAATTAGTTTAGTAGTAAAATTAGTTTAACAGCTTCAGTTCCAGGAGAACTCCAGAAAATCCAGCAGCTCCATTTACAACTGTAATGAATTGTCAGAATGCAACACCACATTTGGATGTACCATGCCAGAATTACGTACAAAATTACCAATCCAGATCCTGAAATCATGGATGGTTTTAAAAATGAACATTTTATTTAATTTTATGAACATTTCATGAACATAATGAACATTGAGGTCAGGTTGGGGCTTTTTTTCAAGTTTTTATATTTTTGCAAATGTAAGGTTAGACTTATTTAAGTATATTCTAATTTTAGACCCAAATAATACTAATTTAATTTCTTCCATGAAAACAAAACCCACCTGATTACTACAGCTGAATTTTTGAGATACCAAGTTGCCTGAATAAAAAAAAATTAAAAAGCAATGCAAGATAACAAGACCCACAACACGAGATCCGTTGTGAGGGCTGGCAGCACTGCACATGGGAAGTATCAACTGTGCTTGCCAGATTTCTGGGATGGAGTTAATCAGCCAGCAGACAAATCTGTCCTAGTCCATTTGCTGCAATTACTTCACTTTCCTCTAGAAGAAGTAACTCCCTGCTGTACAGAAAATTCAGCACTTGAATGGATCAATATGTGCATGGAAATCCTGGACAAACTGCAGGGTCACTGTGTCTGTCCCAAAAGCTATTATCCAGTCACGTTCAGACAATCCCACATTTCACTAGCAGCATTACAGATTAAGCATTCCGAAATTGTTCAAATTCTCCTCACCCTGCAAAGTAGAGGTACTTCTTTTTTGTCATCCATTAAAAAAACAAAATCAACATTCTTTTTAAAGATAAATTTACCCGTCAGGGCAACAGTATTTCTTAAGGACAGTCAAATCCCCAAACTGCAATTATACCTCTTTTTATAATACTATAATCTTTGAACACTACACACAGGGCTATTTAATTTTAAGTAATTTTCTGGTCAGCTTACTTATTTCAGCGCCTCATTATTCACAGTCAGAGTGTCAGCAAAACTAAGAACAAACACATATGCAACACTTTAAAAAAAAAATCCCTGGCATCAGTTCAAATTAGCAATGACATTTGGAACATTTGTTATTTAAGTTTGTTTAATTCTTTCCATCTTAAGATGTGTAACAAGGCAACTTGTCCTATTTATCATTGTGAGATCTTCTGTCATCCAATCATGTCTCAAGAAAACATGATAAAGTCACATTAGAAGAGCATCTGTTAATGTGTTTAAAGTTCTGCAGATGCCACTAGACATAAAGCAAGAAAAAAAAAAGGAGAAAAACCATAATTATATCCCTGATTTCTGTTATGGTATTTACTGGTATTTCTTTTATGATAAAATATTGCACACTGAGAGTTTTTTCTTTAATGAAACACTAATAAAAATATTTTTTTTTTCTTCTACATGCAAAGTACTATAGATGGAATCTTGAGGACACAAGTTTACCTAAGAAACTCAGGTCATGTTAATGTGAAGATTATAAATACAATCTTAACTCTACCCTTTAAGATTAGCTATTCTGTCACTTTGCATTACAACCTATCTACATGCTAGTTCAAATATAATACAAGACATAGTTCAGATTTTTAGAAACAGCTTTCTTCAGCAAAAAATGTAGATTTTTTTTTTAAATAATTGAAGTGATTATGCCTCACTGTTTGAAGAAAAGAAGGCTCAGAGGAGGCTTTATTGCTCTCTACAGCTACCTGAGAGGAGGCAGTGGTGAGGGAGTCTGCTTTTCTCCCAGAAAAGCAGCAATGGGAAAAGGGGAAATCGCCTCCAGGTGTGCCAGGGGAGGTTCAGGTTGGATAGCTGGCAAAATTTCTTCACTGAAAGAGTGATTAGGCACTGGGAAAGGCTCCCCTGGAGAGCCAGTCCCAGGAAGCACACAGAAAATGACACCCCACAGTGCCATTCAGTGGGCACAATGGTGTTGGCTCAGAGGCTGGACTTGATCTTGCAGATCTTTTCCAACTTTAATGATTCTATGACTTTTTCCTAACAAGAGATCTTTAAGGTTGAGACTTGGTCTGGGAAATTTCTCCAGCACTCAGAATTTTCTTCCAGTCACAACAAGTGTTCAGAGGTAATGAACCTGGCCATCAACCACACGAGTACACCCCACCAGCTCCCTGGAACTGGTGCACCTCTCTTGTGTTCATGAGTCCCTTTATTTGATCTTTCCCTACCAAGGTGCAGTGGGTTGACCCTGGCTGGATGCCAGGCACCCACAAAAACCGCTCTATCACTCTTCCACGAGTGGGAGAAAACCAAAGATTCACAAGTTAAGGACCAGAAGAAATCATTCCCCAGATACTGTCATGGGCAGAACAGACTTGGGGACATGAATTGAACTTGTTACTAACAAAATCAGAGTAGGGTAATGAGAAGTAAAACAAATCTTATAAACACCTTTCTTCCCACCCCTCCTTCCCAAACTCTACCTCCTCCACTGTCCCCAAAAGGTTCATTTACAGCTGAACCAAGGAAAGAACAGTCACTGCAGGAGTCAGAAGAAGAAAAAGTTTCAATGTGGCTTACACTAAAGTCTCTCTGGAACACAGGGAAGTGTTGAGACACTGCAGGAGTTATGGCTTCCACACTTTCAAGACATAGCCTTCAGTTTCATTCAAATCTGTTTTCTGCCTTGCTTCAGCACTTTTATGCCCATGTACTCTTATTTTATATTCCACTAGTGCTAGCTGGAATGCTGGTGAAGCCAGGACAGGGAAGGCTCCAGAAACAGGAATGAGGATGCTCATGAAAATGTTTGCTATCCAGACCAATGGAAACTTCCTAACATCAGATGATGCTTTTTCAGAGTGTACTGCTTCACTTCTACTTTTAACTAGTTTCTGCAGCTGAACCTGATAGTTATAAAGCCATTTCCTTCCAAAGACCATTTTTTTCCAGGAAGCAGGGACAGCTTTTTGACCAAAGGTCAATTATTCTTTTCCCCATACATATATATCTATTCCATACACACATATATGCACACACACATATTCCTATGCTCCACAGATGTAATATTCAAGCAGGTATAATAATAGAAATACTTACATGAATATTCACCTATGCTCACCCATATATGTTTACATATACATGTGTTCCCATATCCTGGTGCACAGGAGAAACCAAAGATCAGGAAAAAGACAAAAAATGTCCTTTGCAGAGAGTGGGGAAAAGCCTTTAGCACAAAGCAATAACACAAAGCATATTTCATTCTGCATAATGTTTCCTGCTAGCTATGAGTCCTTTAGTTTTTCAACTGGACTCTTCAGCAAATTCTGGGTAACCCACAGGCCCCAGCACCAGATGCTCAATACCAGTAACACAAAATTTGGTTTTGGTGCTTCTACACAAATTTTAGTCATCTTTCAGATAAGCTTAATTAGCTGTTCCACGTACCCTGCAGAGATATTTTCTATATGCTTTCCCTGCCTTGTAAGATCATGCTTCCCTTCCCTGTATGCATATTTTCCCTGTGGGCTTTGTGTGCCTGCTCCTCACTTAGCTCATGTTCAAATGTACTTTTATATGCTACTTAAAACTTTTCAGCAGCCACACTAAAGATGTGGCAGCAACACAACTCTCCCTGTGAAGCATGTGTCAAATTTGGTACCTGCATGCTAGTCATTAGGGTTGATTTTTCTAAATGGCCCAAATATCATAATGGATTATGGGTTTTAATACCTTCTTGATCTCAACTTACAGAACCTCAAAATTAATTTAAGCTGGGGAAGAGCCAATCTCTTTGACTAATTCAATTAAAGCCTATTTGAAATTGAACAATTAGAGGCCATTAACTTTTTAATAATTGTTATTACAATGAAAAAAATTAGACATGGCTGATCTCTCATTATTCAGTCACTAATGTGCTGTCCTCAAATATTGTGCTTATGCAAGCAAGTTATTATATCATGAAACATGGCTTTTTGTGGCTGTGTACCCACAGGCCAGCCCAGTTATGAGCAGCTATGGACAGTCTAGTTACAGGACATAAAACTGTTAGTGTGTTTAATTTTATCCTTCTAATATAGTTTTAAACCAAAATTTTCTTCACAGCTAATTGAATGAGTAGGGAAAACAGATGTTACTTTATTTCATTACCTGTTTCAATCTTCACTGAGTAATGGGTTGTCTTATTAAAACCTTACTGGAATACTAAATGACTCCCATCCTGGCTGTACTGATACGCCACAACTGCCTGAAGTTGTTTCAAGGATTTTCTTCAATTTTATTTTATATTTTAGTGCTTATGCAGCAGGTTCATTAGTTCATACAAAGACCATGATTTGTATTTCAACTTGAAAATGAAAATTCACTCTGATGCACCTTGAAAGCCGAGTTTGCAGCCAAAGAAGGCTGTAAATAATTTCTTAGTGTTTCTAAGAAGACTAGGGTAGGGTAGGAGAAGCCAAAACTTAAGTTCAGTCATTTGTATGCTGTGATTTCTGGGAGTCTGTGCAACACAATGATGAGAGAGTGCAAGACAAAGTCTGTCTGCATCTCTTGATTAAAATAAGAATCAATACAATCAAAAGGGCCCCTAGAAAAGACCCCTGTCCACTATGTACTCATATTTTCTGATAAATTAGGCTGGAACTGCAAAATAGGTCATAAAACAGAATTTAATGCTACCAGAACTTCTGAAATCTGCTTAACATTTCTTAAATAGAATTCAGGTTTCTTTTTTAAAATTTCAATTTGAAAAGACCAATAAGAATTGTTCCTAAAGCTCCTGGAAGAAACAGGAGAGCTGTTAGAGAACTTGCATGCTGAGAATACTGCAGGCACTGGGATCTGAGAAAGCTGAAGAAAACACAGAACACAGGCTTCCTAGAAACCTCATTATCACATGTCAGATTTTATGGGTTTCATATAAAGATCATCAGTGGATCAGACTTAAAGCTGAATGAACAAAGTTAAGTAGTAAATTGCCTGCCCCTTCAAGTTACTGTAACAAATCAAAATTCAAGTAGTTCTAAGCTTGGTAGAAATTCTCATTGTCAGAAACCCCAGCTCAGCAGAGAACAGCTGATGTGCAGTACACAAACCATCACTATGGACTGCTGTTCATTTTTCTGGTTCTTGGAACATAATGAGTGCAACATCGCTTCTTAAAACCAAAATCAAACTCCCAAGGCATCAAAATATCACATATCACCAGCATAGGTTCATTCAATTCACTCTTGTCTGTAAATTTACACATCCTATCACAACTTTGAGTGAAAGCCTTCTTCTTCAGTATGTTATATTGGATCTATAAAAGCTCAGACCCAGAACACCAGTCATGCCTGTCAGATACCCATGCACTGTAAGTGTTGCTGAATTAAATGAGCCATGTCTGCTCCAAACAGATTAACTAATACATTTTAGGTTTTTTCACATTTCCTAAGCTGAAAACAGAAACAATAATGAAGAATTGCTCTATAATTAATATACGAAAATTTGTAAACCTCTTTCTGCACAAAAAGCAGAGCATCTGTGTATGGCACATTAGCACAACTTATATTAAACTGTTTGGAAAACTGAAAAAGGAACAGTTAGACATATAAATAGAATTTAACACAGAAAAAAAATTGCATATATAACTCCAATATAATACGCTATAGCAAATACCTTAAAATATTTCTCATAGCTATAAGAATATCTTATTTTACATTTTGCCTTTTTGCAAGGGCTGAAACTTTGTGTTAATGAGTCATGAGATCTATTCTAAAGAAATAGACTCTGACATCTTTCTTCCCACAGCAGGACACACTCCACATGTGTCAGGGTGAGAGAAGAGAAGCTGTTTTGTAACATACAGCAGGAGCTGATCAGTTAAGATGGCTTGACTCACAGCACCATGCATTACCAAACTGACACCACAACAAACATGGTGGTTTTTTGTCACTGAAACAACTTTATAGTGGAGTTGTTGAACAGGACAGATACAAGAGCATAAAAATATTTCGTATAAAACAGACAAGATGGTATGGAGCTTGATGGCTCCCTGGTCAGCCACCTGAGCTCCTCAGTGCTGCTGGCCAAAGAGAAATAACTTGCTGCTGAGAAGAAGACACACTGCAGTGGTTCAGTAGTGCCCTTTCATATATCTCACACACCTGAACACTTTTAGTCTGGGTCTAAGTTGGACACAAGGTTCATTTAGAAGTTGAAGACATTACTGAGGTGCTGAGTCATCACAGAACCAAAACTAAGAGAAGGCACTAATGTCTGTGGCAAAAATTATCCTGTTCTGAACAATAATGCACCAAAGAGTTCACTTTCAAGGATATCCTTGCTGAAGACTCTTTCCCTTCAGCGCCCATCAGCTGTGTCTGAAATATCTCACTGTATAAGTATTTACTAAGAACTTGGGATAGACAACTGCTCCCTAAAATGGGGAATTTTGCTGTGGAAACAGAAAATAGCATTTGTTTACACATGCCACAAACAATTTTGTTAATCTTGAGCAAACACTGTTCCCCATGTGATCACAGTTTGCCAAATGAAGCACTACATCCAGCCTCATTAGGCAAAATCCAGTTTCTTCTTCAGGCAGTACAATGAACAACTTCATTTGTTGCCAGATTACTCCATCTCTAATTCCTTTTGCCAAAGGAAGCTGGAATTGTCAGGCATCTGAAGATGCTGTAATGGAAATGGGTTGGCATAATTCTGTTGAGAAATTACTCCTCTTTTATGAGAAATTTCCAAGTCAACACAATGACTAGTGACTTGAAACAGATATGTTTCTGATATATTCCTGCCTGAATATTCCAGGACATCAGGATACTCCAAGAAAAATCTTCTGGGATCTAAATTAAACTTCTACTGAAACAATAGGATTAATAAAAACACTGATTCTTAATGGCCACAGTCCCCACCTTATTCTGGTGAGGTGATAACAGATCCAGTCCATTCCAGGAGTATTAGGGGTACCATAAGAGCATCTCTGAAAACTGTTAATTTCAGGAAATATTGTACCTCTAGAGAAACATGCAAATCTTTGGACTGAGATGTAATCTTTGGCAAAATGTTACATTTTATTCTGACTTTTTCTTTCTCCTGACACTATTTTTGGCACAAAGAGTTCTTTCTTTTGCAAGAGATATATCTCAGACCCTTTGACCTTACTGGAGGGTAATAAATAAAACAGTTCCCCTCCTTTTTCTTTTTTGTAACTTAAACTGGAACATCCAGCAAGGAAATAAATAAGTGGGCAACAAAGACATGTTTTCAGCTTCCTAAAGAAACAGCAACTAAATCTACTTCATTAAAAGTGAGCTGTTCCTTTGTGTTCTTCCTCCCTATCCTGGCCACTGGCAAAATTGCATTATTATTCTATGAGTCATTCTTTCTTCAAAATATCTCTCTGGGTAGAACTTGTTAATTAAACTTTCTCATCCTCTCTTCCTCTTTCCTTCTTACAGTTGTTAGCAGCAGTCTTGTACGCTCTCTTTTGAGCAGATGTCTATATGCAATCTCCCATGATTGGAATAGTGGGGAGGAACTGAGTATCTTTCACTACATGTGCCCATTGAGCACACCACTGCTAATTATAGCAAGCATGCCCTGTGAGTTCTACTGGCAACTTCAACAGCAAATTTCCTTCATCTCTTTAGGACAGTGTCATCTATTGTGCAATGAGTCTTAGGTGGCATTTTAGCTAGTGGATTTGAAAGGTTCTCCAGCTTCACAGAGAAAAATGAGGAACGTCTGTCCCTTTTCTGCAGATGTAACTCTGCAGTGACTACAGCATCCTGCTGCTCAGAAATCAGAGTAGGAAATAAAGTGTCATTTGAATACACGGGGTAATAATAGCCTGGTGGCAAAGCCCTAGCCAAAGCAAATACCCATCAGATGTGTTTCTAGTAAAATCATACATACTGATTTCTTAATTTCATTTTTATGAGAGAAGAGCAAAACATTTTTCTCAGAAACTAGATTTGATTCCCAACCATATAAACAGACATACATCTTTTATTGTGAGCCTGTCCTTCAAAATGCGCAGAGAAGTAACTGAGTGAAATACCTGACTACAAGTGAAAGGAAAATACAGCTGTTATTGATGCACAGTGAAACAAATTCACAGGGTGGCTCTGTAGAAGGCCAAGAAGTTAGAGCTTATGTTTTTATCCATCTCCGTTTAATGCCTAGCTCTGCAGAGAGTAACAGCTCTGGCTTTAAGCAGGTGGTAGGACAGGGAAAGGTAAAATAAGATTGAAGAGTTGCTGACATGTTGGAGGAGCAAGGTGAGCAGAAAGCCTGAGCTGAGTGACACCTAAAGCTCTTCATCTGAGGTCAGACCTTCCCCACAGAGGCTGTTGCAGACGTGAATAATTTGAAAGAATGAGAAGCCGACAATCAGGGCAGAATGGGAAGGGAGAATTCAGCACCTGATCTAACCTAGGCCAAAGGAATCCTGCAGCACAACCAGGAAAAGAATCTATCTCATGAAAAACCAATGCAGACCTCATCTAGAAAGCCATACCTTTTGTAAGGACAGCCAAACCAACACACACTGAGGTGTTCTGGGCAGCTGTGAATGCCTTAGATCTGACTTGGTAAAGCCCCCAAGGTCCTTTCAAGACCTACATTTCTGTGGATTCAGAAAGCAGATACAGAGAAGGAGGATGGGGCATTTTATGCGTGATCTTTTTTTTTTCTGATCTTTTTATTTCTGTCATGTACGAACATCAAAAGATTTGTTGGGACAGCAGTTGTCAAACTGCAAGCCAGCAAGTGAAAACAGCTGTCTATCCTCAGCATCAACAAACAGGAATAGATCTCTCATCATAATTACAGCTCAGAGCTGGACTGTCTTCAAATACCAACAACAGTCTGTACTGTGAGCAATGTCAAATAAGCCTGACTCAACTGGTTTAGAAACCATTTTTTCTAGAGAGCATAATGACAGCCTTTCTCTCCTATGAAGGGTTGAAAAACTTTCTGTGTGAGGAAGTCTATTATCTCTCATGTTAGATATTTCATGACTTGCTAAAAGAAATTGTTCTAGAAATCAAAAAGTGATTTACACATTTAATAAAATAATTATGCCATTTGCCTATGTGCACATAATTTAAACTTGATTGCACTCCAAGAGCCTTGTTTCCTTATTACAGCAGTAACTGTCTTCAGATATTGCTTTATGCATCTCTCACAAGGGTTTATTTAGATGCATACAGTAGCTCAAGGCATTACAAGGGAATACTGATATTTTCATGCCAAAATTTTTGTACATGGGCAAGAAAGTGACCAAGGGGTATCTGAAAGTATGCCTTGATTTAGCAGTGGTCTAGACAAAGATGAATCTTCTTAAGAATGCAAATTTATAATGTAAATATCACATTGTCAGGAGATCTGGTCAGCAGATTTGCAATGAATATTACAATTCTCTGAACACCACTGAGTATGAAAAAGAAACAGGAGGAAAAGAACTAGAGACAGTAGTTTCCCTTGGAACACAGAAGAAGCAAGAACCAAAAATAAGAGTATTTGAATAAATTCCCAGTCTGGCTTCTGAAGCAAACCTGTATACTGACTGCCCTCAGGAAAGCAGATTACAGTCCTCAGATGTGCAGATTGCCATTTTGAAATGACAACTTCCAATATATGTTCTGTAAGGATATAGTTTCTCTTTGTTCTGGACATTGTTACACAGTCAATTCTCAATATCAGGCAAGACAGAATACTCTGCTTCCCATCACGCATTACTTCTACATTCCCTAATTTTTTAGCTGTCATACCAGTCTACCTGACAACCAAGGTAAAAAGTCATTTCAGTAAAGTAAAATCATTAAGCAACTGAAATTACAGGTCACCAATACCAATATCCATATAAACCCAACTGGATGTCTAGTAAAAAAAAATTGCCTTTTAAAATCTTCTAGCCTGAGGTTTGTACATATCTGACATGAAGTTTTGTTAAACATGCACTTTCATAGCAAGTGGTGGTGTTTGTAATGTGGAAAGTGCACTACTTTTGAATTACTATATCATTATCTTGTATTACTCAGTGCACTGCTTTTGAATTACTATATCATTATCTTGTATTACTCTAAAAGAAGTAGCCATAATTATAAAAGGAAGGAAAAGAAGAATGTAAAAAGAAGAACTATGTAAAAAGAGAAAGGGATCTGTAGTCCCAGAAAATAATAACCAAAGAGTTTCAAATTCATTGTCACAGTACCAAACAAATATCTTAATTTGAGTTGATTTTTATCTCTGTGCATGCGCCTGAAAACTTATAGCATGCTCTGCTGAAATTTTTAATTGCAAAATGCAGGGTCATTGCAGTCTGATCTTTTTTCACCTAAAATCATCAGAAACGGCTCACAGAAGGAACTTGTAAAAGTTTTAGAAGACTGACTGTGCAGTAACACCCTTAAATTGAACAGTCCTTGTAACTGCAGCTGATTGTTACCCATGGGTTAAATGAGGGACACTTGCTGAAATAAAATCTGATGATGATTCCTCTCCTAGGTCCAGACCGCAGTGTGTAAGTCCAAGCCTAAGTTCAATATTGTCATTTCCCTTTCCCTCCCTCTCCAGGGTCCCACATGGACACGGGACCCAAAGACAGCTTTGAAAGCTCTTGGCCACCTCATTTTCCAGAGAGTTTCTCCCTGACCCACAGCCCTCAGAAAAGGATGGGCACAGCTTGGTGTTTTAAAACACAAATATAAACTGTGCACATGTGGAAATACATACCTGTCATGTTGCATCATGCAGCACAGCAAACATGGCTCAAGCTGAGTCTGAAACTCAGCTGAGCGTTAGAGATGCAAGTAAGCACCAAGGGAAGATGGGGATTGAAATATGGCCCTTGGTGAGGGGTTCATAGTGCCACAATGGTTGCCTACCTTGTAGATCCTACCAGAGACTTAGCTGGAGCTCCCAACCATTCAGAAAACAATGCAATCATGCTATGGCATAAGAAATGGAAGCAGCGTGGGTACGTGCACATTGGTTGGCAATTTGAACCTTGAAAGAAGTAGCTGTTATTAATTGTTAATATTTCTTGTTTAGGCTGTCATTATTCCACTTCACCTTAAAAATCAGCAAGGTGTCAGGAGTTCATTCACATTTCTCAAGGCTATTTTTTGGGGGGGGAAATCTGGGATCTAAGAAACATAAACCAAAGCACAATCTCAGTATGGTTTACACACCTTCTTTCTCAGGATTTCTTCATAATTTATGGGTCAGAAACAGAGAGAAACTTGTATCCATTCAGGATCCACTTTCAACTGATGATGAAATGTTGCTTTTTATAAGGTACCTCTGATGATGTGTGTAAAAAGAAGAATAGTATTTTCTATGAATTATTAAGTCTCTCTGTACTTTTGGTGTCCTCTAGAACCACACTGATAGAGGGATTAATTTTTTAGGCTTGTTTTCCAGAATGGAGGAGCTGCATTTGTAAGAGGCATTATTCTTCAATACAGTATTCTTCCCCATGACTAAAGTGTGCAGAATCTCTTTCAAATTTCACACAGGTCTATGTGAGGAATGTGCAAGGAAGAGAGAATAGAATACACCATCGCAGATCTACAAAAGATGATCTCAAAATCAAAAAGTAACATGTTGTCTGTAGGTGTGAAGCTAAGGGAAGACCATTGAGATTTTTAAAAAAAGCTATTATTTGAGATATAATAAGCCACAATCTCCACTTCTAATTATGTGACACAGTGAGAATAGGTAGATACCCTCAAGAAAGAGCCCCTGAAACTCACTCATCTTTTATGCCAGCTTGTAGAGAGAAATGAGGAGAAAGGATATATTTCAATTCCATCCTGACTAGATGGTGAATAAGTCTGTAAGAGTCATGAACATTTCTTAGATAGTCTCTTTAATCACATACACAATAATGTAATTAAAGGTGTAAAAGCACACCAAAAATTAAAGTCTTGTCTAAAGAAGTGGTGATTCACAAGGAACTGAATACCCAAAACCTGGTTTGAGTCTGAGTCATGTGGAGCTTGGTATACTTCTGATTTTTGCCAAAGGCAATTGTAATAGTGCTGGAAAAGATTAAAATTTTAAATATGATTAAACCCATTAAGAACTTGTTTTGAAGCTTTAGTGGAGAAAAGTTTTGGGTGCAGCTGTGAATCACGCCAGCTTCAGTTTGGGAAGGAGCTTTCCAACACCTGAGTTGTGCTCTGTGGCCAGGAAAAGGAGCTGAACATGTCCCAGTGCAGGGCTCCTGCAGAGTGAGCAGGGTCCCTGACCCACAGATGCTGCTCTGCAGTGCCCTGCCAGCCCTCTAACAACCTGAGACTGGCTGCAGCTCGTGAGGAGAGAAACTGAGAAGGAGGGACGGCTGTACTAATTAAATATGGAGTGTTTCTGTTTAAAAAGTTGTCAGAAGCTTGTCAATAGTGATTTAAATATGTGGGATGAGCCACATCCTGCAGACGTCATTCTCCTCGTCACTTTCTATACAGCTTATTTACATTATACAACAACTTCTAAGGGTTTATATATAGATGTGAGGAGTCACACTTGGAGAAAATAGAAGATAATTGGAAAATGAGAGAAAAGCATCACTTCTTTTTCGTAATAAACACCATTGTGACTCTCTAATACAATTTCTACTTCTCCTGATAGAGCTCACGAGCGCATCTTTAATGAGACAATTCTAGTTTTCCTGCTTTTTGATAGAAAGTTTGTGAATTATTCAGAATTGTTCTTTTCCCCACTGCTGGTAAAGGAGAAGCAGCTACAGGTTATTTTCACCTAAAAGAGTCTGCGCTTGCCTGTAATATACAAAATTGCATTTGAAAGTTCCACTAATAAAGCTGCTCACTGTCACTTGTTTCCAGACAGATTTAAAATAGGATATGCACTTCCTCATATTGCTGACAAAAGAAACGTTTTCTAAACAAAGGTTAGAAATAGCTAGATAATTTCCTTAGCCAGACACAGTAAAAGAGGTAATAGCATAAAACAATGCAATATTTTTCCCCCAGGTATAAAGTCTGTGAACATATATTTTAGCAGAAAATCACTGGTTTTTGTAGGGCTTTGTTTTCTTAGAGAGCTGAACAACAGTTTCTCTGGAATGTTCATTATTTTTTTCAATACTGAATAATGAAGGAAAATGTACAAATTAGCAGATTTGATCAAATGTATCAGTTTGTTCTTTTGAGAATGTCAAAGTAATAACTTCTAGAAACAAAACCAGAAGATACACAGTGGCCCTCCCATTTCGTACTTTGAACTCTTAATATACCCGCCAATTTCTTATTTTGACCTTTTGAGTCTCAGCTTAACAATTCTGATCTTAATAATTATTACTAGGGGGGTAGTTTTCATTTTTACTATGTGTTTTAATGAATTCCTCAGCAGGTGAAACACCCCTTTTCAAAAGCCCAGCCCCAGTTATATGAACCATCTAATTACCACACACATTCACAGCCTTGTTTGTTGTTGCTGTTTTTTGAATAACCCTAAATTAAAAGGCCGAAAATCTGCAACCTATTTACAGAGCCAGCACTGAACTAAAACACCAACTTACACCTCCCTTTTTTCAAGGCAATACTGATTTCAATTTCTAGCCTGGAGACTTCTCAAACTCCAAACACTTCATACTTATACATTCTTTAGCTTAAGCATTGTTACACCATCCCCAAAATGTCCTGACTTACTGTGGTGGAAAAGAGTGGTTAACAATTCACTGTTTTGTATGTCCCCAGGGAAAGGTTTTGTATGCAACTGTGCATCCTTTCCTGGTTTTCACTGGGATCCGACAAATGCTAAGGCAAAGGAGCATATCCAAAAAATCTAACTATTTTAGGTGGCAATACCTAGTGTAAGACAGAATATTATTAATATTTCAGTAAATTTTTTCTTAGTTCAGTTAATCTATGCCTGTAGTTAAAGTGTCCCATGAGTTTCAGTACATTACAGTGGACTTCCAGTGAAGGAATGAAATAGGATTAACTTGGAGCAGATATTGCTGAATGGGGCCTGCAAACACAAACCTAAAGCAAATATTAATAGCCCTGTCCAATTCTCTCTAGGATAGCACTTTCAAGGAAAATGTTCAAAAGTGTGCACTTTAACTAAATAACTATTTAACATCTAATAAACAACAATCAGAATAGACCTCAGAACAGAATATTGTACTGATGTCAATTTTCTACTTTCATTTGGTGCTAATAATCTTGCAATTAATGAGGTGCAAATAAGCATCTTTTCCAATGCTTCATCTGTCTCTGCACAAGTTCTGGGTTTCCTAAGTATCTTAAGGACAAAAGATGCCCTCTTGCCAATAGGTATTAAAAAAAATGGCTTTCCTTTTTAATGAGTTAAATCACTGCTAAGATAAAAGATGATTCCTGAATCACAGCATATTATATTAACAACTTGCTCATGAAGGACACAGCATTTATTGTCCCCTCCGGAATTTTCCGCTGTTGACAGCAACTCCTAGAAATGAAGTGTTCTCTTTACCTTCCCAGGTGCATTCCTAAAGCTTCCATACTAAAAGTACTTGGGATAAGTGGATAAAAGAAGGGGTGGCACACAGTATCTTTTCTCCAAGCCAGTTCTCCAGACTCTGCACTGAGCAGATCATCTCCCTTTTAAATATTGCCTTACTCTCATTTTCCCTCAAAACAAAACAGATCATTAGGTCGTTAGCAAGGTGCTGGAGAGCACTGAGAGCCAAGTTCTGTAGCAAAAGTACCAAATTAGATTTGTAGCAAAAATGACACTCTACAACTTCCTACGTGAATGAGCATACCAAAAACCCGACCTAAGGATCATCAGCCAAAAAAAAGGGAAAGCTGTGGTAAGAGCTCAGCTCTGAAAGCAAATGACTGGCATTGAACTGTTTGTACAAATTGCACACGGCACAATCCTCCCTGGAGCACTGACAGAAATGCCACTAAAAACATTTCAGAACCTACTCTCTCCTTGGCTAGTGGAGCAGGTCCCACACTCTGATTCTTCCTCATCCCTTGTGTTATGATGCAAGACACAGCGCTCTACATTCCATTTACAGTCCAAAGTTACAGGTGACAGCCTTTAAATGCTTAAATACTTCTCTGAATAATTGCGTCTTTCTTATATTCTACATCTGTTTTGATTCTACGTAGTTATTTTCCTTGGTATTGATGAGGACTACATGTGCATAGCAATGCATTTATAGGCCCAGTTGCAATACAGATAATAAAATAACATACAATAAAAATAACAATAAACAATTGACAGTGACTAAATTACATTCTGTAATGATACAAAATTCCACCTGATCAGGCACAAAGCCTGAATCATCTTCATATTAAATGTGACATTCTCTTGCCCACTAGAGTGAAGGACTCCTTTTCTTTACCTGCTCTCCAGTCCAACAGAGGACTTAGGAAGGGCAGGCAGCACTGTGGTACTGTGATGAAAATAACAAAGTAGAATACATCAATGGGACCTGAAGCAAAAGTAACCTCCTGGTGCTGATTCACGTCATAGACGCCAACAACTCAAAAAGTTGCAGTTCATGAGTTTGTAAAAAAAAAAAAAAAAAAAAAAACAGTTTTGGCCCCTACTTCATGGCTGCATGACAGTAATTTAGTAATTCTTGATGTAAAAGTTTGTCAGATGCATATTCCAGGCAATACCTCCTCCCCCTCGTTGAATCATACAGGCTGTGTCCTAATCAAATTATATTTTTGAAGTGTTTCCTCACTGAATCCCACAAGATTGTTTCTCATATTTTCCCCCACACATGCTTTTGAAACTAACTATCCCGAGGCTGCCAACAGAGCCTTCTTTCTTCTCCCTCTTCCCTACCCCCCCTTTCTTTTTTTTGAGGGGGGGAGGAAGGGAGTCATAGTTATGTTCGTCATTTTTCAGTCCCTCACAATCTGCCCTGTCAGCTGACAATATCTAAAAATATCAAGAAGACCAATGTTTATTTCTGTCATTTCAGGATTATGCCTACTTTTTTTTCCCCTCCCCCATAACAGAGTCACCACTTATTAACACCAGGGACACTCTTGTGCTCAGATTTTTGTGTCCCCTTGGACTGCCAGTGACCTTCCCCAATATTTATGGGGAGGCTGATTGATCTCTTCCAGCAAACACAGTTGGAGGCTCCCCCTTAAAACCAGGGAGAGAAGAAAAACTGGAGAGCAGCACAGCAGAGCCATAGAACCACTCACCTAAGCTGCTACCATTTGCTTCCACATCATTAGTCAGTGATTAATGCACAAGAATAAAACATTATGTTTTTGGCTGCCCACTGGTTACCCCTGCCTATCACAAGCCATGACATCATACCCTGTTTTTTATTTACAATGCACTCACTGTTGTCTTTTGAATTGTTTCCAGTCATGTCCCAAGAGCTGTTCTCTGTGCCTTGTAATGACCATGTGCCACCTGTTTCCTCCCAAACTGGCTTGCAAGAAGGCTTGTAATTCACTTGTGCCCAGCCATTTGCCAAAACAGGTTTCATTGCTGCATTACAGCCTGGTGCTTTCCAGAACTTCCTCTGATGTTCTAGCAGAATGAGGCAGCTGCTTACCCAGACCTGCACCCTCAGTGCTGCCACAGCTTCTGGCACAAAAGCTACAAAGAGCCAGGGTCACTGGAAAACATGACAAGGGGAGGCTGAAATGCAGCAGTGGGGTGAGCAGCTTGTGGGATTCACTGTGGGTGAAGGTGTTGCCTGGCCTCTGAAACCATGCAGCAGAGGAAACAGCTGACCCACACCGGTGGAGTGAAGGCAAAGTCAGGATGGCTTTTACTAACATATGGGCTTCAACTATTTCCCTGCGAGCCTCCAGGCCTGGGTAAAACCAAAGCCAGTCCCCAGGGACTTCTCCCCTAGCACAGCACTGGTCACTGTCAGTCTCTCAGCAAACATGTCTAAAAACACCCACTGCTTCTGAGGGCTGGAGCACAGCCCCGCTGCAGCTCAAGATCCCACCCCATCATCCTTCTCACCACAAATGAGTATTCCTATAAAATGCGTGCCATGCAAACAATAGATCTTATTGAGCCAAGGAAACATGAAGCCTTAGCTCCTGCAGTATCACTGTTAGCAGTTACAGGAGGTCAGGGATGAAAATATTTGAATGAAAACGAAAAACATTTTTTTTCCCAGTCAGGAATGCCACTGAGTTTTCTGGAAACCCCAGTTGTCACAGAACACATGAAAACAACCCCTTTCTATTGGCACAAGCAAACTCTGTGACAAAGACCATGCAAATGGAGGAGGACCCTGCAGAGGGGCTGGCAACTGCATTCAAAACTTTGCATACTCTTCATCAGCCACTTTTAAAAAAAGCCATGCACAATCTGAAATGGCCTGGGGATTTAATTGCCACATTTATTTTTAAAAGCATCCCCACCTAAGATGACACATGAGACACAACACAATGTCAATCATTATTCCAAGCCAACAGATTCAGATTTTAGTAGGAATTGGTCGGGAGAAGATGGAAAGAGGTTTTGAAGACATTCTAAAGGACTTTTTGCAATATGTACAAGGCAAAAGGTGCAGAACAAATCTGAAACATTTAGATATGACTATTCTGAATCTTGACTAAGAGTCAAAAACTACCTCCTTTCACTGGCTGCACTCTGTCTCTCCAGTGCACTGTGAGTGCAGAGCGTGGGTTTAAGCCCCAGCAATGCAATTACACAAGTGTCACCAAAACTGCGGGAAAAAAAGAAGCTTTCCAACACCATCTTTGAAGTGTGAGAGAATCAGGCATTGCTTTATCCTGGCCAGGGTGCTATTCTAGCCAGGATGTGCAATGGAAATCGTTCCATCCACACATGGCAGTGGAGATCGTTCCATCACATGTGCCCAGGCTGTGCAGCAAAAATCATCCCATCACGCGTGGCTCTTCACCACACTTGTCACGTATTTATACACAAACCCAGAGAAATTCTCCTTCATTGATTCTATTTTACACAGCTCTTAGTATTCCATCTCCTATTGGTTATTGATCCCTTTGCCTTTGATTCTGATTTAGCCATCATTCTTTGGTTCTCCTATCACTCTCTTCCCAGACTGAGTACCTCCAACTGCACCAGGGAGTGATGTCTGTTCATGTCCATTTATCTCCTCTGTATCTTGGCTACTCCCAGCCTGTAGATGTTAAATTTCCAGACTCCAGGAATCTTCTCTGTTGATGAAAGCCATCAGGGCCTCACCCATGAAACTCAACACCTCAGTGAACAGGGTCTCATGGAAAGAAATCTTAATTCCCCCTTCCTGACAAAGGCAAACAAACCCATGACTAAAGTAACTGAAAAATTTTAAAAGTTCTGTTATTTCCAACACAATACAAAACCTTCTTCAGGGGATAGGAAAGAGCTGGGGCAAAGTCTGATGTTAGACACCTAGTTTCTGTGATTAAGAGGTTTTCAGCAAGCTAGGCCCCTTGTCAGGGCAGTGCAAGTGTTAGAAAGAAGCAGTGTACCTGGCTCATATAAGTGTTTTTCAGTCTTGCACCCTCAGGGTTAGGCTTATTGCTAGAGCTTACTTGAAAATTATACTTCTGAGGGTTTTTCTGAGTGTTGAAGCTGAGCTGCTAGAACTGCTAGACACTCCACTTTCTGATGTACCAGTTAGTACAGATACCAAGTGTGCTGCTCCAGTTACTGGTAAGAAGCCAAGTAAACAGGTCAATTAAAATTTGCCAAATCAAGTGTTTGTCTGGACGTGATGGATTGCACTTGGGAAAGCTCAGCTAGATCTGTGGGCTGCCATAAAGAAATTTGGTCTGTCCAGGGCACTACCTGAATCTATCCGTACTGGTTGATAACAGCATTTCCCTCCTTCTCTGGAGTTTTTTAGAGATAAAATCCAAGAGCAATGCCAAGATGTTTATATCATAAGACAACAGTTACTCAACCCAGTGTATATTATAGCAATCAATATGTATCAACTGGACTTTTACTCTAGTTCAAAAGCCTAAACTGAGCTTAAATTACTGGAATTTTTTTCCTTTAATGTACCTTAAATCCACAATCCACAATTGTCCTGGTTCTGGCCTTGACAGAGTAAATTTTTGCAGCAGCCAGGGTCTGTACAACCATGGCAGGGGGGTTGGAGTAGGATCAGAGTTCCTTCTGGTTTTGCAGGGTGCAGGGTCAGTGGTGCTGAGTTCTGTGAGGTGAGCACTCTCTTGTACACTCTGCTATTACCACTGCTTTGTTACTGATCATTTCCTTATTTTGCTTCTCTTTCTGGTAAATTCTTCTTATCTCAAACTATGAGTTTTACCTTTCTGTGCCTCCAATTCTGCTCTCCATCCCACCATGGGAAGAGAAATGAGGAAGCGGAGCGAGGTCTGGGGTGTTTCAGGAAAGTGAGGAAATCCTTCCTAAACCACACACAACCACATCAAAATGGCTGGGCAGGGTGAGTTACACTGCACAGGTTCCCAGCCTTCTCTACAGCCTTTCAGGGCCAGACACTTTACCCTCACGCCAGTAACAGTTCTGTGTCATTTGATCCAGTTATGTTTTACTGCATCTCTCTTACAGGTCTCAGTCTTACCAATGGCATCTGTATTTTCATCCAAACACAGAGCAGGATGGGCCCTCCAGAAAAAAATCCAAACAAATTCTCTGTTACTACTACCAATATCAGGAAAATCAGGGATGCCCATACTGGTCTTTGTTTATCAAACTGAAAATGGAGGCAAGAGAAATTTAGTGAGACCCATAAATTTGCCAGCTGGATTACATTAGAATTTCTCCTGGAATAGAGATGGGCAAGAAAGCTGGAGGGAAGCTAAACAGGCAATTAGGCATTTCCAGCCTAGACATACAGAGTATTTGAGAGGATCAGAAACAGAAAGGACAGGAATAAGTATTAAGGAAGTTAGACGGATGGAAAATTAGCTGTTCAAATTAATATTCATCATCAGGATTATGAAACATAATCTGGTCTATGAAAATTGCACCATGGCTAACAGACAGAGAGATAGTTTAGAGAGATATTGACAATATTTGTGCAGGTCAATTTGGAGGAAAATTTGTACACACTCTAGAGAGAATATAAAAATAATATTATTATTAAAATAATCTTAGGCCTCCTTTAACTAACAAGCAATATGTGAGAAAGTCTCTGAAGACTGCATGAATGCACCCAGTAACAGAAATTAATAATTGAACCATCAACATGACCAAGTGAATAGGGGAAAAAAGTCAAGATGAGACAAATTTTATGAAATCCTTATAGAAAGGGTTTTTTACTCCACTGCTATTCCCTACATCTCTACATTACAGACCCCTCACCATTACACACGTCATCATTTTTTTTCCTCAACCATGCCACATTAAGCTACAAGTAGAGATGAAATATAATACATAACTCCTATGCATTATACCTGATGCATCTATGTCCAGCCAAAGCTAGTACAGAATACATGGGGGAAAGCACATGAGAAGGTAAAACTGTGCAGACACCAGGATGAAAAACTGTGGGCTGGCATGCTCAGTCCACTCTACTATGCTGCCTCACTCTGAGTTATTACATCACTCCATCTACACTTGAGGCAAGCTATGGCATGCCTTTAACATTTGTATATTCATATGGCATCTAAATATACCTGTAAACATATGTGTATAAATACTGGATCCAACCTGCCCATCAGCCCCAGTCACCTCCCACCTCCTGCTCACTAATAGCACAGTCCTGCATCACCTCCCACTCAGCCAAGCAATCCTGTGCTAGCTGCTTTTGACATACTCACAGCTATATATATTTGTGAGCACGATAAAACCCTTCTGCAAAGCGAAGACAACATCTATTTTGCAAGAGTTACAATGTATTTTAGACTCACTCTGATGCTCTGGGGTTTTTTACACTGTATTATGTGCTATATTTGCATATACACACATCTGCAACTCATCTAGTTTGAAAAAGTGAGACAAAACCAAACAAATAAACAGAAAAACAACCAGAAATAAAAAAAAAAAAAAAAAAAAAAGCAAACCTGGCCACATTTAGGTAGGCAAAAATTTTTTTCTAGAGCAATAATTATGTCTTGATAATTCTGAACTACTAATAAATCATACTAAAAAAGTAAATGCAATTATGCTGTGTTACACAGAGGTAAATCTGCCGGAGTGTCTGTGTTCTATTGTGGGAAGATGGCCTTGATTATTTGCATTCTGTGTGCTCTGTATTAGTGCTATATGCACTCATGGTTAGGAATGCCCAGAGCTGCTGTACCATCTACCCATTCCTAATGCACTGCAAATACACTCCAAATCCACCACAGAATGATTTTCACATGATGCAAAATTTCCACTTTCTCTTGCTTTTCTTGGGAGGTTTTTCAGTTGTTTAGTATTTTGTCTCACCGCAAAGGGTATTTAATGATTCAAGCTGATTTTCTTGCTTAATTTCATCCAGCCATTCTAAAATAAGAAATCCCCTATCTTGGTATGTGGCCTTTTCAAGAGCATGTTAACAAATATAACAACATTTTGCTTCATACTTTTTATTTGGCCAAGTTATACATAGCAATTTCTTTTCATGGTCAGCCTTACCGCCTTAATCTCTATATTGCCTTTAGTGTCTTGAATTAAGGCTTAATACATCTAGGGCAGTCCTTCAATTTAAGGAGTTTGGCATTCCTGCTCTTATGGAGCTAAAAGCTGCTCATGGTTCATGGGGTATAGCTGCAAATATGAAAAAGCTTATAAAACTCAGTGCAAGTTGGGCTTGAGATCCTTTTAGAAGAGTTTGCAAATGCATTTTGGGCTACAACATTGTGGTGTTACATAAATTTACTTGGTGCAAAATGGTTTTACTTTACTTGGTTCATGCGTTAAACAAACTCCCTGTGGCTGATGGAACGGCAATGATTGACTCTCACATGAACACTGTGAGTGAGAGATGGGCTCATTCAAGTTTAGAACACCACTTTTGTATCCCCACAGGACAGGAGGAGTACTCAGAATATTTCTGGAGGGACTAACATCTTCAGAGAAGTGGACCTTGATGTACACCTGTTAAATGGTATTCTTTGGGTTTTGGCAAGGGTAGGGAGGAACTTCCTCCTGTGGCCATTCCCCTGCAGCAGTTTTACTGTCACTTTATGAAGTGATATATGGTATGTTCTAGACAGAAATTACTCCTCACAATAAAAACCTCCTGTGGCAAGCATGTGGGACTCAGATTCAAAGAAAGAAACTGAGAGTTTCTATCGAGGCAAAAGCCTGGGAAAGTGCTGGGAAAGAATGTAAATAATTCTTTATCTCTCTTGTTTTCCACATTGTTTATAGTTAAGTTCTATCACTGTTTGTCAAGCACTCTGCACCAGTGGTTTGGGTTGTTTTCACTTCAGGACCAATGGAGTTGGTCCTTGCGGAGCTCTGTATAAAGGAGCGGGGTATTTTGAATAAATGGAGTTTTACTCTCACAGCCTTCTGAATCAGTCTTCTTCATTCCTGTCCTGCCTCGACAACAACAAAGCACAAGAAAAACATAGCTAAATTTTTAACACTCTATATAAAATGTTTAAAATATCAAAGTATTTTCTGAGAACAAGACTGGGATTATGTTAGCATACCTCCACCCCTGAAGAGTCAGCTGTGGTGTTCAGATGAACATCAGACAGCTATTTTTATAACACTAATTACTTGTATTATGACATTACTCAACAAAACCTTATTTCCAACCAGGGCCCCTCTATCCAAGTGTTTGTTCCATTGGAATTTCTAGGTGTCAAGTTTCCAGGTATCAGAATTACCGAGAAAGCTAACAAAAACATTTTGTAAGTCAAACAAATACCATCACTATCTCCAGTTTAAAAAAAAAAACCAAACCAAAAAAAACCACCCCAAAAAACCCCAAAAACAAAACGAACAAACAAAAAAAATCCATTGAGGTCCTTAATTTAATCTTCTTTGCTGCTTCCCCTTAGAGCTCAACTAATTAGCTGCCATTTCTGAGGGTTCAAGCACAGGCCCACAGGATACCAGACCAGATAATAACAAGGTATTTTCTGAAGATCTGAGCATGACTCACAGTGCTGCATGAAGTGGCATGAAAACAAAGTGCACATGCCGACACAGGAGGCAAAAAAGTCTAGGAAAGCATTTTAATTATGTTTATGCTTTCTGTGAACATAATAATAAGTACAGACAAGCAAGTAGGCAGCAACAAAACTCATGGGGATTATTTGCAAACTGCTGTAAAGTTAAACTAATTAATTAAGTGCAATTGATATTCAGCTGCATTATCCTCAATAGGATAGAGGCAGGATTTAGTTAATGTGGACATTTGTTTCAACTGTATTTCTACATCAAAGAATCAAGACCTCTCTTAAAAATTAAAAGTAGTATCTTCTCCAAACAAAAATATTATTGCAATGTGAATAGCAATAATGATGCTTTGTTAATTTTAAGCAAAAAACCAACAAATAGTTTGTTTTAAACAAAGTGTTTGTTCTAATTTAAGCAAATTTACATATTCTACTGGAAATAATTGTGCAAAGCAGACAAAGTAGATTTCTAAAATTATAGGTAAGGACAAAACCAAGTAAGCCATTCTGTTACAGAGGAGACTGACTCTTATCACATTGCAAACCAGATAATTTTCTGTTTAGGGCATTTTGCACTTTCTCTTAACTCCACAAAGCTCGCATGCATCCAGAACACCCCCACTGCTTAGAAACAATCATAGCAATTTCCCAGAAATGCTGATTGCATCCCATAGTGACCCTTTACCTGAGGGTCATTTATTACAGCACGTTGTGGAACACAATGTACCAGGCTGCCATAAGAACACACGTAATCCTAGAGTTTTATCAAAAGTCACTGTTAACGTTAACTAATTCCCCTAGCTCAGGTGGAGATCCAAACCCCTCACTTTGCTTTGCAAGAAACAGAAGTGTCGCACTCACACTCAGAGGTCAACCACTGAAAATGAATGGAAGCCTGTGGGTACCCACTGAGCCCAAATTTGCAGTCATTGCCATTTCTCCTTCATACCCACTGTTCTCATTTCCACATCGTGCCCACTTCTGCATTTCTCAGCTGCCACCCTTTAAAGGATGCACTGAATGCCAAGCTTAAGCTCATACATATCAAGAAGTTTTGTCCATAAAGGATAGTGGGAGTTCCATCTGTAAGCCTTCACAAACTACTGTGGCAATCATTGCTAATCACCCATGTTTCCAATGCAGTCAATATAAATAATTCCACAAACAACATTTGCAAAGTTCTGACACGTGGCAAATGTTCAGTAGCTATGTTTAGCACATGCTGTATAATCCAAGTTCCTCATACACATTAAATTAGTAATTTTGACTCATAAAAAGGGAAAGGAAAAGAAAAAGGGTTTTAAAACCTATTTCAGCTAAAAAAGGAAAAATGCCCATCATGCAGGGATGCTACAAACTTACAGGAAGAGGTGCTTCCTTAATATAGTAAGCAAGGTACTTTTTGTACTTTGGTACTTCCAGTGTTGCTACAAAGCCTTTCTGTTGATCAGCACAGAGGAACCTTTAGGTAGTGTATTGCTGCTACAAGTGTTCCTACACCACCCTACTGAAGATGTAGAAAGGAAACACATTTGTTGATACATGGCTGTCAGAATAGCCCCATAGGGAAAGAACAGACCTGCCTTCTCCTTTATGAAGGCTTCTCTATTTTCCCTAAACTTCTGTAGCTTTTATCAGCAGAGATTGTGCTATTGGCTCACTTTGGGAAGGAAATGCTCAGTTGTTTCTCCCAGAGAAAGTATCATAGTTATATTTATGTTCTTTGGAGAAAGCAGAGTGACAGGAAAATGAAATCTCTTCCTACTAAAATCTCAGATTTCTGTTGCATAAATTTGAATATTTTATCTGCTAATGTTACTACAGTGCCTTATGCTTTCCAGCTCTGATGCTTTCTCCTCTGATGCAGCACAGCCACTCTTACACATTAGAAGACCAGTGAGGAGAATGCTCACCTGCCATGGATTATGGAAATTGTAATCCAAAGAAAATTTAGAAGCATACTGATCTCCTTGGAGATGCTACAGCCTGACTCTCACATAAAAATTAAAAATGCCCACAACTGAAGCGTTTGGCTGAAATGCTGTGGGTATTCTCTCTCCTTCTTTTTTCTCTTTTGTTTTTTCTTTTTATTTCCCAAAAGAAAACTAAAAACTGCAGATGGAAGTCCAAAGCTCTCTGTAAAAATCTGAGTCTTTTATGATACAGATGGGCACTAGTCATGTTATTGCTGTGATTGCGAGCATGGCATTTGATAAAAAAAAAGAAACTGAGCCATTAAGGACAGCTTTTTCCCAGGGTCAACCACTGAAGCAGTGACAAAATGGAAAGCTGAGACAAACAAAGGCATTGGTCAGAGACAGTAGGCTGGGGAGAGGAACAGACTGCACAAGGCACAGCTCTGACCAAAACAAACAGCTCTGGATCCACATTATAACCTTTGCCTCCTGAAACTGCCTCTTCAACACTGCTCACTGGCAGCTTCTCTTGCTGTGTAGTGATTCCCCTGCACCCCCCACTCCCAATAATACATTTTTCTGAATGAGGAAGAAGCATTATCTCAAAAGGTTCTCTGCCTTCATTCCTCTGAAAAGCTTCTGGCTTGCTCTTTGCTTTGTCCATCTTCTAGGCAGCCATTTAGAGGAGCACAGATGCTCGGCAGAGATGCAAAACATGGGATTAGCATTCCTCATCAGTACACACACACCACAAGATCCTTACTAGATAAGAAGCAGCAGAAGCAGAGCTGGGTGATGCTACATCAAGATCACTTTTCCTTCTGCAGTGTGGCAATTTTAATGTTCTAGAAAGGATTTGCTTTTACGCACACCTTTATTTGGATAGCCTTTCCTTGAGCCTAACACAAGAAGCAGATCCAGTGCAGGGGTATTGAGCCATGGCAGAAATCCCACAGATTCCCCTCTCTTGCAGGATCTCAGGGTGTTAGTAAACAAAGCAGACAACCAATCAGTCAGGCTGCAGCAACACACACATCTCCAGGAGGCAGCAAGAGCCTTAAATAAAACATAGTGCCAGCCTTGAGCAGAGTGCATGGAGACAAATGCCAGGGATGGGGAAGGTGTCGTTGGGATTACCAATGACGTGCTAATGGTGCTCCAGCCATCTCTGAGCCTCCTTCTCTGACTCACTGCCTCCCTTTGGAGGCTCCTCTCACGTCAGGAAGGGACTCAGGGTTATTCACAGATCACTGACTAAAAGCAAGCTTCAGCTTCCAGCCTGCATTCCCCTGCTCCTAGGAACAGGACTGAGGTCACTTCCAAGCAGCCTTTGAGCTTTTTATCAATAGATCCAATTAAAAAATAAATAAAAAAAAGGAGAAAATAAAAATAAAGAAAACCCAAAACAAACAACAAAAACGAGATTACCTTCTGCTCTCCTGTTTCTACCTCCCATCTCAATTCTCCACACACAGCCCTCCCAAAATCAGTTATGTTTTGTCCCGTTTTCCCCACTGGGTTAAAAATTCCCTTGATCACAGCAAAAACTGTTTTATGGTTTCCAGCTACTTCTAGAGTCCTTTGACGAATAACACAAGATTAAATATGTACACAAAGCTCCCAAGTGTTACCTGAGAATCTAGCTTTGGGACAGCTACCAGATAAACTTTTTGTTACTACTAGAAACAGAGGAGCCACATGCCAGTCTAACCATTTTCTCACCCACCTGTTTCTAATTCATCCACCTGTTTCTAATTGCACTTTACAGCCTGCTGGGGTGCTCTCTCACATGCCTTTCATTCCATCCGTGCAGCAGGAAGTGCTTCAGGCACTGCCAGCACAATGTCTTGGGCTGAAGCCCCCTCCAAGTCACTATTACCACTCCTTCAAGTGCTATACTGTTGAGTTTGTAAATAGGACTCCATGAGTTAGTCTTCTTTTCATTGTAACTACTGGCTTATGTCAATAAATCCCCAAATGGGACAGGCACCAAACACTACCGGCCCAATGCAGATCCTATTGCATTGCTTTAACTGACCACAGTGGGTTTTTTTGCCTCTTTCATGTGCTGAAAAAAATATATTTATGCTAAGATAACTGCAACAGTACTCTGGGACTGCAATGAGTATACTTAGAATCTACACATCAATGTTTATCATATTTACGTGCTGATTCAAAAACAATAAGAGATTTTTTTAATAAAAGCTGAAAAAATGAAGGGCTCCTTCATTGAACACAATAAACTATTAATCTGCCTTCAGCACGTACAAGCAAACACATCACAGGGACATTTCACAGGGCTTTTACCCATTCTTTTCCTCATAACCTCCTGTGCAGTTGTCCCTGTACTGCCTTCTCCAGATCTTACTTATTCCTCCTTTTGCTGCTTTCATCCAGGTACCAATTTTTCATCTTCAGTCCTCCTCAGAGGTTGCAATGTCCTGTCAAGGTGGCCCCTTTTCCCACTTACAGCCTCCTTAACCAGAAGCAGACTCACTCCAGCATGGGTTGGTATTCCCTGGCCCCTCAGCTAGCTCATCACAAAAGCCCACCCCCCCCGGGCTTGATTTCACAAAACAAGGTGAGGATTTTTGTCCAGGGATAATAATTTCCATTGTTTGTCAAGAACTTCTTTTTCAGGAGGAAATCCCGGTGAATGGTAACATGAAAAGTGCTGGAATGAGGCTGTAGAGACTCAAAAAGGAGGCAGAGCCTGGAAAATAGGAAGAGCAAGAATGGTAATATATTTCATCTGCTAAAGCATTTTTGTTTGCTGACACTGAAATGGAGATGATAACCTAGAGATGAGCTGGTCAGCAGAAAAAACACTCAGGACTTTAACATGTTAAGCCACTAGAGAAAAATTTTCCAGATTGTATTTCTTAGCACCCCAGCACAGCCTATTAAATGTGGCAATGAAGCAGACTGGGGAGGATTCTATTTTTCATCTCCTACAAAGCACTCTGCAGAAGAAAAATACCGTGCCAAGTTCTCAGTTTACATTTTGTGACAGGGTGATGCTCTTAAAAATTAGTTGTACCCTCCACTGAAAGTATAGTTTTCTACTGTCATGACTAAATCTCCTGAAATAACAAGTCAGTTTATTTTCACACCCTACAGTTCTCTCTGGTAAAGAAATTCCAATATATTTTTGTCTTTCTTCTTCCTATTTTCAACATTTGTGACACTTCTACTTTATAAGATAAATATTTGAAAAGGAAGATGTCTCCACACTACAGAAACACACTTTTATCACACTGGCTTTTAAAAGCAAAGTTCAGTTCTGAAAAGAGGGAGAAATCACATCATCAGAAAATGACTTTGGATAGTCCTGTACATGAATTATTCATGTTCTATTTTATCATCCCCTTTATTCTCCAAGAAATATCAAATGATTCAGCAGGCCTATGATTTTCTGTATTAATCAGATGTCTGACACTATACTCAGGCCTGATGATGGGCCAAGGAAAAAGAACTTCTTTATGTGAGCTAACTGCAAACTCTTGACAAATCCCACTCAGTTGCATGTCTTCATGTAATAAGATGCTCAAAGGCAACATAACTATATCAGTGAAAACAGAAAAGTCTGTCTTACCATTTACAGCCTAAACTATAAGATACCAAGGATATTTCTACCAGAACTACCATATACAAAATGAACCCTAGTTTTCAATTATTTTTGAAAAAATAGATCCTGTCTCCTAATTTTTTCTTTGTTCAACTCTATTAATACAGCTATCATAGCCTCTGCTTTCTTTTTCCAGTATGTGTCATACATCACCACTACCTGTAGTCAAGGACAAGGATATACACATATGCCTTATAAGGACAAATATTTAAATATAAAACAGTCAAGCTATCTTTATATCAATTCTGAAATAAAAAGACAATTTTCTGGTTTGTTTCATAATTATCATCTAACCTGCTGAGGGTCCTATTAGAGGATGTTTTGCAAAACCATCGATAACGGTCATGAGCAGAAAGACAGAAAAACACAACATATTTTTCCAGAACAGTCAAAAAAATCTGTAGGATAGCCTATATTATTGTATACATCTGTATGTGGTCTATAGAGCAAACACTGAATCAGGATCTTCCAAATCCCTAATTTTTGGCTCGTTCTTTCTCTCCCATTTTGGTGGTAACAAAAACCCTTATTGCCACACCTGCCAGTATTTGGTAGAAATTCTTTAGTTCTGTAAGTAGTGCACTGTAGGGCGTAACCACATAAGGAAAAATTGTTACTCTTCACAGCAGAGGCATAAAATGAAGTATAAACAATAACTTTTTGCATGGATTTTCTTTCCCTGTACTACACAGGAAGATTTTTGAAAAGCAAAACCAAAATGAAAGCAGCACCTCCATGTTAGAAGATGAAGTTCAAAGGTACAACTCAACTGGTCTAAATCTCAGTGTGGCCATGGAAGGATGTTCTGCTGGAGCCCAGCTTTTGCCATTCCTGTCTGCTTTCCTCACACCTGAGCAAGCAACAGCCAGCTGAACCCAGTCCCCATTTGGGTACCAGCATGGTGTTTTATTAGATAACACAGAGCTGTAATCCTGAGTGTGTCTACACAAGAAGTCAGGCTAGTAAACCCTCACATTCAGCTTAAAATTCATGGCCTGGTGTTTATGAAAATCAAAATATGTCCTTGAGTAAGCAGGGCACTTCTCTAATACTGATGCTGAAGTTAACACTTTTATGTGGTTTCACTTCTGAGATAGGTATGACAGATCATGCAGATTTTGAAATCCCATTGAAAAAATATATATACATCCCTGTCTTCTGTTTTAATCCATGTTACAATATTTGTAATTTTCTATATCCTATGTAAGATAAAATAGCAATATAAGAACCTCACTATATTTTAAAATAGTAAATAACTAACAAGGAATGACAGGTTACTGCAGGGAAAAAAATGGCCCCGAATGACTGTCAGTTTGGGTTCACTGTTGTTGCAATATTTGCTGCTTACTGAAAATAACTGTTGTGATTAGATAATTTTTTCATATTAGAATTTTTAAAAAATGGGCTATAAAATACAAGATTGAAAAAACCCTAAACCACTTTGCATTATTTTTAATAACACAGGCTAGTCAACACTTCAAGACCTCAGAGCAGATTCAATTTGCTTTCTTCTTTATGGCCTTTACGTACCAGCGACGTGTTTCGGAACATAAAAAGAATAGAAGACAGCTAACACTGAATTTCTAACTAACCCTCAAAATATGACTAACCCATGAAGCAGGCAGAATTACTGGGGGCAGCACACGATAGACATGGAGTGACTGAGCTAAGCAGGTTATAAATACACCCACACAGAAGGATGGAAGAGGAGGACAATGTGACAAGAGCAAGCCTTGGGACAGTAGACTCAACTGTTTTGCATCTGAGGTACTACTCCAGTAAAGAGAAGGGCAGTAAAACAAAGCACTATTAAGAATAAAAGCCAACCCAAAGACATCATATATATTTCATACTCATTTTTAGCTATGCCCTCTTTTCCTGTATAGTGGCTGAGCTGCACACAGCTACTACTCTCAGACCATCCTAAATTGTAAATCCTCTACTGCAGGCAGAGTAAAAGCTATAAGGAGCTGAAATACAACAGAAGCAGTCACTTCCTTGCTTAAGTTGCACAGCTGGTACAGCAATTGTGCTGTGTTAGTTACAGATTTATGGCTGGCTGGAGGGCACCATGGTTCAGGATGAAGCTGACTGATCAACAGACAAGGATGCTGCAGGACAAAAGTTTGCATCAGTGGCTGGTAAGCAGGCCTGACAGTGCTAATTGCCCTTCAGGAGCTCATTACAGATCGAGAAGATGCAGATTGTCCATCCTTGAAACAGGATTGTGAAAAAAAAACAGCTTAAGAAATAAGTTACTAGTGGCAATTAAGAAGAAGAATAACGAAAATTAGGAGAGTGAGTAGCTTTATAAGAAAGAACATGAAACATACATATAACATGTACTTTCTTTAATATCTTAAAACCTCTACTTCAATACTAGCCATGTTATGTTAATTAATGATACTAGAGCTCATAGTTATGGCATTTCTTGGCAAATTGTATGAAACAGATGTCTGAGCCTGAAGATGCTGGCTTCTATTTTTCCCCCAAATAGTGAGCTGTTCGCATTCTTTCTGCTGCTAACATATTGAATTCTGCTACCATTCTCTCTTCTGTTGTCTCAATGTTAAATCACAAAATACATTCTTGGTTGGCTGAGATGGGGTAGATGCAATAGTCCAAACAAAGAAGAAAAAATATTAACTGAAACATGAAAAGATTCCTTTTTGCAGCATTGCTGACCTCCAACAAATGCTGTACTAAAGGTAAAGGAGAGGTTGCTGAAAATATCTTCAGCAACTGAGGAGCAAAAAAGGGTAGTTTGTGGAAAACACATAGAACAGGCTTAGGAAAGGATATTTGGTTCTATATTTTGTTACTGTTAAAGCTAATTGGAAATTGAAACCTGTTTTCCAAAAGGACATACAGGCGAGCTTCAGTGATCCTTGGGAGTCACTTCCAAAGCAGGATTTTCTGTGATTCTATGATCTCTCTCTCCCAGATACCACAAAGGAGTATGCATAGCATTGCATTTTTGTCATTTAAATGATGTTCTTGAGGTGTTTAAGGAGGAACATTTCAGCTGTGTGTCAAAACCCACTATCAGACAAGCAGATTGCCCTGCTAGAAAAGCCTAGTAAACAAAATTCACCAGCAAAGCAAGACTGAAAAACAAATACTGAAGCTGTGCTCTCAACTTTGTTGGCCTAAATGAAATGTTTGTGTGCTTGTCTTGTAAATTTCCTTCACAGATGGAATTTTGAATTGAGTATTATTATCTATCAGAATGAAGGTGGAGCCACCACTGACACCAAAGAACACCTGCTGCTCTTTATTGCTCTTCAGTACAACCTTCTATTCTCTTCATCTTACCTGCATTCCACCTGTGTGCCTCTGTGCCCTGTGTGCTTGCTCAGCACACCTGGGCACTCCGTGGCTCAGTGCTGGCAGTGCTGCTCACCTGCTTTTCACAGCTGCACCCACTGGGGATGAGGCTCAGCCCCACTCCCAAGCACCACACACTGGGTGCCTACAACAATTACCTGCATTAGTTTCCATTTTTGCTGAGGAGTGATTACACAGAGTCAAGGCATTTCCTGCCTCCCACCCCACCCCATCAGCAAGGGGTGCACAAAAAAGTTGGCAGGGGACAGAGCCAGGGGACAGCTGACCTCAGCTGACCCCGATGCATTGAGAAGGCTGGCCCAGAGTAGAGGCTGGACAGAGCTAAAGAATAAAGCAAGGATGGATTAAAAGGATCTCCTCCATGGATCCACCTTGGGCAGCACCAGAGCCCAGCCAGGGCTGCACCCAAATGACCCAAAATGGTCCCAAAATGCACGAGCGCTCCCGGGGGCTCTCCCTGGGATCAGTTCTGCTCCATTGGCACCTTGGAGTTCATTGTCCCATTCCAGCTCCAGCCCAGGCAGCCCCATCCTGCTTGTTTTTCTCTCTCCAGCCCACGGTGTTTGTGCTCCTGGGCTGAGATTTGGATCATTTGTCCTTGGTGCCCAGCTGGAGCAGGAATTGTTTTGTGTCCCTGCTCTGTGCAGAGAGCTCAGCATCCCCTCATGGGAAGCTCAGAAGTGCACACTAAAGCAGCACAGAATGGGAAAAATAGAAAAGCTAAACCTGAGGCATCAGCCTGAGGGATATTCCAGACCTTACTGGCCTCATGTTCAGCATAGAGGGCTGGGGAAAACGGAGGAAAGGGGAGGCATTCAGTGATGGCATTTGTCTACTCAAGTGACAAGTTACAGAGCTCTTCTTTCCTGCAGATGGCTGAGCTCCTGCTTGCCCATGGGAGATGAGGAATTAATTCCTTAGGGCTTTTTTGCTTACATATGCAGCTTTTGCTTTACCTGTTAATGTGTCTCAACCTACAAGTTTTCTCATTTTTCCCATTCTGCCTCTCTCCCTCACCCTGCTGTGGCAGGGAGCAGCTGTGCTGGGCATGGTTGCCATCCGAGGTTATACCACAACAGTTTGTTTCCAAAAGTCTACAAATTTGACACACTAGCTTTATCACACTAAGCTGTTCAGAACCATGCTGTATTGCTTTCACTAGGATTTGCCATATTGATCTTTACAAAGCAGAGAAATATTTGCTAGGATAAATATCCCCACTTATAGAATATGCCAGGCAACGATTACATGGGAAAAAAAAAAGGCATCTTCTCTGTTTTGTAGAGCTTTGGCAAAACTGTACAGTGATACTGCAATCAGTGCTGGGAATTTTGAATGATAAAGCTAAAGAAAGATACAGTGAACTCAGAGCAGAGTGAGGAGCTGGCAGAGAAAAGGAAAAAATAACTTTAAACTCGAGTTTTTTGGTGAACAACAGAGGGAATTCTAAAGACATGGGTTATGTGCTAAGCTTCTTCTGATGTTTGAGTGGTATAACTGATAAGCAGGACAATTTAACATTGAACATTACATAATTCAAAGTAATTTAATGACCTTTATGAATCCCAAGAGAGGCAAGAGATTAGAGAAGAAAAAAATCTACTAATCAAAGCCTTGGGGGGTATCTTACTCTAATGCAAAAACCTATTTCTAGGTAATGCACAAGGCTAGAATGCCACAGATCTGAAGTCACTTATCAGGTCTGATATATATTACCAGCAAGCCAAGGAGACACTCACCTCTCTTTGCTTCAGTTGTGCTTGGCTAAAATGGGGATATTGGGGAATAGATGGGCACTTTCTCAATCTTAGTTTTATCTATTCAAACTGCAAACCCCTCAGGGGAACAATTGCTTCATTCAATGTGTTCAGACAATACCTTGCACAGTGGGATTCTAATTTCAGTTGATCTGTCCAATTGCTGCCATAATACAAATAACAAATGATAACATATTAAAACCACCAAAGAACAGCCCTCCTGTTTAATAAATGTAAATCCTCACCGGAGATAGTTAAATCTGCTCTGGACTTAGAAATAGAAAATATATTTCAGGGAATAATCCTGAACCAGTAGGGGCACAGCTGACCTATTTTTATCTCTAGCTCCATGAATCACGGAAGTTAAAATGGACGTATTACAGTATCAAATCTCTATTTTGAATGATATAATAGAAGTGGAAATCTTTTGAAGCTCCTTTTCTTTCAGGCACAGCACTCTACATATTAAGCCCAATGTAAGGTGCTTATCTTAGAGATATGGAATAAAAGCTGTTGACCTTTTAAACATAAAATCTTGGTGAGCTTTGGTATGGCTTGATCTAATTATATTCTAATGGACAGAAGGTAATCTCTTATGTACTCTGTCTAGACACATCATCTCTTATCAGAAACATCAGGGAGAGAATGGAACCTACAGCAGAGCAGTGATGTAGCAATCTTTGTTGAAAGACCAGGATGCCATGGCTTCACAACAGACAGCAAGAGATGCATGAAATTGCTAAGCAACGCTACGAGCTGGTGAGGTTTTCCCTGGCTTCGTATGGTGTGGTAGTTAAGGAAGTAAGAGCAAGGGAAGAAAGACAAAAAACAACGAAATCAACTGAAGTGCGTAAGAGAGAAAGTGTGTGAGCAAATGGGAGAGCAGGAGAAAGAAGTGGGAATTAACAAAGCAATTGTAGGACGTCAAAAATGCCAGTCTAGGAAAGCAAAAAGATTATAATTTTGAAATTAAAAAGTAATAGAGATCAATGTGTTTATCTGTGGATATCTCCAGCTGAACTTTCATCATCCTATATTCCTTTAAAATTTGTAATCATGTATGGATTGGAAAGTGCCTCTTAAAGTAAACTGTGCTTTAAAGGAAATCACCATTTGTTAAAGCTCTTCTCTTGCAGTCAGGCTAGAGAATGTTTGGAAAACCACACAAGTGGGTTCAAACATGATTGACAGAATGTTTAAGCATTTCAAAGGATAGAACAATCTGATAAATGGTAAAAAAATTCCCTTTGACAGCTTGACAAGTTATTTGCACTCTAGAAAGCAGAGACGTTTATTTGTCTCCATCTTTTCTCTCTACAGCATTAGTTCTCAGATGATAAATAGATTTGTCTCCATGAGTAGATGCTCCCATGTTTTCTTCTTTTTTAATAGAGGTTCTCACTACTGCTCATTTAATCTCCACACAGCCACTGTTGTGAAGAGCCTTCCCAGCAAAAGAACCTCAGCAGATAACATTTGAAAGTACAGCTTGGGTTTTCTCTGCGTACAACCAAATCCACGCTCATGTGCCAGCAGACCTAGTCTAGAACAAAGCTATCATAGCAGCCTGCTTCCAATCTCATTATAAAAGGCCATAAGCTACACTTTCTAAATAAAGCCTTCCAGTTCCCTGCTTCCACTGAGATTGTTCCTCAGCTCTCTCTCAGGCCAGCTTTGTCTTCTGTCAGAGAAACGCCATTTGGGGAAAGATCCCTGCACAATCCCAATCCATCTCTCATTCAGCGGAGAGGGGGTGTACCTCACCTTGTCTGCACGGAATGATCCCTTCCAGGGAATACCTCCTGGCCTTGGTTTTTCCTGGAGTGCTTCCCAGATCAACTAAAGCTATCACACAGATGGCAACAAGACTGCTGTCTCAACTCCTCCAGGAGAGATCCTGGGCAGCACTTGATCAGGTGATGCAAAAGTTGATGCTCTGTATTTCTCTCTGTAACCTGAAATAGTTAAAAGGACCATCCAAAATAAACCACTTAAGATGTCATTCCAGCACCCATTAGGTGTGCATAATCACTGCAGCAGTCAGAACAGAATCTACCTTATCACTAGTCTCCACCTGACAAAGATTTTTCTAAAAATAAACAACTTAGTTATGGAAAAATTAAAACTACAGATAAGATAACAATATAACTAATTGAGACAGGAGTCTGTATCTTTGTATGTTCTTTGGGATCAAGTAAATCTACTGTTTTGGAAACTTACAGCAAGGACCATATGAAATTAACACCCTTTAAAAAGACCATTAATTACACACAGAAAAAGCCACAATTTCAGTGCCTTTAAACTGTTTCCTAGCTGATTCATCAGCAAGAACACAAGTAATCTTGATAAAAAACCAAAACCACTGCACTACACAAGGAGCAGTTATAAGCAGACTCTTGGGGTACAAAGCAGTAAAATAGTACTGATGGAGCTGCTGCTTCATGAATTTTTTTTGTGAGAAGATTTCTTTTCCACACAGTTTTCTAAGAATTTTCAGTCTTTAAGTGCCTGTAATGAGTATCTTACCTTGTAATGTCTGTCATCACAGAAGCTGTAAAATTATTCTTTACATCTTACTGAGAACATGCTTCTTATTTCTGATAGCTAAAAAATGTGTTCTATTAGACTAAAAACTCTCTACTTGCACATCTGGCTTTATTATTCAGCATTTTAAACATGATGTATTTAAAGAAGCTTTTACTTTCTTGTTAGAATTACCCCCTAGCCGTATCTTATATTTTTTATTTTATGTTACTTTGCCATGCTTTTAAATGTCTCAATAATACTGTTACATCACAGAGTTATCCTTTAATGAAGTCCATGAATTACCCAAGAAACTTGAAATATTTTCACTGCTTCTTTCAGGGTCCTTTTGGTTCAGTTGGGGAAAGGAGAAGGTTTTTTGGATCACAAGAGGGAGCTCATATTTTTCTGTTATGTGCAATGTGCAGAGGCAGAGCGGAGAATTCACTGTAAATCCACCTGGTATAGAAATGAGAAAAAACAGATCTCTTTTAATAAACAAGTTGGATACAGATGCAAGTTTGAATTCAAATCACTCTCAGCTAAAGACTTTTTCACTGAAACCAGGATTGTCCCAGATTTTATTCATGAACACGTAACGTCAGATTTTAAATTGTGTTTTGATAGTAAAAACATGTAACATGTATGCTGATCCTCTTCTGTGAATAACTCCCATGGTTTCAGTGGAACCATTTATGGGATGGCAGATGTCTGCCATGAAGAATGATGCCTGCAAAATCCACCCTCCCTCTATACACAACAGTAATATAGAAAAGCTAATGCTGCTAAATAAATCTGGCATTCCCCATCAAGCCCCACTGTGCACTGATTGCAGTAGCAGCAAGAGAGTTCTTTAGAGTTTTGGAATGCCCCTGAACCATTTACAGCCCAAAAGCAAGAATTACCAAAAGAGCAAGGGGAAGGAAGAGAATGAACTTGGTCTGCAGACTTTGGTCACTGTGCCTGCACCCAACAAAGCCCAGAGAAGAGTGCTCCAGAGAGCTGCCAAGGTGCTGGAATCACAGCCAGTCACCCATCATCAAAATCTCTCCTCCTCCTCCTCCACAGCTGAACTATTTCCTGAAAACCATTTTCTAATCTTTAGTCCTGTTGAAGCCCAAATGTCTGGAACTAAAAGTTTTTCAGTTTTTATCAGTTTCCATGTTCTCCAAATTTCACACTTAAAAACCTTTCAGATGTGTTCTGGCACTGAGCCAACTCTTTTTGCTTTCTATTTTCATCTCATTCCTCACAGGTCTGCACATCTTCCCAAGCAATCCTGCCCCCTTTGTATTGTTTTCACCTCTTTGAAGGAGCCAGGCCTTCCTCCTTTATCCACAGGCATCCACACAGAAATACACCCCTGTGCCTGAAGGGCCCTGGAGGTGTGCATGGCCCAAAATGAAGATCATTAACTGTCAAACATCAAGAAACTGTTTCAACCTCAGAATTAAGTAGATGGAGTTTGGATATTTTTTTTTAATAATTTCATGTATAGTTTGAGAAGAAAGCTTGAATTTTTTTTCTGTAATCTCAAGAATGGTTTAGGCTTTCCTGGCAATATTTCACCACACAATTTCATCAATTGCATATATGTCCAGAATAAAAGAGCACAGGTTCCTCCACTAGATCAGTGTATTTTGGATATTTGCCTGTAAGTGCCCTTTTTCATGGGCCTTTCAGCCATTGTTGAAGTTTTCAATGGGGATTATTTATGAAGAACAAAAAATCTGAAAGATATGGTTTTCTGTGCAGATCTGTTTCAAACATTGATATGTTGGTGGATGCTCTGCATTTTAAAAACATAACAAGAAAAATAAAAAGACTGTGGTCTGCTGTGCTATGCTTGTGGCTTAGCCACAAGTAGTTTCAATATCTGACTAAAACATAAGAAACTTGTAATACTCAAAACAGGTATGTAGATCATTGGCAGTTTAAACTAAGTGACATTTATTAATTTTAAAAGTTGCTCTTTTCTGCATATAGCACTTGGCAGGTCCACCCACAATCCGTTTTATCCCAGATAACTTCCCTGAAAATAAAGTAGACCACCTCCAAATTTGCCTTATTTATCATTAACAGATTAAAAAAGAATAAAAATTGAAGGCTTACAGATCCATGCACTTGGCCCCGAATGCATCATAGGTACGTGTGGAATGTTTTGCTAATTTTCAAATCTATTTATAGTATTCGGTTTTATTGTAATAAAAATGCCATTAAACTCCTCATCATATTTCTCAGGGTTGTGTGATAATTTACATTTCAATTCTGTTCCTATGCCCTCAGTAAACTGCATAAAATCAGATTTTCCTTAAACACAATGCAAAATTGTATTTTTGGCTTAATAAAAGTCATACACACATTTGAGAAAAAAAATAACAGAACAGAGAAAAGCAGCGTAAAATTTTCTAATCTCTCACTACTTCAAGTTAAAAGAGTGGCTGAGAAAAAAGAAAACAGCAGAATTTTATTAAGTGTTATGCTATATATGTATTCATGTAATAAATGTATGTCTGACCTTTTTGCAGTACCCAAAATTGCCAGCTGCTGGAAGACTTTGTAATACCCAAAACATGTATGTAGATAATGAGCAGTTCAAACTAATTGACATGTATTAATTTTAAATGTTGTAGCATAAATGCTGGTAATATTGGTAATATCAATAAAATAATGACACCAGCATTTATATTACAACAAAAATTGCCCACCAAACTGACAAAAACACTGGGCACCTTCCCACAGCTCACACCTGAGTCCAGTTTGTGCCCAGTAAGAACAACCTAAAACACGGAGACTATTTGACTTGTGCCAATCTGCACCATTATTTCCAATGAGAAAGCCACTTTACCATGGGAAAGCAAAGAAACAGCTAACAATGAGTTTTGATGGGGAATGTTTTGCTAGGAACAGATCACTTCAGAACAGAAGTTTCTTCTCCATATTTAAGGCAGTTAAGCCACTTCACCGTGTCTGACACAAACTTTTCCACGTTGGAGAGGAAGTGCCATCTCCAGTTTTGCACTGTCCAGAGGCCTGGAGCCCAGTCTAAATCTGGCAAACACTGGCTTGGTTCCACTGTTAATGAGCCCTTAATGACACCAGCAAACCACAGCATGAGCTGGCAAAAACAGCAGCCTTTCCTTTCCCCCAAGGAAGGGAAAAATACTACAGTAATATGTACTAGAGCCTGGACTCTACAATCTGTGTGTGTATGAAAATATGATATTCAGAATGCTTTTGTGTTAGCTCTCCAGACCTTTTCCTGTAGCATCTAAGGAACATCTCAACTCATGCTCTGAGGCTGACATGATGTTGTGATATTCCTCATTTCCTCTTGGACACAGCTTTGACCACCACACCATTTTGTGTCCTCTCAATTCTCAGTTTAAATCTGAGCAGTGTGCTGGCTTCCCAGTCATCAGCACACCTACAATCAAATGCGATGCTGGGATCTTGTGCAAGAAAAAATGCTTTCTGGGTTTTGGTAACTGCTGACTCAGAACTAGGAATTCATGTCATTTGCAAAGATGCAAATTTTCTATACGTGATCCTAAACCCCCACAAAGCAAAAGTGAAAATTTTTGAGGTATTAGTATTTTACCTCATGAACTTAACCATTGTTATCTCTACAAACACCATATTTACTCTAAAATGTTCCCCAAATCTAGCACAATACCCAAAGATATAATGCAAATAGCAATAATACAAACCTACGGGTAGATTAGCACTGCACAGCATGGGCTCTTGAATGTATTGCATGGCAATATGCTACCTTGTGTTTCCTAAGGCCAAAAATGCCAACAGCTGTCAATTATATTTAAGACAGAAAGAGTAAATCAGTTGCAACATCCCAACACAGAAGCTTTTACCTCCTGCATTCCAGAGCCATGTCATTCTGTACCACGTGTATAGTTAAGCCTCCTCTCACACATCTCTTCAGCAAAGCAATAAAATTGGACTCATACTCCTGGGTCTCCTCTGCCACCTGCAGAGATGGGCAAAACCAAACAGAACAAAAAAGAATTTGTGACTTTCACTTGTGGCATAATGAACAAAGTGTGAGAAATCACCACTTTCTGAAACATGCGCTTGTTTTTTCCATTCACTAAACTGAATAATTTACAATTGCTGGTCCTGTTTAGTGGCTAGACACCACTATCATTGCCAGGGTTTAAATAATAGCAGCAAGCTTAAAGCTGATTGGTAAAAATTAGTTTTCTAAATTTTTAGCAAAGTGGTTGAAGTACATAATGTGCAACTACATTAAACATACAAACACGAAATCAAACCGACACAACTCTCTCTTGAGACCAGTCTGGAAGCCTGAAACCTTGACAGACTTCTTTCAGTGATAATTCCTAGCCTTTTATTTACAAAAGCAGAATAGCATTCATACATGCTCTTGATGGTGAAATAGTTCTTGATACACATTCTTAAATGACATAAAAACAATTAATGCCAAAGCACTGAATTACAAATAAATTAAGGGTAGCTCTTTTCAATGAAAAGCAAGAGTATATTCTAGTCAGTTCCACTGGGAAATCATACACTTGAATGTAAACAAGGGATGGAATCAAAGCAGTGACAACACATTTAATGCAGCACTTCAAGAGGTCAGACATGAAGAGCTGGCCCCGCACCTAAAGAAAGGAAAGAGAACAGCCACAGTTATTTCTTCAGTTAAGCAAATACAGCTATTTTCCAGATTATATTTCTTTACTAGAACGATCCTGTTCTAATAATAAAACTAATTATCTGTCTGGGAAATACGAATCAGCCTGCATTTTCTGTGAGCTTCAGAAGGGCTGGAACACCAAACTGTTTGAATGTCAGCTCTCATCCTCTCAGTGGCACAAGTCTCTGTACACCCTTCTTCTCTTCCAGGGCTCGGGCACAAAAACTCCAAGTGAGCTCATTTCTGGCTCAGTGATTTTAGCCTGAACTTGGGGGAAGTTTGAGGCTCTTTGCTTTGTCTGGCTCGGGGAGCTTATCCTCTCTAAAGAAAAAGCTGCTGTCAAATAATAACCAGTATAAAATTTCACAAAAGCAGTTGGGTCAAAGAGAAAAAAATTTTAATTTCATGTCAATTATTGTCATCTTCTTCAGCTAACTCTTAGCTCTTATAAGACACTCCAGACTCAAATATCTGTCACAGAAGGACAAAGAAAGAATTACATTTGACCTACCAACATTTTCCAGACTCACTCCCGTCCTTACTTTTGAATCATTGTTCTCTTATATTACAGTATTCTCATCTAGTTTCCACAAAACCTGCTGCACTGACTGCACCTGGAAGCTGGTCAGCAAGAAATTTCGAAAGCCACAGAAAAGGAGCCCAGTGCCAACATCTGTGATAGCTTTTAAAAGGGCAGGTTGCTATGTTAGGCAGAAAAGCAGATAAGTCTCAGTGGAGTACTTGACAAATATTAACCCTGGTGAATTGGACTTCAGGTATGTACATTTTAAGATGCTGTTGGCTGTTTTACTGGAAATTTGCACTTATAATATGGATACCTTGTTATACACAACAGTTCATTCCTAATCCAACTAAATAATTAGCAATAATATGACCAATAAATGAAAACATAAATTTGCAGCGACTCCTGGCATGTGAACAGACCATGTATAAGAAGCTTGCTAGGCTGGCACAGCAGAAACAGCAGCTCTGGCTCCTCAGCACAGCCAGCAAATGTGCTCTGCAGCTTTTTGCTCTCAGTATGGGACAAGCTCTGCCTTTGCATCCTCTCACACTGCAGTCCTCTGCAATTTCCCTTTTAACTATCTGCCATGTCAGCTGAATTGTCTGATGCTGCATTATACTAATGAGAAGAACAGCAGCACTTCATGGCTCAGGCTAGTAGGGAAATCAGTTAACTTGATCATAAATACTTCCAAGCAAACCAGGAAGCAAATCAGCCTCGCCCTGAAATAAATAAAAGACAGCCTTCCCCTAACACATATTCAATTGACAAACTTCAAAGCAATTTAGATATCTTTATCTTAAAGTCTACTTTGTAAGTAATCACTATGCTTACTTTTTAAAAATTTCATCAGAGCTCTCTTTTTTTCCAGTTTAGCAAACCCCAGCTGAACTTGGAATTTCAGATTTTGCCTGATTTTGTCTGTCCTTTAAAGTACCTGCTAAAGCATTACACACAGCCAGCATCAACTGTCTGGTCTGTCATTGCTGAGTCTTTCTCAGGCCCATACTTATATACACTATATTAATTTTTCCTGATCATCAGGTGTTTTATTTGCACCTACTACAGACCACTGAAAGGCTGACAAAAACCTCTTAATTTTTCTTTTTTTTTTTTTTCCCATTTCCCTCTGTACACCAGAGCACTCAAAATTGGGATTGCGAAGATGTCTGCTCAGTGAATTGAATCCTCTTCTTATGATAACATGAAGGATTATTTGTAAAGTTTCATTCATCCCTTCTGATAGTGATAACTTGCTTCTTAAACTGGGTAAAATACCTAATTTCATAAAAATAGCACTCATATTGATTTTCTGCCTCTCATCTCAAAACAAGATGTGGAAACATCTTGTTTTCAAGCTCATGATATGGGCATCTAATTTTTTGTTAGCCTACATTAAAAGTAATCCCACATCATTAAAACAGAAGGATCCTGTTCTGTCAGTAGTTCCTTCTCCTTATTTCAATTTCTTCCAAGATGGGCAATGAAGCTGTTCCTACTACACTTCAACTGGATTTGGTCTTCTCCATCTTTTTGAATGTGTTCCCAGGCTTACAGCTGCTTGGAATTTTTACAGGCAGGAAAACATGCTGTAATCAAGGTGCCAGGGTCAAAAATCAGTGTTAAGAATTTGGATTAAGATTGTGACGTGGGTGTTGTTGCCATCACCTGTAGTTTAATCCCTGCCTCTTAACTGGGGTCACTCCAGTAACTACTCCCTACCCACACTCAGTTTACAGCTTGTCATAACCTTACTTTCAAAAGGTTATGACTTCAAGGGAAAAAGAATGCAGTTCTTTCAAATTTTCACTGTTTAGGTCAACTAAAATGCTGTGTTTCTCTAGCACAGAAAAGTGTTAATTCCAGGAAAGAGTGTAGACCATACAGACAGCTCTCAAACTAGCACAAATTCATAACTAACAAAACCTCCCCCCCATACAGACCTCCTCATAGTAATCTCCAGAGCCAGGCCCAGGAAAAAACTTTCAAATGCAAATGTTGTCCAACAGGAAATCCAAAAAAAGAAAAAAAAATGAATATATCCATTTGCAGAAGAGACTTTTACATCACCCATCTAAATACCAAGGAGAAAGGCCTAATGCTGTTTTCAGCTCTTTCTCAAAGCAACCTATTTCTTTTGGTCACTTTAAAGTTTTAGAAATATTTTTGATATAATCATAATTATTTCTGAAGTGTAGTGTGTTTCAGCAGGCCTTTTTCCAGGTTCAAAAGGTGTCTGCACTTCAATAGTCTGTTATGTAGATGCATCCAAAGTTTGCATTTGGTTGCTGTTTCTTCACAGTCTGTCAGAAACTCAGCACAGGAAGCATTGTCTCCAGCCAATTAATGCACTTACCATATCATTTTGTGTAATACCCTGCAGCAGAAATTACAGACACTGGTCCAGCTCCCTCATGATTTTAAGATTTGCTCTTTCAGATACCTGTCAGGAGAGATATTTCTTAACCAGTAAAGCATACCCATTCTGAAAAACTATGATGCACTGTCCCGTGGGGATTTTGTGCCAAGAGTTCAATTCTTTCTTCTTTTAATTCAAGTAGTTCTCATCATTAGACATGCAGTGTTGCACCCAAAGGAGTACAAACAGAAGCTAGATATAGGAAGAATGTTTAAGAAGCCAGATAAGATTTTTTTGATAAGCACTGGATGTTTAGTTGTGCCCTTGGTCCTGTCTTACTGTGCTGTGTAATCCTAGATGCAGAGCTTGAGTAACTGCTGGATAAAACAAAACAGCACATCCCTGTCTCAGCACGTGGCACACGCCTGCTCACTTCAAGGAGGGAACCCTTCTGTGCCAAGTCCTGTCCTCAGTGAGTTCATCCTGAGCTCACTCTTAGAGCAGGCATGTCAGCAGCACTCAGCAGGCATGCTGCACTGCACAGCCCCAGAGGGGATCCAGGCCTCAATCCTGAATGCAGATGGGGCTTCAACAGATTTCCTCAGGGCAGAAATATTGTTCTCATGTCATGGGAGGAAAACCAAGCTGAAGGAAGGAAATATCATCTCCCTTATGAGGTCACTCGATGTGTCCCTGGCAAACCTGGGCAGAAATTGGGCAGCACTCACTGCTGTGCTGCAGGCAGTACTGATCATGGTCACATGGAGAACAGCCCTCACCAAGCTCACCAAACTGAAAACTCTGGGCTTGCCCCCCAACACAAAAGTCTAGCAAGGAGAAGCTTACATCACAGGATAGGAGTGACTAATAACGAAAATACTGAAATGACAAAAATAGGTTTGCAGCAATAAAGGAAGTCCATCTATATTTTAACATTTGTGCATTCTACTTGAGACATTTCTAAAAATAACCATACTGTTGTCACTGCTTCTCTTGACTCATGGGGTGCCAAGATAGAAATGTAGATAACTGAAGCTTCAGCTTGCATGGTGTCTTTAATTGAGCATGATTTAATATTGAGTATGACTTAACTATTGATGTATGCTTGTTACTTCTCGAAGCTCATGGCCAGTATTACCCAGGACAGGATTTTTCCTGCAGACAGAGTGCAGGAATGCCACTAGTTCATCAGGATCCTTTCAGAGCCACAAGAGTCCAACTCAAAATGCTTAAAATTAAGGACTTGACAGTTGCAATATATGTTTGTTTATGGGTAGTTCTTTTACAGATGAGAATATTCATGATTTCCTCATTCCACCATCAAATGCTTTGCAGAGACCTTAGACTGTAACTTTGTGTGGGAGTAAATTGAAGAGTTACTTAAATAACAGTAGCAAACTTAACAGCTCAGCAACCTGTGAACATTCTTTAATCTTGATCCAATAGTCAACTCATGGCCCAGATAATAGCACCACGGGTATATTTTGTATTCATTTAGGGTTTTACACCAGTACTGGAACTAAGCCACTCACAGTACTCTATCATCAGCACATTCTTTCTCTCTTAGTTCCAATATTCACCTCTCCCAGATCCTTATATTTCCAGACACAAAGGCAGAACTTTCATTAGATGTCAGGAGTGAGGCCCCAAAAATCTCCATTTGGTCCAGTGTGAAATCCAAAGCAATGCTGTGGCTGTAAACAGAAATGCAAGAAGAGCAGATCCACAGAGCAAAAGGTGTTGAGAAGGAGAGCAAGGCAAAAACAAAAGGAAGAAAGAAACAAACAAACAAAAACAAAAAATAAGCCCCCAAGCCCCACCTCCACAAAAAACCAAACCAAAACAAAATAAAAGGTGCTCTCTTTCTTAGTCTGCAAACAGCCAGGACAGCTTTTCTTACTAGTCAAGCTTGCCTCTTTATTGTGGCTGCTCATGAACTGTCCTTTCATAGCAGAACCCCAGGCACACAACCACTGGGCACGTGGTAAATGCTAAACATGGATTTGTTCATCCCAACCATGGGGCACAAAGGGGGATTGGGAGCACAGCACCATTAAGTGCACTCAGCAGAACACTGACAGGCTGCTTTTCTCAAGAGAAAATGGTGAAAATGCCAGGCCCTAAAAAATATTCCAAATGGTTTCACTTTTCTTGCATTCATAAGGAAGCACATCTCTGCACTATCCTATTACATAACAGTTTCTTTTAATAGCATCCTTTTGTCCAGCCTTACGAGAAAGGAAACACATTCCTTTATAGGATGGTGGAATGCCAGTGATTAGCTCACATCAACACCAAAAGATGAGCAGTTGGTAAAAAGCATGTGCTTTTGAATTGCTTCTATGCAAGAACACAGTAAATTAAAGAAAAGGCTCCATTTGTTGCAAATGTGCTACCCTAACCCTATTTAATGAATTAGTAATTCTAAATTCTTAGCTAAACTGCAGTAAACAGTTTTTTAAACTGCAGTAAACTATGTTTTACTGTTTCAGGCCAGATAATCAATATTTCAGAGTATGCACAAGACAAGGTGCAATATTACAACACAAATACCTCGAATATCAAGTAAGAAATATACATTTATTTTTATATTACCTGTTTTCATTTCTTCATATGATTTTTTACACATTATTGGAATAGTATTAGACCTATATTCAAGCTTTTCTTACAAAAAAATATATATTCATTAATGGGATCTGATTCTTTCAATGTCAATGAACTTTCACGTGAGAGATGAGGGACACGTGACCTTAATACAGGTGGATATTCACAGAAAATTTTAATGGTGTTGAGACAGAGAGGATGGTCTAAATCTGACTAGCTCCTAATCAAGCATCGCCATTAAATTCTATAAAACAGTGGCTTTGTTAAACAGAGAAATAGAAGTTCCTTTTCTCACATTGTTTATACAACAGTAAGTTAAGACACGATACATAAAACCAGAAAACATTCCCCAGTTTACATAAACAACATAAAGAAACTTGACATCTCATACACTTTTGTGTACTGTCATTTTAGCCAGCATCAAAAATAAGTTCTCCCACAAAGCCACGTTACACCAGTGGAAGTCACATAAGTGTTCCAGGTGCAGCTGCATCTCTGTGCACACCCACCAACACCTCCTGGGCCATGCTGCTAACAGGGAACATTGGGCTTTTCCAGATGTTTCCAAAGCCCACTCTTCTTTGCTCAGCTTTATTTATCCAGGGCCTGCCTAGCTATGCCAACAGGAGAAGACAAGTGCAAATCCCAGGCACTGCCAACCCCACCTTAAGCACAAGGGAACTCCTCCAAAAGAGCAGTACCTACAAACTGAAATAAATATTAGTATATTTCAGCTACAAACTGAAATAAACCTGTGGGAAGCTGCTAAGTCAGTACTCTGAAGAGACAGATGTATAAAATATTGATATATAGTCAATAAATAGAAAGGTGAGTGCTAAACTGCTAAATATTTAAAGAAACTCACCTGGAAAAGAGAAGGCTGCAGGAGACCTTTAGCACCTTACAGTACCAAAGGGGGTCTGTAGGAAAACTGGAGACTTCTGACAAGGGCATGCGATGGCAGGACAAGGGGTGATGCTTTAAACTGCCAGAGGGTAGGTTTGTATCAGACATCAGGAATAAATCCTTTACTGTGAGGCTGGTCAGGCACCCTGGGCACAGGCTGCCCAGGAGGGCTGTGGATGCCTCATAACTGGAAATGTTCAAGATCAAGTTGGATGAGGCTGTGGGTGGATCTCTGCATCCCCCATGGATCCCCATGGGCTGTGAGTGGATCTCTGCATCCCCCCTGGATCTCTGCATCCCCTGGATCTCCCCTTGATCCCCACAGGCTGCAGGGACACAGCTGCTTCACCTTGGTCATCACCAGGGTCTGCAGAGGAGCTCTGGCACCTGGAGCAGCTCCTGCCCCTCCTTCCCCACTGCACTTGGTGTCTCCATGTTCTTCCCCTCACATGTTCTCACCTCCTCCTCCTCCTCCTCTCTGGCTGGAATTCAAACTGCCCCCCACCTTTGTTTGGATTTCTTCTTTAATCTCTCATCCCAGAGGTGTTCCCACCATCCCTACTTGTCCCAGCCTTGGCCAGCAGCAGGTCCATCCTCTGAGCCACCAGGGATGTGGTGGAGGCTTCCTGCAGCTTCTCACAGGAGCCATCTCTGTGCCCCTCACTACCAAAATCCAGGGCATGCAAAACCAACATGATTAGTGAAGAGCATATTTATCTGTAGGACCATGTAGTTGTTGAAAATAAAGATTATTTTAACCATTTTCATTTTTCAAGGGCTAAATTTTTAACCGAATGCATGTGTCCTTGTTCTTTGTAACGGAGTGGATACCAAACAAGTCCCGACAAACAGCTCCAGCTTCAGCTCAGATGGTAGCAGTGCCTTTTACCAGCCCAGGCCCTAGATATTGAACTGCCTTACAAGCTACTGAGAGAATTTCAACTTAATTCCCCAGCACCTTGGTTTAGTAAAGATGAAATTTCCAAAAGCCTGGATTGACCTAACTCAAATCTCACATTGGACACTATCAACCACTAGGGATTGTAAAGTTGTGCCACAAAGCTGTTGCAAAATACTCATTAAATTTCCCCAAACATACTTATTTTACTTCAAAAGCATTCATCTTCCCTAATGCATGATGTGGAAAATAACTTACAATCATTCTCTTTACAAACTTATAATCATTCTCTTTAAATAAGCAACCAAAATCTGAAAGGAAACTACTGTTTTCCTCCTGCATTTTCTGTGTAATCCTAGGCACAGCTATCAACACTTTTCATCACACAGAAGATGAAGAGGATAAAAATGCAGAGAAATTCAAATTAAGATTTTCAAAATTTTTTTGTTTTAGAATTTTGCTCCTCTCATGCCTGTATAAGGTGAAAATAAAAGCTATGTAAAAGAAAGAAGCTGTTTAGCATCCTCCCCCATAATATGGGAAAATGATATGTTTCTTCTGAGAGCAGTGTTTTAGCACAGTAGGATGTTCTTGTGTTGTGACAAGATAATGTGTGTGTAGAGCACTCCTGTAATTTAGCTGTCACACAGGCACAGCTACTCCAGTGCATGTGTGTCGAGGGAGAATTAGCTTTGATCTGAAAAATGCATCAGATGGGTTCCATTCCTAACACTGAATCAATTCTGTTTGATAAGAAATTAATCTGGCCATCTCACACACAGCCCCTGTCAGAGTGTTTAATGATGCTGTGACTGCATGGAGCTATTTACACGGGGAAAAACTAATGTCAGTACAGATAAAAATCACTTTTTAAGGGTTTTTATCTGAGTACTTCCACTTTGGAGCATCCTAGATATTTAAGGGCCATCAGGGTAACAATCTATCCAGCAATTTTTTCCGTGAAGGAAAAAATGGACTACATCTTGAATGGACACTAAACCTGGGAACTGGGGAAACACATTTTCTGTAGCTTTTGTAACTTCAATATTAGAGATACAGATGTGAAATCAGAATTGTTTTCACAATTATGCCTGCCAGCATTATAAAGACTGACTGCAACTTGCTGTTGTTTAAACTGTTAAACAGCACAGCTGGTACTAGTTTTTTTCACTAAAATAACTCTTCCAAAACTATTTAACTTCAGCCTCTGAATTTTTCAGCACATACTTCTTCAGACAAATGGAAAGCAAAAGTAATTCCAATTTCACCTCCTGCACATGCTCACTTGAATGCACAAAGCATTTCTAAGAAATTCCAGAGCTCCTTCTACACTGAGAATGCTTCAGTCTCTCAAGTTTGGCTGCTGCTACAACTTACCTGTAACTCTTCCTTTGTCACTTGGGGGAAAAAAAGGCTAAACACCAGATCAGAAAAAAAAACAAACAACCCATCAGCTTAAAAAAAGGCCTCATTGTCCAGCATTCCCTTCTGCCACACACATCACAGCTCCCAGTCTCACCTCCAGGAACAGCCAAGTCTTTCATGCAGAACTAGGGGCAGAGACTGCCCACAGCCACTGAACGCAGCAGAAACAGTGGCAGCCAGCACAACAAATGAAAATTGCAACCATACTTGTTCCTAAGTAAGTACAAGCTTGGCTCTTCCAGTTTCTGACTGGTTTCTGTTTCTAAAGACTGCTCTGGTGCAGTGAAAACATCTATCTTGAGGAATGTAGCCTTTACTGCCAGTACTCCACTTCTATAAATAAGTATCCCTCGCTTACTTGCCTTAGTAAATGAAAATAAACAAGAGAGTATGTGCACATAGATGGGCTATTTCAGTACTCAGTGCAACCCAGCCAGCAGGGCAGACAAAGGGCAAGCTGTTGTATTTTTTAAACCTTGCAGCTGACAGAGTAGGAGTGTAGAAAAGAATGAGGACTGTGGTTAGCAGCCAAAACCAAATAATTTTAGAGAATTTTACGTCTCAAGGAAGAGAACCATGTCCTCTCTCAATATCTCTGACTGTATGCATACATTTATGGCCATTAGCTGTACTACTGAACAAATTACACCTCTGAGCACTGAAATTCCCATATTCACACTGCCTTCTAAGAATTATCCTTGGATGTGAAAAGAATACACATTAATTGGGCAGTTCCACACATTGCCTGTGTTTGTCCTTTCAGCCAGACCAGGGGAGGCAGAGCAATCTTTCACAATCGAGCCCCATAAGGTTATTTTTCCAAGCCACAAGAATTAACAGCTTTGCCACCAGCCCTTCTCTCAGACAATCAGCTCTTTGCTGGTGTTCTCCAGGCAAACGCCTTTTATTTTCTCCAGTGATGCCACTTTCTATTAACTACTTATCTGCTTTCCCTCAGGTGCCTGTGTTCTTTCTTCATCACTCTGCAGTAAGAACAACCTCTTCCCCTGCAGGAAAATTAATAAAATAAAATAAAATAAAATAAAATAAAATAAAATAAAATAAAATAAAATAAAATACCTCCTTGGCCTCTTTCAAGTACCCCTTTGCCATTCAGTCCCACCTGGAGGTCAGCTCGTGGTGATCAGGAAGCTGGCTAATTGCAGAGGCTGTTGGTTGATTTTTCATCCTTCCTCAGAGGAAACATCCATTTCACTTCCCTCTCTTCTCTTCCCCTGTAATCTCCATCCCCTTGCCCTGTAAACATGAGGGATGAAATAACAAATAAAATAAAAATACATATTAATAGAATAAAAATAATTATTTAAGAATAAAAATCCTGACCCAGTCTATTTCCCCTGGAATTACAGAGAAATTATTCCTCCCTTGCTGAAATATTTGAGTGGTTTTTTGTGGGTTGTGCTGTTCATGAGTGTGTATTTATTTTTCAATATCGCCATGCTTCAGTGGTCTATCTTCACTGCCTTCTCAAACAATTCTTCTGAGGAATATTGTGATTTTACTATAATCTCATTTAAAATACAGTAGATGGGATTTTGTCTTGATCTGTATTCTTGCCTGCAATTGTTGGGCTGCAAAAGGACAAGTAGTAACAGTTGTACATAGACCTGTGGTAGAAACATCCAATACCCCGTGCTTGTTTGATGAATGTTTGAAGTGACCAGCCACAAAAGGAACCAGTCATTATTTGTTCCAGAATCAAAGTTTGTTCATTTATTTTTTGTTGTTTTAAGTAAAATAAAGAAAACACACACACACAAGGATGGCTCTTTTAGAGTCAGTAGCGAGTAAAGGATTGTGTTGAAAATCCCAAATGATAACTCTTACATTAGCATTGTTATTCATTACATTCTAAAGCACCTATCCAAACAACAACTTCAGAAGCAGCACTGATTCTTCCTTGCAAGAAAAGTTCTATCAGCAGTTTTACTAAATCATAGCACAGTGAAAATACGTTATTGCTCAACAGTGAGGGCTCAACGTTCATTTGGGAGAACGCTGCATATTTACAGCTCTCTGGAACCACCCTAGGGGATTCTGGGAAGATAACCACATAGAGCATCTCATTTAAACAAGCACCTATGTAAGGAATTCCCATCTCCTGTCCTAGGCAGCTCATGGCGGCGGTGTCCTGCTGAAAGCATCCACACGCCACTCCACCAGGTAAGAATGGTGCTGGGTTTCTTGCAACATGAGGGCACAACCTCAAAAAAATCCTCACCTTTCCCAATTTCCTGTCTTTTGACCTTAAAAAGCCTACCCCTAAAGGGCTGTGGCTATGATTTGGTTATCCATACTACAAAGGACCAAAGAATTTTCAATGTTTTTCCCTCTCCCTCTTCACAGGTTCCCAAAATGCTTGAGCTGATGCATTGTTGAATGTTGATACCTCACATCTTGAAAAGCTTTGTTTTGTCTCTATAAGCTAGGAAAGTCCAGTTTTTAATTTCTTCCTTCCTAGCATTTATGTTTCCTCCCTACTTGTTATAATGATATTTCAGTGTGTACAGCAATATATTAATTTAATCTTAGTGTCTTTTCCATTATATGATCAGTAAAACTTTGCAGCCCTGCACTTTGTGACCAGTGTCAATTCTGGAACACTTGCATTTCCTATCTGACAAAACTGTCAAATTCCAGGAAGAGCTAAGAGCATACCACTTAAAAGGAGGACTTTTATAAAAGATTTCCATACCTAAACTAAATATTATCTAGGCTTGTTCTCTCCTCCCCATGGCCACTGAAAAAGTCTTCCTGCTTTTGTGCTATTAAATTTTCTTTTTCTGAAAAAATTGGGAGCGATCCCTTAGCTAAGCCAGCTACTTTCTGTCCCAGGAACCAGGGAAAACACTGTCTGACCAAGCCAAATAAAAGAGGCCAGGAATACTTCAGCAGGAAATTTCTTAGGCAATTGAGACAATTGAAATTCCAGTTTTGGGAAATGTTCCCTGTTACTGTTGGACAGGATTTACATCTTGGCACTGCTTGTAAACCATAAACCCCTATTTTGTGCACAGTCACTTTCCACTAAATTTTTGAGGCCCAGGTAAGAGCTTTGGAAAACTAACACATGAAATTCCTCTTCTTTCATTAACACTGCAATAAACTAACATACAGGAAAAAAAAATATTATTACCTTCTTTTAACTGGACTTTTCTCTTGATCTAGAGCTCATGAGATTCCTGAAATAGCTTCAGATGTGCTATTTGCAGCCTTACATTGATCTCCATTGTATAGCAGAGCAGCTTGTTCCAGCTCATTCTTCAATTATAGCTCTTCAAAAGGACCCAAAAATTTAGATGGAACTGCAGGGGACTGAATGGCAACCAGATCCTTCAATATAGTAGCAGTGTGATTTTCTTTGACTAAATCCATAAAAGACATACATACACACAGATATATAAAAGATATATACACATCATGCAAAGCAATATCTTGGCACCAGTGAGAACTTTTTTAACACATTGAGCAGGCATGCACCTGGTTGAGAGGCCCACACTACACGTTCAACATTTGGAATCTCCATTACACCAGCATATAACCTAATGCCAATTTTGTTTATAAAACCCCTAATAAAAAGCCAGGAGGTTTCTCCTCTGAGTCTGCTGTTCCACCTTTTATCCTTTCCTTATTCCTCTCACCGTAATCCAAATAAAGAGCCATGATTTCATACCTGCCTGCCCCTGGTGGGTTACCACCTGTTTTGCAGCTGGTGGGTCTCCTTCTTTACATGAAACAGTTTTCAAATCAGCCCTTCCTTCTGGAACCACAAGACAAATTTTAGTCCCACTAAAACTTAGTGTCCAATTGCCTTCACATAATCACAGCCACGACCTCAAGCCCTCCTGTAATTATTCCAAAAAGACAAAAAACCTGCAGCAGTTTGAAAACCTGCCTTTTTCATCCAAGATTTAAGGGTCTGTTTGCTCCTTCCGGAGACTACATATTGTGACATTTTGTTCAGTCTAACAGATGCTACAAAAAACTCTTCTTAAAGCTGCGACCCTTATTCTTGTTTACTGCTTTTGCATAATGTCAAAAGACATATTTACAGTCTCTCCAGTAACTGAGAATTACTGCAATGGACTTATTCTTTACCAAAGTATTTTTCCACATACAGAAATTTCCAAAGAAACTCCCCGCATTGTAATGAAAACTCAAGACATATGCCCTCGTATTCCTCCTGATTGTTGTATGATTTCATTCTTATTTTTATTACATCCCTCTAATAGCAGATGTATTTTATTTAAGAACCTGAGAAGGAAGCAAGTGTCTTGTCAGGACAAAGGAATAAGTGCATTTCAGAGAAGATTTTATTGAAGAAACTGTTGTTACCACGATTAAACCTTCATGTAAGAATTAACTGGTATGCCAGCAGGACAAGTTCAGATATCATGACATACACTGAGATACTTGATTTCACTGTATTAAGAGAATTTATATAATTCAGATTTATTGTTCAGTATGTTCAAGTATGGAGGTAATTTAAACATGTTTTTACACACGATTTCTAAAGTTTGCTGTTAAGATTTTCTTCTTCAAAACAAAACACATGAGCACCTTTTGGATTTCACTAAAGACACTTTTTAAATTAAGATGGCAATTTAATCTTTTTTTAAGATTAAGATGTTAAACCTTGTTCCATGCACAAATGCACTAAAGGATGATGTGCAAGTTGGACTTGTTAAAGGCACTTTGTAACAATTATCACATTCAGCCACACTCATCATATTTTGCACTTGCTGCAGCTGAGGTGCTTGAACAGGTATCTCCAGTTTTGTTGTGCTAAAGGCATGCTGATAAAGGAGGAGAGATGCTAACACAACCTGCTTAGCTGATCATCCTCTCTGCACTGCACCTGCAGCATCTACCTGGACTGGACAGAAGCAAGGAAGTGAGAAGAGTTCAATCTACTGAACTTTTTTGAGAACAGAGCAAACAGCCAAACCCAACACCAGGATGCTCTCCATACCTATAAATGTACACCTTTCCCCTCTTTATCCCTCCGTTTCTTTCCTCTGACAGTGCTATTGCTAAAAAGCATTGTTTTGGAGTGCAGCCTGCATGAAAAGGTGCATTGTGCCCAGAGAATAGATCCCTGACCCACAAAAGTCACCACTCTGCCTCCTGCACCCACTCAGGGATTCTCCAAAGTTATCTAGGCTGAGGAGATCTTAGCAAAGTCTTTTGTATTATACCAACTGCAGGAGCTTCAAGGGGATTTTTATGCTAATGATTCTCTTTAATCTCCATATAATTCAGGCCAGCTAAAAATAGATCTTTTACAAACAATGAATCATCATGACTTTAAGATGATGCAGTTCTGCCACAATAAAGTTGAAATCTCTGTTCCAGAGCACCATTCTTTATTCTCTGCACATAACAGCCACCCAACAAGCCACTGACAAAAATCAATACAGTTGATTTTTCTTCTCCTCTCTTACTTCAGGTGTCAGTACCATGACCAGGGACAAATAAAGAAACAACTCCAAGCAACATACTAATTTGAAGGATAATTCCAGAAACTAAAGAGGACTTAAAAATTTCTTTTAAATTAAGAAAATTAGTCACGAGAATATCAAATCTCACAACAGAAGCCACGGTAATTTCTTTTTTGAAAGAAAAGAAAAAGCACCTACCCAAAGTAGGCTGTAGACCTACTTTTGCTGATGTTTAACCCTCCTGGAATGTGTGAGAACTCTGAGACATGCAGCAGCTGAGCTTATTATGTATGATTAATTAGCATCCATCTCACATTAATTAGATCTCTCTCACAAGTTTTTGTACATTGCAACTACACATGTATTCCACATGCAGAGATATCTCCTAGTGTCTCACTACCAACAGACAAATAGCTTTGCAAATCTATCTCCAAAGGTCAAGCAGACCTGTGCAGGAACGGGTTAGTTTTGTATCTGTTGTCCATAGCTTATTTTAACCTCAAAACACTATCATCAAAGAAAGCAGAAACAGTCATGTTGAAATCCTAAACAGTAATTCAAATGGAAATTAAAAAAAAAAGAAAAGACAATCTAATTGGTTGTCTTACACAACTCTTTGTAGATTCTTTGAATTTTGCCAACATCCTTAAAGAATTCCCTTAAGACAAGTACATAAGATGAAGGATTGTATGCATATTTTTTATAAAGAAGGTGGAATAAGTGAACAACTCCAGAGCAAAGGCCAACTATTAATATCAGAGGTTTAAGGCTAAGGGAGATCCAGGCGTTGGCTGATGAAAAGTAAATAGAAGGTAAGCTGAAAGATTGTTTCTTGCACTTTTAAAAGCCTTCATGCATGAACTTCTCTGACATTTGCTTTTGGATCTTATTATGTTTTATTTTGTTCTTTTTCAATGGAAGTTAACAGTGTGATCCCTGGGTTAACTTATGTACCTTACCAACAGTGAGACATATCTCTCAACTTACCCAAATTTCAACCTTCATGATTCTGCTGGGCTGGGGTCCTGTAAAAGGATGCCAGTATCAGTTTTGGGCAGCAGGATGGAAACAAATCCCCAGCAGTATCCTGCACTGCCCTGCATCCTCTCTTACACAGTCACACAGGGTTCTGACAGAGCAGCCTGAGCTGGAAGGGACCTACAAGGACCATCAAGTCCAGCTCTTAGGGAGTGACCCACCTGGAGACTGAACCCCCAGCTGGGTGTTGTTAGCACCATGCTCTGACCAGCTGAGCTCATCTCAGGGTCAGTGCACAATGAGCAATTACAGACATCTTCCAGCCCACTCTGTTTTAAAAATGTTGGTTTTCGTTTTTTGTTTTTTTAATTATTGCAATTAAACCAATGGCTACAGATGAAAATCACCAACCAGGAGACAGATGTCACAGCTATAATACCTCTAATCTACCTGACAAGCCAGGCAAAGAAACAGATCCTGAAGGACACCAGGAACAGTGAACTCCCCCAAACAGAGGGCTTGGATACATTTTCCATAATCCTTCCTAATGAAACTAAAGGAGGAGAGATTTACATTAGATGTTAGGGAAAATTCTTCACTGTAGGGTAGTGAGGCTCTGGTCCAGGTTGCCCAGAGTTGTGGGTGTCACACCTCTGGAACAGCAAGATGCTGTCAGGAGGGTGGAACTGGGTGATCTTAAGGCTGTGTCATGGTTTGACACTGGCACATGGTTTGACAGTGCCCCCATGAAAATGCAACCTCTCAATTGAATGCTGTGAAATGCAATTGAGAACAGAGCAAATCAGGCCAAGCTCAATAACAAAAGGGAAAAAAAACTTCATTAAACTACTACTATAAAAGGAAAGGGAAAAACACTTACAAAATCCAGAATGAAACCCTTTCAAAACATTCCTCTTCCCACCATCCAACTCCAACAAACCACAGTGAGACACAACCTGGACCCCAATCAAGTTCCCACCCTCCAGACAATCAATACTCAGTCCATCGAGGGAGACAGGAGTCCCTCCCATGCCACAGACCCCTAGGAAACACAGCTGCCACATCCTGTGCTTCCATGTCACACATGGCACTGCCCGGAGAAAATCTGCCAGTGTAACACTCTCCTTTCCATGCACAGTGCTCTCACCACCAATGCATGGACGGACAGACCGCTCTTAGGATTTCTCTTCCAAGGATGCCCTGCCAAGAGGGAAAAAACAACAGTTCAGTTTTTTCATTGTTTGGGACCACGGCCCCCCCATTTTCTTCCTCCCCTGGGGGCGAGGGTCCAAGAACAGAGATCTTCTTCTCTTCTTCTTCTCTGAAGACGGGGGGCACCACCACCAACCTCTCTAACTTTTTCTCTGTTCACTCCACTTCTGTCTTTTCCCAGCTGAAGCAGGTCTCTTTGGCTCACCAGCATCCTCCTAAAATACAGTCTCTCTTGGAGGAGAAAATCGGTTCAGTCTGTGGCCAACAAGAAAAAGTCCAGCCAAAATCCACCCCATCATCTCCTCCCACCTAGAATTTCTCCTTCTAACATCCCAGGTCCCAGGCTGTCTCTCTTCCTCTTTCAGACTGAGGAGGAGTGAGATTTCACAAAGCTTTCATTTCTCAGGAAGGGTTAAAGTCTGGACTCCCTGGCTGGCTCTGCCGGATCCTCCGGCTCCCACGGGCGGCTGGGCACCTTGCGGCCCCCGGCACCCCCCGCTCCTCTCCTTCCCTGCGGCGTACTGCTGACAAGCCGCTGCTGTCTCTCTCTCTCTCGACTCTGGGGGGAACGGAGACATCCCAGATTTTCTCCACCCTTCCATCTGCTGGAACTCCCCTCCACCCTTGGGCCTACCTCAGTCAGGCCTTCCCCTCCCCACCCAGCCACGGGCGGGCAGGGGAGAGGCTGCACTGCGCCCTGACCGGAGCCAAAGAGAGCGAGTTCTCCTGGGAATTCTGCTTTTAACCCCTCTGTGCTCTCAGAGACGTGTCCACCTTCAGCTGGTCACCCCAAGTGTCAGCATCCAAACCTGACCCCTGACTGGATACTGACCTCTTCCTTCTGAGAAAATGATTTTTCCTGTGTCAAACCACGACAGGATGCTTCTTACACAAACGTTTTGATGATTCTGTGATTTCTGGGCAGCAGAAGAGACCTCTAGTCAAAAGGAAACCATTCTCTGCCCGGCCATTTTTTCCAGTCCAGAGCACCAAGAGGTCAGGGAGAGGTGTTAAGATCCAGTTGATACAATTGTCTCTGCCCAAATTGAGATGCAAACAAAACTGATATGCTGAAGTCGATACTAAAGATTTATATCTAACAGTAAATGGCGGGGTGGGGGTAGAGGGGGGGGGGGGAAGGGGGAGGGAGAGATAGATAAAAAAGAGAGGGGGAAGAGAAAGAAGGTGACAGAGAGGTAGTCAGTGGGTCCTGACAGCATCCCACTGGAGCTTCCAGTCTTCTCAATGTGAGGGTGGAAGGGATGGTCACAGTGATCTACCTGGGCTCAAGGAAGCCTGAAAACACAGAGTACCCTGGGTTTACACTCCAGGTTCACCTGGGAACACCCAGCCACTTCCCCTGGAAAGGCAAGTTCTTCACTGGATCATTTAATACTTTGGATCAGTGGACACTTGGGGAGCCTCTGGTGGAATATGACACCATATAAAACATTGCAGTTGCCTCTTACAGAGGAGGTAAAATAACCCAACTTGCACACAAAATATTCCAAAGCCCTTACGTGTCTTTCCCCTTTATAGCTATTTTGGCTTTCATCTTTAGTTTCTTCCTCTTTCCACTTCTTCTAATTTTTCCTTTCTGCTTATAGTTTCTTTTCTTCTTACTACCAAACACTGTTCTCTCTCCAAGCCAACAATTATCAAACCGTTACATTCACAGAAGAACTAACATTAAAGTTTGACTCCAATTTTTTGAGTTACCCCAGAAATTACTGCAGAGAACATCCAAGGAAGTACAGTCACATACCCTAAGGGCCTGAAGTAATCTGGCCTGGAGGAAACCCACTAAAGCATACTTATTGCACCTTACTAAGCCTTGGCACAGCCCCTCTAGAAGGGTTGTTCTTACATGAATACACACATATGTACATACATATTAAGATCAAGTTGCCACTGCAGGCAAAGAAGGGTAACAGAGATTTCTTTCAGCATTTCTGAAGGAGCAAAGACACCAGGGGTTCACTTTGCTCACCAGCAATTGAAACAAGTATTCTGTGAAATGTGAAAGAATTTAAGGGCCATCTAGTGCTTAGATGCACTTCCCCAGTTACAATCTTTTTTGTAACTTCTGAGGCTCAAGAAATCCTCAGAAGGGTAGATATTCTGATGATTTCTTGTTGTGGAAGAAATAGGAATAACCATTTACAGAGTATGACCATAGGAATGACTCTTTAGACTCCCTCGGCTCAGATTAAGAATATTTTTAAAATGTTCAGTTCTTATTGCCCCAATGAGTCAGAAAAAGCCTGTGTGGAGTGGGTTAAGTTACTTTGTGTGTGTTTGACCTCAAGCACATCAGCACAGGAATTTAGCTTAGAAAATTCTCATGAGCTGCCATTTGCCTTTATCTCAGGCTCCTTGATTTCTACATATTGTTATTCCTTTCAGTTTTCTTTCTCTGCATTACACATATTATTCCCTTACATTACTTAAACCTGCTTACAACTTTAAACTCATGCCAGGAAAGTCTTTCCTTACAATTTGCCAAAAAATTTCCAGCTTTGTGTACTTACTATATACATACCAGGAGTCCACTTTCATTGTCCATGGATCATGATTGCAAAGATGAGTGGTTTGTATTTACTGATTACTTTCTAGAAAAATGAACACTATCCTCATCATAGCCCTTTAGTAAATAATGTTCTGTGGGGTTTTTTTTCAGCAGCACACATATCCCAGAAAAATACTAGAACACAAAAGATATCTATTTCTTTCTCACCTTGCACTCTACTTTACTTTCATGGCATTTCTACAGTGCTGTAGAAAACAAGATGCATTTTCCAGATTAAAAACTCTTTTTCAATTGTATCACCAATGAATGTTTCACTGTGCAATGTGCCACATATAATCTTACAAGTATCCTGAGAGAGAGGATGTGTGGGGAAATTCTACGGTACCTTTGTCTAGATTGGATTATTTGTAATGGTGACATCTGTGTATAAACTACCTTAGGAAATATTAAAAATTGATCTACTTTGGTAAATTACTAATAATGCTTTCATCTACATTTAATTAAAGAAAACTCTCATACATTTCTTGCCTGATAGGCAAGTGATAACAACATCCTGACTTTGCTGTCATCTCCATTTTTCAGTTGCTGCAGCCACTCCATTCTGAATGAATAGAAATCCAAAAGAAAAAGGATTAGCCTGCCCTGTAGTGCTTTGATTCATCTCTGCTTTGCCCTGTTGTTCTCCATTGCTGCCTAAACTGGATAAAGCTCCTTAAATTGAAGGAAGAGCATGTTCCTTTCCCTCCCTCTCCAGAGGGACACAGTAACTGTGATGAGGAAAGGACCATCTCACATGTGTCATCATCACACACTTGTGTCACTTGTAACTTCCTTTGAACCAGCTCATGGAAGTTCCTTTGTATTTTTAAACAACTAGCCCTGGTACTCAACACTTTGGAAATTATTCACCAATAAATTTTTCAATTTATACATTTCTCAGAATAGAAATGCTAACAAATTGAAAACAGGTCTTGCCATATAAATTTTTGCTAGACATTGCCATGGATTCCTTGTTTTGTGGAAAACCATGGTGCCAAAATAAGTCATATTAAATCTGCTATTAAGGCACGTTCACTAGGAATGCTGTGAATCTGCCAGTCCAGGGGCTGTAAAGAATAAACTCGAACAAAGATTCCCTAGAGTTGACCAGCAAAGATGGACATAATCACTCTGTGACAACACAAATTGTCTCCATCAGCATAAGAGAGCAACATATTAACGATGCCTGAAATATCACTGGTTTGCATCCGCAGAGACAATAGCTATGTGAAATTATCAAGTTTTTCCCTCAGAAGTATATTCCTAATTTTTTGTTACATAGGAATAATTTTTAAAGAAATCAGATAGCAATACTTAAAATTTCAGACTTCAGAAATCTGTATTACAAAACCAACACAGATAATGTAAATGGAGTGTTTAAGAACCTGATGAAAATTTCATAACTTGATTCACTTTTGGAGGTGTTCATACTATGTGCACAAATGAATATTGACATTTGATTAAAAATCAGAATAACCTTTTTCAAAGCATTCTGATCTTAACAACGGTGAATATATTCCTGGAGAAGATGGTCTAAAAGCCACCTTCTTCCTTCTTTTCCACCCAAAATAAATTCAGCCTGTCCATTCTGAGTTTATTTTAATAATACACTAATAAGTACACCGGTGTGGGGAGCAGAGGCACAGTTACCAGTGTTATTTAATACCAAGAAACTACTGGTGGCTGTTTCAGATGGCCCCGTTGTGAGCATCTTTATCTGGTTGGCCTGCTAGAACAATGCTATTTTGGGGGGGAAGGTGGGGGAAGGAAGAAATCTATTTTTCAAGTAACAGATGGATAAACAGATGGGTGGAAAAGTCCACTGAATAGTGTGTTGGCTGCCTGTCACTGCCTGTAGGACAGCCAATAAATATCATATGGATTAAACCTGTAAACTAACATGTCCCTGTTTAATGAGTTCTTGCAGAGCAGTAGGTGTTTTCTTGCCAATGCCCACAGAAATGAAATACCACTTTGGATAAGGTACATTTTTGCAAGGAGACCAAACACCTAAGCATGGTTTGTTCTAAGATTAATAACCAAAAGTAAACAGGGAAAGAAGCCATGTGGTGAAGTTGTGTGCATTTTTGCAGACTGGCTGTGAGGTGGTCCTTTTGCACATCTGGAACAGATTCCTGCAAATAACTTCACTTTCAGGACACAGTTTACGCTTAGGATAATGTTTTCATACTCCTTACACCTCTTTTTGTGAGAATTTTACACTTTTTTCCTCAGGCTTGCATAAAGTGCTTAATTCAGTAGCCAGCCATGGAGATAACACCCCAGACCAACAGCAGAACACATATTTCATTCTCTTCTGAGAGACTATCTCTATTTTGGGCTAACACCAAATTAATGGGAAAAAAAGCTGACACAACAAGAAATTCCATGTTTCCTGGCACTTAGACTCCCCAGTGGCACCTGCATCTCGCGTTGCAGATGATGACAATTTGCCTGTGTGCCAAAGGCACCGTGGTTGTGAGGAATGGATGGCTCCTGCTCACCTTAGAATGTTCATCAGCACACACATCATTATGCATAAGAGCAGTGCCTTTGCTTTTCTTCCAGCCTGCTGTCTAATATTTACTGAGTAATTTCTAGGTCTTCTGAGACTGAGTTGATAAATTTTTCCGCATTCAACAAACCATCACTGATTTTACTAAAAGAGACAAGACTCTCCCAGGCTCAGCTCCACAGGCTGCAAGATGAGACAGAGAGAAAAACGCTGCGCTGGCAAATCTTTCTTGAGAAGGAGTTCAGTTCTCCTGAGCAATGCCCCAGTGCCTCCACCACATGGGAATCTGGTTCCTGAAGTTTTTGAGAAAATACAAAAACAAATATTCAGGTACAATAATCACGTGAGAATTTAAGCATTAATATCACTTTCAGTAATTTTTCACAGGTAGTAGAAATTGATTTGCTGGTTTTCAAAAAATTCCTTAAAGACAGTGTTCCTGAAGGGAGAGTGTGGGACTTGTTGATGCCATAAAACATCAAATATTTATTTTTGTCTAGATGGAAAAAAATATAAAAAGAAAAAATATATGTAAATATATATGTTATGAAAATATAATCTATAAACTCACTACCAATAGGTGGGGTGAATTTCATTAAAAATTTCTAAAAATGTATAGACAGTTACGAAATGCTAGGAACAATATTTCACCATATCAGATGTAAAACTCTGGATGCACCCAACAGAATGTTGCATGAGAACAGGAAACTGATTATTATTGGAAAAGGGAATTAAAAATTAGTAAAAAAATTCCTGAATTGGTGAGAAAAAAACATTTGACCTAAGGTAGACATGGTGAAGGTTATCTTTGAAACACAGTAGTACATTTTGCAATATGAAAATATCAGCTTGAAGGCTTTCTTGCCTTTACACAACACCTTTTCCTTGAGGAGCTCCAAATCCTGTAAAGAGGTTAACGGCTTCATTACATTAATTAGTTTAATATTACTCTGTTTATGCAAAATGTAATTAATGTGACATAAGAGGAAAGAAACCATCAGCACTTTAAGAAAATAATTTTTTAAAGTAAATTTTAAATGTTATTAAATTTTTAAAAATATATATTAAAATTTAATATTTTTTTAAAAAGCATAAAAGGACCTGATCAGTTTACGTCCCCAAAAAGTTTGAAAAGGAGAACTGTGAAGAGTTCAGAGGAAGGTTTGGGCTGCAGTGTTTGTCCTTCACCATCTGTTGGAGAGCCCAGACAAAGTCAGGGGCTCAGGGGTGGAGCAGAAGACTAAAGACAAAACTGCTCCAAGGACAGCAGGTTCCTGTTGTCTACAGAACCAGAGGGGCACTGCCACAGGGTGCCCCTGGATTCCTGGAAGGGTTAAAGGCCAAGCTGGATGGGGCTCTGAGCAGCCTGGTCCTGTGGAAGGAGTCCCTGCCCATGGCAGGGGGTGGGAAGGAGGTGACCTTGAAGGTCTCTTGCAAGCCAGGCCGTTCCATGGCTCTGTGCAAGGAAACACAAAGCATTGAAGTGATGCCATGGGAAGTGATGCCATGAGAAAACACATGAGAAAACACATTCTGATTTCTGGTCAGAATTTCCTGATCATTTCCACTCTGCCACAGGAGCTTGTCCTAGGTGGAGGTAGGGGACAGAAGAGAATTTGGCACCCTGTGGTGCAGGATCACACTCACAGGTGGTGCTGAGCCCTCAGTCTAACACAGCAGTCAATGCCTGCCTTAACAGCTTCAGAGAAGCCTGAATTCCCTTCTTAGCTCCAGAGCCTTTACAAGGCTCCAGCACACCCAGGAAGACCACAGAGCTGAGCAGCCGTCACTCCACGATGACAACTGCTCCAGTCTACCCACCAACAGGTAACTCTAGTTTTTAAAAAACAGCTCTCATTTTCCCTGCCTCTTTGGGCATATGAGGCACATGCTCATGCAGACATTGCTTGGATCCAGTCTTGCCTAGGGCAGAAGAGCTCCTGAGTAGCTGGTTAGATTTTCTTAGGCACTACAGCAGCCCCTTGAGTGACTGCACATCTCTAGATCTGATAGAAGGGGTGAATTAAAAGTGGAATATTCTCTTTTAATATAATGTAGCATGTAACCATGCATCTTGCTGTACACTTAGTCATCCCTCTATGTGTGAATAAGCCCTCCTGTGAAAGAGCTGCTCTACTCTGAGCATATTATTATGATTGACAGAATCTGTCAGAAACCATAGTGAGGTTTTTGGCCGCTTTTCCTTAACTTACATGTAGCAGAAAATTATTTAAGTAGTAGGAAAGTTAATAAAACCACTAGAAAGATAGCTGACATAAAGAAACACAGGCACGATAATTTTACCTCTCAGGGCTGGAGAGTTTCAAATTTTGCCAAGCAAATCTTTGTCCAGCTCTTTCTTTTTTAATCACAGAAGCCTTATACCCCTGAAAAAAACAAGTAATTCCATAGAAGCATAGATGAAAATTAAATGAGGGTTCAATGTGTTTCTGAACTAATTTTTTCTCCGTATCTGATTAGTCTCTGGAGTCTTAGAAATGCCTATGTCCTAGTTCCTTAAGGCACCTCACAATCCCCAGAGTTTGACAGCATCCAAGATTTCAAAATACAATTGCAGATTATGAATTAATTCTACTGAATAAGACCAACCTGAAGAAATCAAGTGTTCTCAGTCTGCTGGATACATACAGATGTAAAGCTACTTCTGTCTTGGTATTTTTGTACCCCCAGCAAGGATGGGTTATTCCACAGAACATCAGACGAAGAAGGGCATGAAGTAATTGTTCACACAAAAGTACACACAGCAAAGATTATTGCAAGCCTTTCTATAGTCTTCTCCTTTTTGATTTTTTTTCCCAAGATCTATGTCACAAGCAGACTGTGTTTTCTCAGATATCAAGAGGATTTTTGTCACTTGGCTACTTCAGGCTTACATTTTCAACACACAGTGCAGTTAGGTGCATCCAGTTTCTCCACCTCTGCAGCTCTCAGCCCAATGCCTGCCTCCAGCAGATGAGTCTGAGATGCCCAGCAACTCAGCTAACAGGCGATTAGATTATTGTACAGGTTGATGCCATCTGCAGTTGAGTTCACCTGTGAAATTATTTCACCAGACACATAAGGAATCCCTCTGAAACTCAGCCATAGAAAACATAGCTACAGCACAATTCACAGAATCACAGAACCACAGAATAGTCTGAGCTGGAAGGGACTCAAAGGGACTCCAACTCCTGGCCGTAGGCAGGACACACCAAGAGTCACAATATGTGCCCAAACACTTTGCATTGTCCAAACTGTCCTGAAGGCTGGTGCTGTGACCCTTCCCTGGGCAGCCTGTGCAGTGCCCAGCCCCGCTCTGGGGGAAGAAGCTTCTCCTGCTCTCCAGCCTGAACCTCCCCTGACTCAGCTCCAGGCCGTTCCCTCGGGTGCTGTCCTGTCACACAGAGCAGAGATCAGTGCCTGCCCCTCCTGCTCCCCTCAGGAGGAATTGGTAACTGCCCTGAGGCCTGGCCTCAGTCTCCTCCAGGCTGAGCAGATCAGCCTCTCCTCACACACCTTCCCCTCAAGGTCCTTGATCTTCCCCTTGGCCTCCTTTGGAAGTTCTCTAATGGCCTCAAGCCTTTTTTATATTGTGGCACCCAAAACTGCCCCAGCACTCGAGGTGAGGCCAGCCCAGCCCAGAGCAGAGCGGGACAATCCCTCCCTTGCCTGGCTGGAGATGCTGTGCCTGATTTACCCCAGGACAGGGCTGGCCCTCCTGGCTGCCAGGGCACTGCTGACCCACATTCAGCTTGCCATGGAGCAGGACCCCAGGTCCCTTTCCACGAGGCTGCTCCTGGCTGCACATCCAACCTGGGCTGCCCCATCCCAGGTGCAGGAATTGGCACTGCCCTTGCTGAACTCCACGTGGCTTGTTGACTGTACATCTCTTTAATGTGTTGAGGTCTCTCTGCAGGCTTTCCCTGCTTTTGAGGGGAGTCAGCAGCTCATTCCCATCTTGTATCATCTGCAAACTTACCCAGTATCCCTCCAAGGCCTGTGTGCAGTTCTCCCCAACACTGCTCAGGACACACACATCATCACTGCCCACAGGATCCTCTTCACACACATCTGTCAACACCAGGCTAGAGCTGACAGTTCTGGAAGTGGTTTGGAGGACACCCAGCAGGATTTAAGTGTCTGTGGTCACACTACTGTCACACACAACTCCAACCTGAACCTGCCATTAGTGTTTAGGAAGGATTTGGGCCATTTTCTGTGGAGACACATCCAGGGAGGTTCCAAAGCAGCAGCCTGATCTTGCACAGCCTCATCATGGACATGCTTCTGCTGTCAAAATAGAATTTGTTCAGGTGTTTGACCCGGAAACATCAAAGCTGCATTGCTGCAGAGACAATCTTGATCAGGATCCAGGTTGCAAAACCTGGAATATTTGGTTTTTAACGTCTACCTTGTTACCCTGATTTTTAAAAGTGTTCAGTTTTCTTTTATAGTTATTTTGAAAGTTTTAAAGTTCTTTTAAAAGTTTTCTATGCCTTCTGATGTTTACATATTTATACTGGAGTTCTCATGCACTGTTCATGTTAATAATGATTATTTTGCATTCTTCTTTGTGGGAGGAGAGAATTGATGGACTGTTGATTTGACCAGTGTGGTTGAAGAGGTGGCAATTCCATCCTCCAATCCACTGCCACTTTTGGAATTCTATATATTGTAAGGTCAGAAATAAAATTGGCTCTTTTTCTCATTTGAACTTACCAAGCTTCTCTGTACTCATTTCGTGTCCAATAGTGACATCACTTTAAACACTATATGCTAGTGTTATCAGTTCCAAAGGTGTGCAAGAAACTTATAATTTGAATGATCATAACAAATACTTTCCCAAGTGTGTGTTATCATTTAGGAAATTTTTTTAAAAACCCCAAAAAAAAAAAAAAAAAAAAAAGACACAGAAGAATGAGGTTGTGTGTATATTATTACTAAAGTTGCAACATTAATGTTGGGTTTAGACCCTGAACCTCTGAATCTCTTACCACTGGATAAAATAAAAAACCTGATCAGTATTCTTTGAAAAACACTTTATTAAAAAGTTTGGCATTTAAAGTGACAGTAACCCCCAACATTGCTGGTTTTATTTCCTCCATTTTTTTCCCACTCCTTATGTTAAAGCCATTGCAAATTTGTAGGACAAGATGGGAAGAAACTGCAGGAAAAGTTTGTAACATATGAGCAATGCAGGTTATGTAGGCTGATACAAATTCCATGTATCTTATTTAAAAGTCTTAGTGATTCACATTAGATTACTTTCTAAATTTATTTGTTGATAGAAGAAAAGCTACAAAATCCCCAGAAAACAGCCTGCCATTCAAACACCTAAAAATGAAGATATGAGCAAGTGTGGATTATCAGGGTATTTAATTCTTAGTTTTTAAGAGACTTTTGCCAATAAAATTTCTAGAATTCCAGCTCTTCCTTTATTTCACTTCAGGTTATTTAATGCTGAAAAATCATGCAGGGAAGGTTTTATGTATAGTGTTTCTGAACTCACTCAAATCAGCTAATGAGGAAAACATCTCATCTAAGTCTAAAACTCATTTCGGGTTACAAGAGGTTCAACAGAAATTCTGAGCTTCTGTGGCTCCTATAAAGCTGAACATTTCCAGACTACATTTTCCATGTGTTAATAACAAATGTGTTTAAAGAAAAGTGCCATTTTAAGAATGGCACCTAATATTACAAGGACGGCACAATGCGGTCTCCTCAAGCATCACCCCTACCACGTTCTACCCTTTTCCACATCTTTCCTGAATCCAAGCTGTGATTCAGAAAGAGAAGAATAGTTCAGGGGCAAAGGCAAGCCCTGAGTCATGCACAGAGTTGGTGTATCATTAAGCAATAGAGGAGGAAAGAATAATTGATACAGCCATGGGAGGACAGAGCCCACATCTGCACTCGGTGACTCAGCGTGCTCCTCAGCAGCAGCAGCATTGCAGACAAACAGCTCCAAAAGAAGTGGGGTCTTTCCAGAGGAGATCTGGCAATTTGCTACAGCCCAGAACATCTCTGCAGCACCACTCACATGTCAGTGGAAGTTATGTACTACAGGAGAGGGCTTAAGAAAACATAGGGCCTCCTTGTGACTTCTGCTGTGCGACACAGACTACAAAATTAGCGCTACATAGACAAAAATCACCTCACAAAGGTGAAAGAAACACATTTTAAACACCACAGATGAAGAATCTGGAGTTTAGTAATGACATTTGCCACTCCTGTTGTGACATTTTAGTTGCATTAGTTCCATTATTTTCTCTGCACCCCTGTTCACACACAGCTCTTTCAAACGATGGCCACGTCACAATGCAGCACAAACATTGACTCATCTTGTTTTTAACTAAACATTAGCTGAACATGGACAGGAAACATACCATAAACTCCTTGGCTTTCGGGGAAGAAAATGGGTGTGCTGGTTCCCACTATTGTCAAAAGAAAACCCCAACAGAACACAGCTGGGAAAAAGTAGGTGACTCTACTAGCATTTTCCATTTCTAGCTCCTGAGGTATCAAACATAAATACCAGAGGTCAATGCAATCCAGTGACCTAAAATGAGAAATGGTGTTCTTTTATTTCATTCCCCGGTAGTACAGAATAAATCTTTACACGATAGTTGCCATTTCTTCATCAAGCCTGATTGGGAAAGCCACCTATGCATCACCTTTGGAAAAACCTGGGCAGTGACATAAAGTTTTCCATAAAATTCACCCTTGCATCTATTTATTCTATCTCTTTTTTGCCTTCAAACCACCTCAGAATTTCTTCCATCTCTCTTTCCACATTGCAATATGCCAATATCCCAATTCTTTGGAATTGTTCTCTTTGTGAGCCAGTCCCTCAGCTGTCACATGGACACAGGTGCAAGACAATATTGCAATAAATGGATGAAAAAGTGCAGTCCATTACTGTTGTTCACATTTAAGGGCTTACAAGCCACTAACATAGGAACTTGCCTTCATTAGCCTGGCTTCTTCCTCTTGAAATAAGAGGCTTTATCTTCTCAAATACCCTAAGGATGGCCATGGTAATTAATGACAAAATATTTCTTTATGGTGTGTATATGTATGCAGATATGTCTGTTTGCATACCACACCTGCATAAACATATAATTCATTTGGTTAAAACAGCACAGATACATGAATTTTGTCCTCAGGTAAACAAGAAGTGTAGAATTCATCCAGAATCCTCCTCTCCTGTGAGATCTCTGATGTAAACAAATTCACACACTTCAGAAGGTATTTGCCACTGCAACACTCTTTATGTTGTCACAATTATCTCTGTAAAATGGAAATTTGATATAAAACACCTGCAGAGCTTCTCTGAAATGTAAAGAAAAGTGAAACAGAGATGGAGGAATGGCCAAAACCTCTTCCACTTATTTTTCCTGTATCTTCATTTTGGGGTCCAGAAAAAAAGAGTAGAATTTTCTTTGCTTCTACTTGAAAACTGAAAAAAACCTATGCTTCTTTTCAGATACATAGGCAACTCTATTTCCTTCAGCATTCTGACTGAAAGTAATTTGCATTTTCCAATGGTCATCATTTGGAAGAGGTGCAATATTCTCAGTAGCAACAAGCTAAGAGTTTCCAACATGCTCTGCCTTATTTCAGTAACATGAAGAGAGGAGAGAAATAGGATTTATGCAGGAAAAAGGGAGAATTTGACAAAAAACTGGCTCTCGGAAAGCAGCAACTAAATGGTACAACCACATGAAAGCTGCTCTGTGTAAGACAAAGTGTTTATCCCCTCAGTTTACAATTAAGACTTTAGCATCAATAAAGACCTTAAGAGTGGTAATTACCATAATTTCAAACAAGTTACTTGAGTTTGCATTTCACTGCCTAAGTGATGCTTTACTCAACAGAAGGTCTTCCATATACACGCAAACCAGAATTTTATTAGAAATGTGGTGGATGTTTTATTCTATAGCCAAAGTAACAAGCCAATAAAGATGGAGTTGGAGCTATAATACCATTTTGAGGCTGTGCCACAACAGTTTTGCAGCAGAAACTGTGGTGTAACTATTGATAACAGCTCTGTTGTCAGTTAGTTCTCTATATGCATGCCATTTGTAACTAGCTACAGAGATGTACAAGTCTACCCACATTTATGATCACTATATATTTATGCTATTTATCCTTTTTCTTCATCAGAAATGACTAAAAGGTTAATGAGATAAAGAGCACCAGAAGTTTCCTCATCCCCCTAACAAACACTGGAAGGTGAGGGAATTTAAAAATGCTCTATTTGCTGTTTCAGATAACTCCAGCCCCGTGGAATAATCAGCACCACTTTTAGCAGTGCCTCTCTACAGATTTTTTCTTCAATCTGACAACTTTACTTCCCCTGTGAGAAGAGGATGAGCCCCATTACAGAGCACTGGAAATATCTACAGCAGATGGATTGTTATTAATGGGAAAACCAGAATTTGTTTATACAGGCAAGAGGTGCCACAGTTTTTTTTTTTAAATACAAATTTAATTCATTTAGAAAAGAATACCTGAAAGTTTAAAGAAAGTAGACTGCTGAAGCAGGTGATAACACTGTTAGTTTTAAGACCTGGAAGAGTTTAAATAAAGAAAGATATAATTACTGAAACTCTGCCAAGATTATAAAAGAAAGTAATCATAAATTTCTGCAAGAACATATTAAACCCACACATGAACTATATTTCAAGGAAAGGAATCTTTCCCAAAACAGCCACTTAGGTTAAATGGGAGGAAATTATGAAGCTGAATCACAAAGCTGTAGGTCTCACATTCATATTAAAAAGAAAAATAAGAGGAACCAATCACCTACTCTTTGCTGCCTGTGACTGCAACTGCTTATTTATTTTTTTTTAAAAACTAAGGAGGCAAAATTAAATTTTTCTACTAATGAGTATGTGTTGACTCCTGTGAAACACTAGTGAGGACTTCTCCACAAGTGTTCACCACAGTTATTTTTAATTTATTGTGTAGGCTCAAAAGTCCTGAATGACCATCTACATGGCCAAGGAAAACACTCATTCTGAAAATACGTTTTAACAGTTTCGGATTCTGTGCATCTTTAATTCTCAGGTAAGCTTGCTAATAAACCTTTTTAATTTTCCAATTTACTCTTCACAAAATGCATTGCTGTGGGTTGAGTGAATTACTGCTACATTAAAGCCACCTGCAGTGTTGGGCTGTACTTGAATAGCAGCACCTACTTTCCCTGGCTGTTAACACCACTGCATATAATTATAATACTCTTGGGACTATCAGTATTCAACCTAATTGATTAATCTGTGCAGAGATAGAGATGAGGACTTTTTCACAAGTCCCTTTCACAAGGACCTGTGCTTGTCCTACTGAAGTTTTTTAATTGATTCCCTGCAGATAAGCCATATAAGGAATAACCACAGGCAAAACACTCACCAGAGTCCAACTTGCATTTTGCAAGCAGAACTGTTTACTTCTAGTAGAATGTGGCTTTGTTCTCAAGGGACACAAAGTTGGGTCAGCAAAGGTCCTGATGGACAAGGAGAAGGAGAGGATGCCTGGGTGAGCAAAACAGCCACAGGCAGCTTGCAGTGCGGAAAAGAGATGCCATAACAATAAAAACCTGGCAAAACACATTAAATAATGTGTTAAAATAGTAAATAATGTGCTCATTTCTGCATGCAGACACACATTTCATAAACTGCTGTTTGAGCATCAGATAGAATCTCCCATGGGCACTGAATTAGATTCTGAGTATTTTTCCCTACACATCCTGGTGATCTGGAAAATTTCCAAATCTTGGGATTATTAAGTGCATGTATATATATGAATATGTATATATATCTGGATATTTTTGCAAATAGGATTTTCATCTCATGTTTTCTGCATGAGGGGCCTTGCCATGGGCTCCTGGTGCAGAGATATACCCTTTATTTATTGTTGCAACTTGTGCAGCTCATTGTGACAATAAAAACCAGCACAGCTGAGGGCTTTCATCCGTCCCTAACTCTGGGTGGATTTCTCCAGGCCAGTGGTTAATTTTTTTACTGAGACTTTGATACATCTTAAGGAGCTGTACTTTGTCCCTTAGAAACAGCTTTTTAATTAACTTATTTATTTATTGATGAGTGCGGATGAGAGGAAAGAAGCAAGGGTAATAAGGAAAGCACATACTCCCAGCCTATTAACCTCTGCTATTCAAAAATGCTCCAAAACCCCCCTCACTTTCATCTTTTCCCTCTCTCTAGATAGAAAAAGCAATGTTTTACATTCAGTGTGGAGGAGAATTAACATCTTTGCCAGCTAATATCTGCATAAAACGAACCCTACATCAATAGGGTTTTCTATTTACAGATATCTGTCACAGATCACCGACCCTCCAGCAGATAAAAACTCAGGGGAGATGAGAAATAGTTCTTGAGATGCTGCTGGAGAGGGGCTCCATGGCATTTTCACATGAAAGACTACAATCTTTATTCTCTTGGACCAAGCCAACTCACTATTGGACCAAAGCCCAAACTATTGCTTTTGCCAAAACTGTGCCTGTCAGCTCCTTCTGATTTATTTTAAGGTGGTGTGCTCCTCTGCTGCTCATCACATACTACTTTAAATCATTCTAAATAGAAGGATAGCTGCTATGATTGCTATAAAGAGACAATTGCAGGCATTGCAAAGAAAGCAGGTGAAGATAAAACATGAATTGGTATTTAATGACAGTCTGACACACTTGAAAGTCAGCTGATGAGCTATTAAGTCTGATGGAAACCCAGGCTGCTCCAGACAGGTTAGCCTGTTGAAGAAAAAAGGTTGTGAGAGAGAAGTGGTTTCTTTGCCCCAGCTGCAACATAGGCTCTGCCAAGCTAATAAATTTTTGTTGAACAAGGACTAATAGCTCTGCTTTAACTAAATTGCTTTCATTTCCAGGAGTAACATTCATCTGCACAGTTTTTACTAAATGAGTTATTAAACAAATTCACATCAAGTAATTACAGGTTGTGTGGATTTAAGATCATTATTTTAAGTGAAGTCACAGCTTTTTGTGTCACATTCAGGCATCTCAAAACCCTTCAGGCCTGCCTAAACTTTACCTCTGCATTTTGCTGCAATAAGGAAAATATTATTTTTGTGCTATTGCCCCATTCTGTCATGAAAAGCTGTCAGGGCATGCAGTAGGCTGCAACTCCCTTCTCCCTGGACTTTGGAAAAGAAGTAGTGGCTGCAATGAATGCAAGTAGAGCTAATAATAATTATTATTAAAGCCAACTGGATACCAGTCACACACATGCTAACATTTCTCAACTTTTCTCCCAACAACACTTTAAAGCCTTAGAGCATTTCAAGCTGCTGAATTTAACACCAGGGACAGATCCCATATAATTGCTAACTGCCCACCAGCGTGGCATAATTTGGGGAAAATACAGAAGCATGACTCAGGCAATTTGAATTATATCTCAACTTTAATCACTGGAAGAGATATTCCCAAGGAACCATCTTTCAAATGAAACACTTCTCTCCACTGCAGAAGATATAGCCCTCCAATTTACCCTGCCCAAAAAAAGCCATGTGCATTACTCTTTCTGAGAATGATGAAATGATCCTCATTATCCAACAACAACCCTCAATCTTTATGGCTACCCAAGGCAACTTTAAATTGCACTATCACCAATTACACCACGTACTGCCAGAGGTATCCTCCAGCTCTCAATGGCACTGAACAGTCCTTGCAGGCTGCAGCTGAGAGCCAGAGCCAGCCACACCCAGACATCTTCCTGCTTTGTCTCGCAGGGTTGCTTGAGGGACAGCATGAGGAGCAGGCAAACTCTGCACCCAAATCTCCAGCCCCCCAGAGCTGTCCCCAAAGTCAGTCTGGTTCTGGCCAAGTGCCTCCTGCCACTCAGCAGCCTCCTCTGGAAATGGACTGACCTGGCGTTCAAGACTAAGGAAATCGCTCGTTGGCAAAAACTGTGATTACAAAGCTGGATTTATAAATATTTTCATGAAATCATTTAAGTTCAGCAAGAAACTTACTGGAATATTGGTGGAATCTGAAATGCAGGGAACTCTCAAGACTTTGGGCCTGTGAGCCAAAGCTTAGAATTAAACCCAGGATTTGATCTGGGACCTTGGAAAAGGCTCCCAAACTGAGGTGCTAGAAGCGAGAGTGTGGATTTATAGTTTAAAGCAGAGACACGTTAAGCTAAGAAAAGGAAAGTTTGGTGTTTTAGAGTTCCAGATACAGAAAAAATAAAAGTAGTTACAAAGGTAACAAGGAATTTAGAATGCAGTACTGTAGGTTTGTGTGTCAAGAAAGCTTGCACTTTAGCAGGGGTCCATAAGACAAAATATTTAAGGATGGGGTCAAAACCATAAATATCCTTGTTGGCAGCATTTTGTTGGTCAATAAATCCTTAAAAGGTCTTGTAACTTAGGGTCTTGTGACCTTCTGAGCCACGCAGTGAAGATGTGAGCCCAACTCACCCTTCCTGCCTGTGTAGAAAATAAGAAAAATAAATCCCATAATCAAAAACAACTCAGAGGTCCTGCCTCAAATCCTTTCAAAATTCCTCACAGGACATAAAGTGTACTTTCAAGGATGCATCTATAAAGGTTCATTTTTAAGAGAGGCCTTTATTATTCAGAGAGCAAAAATTGGTGTGTTGATGTTGACCTGATTAGCTGATAAATCACACATAAGCTGGACATAGCAAGGAACCTTTTTTCTTACAGTTCAAACCTTTGCATACACCTTCTGGAATGGCAGAGGGCAAGGGAGGATGGAAAGAACTGCAGTTCCTAAAAATCAGAAGCAAGGGGCCAAAAATGGTACGGCTATCTTGAGGGAAATGAGAGGGGATGGAGGGTGGAAAGGAGTAAAGTAAAAGTTAAAAGGAGGGAAAGAGAGAAAATTGAAAAGAGAAATACAGAAGGATTATAATTTACTATCATACATAGTTCTGGGAAGGATAAAGGACTTTAATTTGCATGGTTTTCTCTGCTGCCATGAAGGCTGGAATTCAGCATTAGTGTTTCAGGAAAATTGATATTCTCATGCCCATGGGAAAACTTGGAGCACCATTTACAGCAGAGGTAATGAGTGTTGTCAGCACTGAATCTGACACAGTGACTTGAACACAGCATCATCTCATAACTTTTCATGCAAGAATAAGCAGAATTACAAGTGAGGGTTTAGCTTAGAGAAAAGAAAACCCAAGTTCAGCACAGTTACTGCACAGCCTCACTACTAAATGAAGAGGAACAGACTGGGAATGCCTGCTGAGGAATGCTTGATATTCTGTTTGGTATATGGAGTGCCTGGGAGTAATGCCAGGTCAGGTGGCACCCTGTGTAAGGGGCAACATGAATGATAGTCACTAGTTCTATTTAGCAGACAACATTAATTCTGTATCCCTAAGACAAATAATGAATTATTTCAAAGGAGAAACAATGGCAGAAATTCTTAGATCTTTATTTCCTCATCAAAGTTAAAAAAAATCCAAAACCCCCAAACAAACAAACCAAACAAAAAAACCCCAAAACTAAACAAAGCCATGCAAAGTTCTCTTCGCTCAAGATTATATTTGAAAAAAAGAATGCATTGCCTTTTCTCTGGAAACCCAACCACTTTATAACATTTTTTTTCTGTACAAAGAGTGCTAAAGTGAAACAGAATCCTGAAAGCAGCTAGAACTTGACTATATCAAGTAAAATATTTGCCAACTGTAACTATGGGTGTGTATAAACTGTGAAAGAGTATTTTAAATATGCTGCTGAAGTACTGAACTATTGAGAAATGTGGTATTTATGGAGGGCTGTACTCCCTTTGGTATACAACTGGATCTAATGGCCACTGCAATAGATTCAATAATTATTTTTGTCTCAGAGACAAATGCTGACTGCTGCTGCTGTTTCACTTAAATTTAAAAGAACAATAGCCAGCTTGCCTGGAGGAGCAGAACTTACCAAGTCCAAACAACAACCAGAAAATACCCTGTCCTGAGCCTGTGATATGTTCTTCTCCAAATAACTAGAGATTTATTCATAAAGCCTTAAGTCAGTGCTCTAAGAAGTAAGATACCTGCACACTTTAAGGGGAGGCTGAGATTTTAATCTCCCTGCCAGTCAGTCATCACAGTATTGGCTCCAGCAGTGCTCCTGCCCAGGTGTGCAGGCTGCAGCCCAGTGCTGCTGTGTTTACTTCAGACACAGACATGGGAAACAGGCAGGGCCCTGGTGGACAGGCTGGTGTGACAAATGCCCAACCATCCCTTCATCACCTTTGCTTTAGAATACTGTCAAGTGCAGTACAAATACATGGCAGGTCATCTGCCAAGCCCATTTAATTAATCTACTATTTTATAATTTCACATTTCCAGTTTGTAAAGCGAGTACTACACCTGAGTAGCAGTGAGAACTACAGGATGTATGCTGTTTATGTATAGAGGTAATATTTTTTACAACAGTGGAAGCTTCTTTTATCTGTAAAAGGTGCAGCAACACTAGAGACAAAATACCCTTTTGTCTCAAGTAATTTTTCTGTCATCCTCCTGCCTTCCCAAAGAGAGGCAGTTAAAAGAAATACACAAGCTTCAATTCCAAGGATTTTTGTTACAATTTTCCTAACTTTAGCTGTCTAAAACCCACTAAGCCATTCTGGAATGCAGTACACTCTACACCAGTGAACCTGCCTCCACACCAAGGACTGGTTTAATTCACCTCATCACATTTAGTCACTATCACACAAGTGCTGGCCGTCAGCCTGCACTGCCCCATACTCAGTGGACCTCATTTTGCAGAGTTTCAAGTCCTTTCTCTTCCAAAGAAGCCCACAATCAGCCTACTGACCTTAACCCCTGCTCTGTCAGCTCCCACTGCTTACCAAGGTTTCAGTTTCCATTTGGGCCACTTGAGAGAGAAGGCATCATGCATATTGTCAACACTGGAGCAGGCTGCCCAAAGCAGCACCTGGGTCACCATCCCTGGAGGGATTTGGAGCCATATCATGCCTGCTGTGGCACTGGGGATGGGTTTAGGGATGGGCTGGGCAGTGCTGGGATGACTGAAAGGTCTTTTCCAACCTCCACAGTTCCATGCTTGCAGAGCAAGGCTGGAGGCACAGCTGCAGGCTGCAGGACCAGGCTTGCAGGCTGTGCAGGCATTAACAGGCATGCATGTGTCATTTCTCCTGAGAATGTAACTTCTGTGCTGCATTACAACACAGCTTCATGATATCTCCATGTTCACACACTTACCAGCCAAGACTGTCAGTACTTCTTATTTCAGTTCTTAGCAACCTCTGCAAGAGATGTTCCTCCATGTGAAACTACTTGATTAAAAAAAAAAAAAAATATATATATATATATATATATAATTTACAAGAAACATGTGGAGGGATGAGCTTAAAATAATGTTCAAATTAAAAATGAAGCTTTCCTAGCCTGAAATGTTGATGACTAAGTGATTACTAAGCTTCCACACACTTTAGTGTACAAGTTATCATGATGCTTCAGGTTTTGTTTTACAGTTACTAACTTGTGCAATGACCTTGTTAATGCTATGTTAATATCATTAGTATAATTACAGCTAATATAAAGTTCTAATAACACTGTAAGTCTAGCAGAAACCTATTTCGAGCTCTAGTGTACCTTCAGCACAAATACAAACCCAGACAGACTGTATTTTCTATATTGTCTTTGCCAGAATCACATCCACAGACTGGAACTGAAGAGATGACAATAGAGTATATAAAACCTAAGTTTTTATTTAGGTATTCTGGCATGTATAAATGTTAAGATGTGATTTATATAGTGTCACTTATTTTCATTCCAGTTTCTGTCATATTCACTAATGTTTCACAGTTTAGGAATCTTTTTTAAATGAATGGTCAGAAACATAAAGTGTATTTGCCACTGTTATGTCTGCAAAAATTGGTATGGGCACTAAAGAATAGACAAAACTTTTATACATATATATTTCATTCTAATAATAATCTAATTTTAAATTTTGAGAAACTGCACGCGTTTGTTTTTCTGTATTTTGAATTAGGCATCTCCACTGAGGTATTTTCAGCTAAGAACATGACCTTTGTTCTTTTAAAGTTCCAGTTAACTTTAATCAACTGCTGACCTGTAAAATAAGTTATCCCCACGTTTTCTTCTTGCACTTTCATGTTGGCAATAAAGATGCTCTTCCTCTGATCATTTGCAGGTGCTCTCCAAAGACACCAGAGGTACTCCCAGGACAGACAGAGGGAGCTGTATCTCCAGTTTTCTCCTTTAGAAAGACATCTATACACAAGCTGTCAAGTTTAAACTTGCAACCATAAAAACAAATTAAAAAAATCCCTCTGGCTTGTTTTTCACCGTAACAGCCAATCAAATTAAACTTGTTAAAGCAACAGGAAGAATAAGATCAAGAAGATCAAGGTACAATGAAGAAATTCTTAGTTTTTATAAATATATCTATGTCAGTAAGAAATTTAGACAGCTGACAACTTGCTCTGAATTTTTAGCTTTCATTTCCCATGAACAAATATTTCCCCCTTTTCCTGATTTAGTGATGTAATAGCAATACTGAAACACATGGCATGCCATCAATGAAATATGTCAAGAAGAAAAGTATTATATAGTATTAGTTTTAATCTACTTCTAAGGCAGGTTTTACATTTCAACAAAACAAGAAAAGCCCTTCCCTCTCATTCACCTTAAGCTTAAAGAGGATCCAGAAAGGTAAACACAATCCTAACTGCAGAGGAGACAGAGGGAAAACTACAGAGATCATATTTAGAAACATATTTACCTCCCCACTATCATCTCTGTGCATGAGACACCATGCTCAGCATCCACGTGCAGACACTGAGCTGTTTATCCCCAAACAGGCCAAACCCAGCAATGAACAGAACAAGTAATACAATACTGCATTTGTGAAATTTTGTTAAAACTGGATATCAACCTCGTAAAGAAACTTTTTAAAGACTTTTCAACTTTACTGCCTGTATCTTTAAAATGCAGCATATTTTTCTAATTTGTCTTCTACAGGGTCTGGGTGAAGGGGAAGGGAAAAAGCTGTTCTACATTCATTTAAATTATTTGCAAGATTCACTTGTAGCAATGAAGTCTTAATTAATCCACAAAATCCTGCTTTAATTGCAGTATAACTCCAGTGTAAAATGGCCTCTGCATTTGATTATATTTCTGAAAGACTTACAAACTTAATTTCATATTATTTTAACTCATGGATAAGTTTTAAGCAGGTGCTTTATGAAAAAGTAAATGTATGGATATAAAGACTGACTCCTGTCCTCCACTGAATGCTCTTCAAAATCCTGCTGTAAATGATACTACACCTGCTGAAGGGCTCCTTCTGGAGAAGAGCACAAGGAAAGCAGGCCTGAGCCCCTTTCTTACTGTTGCTAAAGATGTTAAGTAAGATGGACAGCAAAAAACCGACTTATGAATTCATTACTTCTCTGTTTATTCAAATTTGTCTCATTTTTCACCAGTACTTTTGCACAGAGATACTAAAACCAGTGAGTCATGACTGATTACTTAAAGCAACTAAGTTATTTTAAAATTTAAATTAATCAAATGCCAACAATCTGTGTCTAAGACTTCTTATTGCCATGCTCCCTCCCCTGCCCATCACCTTTCCTGAGGGCAAAGCTCTCCTCCCTGCTGTTACACTGCTCAGGAGCATCAGCTCTCCAATTAACACCACGCCTTCCCCAGTACAAAAAGTAATCTTAGAGCAATTATATGAGTCATTAATAATCATAGAAACGCTACTCTGGAAAGCAGAATGCAAAACAGCTGATGCAACACTTGCTGCTGGAAGAGGCACTTGCCAAGAGTGTCCACTGAAGTCAGCATTTTCCCATTTGTACCCCTTTCCTTCCAGCTGCCATCTCTCAAATACCTACACACACAAATACCTACGCTTCTGTGAAGCACAGAAACTCACGTTTCAGACTGGGATTTTGTTCAAGGTAAGGCAATCTTGGCAGATATGACTGTAAAAGACTACTGATAAAATACTCACTGTGAAAGCTAAAAATCCCTGAACAACCAAAACTGGAGAGATATTAATTCCATATATTAATATTACTTCCATTATGAAACAATGAAACTAATTCTTTTTCTTCAGGAAAAGAAAAAGAATTGTCAGTAGGCCCTCATTGGCTGTAAATGCAGACAATTGTATTTATATTGTTAAATTATGTTTTAAATGTACAGATTTTTTATTAAAAATATTGTAGTCACAGGATAAGTGTGTCTGCTTTTCAAATAATTATTCTATGCAAAATTCTTTACCAGGCAGGTACTTCTGACAGCATACCAACTTCTACAAAAATTTGGATTAACTAATTAAATCCTGTTATCTATTAAATTCAATAGAAAGCATGTTTGCAACACATGCAAATAATTATGGGTGAGTTTTATCCTTTTTAATTTTTTCCCACTCTTGTAAAGCGTTAACATGAAAAAATACACTCTTCAGCAACGTGCTCTGCCTGCACATATTGCATGGCACCAGAACTACCACATGATGTTCTCCACAATTATTGCATCTGTTGGATGTTTCTACCCTTCCTGTTGTGTACAGGACCACATCCTCTTCATATTCCCTGAGAACACAGCCCACAGTCTTTTTTTCTTTCCTGATAGATAGATGAGCTTGCATTTGGCTGGATTAAAATGTGCATTGAATGGAAGTTTCTGGAGTGATCACTGGTACCTTGACAGCAAGTCTTGCTTTGCAGGGAGATGTTTGCCACCAGACGCCATCTCCTCCTCAAATATAATTTTCAGCAGTGGAAAACAGCAGTTAATCTCAGTAACACGCCACACACACCACATTAGAAAGATTTCAGGTGTGCTCTGCAGACACAATGTCAGAGTGGTTTGGGTTGGAGGGGACCTTAAGGATCGTCCATTCCCTGTCACTGCCATGGCAGGGACACCTTCCACTGTCCAGGCTGCTCAGAGCCCCACCCAGCCTGGCCTGGGACACCTGCAGGGATAGCACAGCCACCGCTCCTTTGGGCAGTGTTCCAGACCCTCACCACCTTTTGGGTAAAGTTAAATCTCTCCTCTTTTAGTTAAATCCTCTTTAGTTCCATCTTTTAACTAAAACCATTTTCCTTTTCCCTGTTGCTGCATATCTGCGTAAAAAGTCCCCATTTTTTTATGAAATGAAGTGAAATGCTTACAGGTACAAGAAGGCTTTAAGCAAATATATCCAGAGATGTTTCTGGGAAACCAGAAGGTGTTTTTTTCAGGTAAGCAGAGGTTAACTCTCTATATGTCAGGTTTAAAGCTGAAAGTGAGGAGATGCTGAGTGGGCAGAAACAGACCCTCTAAAGGGAAAAAAAAAAAAAATCAGCAAATTACATACTGTCCTGGTTGTGCAACTCCAACATAAATGTAAATAAAAGCCTCTTTTCCTGAATGAGGGAGCATATTTACACAATCCTGTATGCAGTACTTCAATTTTCCTAAGAAACTGTGCCTTTGAATTTAGGTGTGAGAAGTGTGGATTTTAAACACTGTTTTAAGCATAAGGAATTTTAATGCTTTCATGTAATTTCTGAGGCATCAATTCTGCTATAATAACTGGATGGTCTTTCCCTGAAGTGTGTCCTGAAGAAGACACAGCATGGCACTACACTGAGCCTATGCTGGAGGCACAATTTTTCAAATCTACAATTGAAATACAGTTCAGTATGAAATCTCAGCTAAAAATAACCTTAGCTATTTATATTTAATGTTTGTACGCACACACAAAAAAAGTCTATTTAGTGTACAGTCTGTTGTCTCAACAACAGTTGAGACATGACAAGAGTAAGCAATATCATTTGAAGTGGAATGTTTTATTTAAGCAGCATGTACAATTAAGCTAGTGGAAAAATATTGAAATTTCAGAAAAGAATGAAATGCCCATCATAATTTATCTTATTTCAGATTAGTGATAGATGTTATCATCTATATCTAAGAATACATTGTATGACTTACCTTTACCAAGGAATTAAACAATATCCAGCTATTTCACTATACTGTCTATTAGACAGTGAACCTAAATATCAACTTGTGTCAATATGATCCCAAAAGCTACCAGGAAGTAATCATTTACATCAACACAAACAAGATGCTTGAAAAGTCAAGTTCAGGATGATCCAGTCAGTTGCTCAGAAGCCAGTGTAGTAGTCATTTAACTGAGTCAGAAATTACTTTTTTTTTTTATTCTACCAACCAAGTTTCAGACATCACAAATGAAATCCTGGTACCAATTTGATCATCTAAATTAAGACTTTTTTTCCTGAAGAGATTAGTCAGAGGTCAAAGAAGTTGAAACTTGTACTATTTTCCATTCATTTGTAGCAAATAAAACTAGAAAACCAGTGATCTTTTAAGATAAAATATCAACCCAAACCTAAATTTAATTCATAGTAACTATACAAGAAATTATGTTAAATGTTCTACAACCAAGTATAGCAGCCAAACAAAAAGCTAGTTAAGAGTGGGCCTTCCCCAAAATAATTTAATACTTAGCTCTTAATAAACAATCACCAGCAAAGGAGAATACTTCACAAAACCCACAAGAGTTTTTTTGAAGGGTATAATTCCATCGAAACCTAAAAGTTGCAGTGGATCTGTGCACAGAAGTTGTGGTTGCAGGAAGAAATTCAGATGGTCAAGTACAAATCTGACTGCTTTACTGTAGCGTCCAAGTGCCAACAGTGGTTTTATAAGAACTCTTTTTTCCCCCCAAGACACAGGTATTCTATACAATTATCAATCATTAAACAACCAGGTGGTCACTCAGATATAAATACTTATTTTAAAAAAGCTAGGAGTCCATTTACAAATTCCTGGACTGAACATGGCATGCTGATATCACTTTATTTAAGAACTAGCTCTTGTCTCATAGGTATTCCTGTAACAATCTAGCTGGGATAGAGAGAATAGCAAGATTTCTTAGGTTAGTTTAAACTTACTCTAGACTAAACCAGACATCTGAATTACGTGTGTGATATCCACCATTACCCCCAGAAAAATATGTCTCAATTAGCTACTGAATTTAGACTGTAAATGCCAGGATTTTGAAATTAATCTAAAGGGAATACTACAAATACATCAAACCTGCAATTTTTATAAACTTGGTGTCTGATGCTCTTTTAAAATATAAAATTAGAGTATTGAATAATTAGTGACACCCACTTACATGCATTTAATTTGCATTTTTATGCTCTGTACCATTCCTAACAAAAAAAAAGCACAAAAGTAAGAAAGAACTTTACAGCACTCATTTTATTTTTTCAGTTTGACAATATCTGTCCAGTTAGCATTCTGGCAAATAGAATTGAAGGAAATGATACAATCATGTAACCATATGTTTTGGTTTAGAGTTTAATAGCAGCTCTTAGCTTGGCCGACCTTCCTCTTGGGTTTATTTGAATATCCTTGGCCTGGGGTGTGAGAACTTTTTTCTGTATAGAAATCCACTTCGAGTTGGATTTTCCACAGGGAGATCCTTGTGCGTCTTCTCCTTTGGAGGCATTTTTCAGAGCCTGTCTTATCTTCTGCTTTGAACCAAGGTTGTACTTTTCTGTCATGTCAATGCCATGAAGAAAACGTTTGATAATACGATCTTCCAGGGAATGAAAGGACAGGGCTACAAGGCGACCTCCAGGCCTCAGAAATTTCTCAGCTGTCTTCAGCCCTATAAGGAGTTCATGGAGCTCGTCATTCACAAATATTCTCAGGCCTTGGAAAGTTTTAGTAGCAACATGCACAGGTCTCTGAAGCAAGTCCTTCCGTGCGTAGAGTGCTGATGCTGGAAAAGCACCTGTCACACATTTTAAAATAGGTGTGTTAATACCTTAATATTTCTACATCTTGACATCCACTCATGCAAGATGACTTTAAAGGAAAGCATAGTAAAAACTGAACCTTGAGTAGTGAGCTTCCTTCTTTGAAATATATCTTATGTTTTGAATTCACGACTCTGAACGTAAAGCCTATTAAACTAAGATGCTTTGTGGTTCCCTAGAATCTTTTAGAGAAGTTCCTTCTCCAAAAGCATCACCAATTTAAACTAAAAAATAATGGCTGAAATCAAGATAAAGAAAAAAAAATGGACAGACAAGTCTCACCTTACAGCTCAGCGTAATCAATGTCAGTTTGGTATTTGTGGTTGTGTTACGCTTTTAAGGAAAAAAATTAATGTACAATGGACGCAATCTTATCTGTTGCCTCCCAGATACCTGCATTTCTTAACAGGCAGAGTTAACTGAAGACAATGCCTACCTGGTAATAACTACCTTTCAATTAATTACCTGAAGTTTAAAAGACTTATCCCTTGTTTGGGAATAGCAATTGTTGAACACTACACCTGTGATTCTTCAAATGTTCGCAAAAATATCTTGAGAAATTTAGAAAATGCAGCTGTTACTGCTGTGTTTTCACATGCCTACACAGCAGAATCTATCAAGGTTTGTCAGACCTAAAATCACCAGATTAAATATTTTTTTTATTAGATGCACAAAACTCCCTCTTCCTTTCCCTGGAATTCTTATGAGCTAAACAAGTTTTTGCAGAGACTGAAATTTTGATAGAAATTTTAATATACCAATATTAAATGTATTTTAACCTTGAACTTTCATTACGTGGGTACAGAACAAAAAGCTAGAGAAGGCTGATTTGATAGATCAGAGGGACTAAAGTGCAAGAATCCTGAAAGATCTGTGAAACCTAAGTAAATTTATAATCTATTACGTACATGACCACAGGAGTCTGGTAGAGATAAATTGAATAAATAATGCTAGCACAAACTGGACAGTTAGTTTTCTGAACAAGAGGCAGTACAATTGGTATGTATTAGAATGCCCTAATTTCATGTCAGTGCTAAGCTACAACATAATGAAGCAAAGAGTTTGAAGTAAACATGGCTCACAATCAAGTGACTGATATTCTAGACAGTGAAGTGAAAGAGGGAATTGCTGTACCTCTGAAACCAGCTGTCTAAATTCAAATTTGCACGGGTAATTGAAAACAAATAACAGAGATATCATTACCCGTAACAGGCTTGCACAGAAGAATTTATTAGTGTAATTCTTGAGAGTTTTAAAGGTAAGACTTTACTTATGTCAGAAAGCCTAAGTGTTCACAAAGCATATCACAAACACAAAAGCAACCTCAGTGTTCAGCAAAGAGATGAAAATGATGAGATTTTAAAAGGCAATCCTTATTAACAAAGCTGTTATCACGTATGCTATGTCCCTAAGATATGTTTCTGCATAGCTGATGTTCCTACCTACCTTCCTCCTCTGATCTCCAAAGCTAACAGCTCCTAAATTCACTGAAGAGACCCCATTGTAGCTGTGGCTGCTTCCAGTCCTTAAAGTCCAAATGCCTTGAGACAGAAAGTGGCAGCAGGATTGACTTCTCCCAACAAACAAGTGCATGTGAATTTGTGGCCTGAAGCTGTCTCACAAAACAGAATAAATAGATGGAGCCTGCAGGAGCGAGGCTTCTCCATCACTTACAAACTCTAGGAAAAGCTAGCTAGTCAATGTAATTTCTATCCTTGAGAATATAATCTTCTATATTGACCATGAATCATAAAAGGGATGTGTACTCCCATTGTAGAAGTCACAACACTCTTTATGATGAGAAACCTCAATTAAAAGGAGAGCTAAAAACCACAGAGCCTGAGCAATCCCAAGAAACAGGCATCAAGCTCGTACTTACTGGCACGGTGTGTGTTTCCATGCCTCTTTGCACACCTATAAATGAATTCTTTGAAAATGGAACCCTTGTAACAGCCACTGAGTGCCAGCTGTGTGTGGTGAGAACTGCCTCTTAGTGCACAACAAAGCAACATTGTGCTGGGCAGAACAAACAGAACCTCGTTTGAAGGTCAAGTAACAGCCAGCAGCACTGGTAGGATGCTCAGAACTATGGAATGAATCACATCAGAGGTTAGAAGAAATTCTTCCCTTTGTGGGTAGGGAGACAGGAACAGGTTGCTCTGTAGATTCCCCGTTCCTGCAAATGTCCAAGGCCAGGCTGGACAAGGCTTTGAGCAACTCGGTCTAGAGGAAGGTGTCCCTGTTCATGGCAGGGCAGTTGGAACTGGATGGGCTTTAAGGCTCCTTCCAGCCCAAACCATCCTATGAATCTAAACTCAAATTCAAAAGGCTTTGAAAAAATGTACATGGACACAGCATGCTGATATCTGGGCAGGTTTTCATTGGTCTGCTCATCAACACTGATACTTTGCAACTACAATACTGAATAGATAAATAAAGAACAATGACACTGAGGCTATTAGCATGACTGGGACACTAACAGGTCTTTGGAAAGTTTCCTCCTACAATAAGCTTCTATGACAATTAACTCTGATATTAATTTATTACTACAAGTAATTTATCACACACTGAAGAAAAATTAATTAAAACCCAAATATATTCTGTAATATAGTACAACCTTATATGCCTCAGTTGAACATGCACAAAGAGAACTGCAGGTCCCATAATAAAGTACAGAATACTAATATTTGGGAAATTGGTAAAAAAAATGCAGCCACCTTGCAGTTTTATGCAACCAAACCCTCCCAGACTAAAAACAAAATCAAACTGTTTATATGTTCAAAGACTTACTGGTCTACTGTCAAAGACTGGGATTAACTAATAAATGTAATCTCTGGTTATTCTAATCTGGTTATTATTAAATATAATTTCTATCACACTGGCCTTCAGCTTTTTAGCTAAGGCAATAGATTCTGATCTATGTTCCATGGGTGAAAAACTCCCCTATCACTCTTACTCCTCTAGTTCAGCTAAATAAAAATCTATTTGTGCTTTCTGCTCAGGCACATCACTTCTCACCCAGGACTCTACTGTTACCAAGATACTTAAAGAAAATCCTTCTTAGTAACTGGCTGTTCAATGCACAAAAACATTAAAAAAAAATCTGTATGGGGAGATTTTAAAATGAATTTAATTCATAAAAACATCTTCTGGCTAGATGACTGGTTTGAAATCCCAGTGAGAGAAATAACCATTTTTACTTTTAGGATGCCCTGATGATACTTACACTTTAAAAAAATCTAATAGGTTCTTATGTTGAAACGTATTGAAATTTTAAAAGCCTGTGAATGAAATTAGCAGTCTGCTGAGCCTGTCAATATGAACTCCAGAAGTCTCCAGAGTGTAAAAATTAATTCAGAGTATGCACCTGTTTGCAGGAATTTGCCTGTTGAATTAGCACTGCATTTAATAAGTTTCTGTGACGCAACCAATGTCCTTTTGTCTAGGCTCCCTCAGTACAGTGCTAATTCTCACCCATCTGAAATACAGGCAGTATTACAAATTCCAAACTGATAATTAAAGTCTGCAAAAGTGAGCCAGTCTGAATGAAACTGACTTTACCAATTAAAGTATTTTTTAAACTTTTAAAATTTCTTTAACAGGCCATCATAAACTCCTTTCAAGTTAAGGCCAAATGATTACATGATCTCAAAATTGTCTGTTAATAGATTATGCATCTAAATAATGCTCAGAAAAAATAAATTTTGAACAAAAAATTATAGATAAAAAGTTATATTGCACCCTGAAAAGAAATCAAACCAGACCATTAGTTGTACAGGAAAAGCATATGAAAATTGCATTCTAAAAATGTCAGCCTTTTTAATGAGTCTTCCTGCACATGCAGTGTTTCCAAACAACTCAATGAGGTACAACAAAAGACATCAGGTAGTGCTTCTTAATCAACTTTCACACATCTATTCACAACCCTTCAGTTGAGAACTACTGATTTTCAGAATTTACAGAGCACTCAACACTGCAAACAGCTCTGTGAACATTATAAACAGTGCAAAGTGTTTGACTGTGCTGCAGGAAAAAATGCTGTTCCCAAAACTCCTCCTACTGCAGATTCCACAGCTCCTAGAGATCTTATTTAAACAGATCAGAAGCCTTTTAGATAATATTTATAAACACCAGAAGGAAGACAAAATTTTTAATGCTGCTTTGTTTCCTTGAGGCTTTTTTAAAACTATGCCCTTGACTTTTATGTCCCAATTAATTAGGAACTGCAACACATGTTCTAACCTTTTAGGGGGTGGTAGGAGAGACCAGAAATCTAGCATTCTATAAAAATAAATTAAAATTTCCAAGCTCAGGTTAGTCCAAATCTAGATTCACTGTGATTCTAATTATCAGCTGGATCTTCAGATGAAACCTGGGAGCTGTAGAACATCTGAAGCCACAGTCATCAATAAGAAGAGAAAGAAATACAGACACTACACAAATTCTCAGATGCTGATACCCAGCTTCATTGGCTGGATTGTTTTGCTTGTGTCCTGGTTCCTATACCAGCCAAAATAACAACCCTGTTCTGGAAGATAATCAGGCTCACGAAGAATCTGCAAAATCTGAAATGCAAGATTTTATTATTCTAATGAATATTTTATTTTTTAAAGGATATAGCATTTAACTAATAGGTCATAGGTCTTACTCTAGTCAACTCCTGAATTAGTCAGTGTTTTTCTGGCCTGTGCCATCAAGAGATTCCTGTAGCTGTGGTCTTCAGCTCTGGCTTATTCCAATATCTTCACCAACATAATTTCATGTAAGAATATATATTAATTACAGATGATAAATGAATCAACATATATCACAGTTATGAAAAATTTCCTTAATATTTTCCTAATCAGTTAAAAAACTGATAGGATCCACCGTAGTGCTTCCTTACTAGATGAACCAATTCAAACTGGAGGAAGTTTTGTGCAAGCAGGGATCAATGCAACAGCTCTAAAATCATTACAGTCACTTGTGTACTCCCAAAAAGCACACAAAACATACATATTTATTGTCTTGGCAGATGTGTGCTGGACTCACTGTTTTTGGCACGCACACTACCTGATGCATACCTGACTTGTGGATCAAGAAGCTCTTCAAATACAGCAGGGAATTTACAGTGAGGACAGAAAAACCCTTCCCATGGTCACAGAAAGTGAGGATCAACTGCTGACTCACATGCAGCATATTAAACACGAAGGGATCTCCAGTTGCTGTCTGTCATACACCTGTATTTTCATTCCCTGAGTTTCAGCTATGGCACAAAATTGTTTCAGAATTACTGAGTTGCTTGTTTGTAACATGCTATATCTTTAACACATGAGACAGTGGCTTCCAACTCAGTAGTAGTACACTGTACTAATAAACACTTTTTCAGAAAGCATGGAATATATAGGACAAAGCTCAAAATCATTATTTCAGGATATTGCTAATGAGGACATTAAAATTGTAAGGTTTATAAAAGCCTCGTAGTGCTTTATCTCTTTGATTTTTAATTTTTAAGATTGGTTATATTCACTATATTTTCAGCAGGGGCTTAGAACAGCAAGCAGGTTCTTTCATCTTATCAGCTAAACTTTGAGCCTTGGTTGACTGGACATTTTGCTAAAATATCCTGACTTCTAAAATCCAGACCTTTTAATTTCTCCATCATTAAATTTAAGTGCCTTAGACTTCCAGTTTAAGTAACACAAATTTTTAAGAATACCATGAAATTTTTAATACTCTTCAGGATACCGGTAAAATATTTCACATTGTTCTTTAGCAAATGTTAAATCTGGATGAAAATTTTAAAGGTCTATATTCAAAGTCAGCAGCTTAGACTTATTCGTGACAAGATATAGTGATTTCCATCACTTGGTGAAAAAAATAAAAACATCCTGATGCTACATATTATGTTAATGCTCAGGATTCGTGTCTTGTATCTTTCCTTTAAAATTTTCACTTGAGGACACAAATGTAAATGTTCTTGATGCAAGCACTGCTCCTGCCTAACTGCATTTTCTTTAAGCTGTTTACAGTGAGGAGCAAGGAAGATAAGTGTTTCAACAGTCTCTTCAGGCTTGTCTAGTTGGCATGCACAAGGTGAAGCAAGCCATGTGTTGCTTTGGGGTTTCTGATTCTTTAAAAAGACAGAAATGATCTGGTTTTACTCGTAACTGGAAACTGCCATGGTACCCTCCGTTAAAATATTAAAATACAGAAATTTAAAACTAAGACAGATATGACATATCTGATATTTGAAAGGATCAATAGCCAGGATAAAGAATACCCAAGGCTGCTGTCATTCTGTGGTTCACCTTGGTTGACGAAATGATAAATCACTTAATGTTAAATCTATTATTGAACTAATTGTCAAACTACAATGCAAGGAAAGAAAAAAAAAAAAACAAAAAGGGAGCTGACATCAGAGCAGAAGGGGCAGGATTAGATCCTGCACCACTCCGAGTACAAATAGATCCCTCTGGGACTCTGCGAGGATTAATATTTCCTTTCCTCCTGCGCAGAATTAATGAGGGTACCTGCAACAATGCTTGCCAGCTGCCCGGTCCTGGTGATGGGGTAAATGCTGCGTGCCTGCACGATGGCAGCAGCAATCCTCCTGGCGTGTCTCTCCTCGCCGTACGCGCTGAGCACCGACGCAAGCGCCCGCTGGTCCAGCGCGTTCACCACATCAGCAGCCGTGGCCATGGCAGGGCACCTACGCACAGAGAGCGGCCAATTATCCTCTGACATCAGCTGCCATCCACCAGAGGTGAGCTGCCACACAGCCACACGCACACTGCCTCTGAGCTTGGCAAATCTGAGGTGGCAGCGCTGGGAAAACAGCTTGCACCTTTTAAATCACCTTCTCTCACTGGTCTAGGTGGAGTTTGCTCCCTAATTTCAATTAGAGCAGTTTTAGCTTCCAAGTGTTCTCATAAACCATGCTTAATAGTTTAGGATAAAGAATTTGTTCGGTAGTTTTTATGTTTTCTCTGATTAGTACACCCATAGATGATGTTCATAAAATACCTTGAACTATTTCAGTAGCCAAGTGACAGAGATACAGATACATAGATTGAAGGCTTACACTGTTTAAATTGTAGTAAGTCCTGCAGTTTATATGACTAGGTCATTTCTATTATCTCAAGAGCGTATTTATATGCAGAGTCTTATGCCTTTTAGTGCAAAGTAATGTTAAATTAAGAATAAATACACTCCAGTATCATGCTAGGATGGAAATTATGTGTGACCTTTCTCTTTAGCCAGCTTTAGAATATAAACTTGCCTCTTACGGGTTCATTTTAGCCATCTTGCATCATATGCTGCTTTCTAGCCAGAAGAGATTTCAAAGATCTTTTCTTTCACATCTCCTGCTATGAAAACAGTTGCTAATGATGAAAATTTAACGTTACTTTTCACTAAGAAGGCATATGAATCTATACAGAAATACTCTCCAGAGATAAGAGAAATGACCTAGTCATATAAACTACAGGACTTACTACAATTTAAACAGTGCAAGCCTTCAATCTATGTAACTTTATCTCTGCCACTTCACTACTACAAACGGGGTATTTTATGAACATCATCTATGTGTTTACTAATCAGAGAAAACATAAAATCTACCTAATAAATTCTCTTCTTTGCTTTCAGGCTTTTTTTACTCCCCTGCAGTATCTTACAAAAGATAAAAAACTTAGAGACAAGTAGTATCATAGCAACAACCATAGTGTAAGGCTTTTGTTATGCCTCAGGTATCCTTTGTTCTTATGCTCCTGTTCTGTGTTTGTTTTCTCACGATGCATCTGACTTATATGTAAGCCTAGAGTTCAGATTCTTGAAATCTGAGGACTGAATCCCAGGAGAATCATGGGAGCATTTTGCACAAGAGCAGAAAAAGCAAGTATCATGAAATTTGCTGTGTTAAGACTTAACATTAACATGGTAAGCTGACTCCTTAGAAATTGAGGCTTCCCATTGGCTCTTGTGAGCAATGAAAGAACAAATGGCATTTCTTAAGACACACTCATCAAAACACCAAGAAAAAACTGCCATCCTCTGTCACGTAACGTGTCATGCAATCACAACCATCACCCATACACGACAGATCTTTGGTTGCTCATGCAAAAAGCAAAGAGCTGCAGAAATACATCAGGTTGTCTGAAGATGAAAAACACTGCAGAGTGGAAATTATCACTCCACGACTGATTTTCATGCTCTTGAAAGTACTAAATACCAATCCAAATTTAAACACAGGTGATTTACTCAGTAACCATTAATTTGACAATTAAGTGAGACTGATGTGCCTCCTACACAAAGAGAAAGGAAGCTTATAATTTTGCCAAGCAGAACTCACAACAAATACATGGGCATGGAAGGCAAAGTCACACCAGCACATTAAGAGCAATGTGGCTATCTGATTTAAGTTAGCAGATATAATGAATGGGATTTTATTTATTTATTTTTATCATGTTCCTTTCGCAGAGAAGCAACTGGATCAGATGGTCATTGCACACAAGAGGGATGCTGCTCCTTTCCTGAGGGAGCAACTGCACGTGCTCAAGTGAAGTTTTCACAAATAGCAGAAAAGAAAAGGGACTGCAGCAAGACGCTGTGAGCCTGCAGATCAAGTACAGGCAAACTGTGGAAATAACAGGTCTCTGAAAGAGAGATGTTCCTGTGACTGTATACCACACACTCCAAAAATGTTACAATTTAAAGGTGCAGCCAACAAAACATTACTGGTTCAATCACTTACCACTGAAACCTTCCTCTTATTTCCAAGAGGGTGAAGACAGTAACGAGGGCTAAGCACTGAGCCAGAAAAAAGCTTTTTGGCAAAAGACATGATACTCATTCAGTACTAGATGTGGTTTGAGAAAGAATTCTACATTTAAGAGGAAAGGAAATGCACAGGGGGTGCAGAGCAGACAGTTTTTGAAGTTCAAGAAGAAATGCTTTGTGATGATGTACCTGTCATGATCCATCCTCATGTCCAATGGCCCATCCTTCTGCAGGGAAAAGCCTCTTTCAGGTGTGTCTAACTGCATGGAAGAACAGCCAGCATCCAGGAGAATGCCGTCCAGACTCCCTGGCTCAACCCCAGACGAGATTAACAAAGCCTCTGACTGGCTGAACCGTCCTAAAAGAGGCTGAAGCTGCTTCCTGTAAGAAAGGAACAAATGAATAGCCCCAAGGTTAATGATAACAATGCCATCTCTCCCTCTTGCGCAGCAGGAATTAGATAATAGCACTCAACTTGTCTCAGAAGCAATAGAGCAATTCCCAAAGTAATAGTTTATGTCTTTTCATATGTCAACTGGTCAAGACCACCCCTCAGTGGCTACTTCTTGAACTCTTTACTCTCTTCCTGCTTCATCTTAAAGAAATGGAAAACTGACTAAAATTTTTTTTTTTCAGTGTGCAGGAACTCGAGAGGACACCTTCAGCAGGAATGTCCTGACTACTGAAGTACCTGCTCTGCTTGGCAGGGCCCTTAGTCAAGCAAGACCATGGTACAGAAAAGAAATAATAGATCTTGGACATAGAGAAGCAGACAAAATGGAACAAGAGTGCACAACCTTGTAGTTAATATTTACCCAGCAGGAAAACAATTCCAAGCTCCTGCCATGGGACCAAACATGTTTTTAGTGGCATTTGTCATTTTAAAAAGAATGAGGTGCCCTGAATCACAAGCAGGTAAAACACTTAGTGCATTTTGGATTTAGGCACCTGATCACTGCAGAGAGCAGTTTAACATGCACTCTTGTGCTTACTGCCCTTTCCTAGATTTAAAGTGGTTGTTTCTCAATATTCTCATGCTGATAAGGAAAAGAGGAATAGCAAGGGAGAAGAGAAACACATCTTGGACACACAAATGTGTTCAACCACACAGAGCCCAGGAAGTGTTTGGAGAATGCTCCCAGGCACAGGATGGAATTCTTGGGTTGCCCTGCCAGGAGCTGCACTCAGTGATCCTGTTGGCTCTGCTCCAGCTCAGGCTACCCTATATTGTAAATGCAGGTGAACCCGGTGGGAAGAAATGCTGATGTCTGACTCCAGTTCAGAAGGCTGAATGGTTTCTTTATTATAACTATGCTATAATACATTAATATACTAGTTAAAGGAGATACTAAAACTACATATCTACTTTTTTAACTGCCATATCTAACTCACAACTCATGCCCCTCTCGCCAGAACCCAGCCCTAGGTGGGTTGGATTGGCCACCAGGCTCAAACAATCCTCACCAGAATCCAACCCAGCACTCACTCCAGGTAAACAATTCTCCAAACACATTCCACATGGGAATAACAAGGAGCAGAAATAGAAATTTTTTTCTCTTTCTTTCCTCTGTGCTCCTCCATGAAAAAATCCTGAGAGAGAGAAGAATGTGCCTGCCCAAACTATGATTCTGTGACCTCTGAGGTTTCCAGGGCTCTCTTGGGTATCTAATCCCAAACTTCTTGGTTTTGCCTCTATGTAAGCTGACTTAAAATTACACCATTTATTTTATCTGTCTCTCAAAATCTAGATGGATTTCACAGACTTAGAAAGATTAATCAACATATTGCTGCATTTTTAAGCACTACCTGCAAAGCAGAACACATTTCTGCCCATACCAGGGAGCCACTGCCTCCATGGGGAGAGAAAAAGCTCCATTAAAAGGAAGACACTTATGAATCCAAGCACATGGAAGAACACTCAGCTACACAGTGCCCTCCTCATTAGAGCAGAACAAATCCACCTACTAAACACAGCACAAAACCTGGGAAACGGTGTGAATGGACAATTTCCATGAGGGATATTATGATGGCACACACAATTTGGAATTGATTTCTGTCCAGCCCATAAGTGAACACAGCTATTCAGCATAATAGGAACTGACAGCTCCTGAAAAGCACAATGAGCCACTTCAGATACTTAAACCAATTTAAGCCAGATAGTTATATAGTTTTGAGATTGGATTTCCTCCTCAATATAATGAGGGGAATTTTACTGAAAATGCGTACCACTTTTTCCAGCTGGGCAGTGTTTCTACCTTCGTGACTCATGCAAATGAATGAACTTTAAAATTCCATGTGTGGGAGATGAAAATAAATGTGACCTGGATAAAACTATAAATTGCTGTAGTCCAGTTCCCCAGCACAGTAATCCACGTCAGTGGCTCTGAGGTAGTGCTCTACCAACCTACCTGAAAAATTCCTCTGAACACCATTTATTTATTGCTAGAAATTTCCTTACATTTCTTTAAACAAGTCATATACATGGATAGCTAATATGTTCGTGACAGGTTTTGATTCATGATCCACCAAACTTTTGTGATTAAAAAAGATTAATTTAAAAAAATTAAATTTTGAGTAAGTAGAAATTTCCTTTTTGGTAGAGATGCTTCAGCTGGAAAAAAATTTTGGCACTTGCAAATAAACAATAAAGATTGAAAAATGATTGGGCTGACATTTCATGTCAGTCTTTCAGCTGTGTGAAATTATACCTTCTGTGTTTGTTATGCACTGCCTTGTGTGTGCCAGTGGTGGACACAGGCATCTTGTTGATTATAAATTCTCACTGAAACCAGATGCTTTTCATAAGGTTATAAGGACTATATTACAATGTTCAGGCCAGCTCTCTGGATTCCTAATTGTCTGTGGAACAGAAGACAAAATTTTAAGCATCTTGGCTACCTCATACACTTCAATTAATCACACCAAGTACATAGTGATGAAAGATTTATTACCTTATGAAAGGAAACACAAATATCAACTTTTTTTTGATCAGGCAGTAACAATGATAGTGATGAAAAGGACTAATCTATTGGATTATAAGCATGACACATTTATTTGAAATAAAATATTTTACCAAGGATTCAGAACATTTGTTAGACGATAAAGAGACTCTCCCCTCATCTACCATTCTTTATGCCTATATGCAAATAAAAACTGCCTGTTACACACAGGATTTCCCAAAATATTCTTAATTTCCCCTCAACTTCCTTTTGACTTCGGGTTTTTATTTACGTGATCTGTAAATCCACCTTCCAGAAAAATCTCAAATAAATAATAACTAATGAACAGTTAAATAATGAACTATGTTAAAAAAAACTTTATTTCCTACAGTCACATGCCTTCTGCTCTATTTAGGTATGCAGAATTATTTGCACTTTCTTTTTTTCAGTCTTCCAATGTTTTCTTTGGTCAATAGAGGATTTATGTTCTATGACATACTTACCTAGTGTGAAAATCTATTACCCTGTCTTAATATATTGCAAAAACAGTGCTTAGTGGAAAAAGCAGGCAAGGTAAACCAGGGAACACCTGTAAATACCAAGAAAAACAGCCAAGCTTACAGCTCTGAGAAGCCTGAGATGAGAGAGCACATCAAAACATCACTGAGCAAGACTGAAGGGTCATTTGCATCACCTCCTGGGGACACCTTGGAAAGCTGCTGGGAACACAAAGGGTCACTCCAATCATTTCAGGCAGTCTTAGAAGCTTAAAATCTGACTAAACCAAGTTGCCTTACTTAAGAGAAAATATTTAAACTTAGTACTTGAGCAGCATTTTATATATTCAGAATATTTTAGAAACAAAAAAACTACGAAGAGCTTTTAGCTCCTCTCTTATAAATGGAGAAACAAGACTTGTAGGGTTTAATATTTAACAACTTGCAGATATCATGTAAAAAGCTAAGAATTTCAGAAACTATGGTCTGAGGATGTAAAAAAGAAGAAAATACTGCCATATGAGCTCTCATTTGAGGGGGTGTGCATGAGGTAATAGCATGGCAATTTTTCAGCAAATTCCCAACTGCTACAGACAAGCAATCACTAACTTCCCAAACTATTCAACATGTTCACTCCTTCCTTAGTAATCATGACATTCTACAAAAAAAATGTATATAAGATTTCAAAAAAAAAATGGGAATATGGACAATCTAGCCTACTTTAAAAAGAATAAAAGGTCATTTACAATTACTAAGGTTGTGGGGCCTTAATAGATTTTCCTGTGCGACAGTTTCAGAAGCTTGCAGAATTCTTGGGAAATATCACAGCTGGAAAATAATACAGAACTTTGGGTTCAGGTCCTTTGTTCAGGTCATAACACAGTATTTTATTATATTATGACACATAGTATAGTAATTCTGCTAGAGAGGACTTGATCCACACTTCTCAACCACAGGAAAGAGCAGAATGAGAAAGGGTTTAATATCTCCTCCTAAAGTATTTCAGTTTATTTCTAGTATTCTGCAAAGCTTTAAAAAATATTTATTTTTCATTTACTCAGTTGAGAGGGATCCACACAAGAGAAAAAAGTAAAGCATTAACACCGCTTCAATGAAATAAATGGAATCTTTTCTCTCATCTAATTTCTCTTGACTGTCACAGACATTGACATGCCATCAATCATTGAAGTAATTTCACAGAGATGTACAATGATGCTTTGATGGTGCTTCAGCATTTTCTTATGTATAAACAGTAATACTTGCTCTCGATGTTTCACTATCGCTCCACTTAAAAATTCTGTGTACAAACACACAGCGATCCCCTGCCAGCAGTGAAAACTACATTTCACTCAACCAGAACAAATGGTTTCCTCAGGAAAACAAAAGTTTTTCAGCTAACTCTTGGCACTGCACATCAAACAAGGAGTCCAATGTGGTGCTTTGATGCAGTAACTCCAGGGGCACTGCCACCAGGGATGCCAAGCAGCTCCAGCTGTAATGAGGACACTGGTACAGCCCTGGTTTGACACTGACTTATCCACAGCTGGCAGACTGCTGCAATTTTCACTCATGGCTGCATTGCTCCAGGCACACCTAGAAGCAAACGATGAAGTATTCCAGCCATAAATCCCAGGAACTTTCAGTATCCTACCTGGGAATTGTCGTGTATTACTGCGCCTCTGTGTAGCACCCCTCTCAAAAATGCATCTGAAAACTCTGTAAAAGTTACCTTTACCAAGTTACCTTCATCAAATGGAAATGTGGCATGGTTTTCACGCTTGCCAAGTGTGCTGGTTTTGCATGCCCTGGATTTTGGTAGTGAGGGGCACAGAGATGGCTCCTGTGAGAAGCTGCAGGAAGCCTCCACCACATCCCTGGTGGCTCAGAGGATGGACCTGCTGCTGGCCAAGGCTGGGACAAGTAGGGATGGTGGGAACACCTCTGGGATGAGAGATTAAAGGAGAAATCCAAACAAAGGTGGGGGGCAGTTTGAATTCCAGCCAGAGAGGAGGAGGAGGAGGAGGTGAGAACATGTGAGGGGAAGAACATGGAGACACCAAGTGCAGTGGGGAAGGAGGGGCAGGAGCTGCTCCAGGTGCCAGAGCTCCTCTGCAGACCCTGGTGATGACCAAGGTGAAGCAGCTGTGTCCCTGCAGCCTGTGGAGATCCAGGGGGGATGCAGAGATCCACCCACAGCCCATGGCAGAGGTGCCCAGCCCGGGTAGTTTCTCCTGGTTCTTATGTCAATCCATGAATCCTTTGTTAAATTTTCTCTCCTCTGTCCAGCTGCAGAGACCAGTCAGTGAGGAAGTGCCTTTTGTGGGTGTCTGGCATCTGGTCAGGGTCAACCCACAGCACCAAGAAAAAAGGTAAAACTACAAATGGTGACATCTATCATCTTATAAACAAACTGTCATTACATTTCTAGTTTTATACAAAAATAAATTACAGATCCATGGAAAGCCCAGGATCTACTTGGGAACTAACAACTCGGTCTAGGCTGAGTGTTGTGCAACAAAATTACAAACTGAAATCTCAGCCACAGATTAACAAAGGCACGAGAACTGGAAGAAGCATAGGTAAAAAAGCAATTTCCATAGAACCAATTTAAGACTTTCAATTTTGAGGGCTGCAATAACAACTGTACTCTGTCTGAGGATCACTGATATGTCATTTTAAGTACTTTTAAATTGGCAAACTTTTACTTACTGTGTATTCCCACTTAAGAGCAGGGAATAGTTAAAAGGCATGCATACAATTGAAAAGTCCCTTACTTCTTTTCTGAAGACATCACACCAAAAAAAAAACCCAACAACAAACTCCCCTTTTTGCACTGACTTGTAGAACACTGAGCATCTTACAGTGTCAGAAATGCTATCCCAAGAGAGCAGAAACCCTCATCAAACTGGTTATTTCATGCTTCAGTGATTCTCCTCTAGCTCACAGGAGAATTTCCCCTGCTCCTTACTCTGCCACATTCTGTAAAGTGATGCAATCCTTCCCTCCTCTTCTGGCATTTGACACTATGTCCCCAAAACTTAATTTAGAGGTTTAATGTTAGAAGTTTCTAGCCACCTCTCAAGAACACCTGCTCAATACAGACTGCCCACTATTTAAATGCCCATTTTTATTTCTATATGAACTATGTGCTCCACTATTCTGTCCACTAACACAATTTCGGCAAAAACTACTGGAGAAGACACTGCTCTAACTAAAGGAAAAGACATAATTTGTAAACCAAAAGGACAAACATCAAAGATGGTTTCTATTGAGTGTAAATCCAAAATCTTGCCCTATTAGACATCTTCCACAGCAGGTATACTCAATCTCATTGAAATAAGTATGAAAATTTAAGTTCATAATGAACAGTGTTTCCTGCTAAAATACAGATTAAGGAAGCAATTATTTTCCTTTTTCTGGCAAAACAAAAGACTAAGAGAAAAAGACAATCAAGGCAAATTTCAAAATTACATGTATCACCAAAATTTGAAAAAATGTATTTTTTTTAGTTTTCTATGTAACACGAAGTTTTGCTGCATAATAAGAACAAGTATTATGCAATTGCATCTATCCATTAAAGCCTTTGCTATAAAATACATAACATCATTATGAGCGACACCTTTATTACATAATGTATGTAGCATATACTGTGCAAGGAAATCCAAGCTGTCAGAATGATTTCCTTGTCACTCATAAGACATAAGTGCTCAGAAAAGTGATGGTTTCTCTGACTTTGCATTGGGGATTTTATTGGGAGGCAGACCTCAGTTTGGGGAGGCAGATCTCAGCTTGGCAGTGGCCAGCAGCAGGAACAGCTGAGTGAGCATCATTATCAGCACCTCAGGCTTCCCAAACCCCCACACTGACCCCCTCAGCTTTATTACCAATTTTTGCTGCCCTGGCACAAACAGTGGGCATGGAGCACGAAGCAGAAGAATCTGCTTGTTGTTTCACCTCTCCTCATAAACACTCTTACCACTTTCACAATTACTGCAAGAAGTTTTGCTGGACGTTTCTGCTGACAGTCTGCCCCTTTTTAAAGGAACATCCAACTCATCACTCAAGTTCTAAGATCATTTTTTCACTGTAAGAAAACAGCAAGAGTTGATAAATCTTAATAATTGTATTCTTCTTCTCCTAGTATCTTAAAAGATGGCTTGATAAGGACTGCCTCTCCAGTCTACAACAACCCACATATAAATTCACACTTTCATTAAAGACACTAGGAACCCAATTGAGCTCAAAAGAAATGTTGCTACTGGCCATAGAAGGAAGAAAAGTTCTGTTTAAATCAGTTGCCAAAAGCCAGTAGAATACAGAAAGAAATTCTGGATATACACCAGCAGGTTGAAAGGTACAAATTTACATCAGGAAGATAAAAGCTGTATGTGAACACATTTCAGTTCCTGAATAAAAGAACACTAAAATCTGTAACAACAAGCATTGTAGACAGAATTTTTTTCAACATGCAGGAAAGGGGCAGATCTCTTTTTTCCAGTGTTAACACACAGTCTCAGAGGAATCTGAAATTGTATTGAGTGTCTCCAGTGCAGACTGGAGACAAGGCACAAAACCAGATTTATCACTCAATCAGCTTTACTGATCAATTACTGATTAATTGTGATAAGGTATGTACAATGACCAAAATACACACATATTAAAATACACACAGTTTAAAAAGACAAGATCTTGCCTCAGTTTTGTCTCATTTGTTAAATGAACAAAAAAAAGCGTATTTCTCTAGTTGCTTCTTTCCCCCACTGCAACATTTCAGTTTCTGAATATGTTTCTGTCTTACTTAAATCAGTAATTAACTATTCTTTCTTTGACAAACCATTTCCTTGTTTGAAATAGTACTTAAGCCTCAGAACACCGAGGATAATATTTAGCATCAAGAATTTATTACATCTAGCATCAAGAATTTATTACAGATGAAACAAGTCACTTTTTCTTCCTTCCTGTTCTTTTCTAAGCTATGCCACAGAAGAACATGTCTCCAATTTGGATTGACTCTCAGCTCAAGCATTAAGCTCTCTGCCTGTCACTGTGCTCCTAACTGTGGGAAGGAAAAAGAGCAGCAGCAGAACACAAGCGGAAAGCAAATAAGGACAGAAGGGAAATGGGGGCATCACTAAGCTACAAGTCACAGTTTGCTCTTCTGTGCTTTTGCTCATACCAGGGCTTACCCTTTTCCAGACAAGGCAGCATGAACCTTTCGTAAAATTCAAAATCCAATCACATCATGGGTTTAAAAGATAAGCCAACGAGTATTTTGTTCTCTATTTATTTCCCAGGAGCTTGTAGCATGCTTTTCTACCCAGCCGTGAACACCAGCACGCATTGAGATTTCCAGAACATGCCCAGTATTTCAGCTGTCACTGTCAGCTCCCAGCCTACAGGAGTAAGCCTGGATTAACATGCTTTGCCACACCACTTTACTCCACGTCATCTCACCTGCTGCCTTGGGAGGTTCTGCAGTTCTCCAGAAAAAAGCTTCATTTTTGCTGTATTAGGTAATGTAGCCTAAAATTAACAACCAAAAATCAACAGCAAGCATGCCACCAATTTACTGGCTTATTTTGGTAATTTGTGAATAACTAAGTTGCATGCTCCACCCACATTTCCTTGTGGCACTGCATTGGTGAGATCACTTGAAACGAGATCAGAGTGAGCCCTATAACCAGGCAGAAAATCCACACCAGAAGATTGCTTTGCTTCTACTACTCACTCTCTACACAACTTTACCTTGCTACACTGCACCTGTTACTCTGTATTTACCAACTCTGGAAATTGTGCCAAGTTATGAAACACTTAAAATCAAAATTAAATCTCTATTTGTTTCTCAGAACATTGCAGTCCGGTCTTGGGAAGAAAGTAATGTGCTTAATCCTACTGAAGATTACAACATGTATCTGCATAGTTCAAAGGTAGTATTTTACTTGTTCATCAAATCAAACCAAATAATGACTTCCAAATACTGCACATGCAAAGTCAGGTATATCCCTTAAGATAATCTTAGTTACATCAGTAAGCATTAAATTTTGGAAAACTACCCAAGTTCCACAAAAGAACACAACATTACCAACCCCAAGAATGCTTTTGATTGAAAATGCTGTCTTAAAACACAAGTTGGCAGCCATTCACTTCCCCAGTGACCCTGACCCCTTTTTTCTAGTTTAAAAAATGTTAATTTCAGAAAGCAATCATAAAAACAAAAGTAGTTTTTTTTCAGGAGCCATGAGCATCTTACTGCTCTTTAGACACCGCCAGCTAGCATCCACGTGGAATTATACTTCTTGATTAAAAATTCTTGATTAAAGTCTCATTCTGTTATTTCATTTATTAACTGCCTTGTAATAAGAGCTGGGGAATTTAAATGCATGTCACCAGTGACAATCTATCCTGATATTCAGTGTTTCCTGTATTGACATTTTTACTTCATACAAGTCATGAAATGCTGCATTCAAATCAACTTGCCTCCTATATAATGAACATCTAGAAATTGTGCAAGTTATCTTTTGAGTCAATATCAGAAAAAAAAAGTTATTGAAATACCCTGGTCTCAACAAGGTTATTTTTTATGCAGAGACCACATGCAGTCTAACTACTTGCCACTGCAGATTACAGCATAAAGTCTGAAGCTGTAAGTATTTGGAGAAGAGAACTTTCAATTGAATAATGTTTGCTCCTGAAAATACACATACAATTCTAAATTACTGCTCTGTTTCTCTCTACTGGGGAAAATATATTCAGTTGAGATACACTGAAAAAAAGAACAAAAGAGGACCCCATTTGTGAAATAAGGCAACATCCTGAGGTTAAAAAAACCAAAAGCTGTGAGTCAGCTCTACCAAATATGTAAGTTAAGGAAATGGGTAATCAACAGTTAAAGAGATACCATATAGAAAAAGGAATATGGAAGCATAAAAATGTGGCAGACTTTGAGAACAGAAGCTGTTGCGTGACTGCGCCCATCATGAGACATGATCCTTACAACTCCATAAACAAAAAAAAAAATCTTTGCAGCAAGTTTCTGACCAAGAAGGGCAAGTGTCAGTGTAGTAAATTCGTTGCATGTACCCCAGTAAAAGATAGCAAACTTCCTAAAATATTACCAAAGAGAAATGAGATGAGCTCAAAGCAGCATGTGTGAAAATATGTACTAAATATGTGTTGGAAACAACCTTTGCATAATGAGCTGGAAGCTCATCACCTGGACAGAACCATGAAGAGAAGGAGCAGCAAGCTTCATTTGGCCGTTTGAACAGTAAACAGCTGTGAAAAGGGAAACAAAACCCTACAACATGCAAGTCAGAAGTCTTAACTGGGACAAGTTTTTAAAAGTATTTAAAAGAGAATAGTAAAACTTCATCCAGAGTTTAGTATGCCATTACAGAAGCCTTGTTTAAAACAGAACAATTCCAAGTAGAACAGGATGAGCAAAAGTGATAGATTATGAGAGGATAAAAAAAAATCCCAGACTTGTTTTGCATACAAAAAAAGAAGGGCAAGAATAGATGTCAATATTCTACAGTGAGTATTTTAAATGCCAAGGAGAGAAAAGTGCTAAGAGATATTAATAAACTATTAGTTAATTTTCTTCAATTAAAATTAAATTAGGTAACTGCTTTAACTGGAGATCTAAAAAAAGTTTCATAGAATGAAAAATTAGACTCTGGAATAGCTGGAGCACTGCATGTAGAATTCCTAATTACTTTTAAGATAGAGAACAGTGAAGGAGATTAAATTATGCAGTGGCTTATAATACCAAGCAATTGGATTCAGTGATGTGGCTGTCTCTTACAGCATGTTTATATTTGAACAGCTATTGTAATTCTCCGTTGAAAAGTTCACCCTGAAAATGTTTATGCAAACTTATCAGGACATATACACACTACACATTTTATGTGTATATAAACATACTCCAACCTAAGAATAACTTACCCCTTAGGTATAAAGGATTCCTTTTATTTTTAGAAACCCCTTAGCTGAACGCATAAATACAACATTGACATTGAAATGTCTTCTTTCTCCTAATGTTTCCCAAAGCAGTTATTGGGCAACTTTTAACCAAGCATAACATTGATATCGTCTGGAAACTGCTATTTTCTGATAGAAAACTCAAAAATACACTGCTCTCAGATGCAGTTTTTTATCTTTTTGGGTTTTTTTTTTTGATTTTTTAATTCAGAAGATGAGAAAGGAATTTCCATTTTCAGCCACAAAAGGATAATTCGGACCCCAAGATCAACAACTTTTGATTGTTATTGAAGGAAAAGGTCAATAGTGCAAAAGCTGAGGTGTCTGCTTTTCTAGGGTGCAACAAAATAATCCAAAGGCATTAACTTAATGTGATATAAAAGCAGATAAAAAAGAAACTCCCAAACAAAATCCCAGCTTACTTGAGTGCTATTTTTAAGTATAATTCTATCCAACTAGAATAAAGAAGAATGGGCACCTCTAAGAACATTTTAACCTTATGCTCCATGGCTTGGGACTTTGCAGCCTGTATTTCCCCACGTTTATTAGCAGGTTTCTATCTGTTTTTTAAAGTAGCTGATTCCTCAGTTAGACAACTACTTTCTATCACGTTACTAAAGGTTAAGATCTTATAAGTAAAATAATTACAGGCAATTTTCACATCAAGATGAACGCCCTTCCAGGTGCTAAAAAACACACAACATGATCTTGACAGCCTTCAGAAAACAACTACAGTCTACTTCAGCATTTATTTAAAACCAAGTTTTCCAAAACTGGAATTAGGCAAGAATCCATTGGATCCACAAATGCTCAGACTATTATAGAGATTTTTTTTTTTTTTAAAGTGCCATATTCTTACGTAGGAATCACAGAACTAGGTAACAACTTACAAAAAATGAGCTTCTAGTCCAAAGCTGAGCCCTAACTAGATGGACTCCCCAAGGCCAGGTCCAGTTGAACACCTCCAAAGATACTCCCCAAGCTCTCCAGGAAACCTCTTCCAGTACTACAGCCCTTAGGGCCATCTTATTCCTTGCCACATCTCATTGGAATTTCCTGCCTTTTAGCTCATGTCTCAGCAACTCCAACACACTCCAGCTCTGTGGCAGCCCTTCAGGCAGGTGAAAAGCTTCAGTGCAAATTGTTCACAAAGTTGGCAAAGGGGTTTCAGTTATTTAAGTCTTCAAAATATACTACAGATCACTGATCCTGTTTTTAAGGTTTTTTTCCTAGAATTACCAAGACAAACTTGAAATTAGGATGTAATTTCTGTGTATTTAATCAAAATTATCAAAATCAATTAATCAAATTAGATTACTCAAAAAGCAATCAAAAATTGATCAAATCAAATTAATTAAATAAAATTAATAAAAAAACATAAAACAAGAGCAGTTTGGCATTTCCCTGGAAGATTCAATCTTAGTTGTGTTTTGTCACATAGAAAGCTAAACAATTACTCCTGAATCATTTACTTATTTACTACAAGCAGACAGATTTTCCATATCAGGCTACTAATTTATGACTTAAGAGTTTTTGATGTTGGATTCTTGGCAGGACATAATGTAATTGCTTACCTGATGACATGAAAAATTTAAGAATCAAGCTCTAAACACAAGCTGGCTTACATCTCAGAATTCTTGCATGTTCTCAAAACAGCTGATTTTTCAGTTCTATTAAGGTTTTCTTTGGAAGTGCCAGTAAATTGAATTTCATTGCTCTCCATTTGCTACAATACTTTTTAGTAAAAAAAAAAAATTCGTTATTGAGCAGAATAACTCTCACTGGAGTAAAGTCTCATTTTTGTTACTACACAAATACATTTCTGTTCCCATTCACAAGCTGAACTACTGAAATCATTATCAATACCAATAGCAGCACTTCAAGTGGAAAAAAAATAACCATTCATGCGGAATAAAGGCCTCTTTGCCAATGCAAAACCATGGGTAATCCATTAAATTCTTCAGAATTCTGTAGATGGCTCCACTGGTGTTCCCACAACATGCTCAGGTAACATTTCAAATCACCCATGGGAGACACTAAAGAAACACAAACTATTTCATTTTGGCGTTATTATAATGCCTTACCTGGAGTATCTCTTCCTTAAGGTGGCATAGCGCGAGAGTAAGTATAACTCAATTTGAGAAAGTCCTTTGAAAGAACTTTAAAATTTAGCCACCATGTTTCCAGTAACAAAATATCAAACAAAATCAAGCAGAACTCAATAGAACCACCCACAGGAAGTGGTTAATGTCAGGACAAGCAAACCTCTGGCTCCCTTCTGCAAAGCACTGCCACGAGCCTGGTGCAGCAAATTTCATCCCCACACACCTCCTGCATCACCAATGACTGCTGTGCTATATTCACAGTATGGTTATTGGATTTTTTACAAAAGGTATAGCTCCATTTGATTTATAAAAGTAATCCTCAAGTGATCCCAGAGCTATTGCTCTGTCTCAGATGAGAACCCAGAAACCATGGGCCAGAAACCATCCACTGTGAGTCTGACTCCTGCACCTACAGCAGTCCTGACATCGCAGTCCTCGTGACCACAAAATGAGTCAATTGTCTGATGCACAGATTATTAACACCTTGTGGAAAACACTGTCTGCCAAAAAGACTGTCAAAGAGCTCTGGTACCATTAGATGGGGGGATAAAAGGCACGTTCACTTTGTTATAGCTGTCTGACATCAACCATCTTACAAAGGAGGAGCTGAGCCAAACAATTCAGGCAAAGGCTTAAATCGTGGCAGAACCACATTGGGGTCTTCTCAAAACATGAAGATCACTGACAAATATTAAGGTTCATCTGAAATGAGGAAAAGAGTAGAATCACATGTCTGCATAATAAGGGTGTGGCATGGCTTCTTTATAAATGCATCTGCTAGGAAAACATGCAAACACTTTCACAGCATAATTAGCAAGAGTCTGATAATCAAAATTAAGAGTCAACTAGCCAAGGTGTCACAAAACTAATCAGGTATCACCTGAAGCACTGGGCCAAATTTACAGCAGCTGCTTTAAAACAAAGAGTCAATAAGCTGGAAGATATCCAGAGACCAATAAGGAAGCAGGTAGAAAACAGGAGTCATGAGGAAACACTGGAAGCTGGGCTTTGTTTTGTTTTTCTTGGTAAGAAGGCTGGAGGGGATCTGATGGTTATCTCTGTACCAAATAAATAAAAAGCATTCAGCATATCAGCATTCAGCCATTCTGTGTGCCAAGCCACAGCAAGTCAAGGAATGGCTGACTGAAGTGGCAGAAAAGGAGCTCTGAGCTGGACATTGGAAACATTTCTTTATGTATATATAACCCACAAAAATCACCAATACATATTATTTATGCGATTCCTATTATTATGGAATGTTTCTAGGAAGAGGAAAGGCAAACGGTGTTTAGGAGTTTCAAAAGTACATTAGATCTTGGTTTACTTTTACAATTTATTGACAGTGCTTAAACCCCTTGTTTCCGGTGTCCATGATTTATTTTATTTAAATTTTGTTTTGGAAATCATTGAGGGTTTAAGTTCTTTCATTGCTAAGTTTGATATCTGCAGTTAAATTTCACGTTGGCAAGTTAAATTTCAAGTTGCCAACATCTGGAAAAGTAACTGATGAAATTTTTGCCTATGTCACTCTGTTCTTTCCTCTGTCTTATTTCCTGATTCTCCTGTAACTGCATCCGGGTTTCTTTACTTACCAGTATTTACTTTCTTTGTATTACAAGAAGGACATGGACAGTTGGCATCCTTGCCCATGGAGCAGGGGTTGGAACCAGACAATCTTTAAGGTTCCCTTCCAACCAAAGCTAATTTTTGAGTTATTATTTGGGATATTTTAAACAGGTATAACATACAAAACCTATATTTTTTTTCTAAAATTGAAAATTTTAGGTCAAAGTTGAGCACATGAACACAGATGTTACAAAACAAACAAACAAAACAAAGTGGGTAATTTCCAGTCAAGTCTGAAGGGACCAGAGTACACTTAGAAGCATTTTCACTGATTGATTTCATGCTGAAGTGGACAAAGAGGTGCAAAGCCACAGTACTTTCCATGGCAACTGTAAGACATGCCATGTATGTTTTTTGTGGAGTAGAAGAATCAGCTAGGCTAAAATGCACAACCATGCACAATTTTCGTTTTTTTTCCTCTCTAAACAGAAGACCAAAACCTGTCTTTCACTCAATACATCTCCTTGAACTGCATATCCTGAAGATGTACCCTGCAGTTCACATAAAGCTTTTTTTGGCTATCCCTGACTCACCCATAAATTTTAACTGCTGCTGTCATGTGGCCAACTGATATTTAATTTCTGTTCTTTGTATTTTGCCTGCCACATTGTATATTTGCATCTCTTCCATTCATTGTATCTCTGTCTCATAATATTCCCTTCAATCATGAATCATTCAAACCACTTGTCATTTTGGAATTTTTCTGATGCTGGATTTTTTCTCATCAGAACTTAGACATAGCTCTTGTCTTCTAGACTTGTTTCTTATCCTTCTGTTGCTCAATTTTCCAAATTCTCCACATGTTCATTCATTCCCTGCTCTCTTCCATATTCTTCCACACTGCTTTTCTACATCTATCAGGGCAATCCCATAGGTATTTTTGCAACATAATAATTTCCATGGTCTGTGAACAATGAATAGGTGTTAACCACAGAAAGCATCACATGGAAAGCATCTCCTGCTTCCTAGGAATAAGAGATTTTGTCTTTACTTAGGATGATTATTTCTTGCTCTTTTATCTAATTTACCAATGTGTAACACAAATAATTATGAGACAAGCTTCTTCTCCAGTATGATACAGTGATCAAATTGAATATATTCATTACAAATAAATCCCAATTAAATGATATGAAATCATTGAAATTTTACAGTTCTGCACAAATGAAAAATCAACCTCCTTAACTCAGTACACTTAAACCAAGCTTTACCACCCAAACAATGGAGTTGGAGGGCCGAAACACTGACTTGTTGGTATGATTCAGTTCTTCCCAAAAAGCCTTCCACTACAATATCTTACAAACTGGACTTTAAATAATCACTTGCATGTTCAATCTAATTTTTCATGGAATGGTAAATGTTGAGAAAATACAATCCATCTGAAATTAATTTGTGTATTATCAGTCATGTATTGCTCTTCTGTTACATACTTTGTTCATTTCTGTGACAATGAGAATAGAGGGTGGCCGAATTACAGATATTCTCTGAGAAAGGGTAATGCTGTGGATTGAAGGAGATTAATATTGTCAAGCAGATTAATCTAAACAGCTAGCATTTGTGATACAAGTACCTCTTTGGGAGTGTGGGGGAAAGGGGTAAGGAATGAAGGAATGCTGGAAAAATCCAGGAATCAAAACTACAGTGAAACTGTGCAACTCTAGCCTGTATTATGACATATGAAAACCTTAGATGATGATATAAAAAAAATTGCCAATTAGGATATCCACATTGCAGCTATCTAGATGTTTTGCAGGTTGTGACAGCCTAAACACAAATTCATTTTGAACAGTTACTTCAGAACTTTACCAATCATGACCCTAATTTCCTTTTTTACAGAACATTCTCCAAACAGATATTTTTGTCAATTATTGCATGTGTAGTAGCAGGAGAAAGTCTACTATCACTATTCAGATATCCAGAAATTACTGTTCCAAATATTGCCTGAATATCTGCAAGCACCCAGGAAAATGCAGTTAAAATATTTATTTGGAATTTTAAAGGTGGATTAACATTAGCATGTAATTCTTAAATCTGAGATTTAAAGTAGCTTTTCATCTTTCAGAATTAGTCAGCTTTGTATTCACATTCCCAGTTAGGCACCACAAGCCAACAGAGAGCTTCAAAAGGTGCCTGTCCCAAGAAGAAAAGGCTGTTCATGATCCCCTCCATGAAACCCAAAAGCATAAACAAGTGGTCTCTCCACCAGAAAATTTATTTGAAGAAAATATTGAAAGGATCATTCAGAAAGACAACTGAGATTTTTGATGTGACAAAATTTCTCCTGCCAGGGCAATGAGTGTGCAGCTCTGAGAGGAGATTCAGACAGATGCAGAACAAATGTGCACACAGGAGGAACCAGGAAGGCTTTCTGGAAGACTTAATGTCTCCTTCATAAAATTACTAGACAATTAAATCCTTTCTCCCTAATTGCCTTCCTGTTTTCTCTAAAGAAACTGGAAACACTTCCTTCTCTTCTGGAATCTTTACTCCTTTTTGTTTCAATGGTCTCCAAATTCTGCCACCTCCTGGGCAGTCTCTCCACTCAAACAACCCCTTCTTTCTCAGGCCTCACTACTTTTTTCTACCTTGAACAATTTTCTCAGCCACTACTCTGCAAAAGAAAATGTTTGTCTCCATCAACTTGGTAAGGACACTAAAACAGGTTGGTAAAAGGCAATAGAAGTCAGGTAAAGAAAAAAAGACAGGTAAAAGTCTCTGATGTGCTGCACCCAGAATATCCAAACTACAGGAGACAGCAGTGAGGGATGTCAAAGCACACATGTGAAATAAAAGAACCAAAAACAGAATACCCAAAAAGTTTCCCTCTCATGGCTGCTGAAAAAAAACCCCGATTGCTTGCCTGGAAATCATATTATGACTAAATCACCCATAAAGATGCAGATAGCTGATACTTTAAGATCAAGCAGCTTCTATTTACTTGGAAAATCAGGATGTAACTGCCAAATTTAGATTGCAGCCACAACCGTTTATGCAACACCTTAAAATTGCCCTGGTACAATAAAGATCAGAGCCTTAAAGGGAAACATTGTTTGCAGAAAACAACCTATGACAAAAGCTGGTGATATTTTTACTACTGATTTAAAGAACAAAGTATCATTAATAAAGTGCAGGAATGAAATAATAACCTTACCAAAGAGCATTCCCTTCAAAACAAATCTGCAGCACGCTAGCAAAGAAACATGTACGAACAAGCATTTTGTAACTTCAGTCAACAGGCAGCTCTGAATTCCTGCCTGAACACACAGTGCAGACCACCCAGCCCTCAGGAGATCACTGAACATCACCCAGAAGGAAAACACATCTGAGTAGGTCCTGCTTGCAGACTCTGGCATTCCTATGGCCAGAACACAGTGAACCAACAAGGAGGAATCACATCCCATAGCAGCTTCTCATGCAGCTGCTCCATCCCTCTTGGTATGTAGGGTCTGCAAACATGCACTCATGAGTGCTGCTTCAGTTTAGCTTTTTGAGGGAACAGGCACATCAGACAGCTCCAGTGAAACTGCTCTCCGTGTGTTTGTGACCAGCCCAGCCCCTCCACACCTCCTGTGCCTCCCCAGCTCTCCCAGCCCCTCTAACATCCTGCTGAAGCTCCCAGCCCGACCTGAGAGGGTGACTCAGCTCTAATTCCATTAAATCCCAATAAAGGCTCGTGCAGTGGGCAAGGCAGCCCAGCTGGACCCCTGCCTCCCCAGGACACGTGTGTGGCCAGCAGGCCAGCCGAGGTGCGGCTCCCTGAATGTTCCGTGAGTGTAATAATTCACATTTTTATTATGCTGTTTCTGGAAAGCTACATTTAGTAAGTTATAAAAAAGATCCCTTCCCTTATTTCTATCTTGAGAAAGAATCCTAATTGGCTAGAGCCAGTCATAAAAATTTAACCGTGTTTCTGAAAACACGAGTGCCAAAGGGTAATGCATCGCTAATGGTTGCCAGTGGAATAAATAGCAGTTCTGACGTCAAAACTTTGTTACACTCCAATAACTGGCTCACTTGGGGTTTCAGGTACAGCAAGTTACATGTCAGTTTTAAATAAAGTTATAAAAATAGAACACACACTGAACCATATTGCCACCATGCAGCCTGAAACTACATGATTTATGCCTAATAAAATGTTAACAAAGGTGACAGAGGGTATAAAAATAGTATTTTCTACCTCATAATATCCTCTTATTAGATTTGAGAGGGCAAAATGAGACAGATATAATTTTTCTTTTATTTTTCAAAACATATAGCCAAAATCAGAGTAAGCAATTTTGAGTGGAAGTGACATTTAAAAAATATCTATAATATCTTTACCCTGAAGATAGTATAGTAAAACCCAAGTTGTAAAAATCTGCAACACAATGCATCTCTGAGTCCTGCTTGAATAAACACATTAAGTAGCAAGGAACTTTGTCTTTCCATTCCTTCTGTGGTGCAGCTATTAAACAAAATACCCTCCAATTGTGTAGAAGATGAAACCCTTGGACTGTGCCTGTACAACTAACAGTTTAATGGTTCAGGGATTCAGCACCCATTTTTGATGGACAAAACCACGGTGGCATGGATGTAGCTGAATATTTCAGTTTAGGAACTTGCTTGAACCCACAACGCTTAACACTTGAATTCAGGGATGTGGACCTGACAGTGCTGGGTTAACAGTGGCACTTAGAGGTCTTTTTCAACCTCAGTAATCCTTCCTCTGCACAAAAAAACCCAAGTTTTAGATGTGCAAATATGGCTGCACTCACAGGAAAGGTAACACAGAAGATTAGAAAGAAGTTTGAAGAAACAACATTAACTTCAGAGCAGTGTAGGAATAGGGATAATTGTCATTTTTGACCTGTAGGCTCCCCAACGTTCTGTTCAAGAACATTAAAACACTTATTCCATTCCAAATAGCTTCCAAAGCAGAGGAATTCAAAGAGCTTCCACACTGCAGATCAGAGATCACACGCATGAAATCCCACCCTTGCCAAAGGCTGCTGACAGACTTACAAGTTATGTACACTGTCTAAACTTGGAGCAGGAAAGATCTAAGTAGTCAAAGAGCCTGCAGAAGAACGGGAGTAAAGTGTGGCACCAACTGCAACAATCTGCATTTGTAATCAAATTATCTAAGTATTTGTAATCAAATCATCCAAGTATTAGCATAGGAAATCCATGATGGAAATTTGGGAGTGAGAAAGGAAATTTTGCCACAAGTTTGTTCAAAAAAACCCCAAGATTTGCCTACATATAAGTGAATGCAGTCAAGTAACCTGGAGGGGGGTGTGGCAAAAACAACAACAAAAAAATCCCCTTGTTTCACATAGAACAAAACTTGGTCTCTTTTGAAGGCTTAAATGTTCGCTAAATATTTACTTTTACTTGAAAGGATCACAAGGTTTAAGAGAGACACCAGCAGAAACTCTACCATTTAGTCAGAAACCTTCAGTAGGTCATGGAAATGGATGTGCTCTTCTAGTCCTGAAATATTTGAAATATTAAGTGGCTTCCTGCTATAATGGCGATCTCCAGAGTGACTTAGAAATTAGAGAAAAAAAGAAAAATAAATTACATAATACTGACATCCACTTGAGTGAATGTTCTTGAGCAAAAGCAATGCAGTAACATTTGATAAATTGAATAATCATTGCACTAAATATTAAGAGGAAGGTTTAGGTTCTACATAAAACTACAACAAAAAAAAAAAATCTTTATTTGAATTGGTTAGTTGTATTCCTTACAAGAAAACAACTATTTATAGTATTAAGTGCAAGCAATAATACTTATTTTAACTTCTATAATTTATTTTCTTTGTTCATCAGCATCAACTGCACCACAGGCTCCTGCTGCTTATTGTCCTGGTCAATTTTAAGCCCCCAGGTGACTTGTTAGCAAACGATTTGGAAATAAGAAGTGACACAAAGGCCACGTAAATCCTTATTAATTATTAACCCACTCAAACTCCAAACCACCTGCAGTACCTCCTGAAGTAGATTATGGGGCAAAAAGACATCAGAAAGCCAAAACAATAGGAACATTCTAGTTCTAGTTAAAGGGTGCACATTCTTTTTCATACAAACCCTTATTGAAATTGTCATTCAATATTAAAATATTCCAAGATGAAAATACTTTAGATACCTGTTAAACTTACAATAAGTTGTGACTGGGTTGAGCATTGCAGATGAACTGTGTTGACTTATGGTATGAGCTAAACCAGTGAATTATAATTCCCTTTTCTCCTGAAATCATTTAACTCTAGAATAAAGTCAAATATAAGTATCAAATCCCCTCTTAGCTCAGGTAAGAGCACAGGCCAAGACACTTTTAGAGAGGGGCTCCACTAACCAATAGAGTAATGCTTACTAAAAACCCTGAACCTTGAACCACAACTCTTTTTTTCCAAACCTTATCACAGGCAGCAAAGAAACAAAGTTCTAAGGTGCCATTCACTCCCTGCTTTATTTTTACACAGGGACCTTCCAAAAATCCCCCAATGATTCAAAGGAAAAAATCTTATTTAAATCTTATAATCTTATTGGAAAAAATTACTTTCAATTTATCATGAAGTTGCTTATTATTTATAGTACAGGTTTTGCTTTCCTTTGGTTTGTTGTTTTTCTTTTTCTTTAAAAGGCATATTCAAACAACTTCTGGTCAGTCATCATTATTAAAGGGTCTGACAGCATTTATGTTCACAACACAAATAATATTTTTAAAAGAAATAGAAGCTAAGTACATCATCTCTAACATGTATAATGCTCTCTGATGAGTTTAAACAAAGTCGTCAGTGACACAACTGACTTAAGTTAATATTAAGAGATCATTTTTGTACTTGATGTGTTATGCAAGTAATGTTTCTCCTCTACAGCATCTTTCAAAGACAAACAAATAAATTACAACTTTTATTTCTCAAAAGCAGTTGAAACTTTACAGTCCTAAGAGTATCAGAAACTATATTCAATTTGGAACTTAAAAATGGAATTGAGCACTTCATGAAATTAATCAGTAAGAAATTGCTAAGCCAGTTCAACACAGAAAAGAGGGAATACTTGTAGTAAACTACATAATACCAAAAGTAAGGAATTGGTAAAAACCCTCTTGTATAAGAAACAAGTATTCCACAAATATTTTACACCTCAGGTGTCACAGCTCCTGACACAGCCACAGATTTTGGAGGAACAACAGCGATGGGTGCACAAACAGATTATTTTTCATGGAAGTAACACAAGTGTCCAATAGTACTTTTGACCATTGATCCTAGATCTAAGCTATACAGTGTTACCCTGAAATCCAAGTCTTCAGGCAAAACTGCAAAATTAGTGATGGTAGCAAAGGAGACAGCAAAGCAGAAATCACAGGACTCAGGTGACCTCAGCCTTTTGAGGGAACAGGTAAGCAGGAGGCCCTCCTGGCACGAGAGGGAACTCAGGACAACAGGTCAAACTCCACGGACAATTTCTGCCCAGCACAAGGGAATCCATGAGAATCTACACCCAAAAAGCCACAGCAGCCACGGCAAGATGCCAGCGTGGTTGAACAGGGAAATACTGACCATGTCAAAGAGAAGAGGGCCAAGAGGAAGAAGCAGAGAAATCCTGAGCTGGATTTAAGAACACCTTAATCTGTCTGAAGCAGAAACTGGAAAGGGAAATGCCAGGAAGATACGGAAGCCTGGAGAATGGCACAGGCGACCCAGGAATTCATTTCACTAAAACAGCTGAGGCAATTAAAGCCTTTGCCTAAGCATTTACTGGCAAAACCTGCCCCAGGTGCCCATGGTCCTAGACCAGGAGGGAAACTGCTAACACCACAGCACAGGAGGACAAGTGAGGAGTCACAGGGAGCAGCTGGGCACGGACGTGAGACCAGAACATGTCAGGAGAGCTGGCTGATGTCAAAGCCCTGCCAGCTTTAAGGCAAATCCCTGATAACTGTCACAAAGTCAGCACCATGATAACTTCAAAAAACCTCAAGAAGGATTTTCCAAAGAACCACAGGCTGGCAAACATTCCTTCATCATTGCACATGAAGTCTGCACTAAAACTATTACCCAGAACTCAAAGAGCAAGATGGGAACAGACAACATAGAAATAAATGAGGCTGATCCAGGAGTGTTTTACCTTAAATAAATCTAAGACCAAGTACCCGCCTCTGTAGATAACAGGTTAACAGTATATTTAATTCCATTATAATACAGCTTTTGGTTTTCCTCCTCTATTACCTTGGCAGGCAACATTAGAGCCACAAACAACATATGGGTGAAAAGCTGGATTCAAGGGCTGTTGGTGCCATGGATCAAGGTGTGACTTACACCTGAAAGTCTAGCAGGAGGAGAGAACGTCCTTTAGAGACAAAAGCCTGCCCAACCTGCCAGGGTAATCCAACCTTCAGTTGAATACGCAAAAGCAAGATTCAGTAATTAAAGGGTTTACATTACATCTCTGAATGTAGAATTAATGCACAAACATTTTTAGGCACTATAATTTGATTATATTTTATCTATTTCTATTAAATGTGCATTGAGAAGCTTCCAGATTGGCACCCAAATACTGACATTTCTTCCTGCAGCAATGGTTAGAGATAGGGGAGAACAAGATATTTTTAGTTCTGCACACTTCTATTTTTCAATGTTTAATATCTTATTAATTATGATAATTGAAAATGCAAACATATTCCTTTGAAAGCAAGAAATTCTCCTGATTATACGAGATTCAGTTCTTGTTTTAAGCCACAAAGTCATTGCACAAAAGGATTATCGTATTTTAAGTTTTTAAAATTCAGTAACATTTTTTATTCACATTCCTTGCTATGATAGATCTGAATTTATAATAAACTAGTATCTCAACTGAAGAGCTATGAAGAAAGACATCAAGTTAACATCAAAAGCCTACAGAGATTTCTTTTGTGGTCCATTTTTTTATCTCCAAAATATCCAAGGAAACAGAACTTCAGGTTTCCTTTAGACATAGTTCTGGTGCCCTGCCAATCAAGTATGTAACAATGCAAAACAAAGAAACAGATGAGACCAAGAAAACCAGACCAAGACCACCATGCCTGCTGCTCTATTCTGCTAAATCCCCTATATAAAACCTTAATAGTCCAAATACCTGGGAGTAGCAAAATGGAAATAAGCAGTGGATATTGTCTGGCTGGACTGGAGCAGAGCTTTCAGCACCCTGTCACAACATCCTCATGAGCAAGCTCAGGCAGTGTGGGCTGGAGGAGCAGACATTTCAGGGACTGAGAAGTGGCTGCACAGCAGATCCCAAGGGCTGTGGCACAGGGTCTGGCTGCAGGCTTGGCCCCGGAGCTGTCCCCAAGGTTCTATACTGGTCCCAGTATTGTTTAACTTACTCATCAGTGACTTGGACAAAGGGGCAGATGCCCCCTTTGCTGATGATACAAAGATGGGAGAAATGGTCCCAGAGTGCTGTGCATCCCTTCTGAAGGACCTCAACAGGCTGGAGAGATGGACAGAGAAGAACTGTGTCAAGTTCAACAGTGGGAAATGCAGGGTCCAGCACCTGGGGAGGAATAACCCCATGCACCAGCACGGGCTGAGGACTGACCTGCTGGAAAGCAGCTCTGTGGAAGAGGAGCTGGGGGTCCTGGTAGATGACAAATTGTCCGTGGGCTAGCAGCATGCCTTGTGGGCAGTGAGGCCAATGGCAGGTTGAGGTTGGAGATCCTACCCCTCTGCTCAGCTCTAGTGAGGCACATCTGGAGCACTGTGTCCTGCTCTGGGCTCCTCATTTCAAGAAAGACAAGGAGCTCCTGGAGTGATTCCAGTGGTGGGCTATGAAGTTGATTAAGGGACTGGAGAATCTCTTATGAGGCAGCTGGGCCTGCTCACCCCCAGAATAGATGACAGAGGAGAGGACCGTGGCAGGTCTGGCAGGGTCTGCAGGGAGGGGTCAGGGTGGACCAGGCTCTGCTCAGTGATGTGGAGCAGCAGGACACAAAGCCATGAGCAGAAACTGATGCACAGCAAGTTACACCACAATATCAGTAAGAACTTCTTTCCTGTGCAGGTGGCCATGTCCTGGAACAGATTGTCCAGCGAGAGGTGGAGTCTCCTCACCAGAGATATTTGAGAACCACCTGAACACAATTCTGTGCATTGTGCTCTGGAATGACCCAGAGTGAGCGGGGAGGTTGGACAAAACCTGCTGTGGTGCCTTCCAACCGGACCTGTTCTGTGATTCTGTGGAATTTTCTGTCACAAGAATAACTTGAGAGTTCTCATCTACTTTGTTCTATACAGTAAATATTACAACCAGCTCAAAGACTGGTTTTATGACATGTCATGTATCTTCTCATTATTACTAACCATTTTAGCTAATATTACTGTTAATCTATTTGAAGTTTATAATGGGTTTTTTGGAAGGCAAAAGAGAAACCTATTTTAATTATACATTTTATTTTGGGAAATATAAATATTTTTCATATGCTTTCCAAACAGGCAGAAATAAGATCATTTGAGCCACACAAGTCACATACCACAACCACAAAAGCACAATCACATATACCACAAAAATCCTACCTTAAGCATACTGTAAAATTAAACCTATTTGTGACATTCCCCCTCATTACCATGATAATTAATTCTCCTTCATTACCACACTAGAATTAACCTTTGTATTCAGCCTTTCCTTAGCTGCTGGTATTGACACAATAGACCAGATTAACCTGAAGGGCACAAATTTCTGCTTAAGAAAATTTCACCCTACATACCTAAATTTTGTTAGCTTGAAGCAAGAAGTTGCCCTTTATACTTTCAGAGCAGTGTCCAAGATGGTCAGCTCACTCTAAGAGAAATAAGCTTTGTTGCAGCATGAAGTTTAAGTGGCAGTACTGATTAGTCAAAGTGTTCACACAATATTCACACATTTCTGGTCCTGCTGTTTGGAAAAGTAACAAAACTACACATTCAATTCTGCCATGACACAATTTTTACTTAACTATAGAAAATTAATTTTACTTATTTATTTTTAGAACACGAAAATGTACTAGCATAATCTCATGCATCACCAGCTTTTGGCTTAAACTCCACTAAATGCCAGAAGGTATTTAATTTTAATATTGTACTCACTGGGTGCCAACATCCAGCCAAAGGCAGACTGCAGAATGGATTGAATACACTCACATGCTGAAAGTCACACATCACTCCAGACTGTAGTGCAAGGAACCAAAACTCATTCTAACTCTCAGATAAATGAGATTTTTTGCCTTGTCTTTTGCTGCTAATTACCCTGCTCCTTAGGGAAGAGCCAGCAGTGATGAAGGAGCTGGGGATAAAGCACCACCTTACCCTGAGAGGAGATAAAATAATGCAGCGCATCTGAAAGGGTGGGCAGCCACAATGCAGCAGGGGATTCAACACAGAAAACCTGGGGGGGGTTTAGCAGCTGGTCTCCAAGCTTTACAGAAGTACTTCCTAGGTTTTTTCTTGAGAGGCAAAGATGCTGGTATTCAGAAATTAAAGAAAAACAAACAAACAAACAAAAAACAGGAAAAAAGTGCTTTCTCAGAGAAGGCTTGGGGGTAAGGAGTGCTCCTCATCTTCCTCTTCCCTCTCCCAGCCAGGCAGGTAGCACAGATCTTCTTGCAGGTGAATGGCCAAATCTGGATGCCATTGGCAGAAAGAATTTGGTTCTGGTTTTCCTATGTATATTTAAATATTTAAATTGCAGCAGCCTCTAACTTCTCGTGAGCACAGTGAGCCTGACAGTATAAACAGTATCAATAACACAGATTGTTTGTGCTGCTAAGATATGACACTTGTGTTATTTCTTATAAATCTGTGTGTGCCAAGAGCACTTAGCAGTCAGTACTGGTCTCAAACAATTGTACCAGTCAGTGGTGGCAAGGTCACAGGCAGCTTCCATTCCAAATTACTGAGGTTTTACACAGAAATTCTCTGAAATCTCTCTACCCAAATCTTTGCTTCTTGATCAAGCTAAGTTGATTTATTTCTCAGGCATCCAAATACAAAGCAGCAATTAACTGCCTGATTTTACTTTCAGTCCTTTCAATATTCTGTACAATGCTTGGCACAGCTGAGTCACAAAGACTAAAATCAAATTAAAATGCAAATTATGTCTATTATCATGACAAGAAAAAAACAGAATTATGTAGTCAAAGTAATTAATTTGTATGGTCTATGTCACCTATATGCATAATCCTAATGCATCTAAGAATAATAGTATCTGAAGCCCAATGACTCAATCAGAAAAATAATCTGAAATTCTCCATACACTTTTATATTTCATAGTTAAGTGTAAGGCTCAGTTCTGGTACAAAAATCTGTTTACAAATATTTTCATTTAGCTACTTGTTTTCCTTTTTATCAAAGTAGAAGAAATAAGATTATGAATCAGATACTTAGCTTTTTTTTTTTTGTTGTTTATTTAGCCACTTAGTAAATCATGTATTTATCTTAAATACCAGCATGTCTTGGCCTTCTCTCAGTAAGTAACAAGCATCTTTTTGTCTACACATTCATATAATTTCCACCTTCACAGCAAACTGCTGCTGTCTTCTAGCATCAACAATTATCATCTATCTACTGATGAAATAAACTTTTGTCTGTGTTGTTTGATACAAGAAGGAGTACTTTAAAACAGTTTATGCCCTCTTGATTTGTGCAGAGTGCCTTAATGTCTCCTGCTGTCAGTGTGAACCAAAATAAGCTAAATATGCAGCCTGGTACAAACTTGCTAAGGAAATATGAAAATAGTATCTTCTTATCAAGACAAAAAGATCTGTCAACAACCAGCCACTAGGCAAAAAACCTTCTGATTGGAAATTATTACCTTCCTCTCTGCCTTCTCATCACAAAGAGTTTTGCTATTATGAAAAACTAAATTCTAGAAAATATGAAAACAGTACTTATCAGTGTCCTTTATGAAACAAGGACTATTTTTATTTAAAAATCGAACTGTAAACCCTTGTTACTGTAATGAAAATATACCCAGAACTCAACTGTTCATCTGGAAAAAAAATGCTTAAACTGTTTATAAGATATTTCTAAATATTTTTGAAACATGCATTATAAAATGTTAATAATTAGAATTTAAGTTCTACAATCATTTACATGAATTTTAGTAATGAGATGGCTACAAAAGCAATATAAAAGTCCTTAAGTCATCCAAACACCTATAAAAAACTTTATCATCAAAACCAAGAAGGAGGAAAATTGGCTGGGAAAAAAACCGGATGTCTCCTTTACAGATCAAAAAAGTTCAAAGATAATTTCAGCATGATAACTATTTACTTGATGGGTATTGAAAACATTTTTTCCTTTTAAAAAATGTCTACAACCCAAATTAAGCCTCAAAGAACTATTCTTAGAAATACTCTGTTTAAAAGCTGTAACAGTGAACTTTAAAGATATTCTGAGCACTTTTATACCACACTGATACAGATGAATGAAAGAATATAATGAGCATGTCTGAAAGTACTGCTGATTAAATTTAACACTTGATACTGCATTCCATGAAGTTGAGCTAACAGGTCCTTAAAAATAAATTAAGGATCTGGACATTTGTGTTAAAAAGGAGCTCAGATCACCCACACTCACAGGGGTTTGCATTTGTTTGAAATGATTTCAGAAGTTTCTTACCCTTCTCTGTCAACTTACACCACAGTCCTCTCATTCTGCACCTGTCAGAGCCCTCAAGTGTGAGAATTTTGAGCTTTCTGTACTGAGAGGCACAAACCCAGAGGAGAACACGACATCTCAACTAAAGCTATAAAGAAGGTTTCCAAAGTTGATTAGCGGCACCAGGATTACAAGCGTGTAGTTGGTTAGAAGTATGCAATATCACAAAGTAAAAAACTTAAAGGTTAGGGTTTTAGAATATAGTAATAAATATGAAATAAAATAGAGGTTTTAAAATGAAAACAAATTATCCTTCTTTCTTCTTCATAAGTTTAACTAATATTTTATAATTAAACAAAAAAAGTCTGCATTGTGGACTTCAAATAATCAATTAAGTTAAAAAATAATTTAAATATAATTTCTTAATTTAATAATTGAACCTTAAAAAATCTTGTAACAAAAAATAATTAACCATTTTATACCTTATTAATAAAAAACTACAGAAAATCTACTGTAAAACTATAACACTAATAAAAAACAATAAACACCTAAATCAAAATACAAACTATCATCTTGAATACCTTCAATCCTTACACCAATAGAAATTTAAAAAGAACAAAAAAACAAACCAAAAAAACCCACATGCAAGGAGTTGGCATTTCAGATTATTCCTAGAAACACTGATGACAGACTGTGATGGAAGAAAACCAGCTCAGACTAGTGAGTGTTTCTTTGTTTCTTGAGCTACATCTGCGCTCTAAAAGATGCAGGTTCTCCAGCCAGAAAGGAATGGAGCTGCCTAACCTGTACCTCCATTGTCTAAGGATGTCTAAAGCTGTCCAAGGTAATTCAGATCCATCAGCAGATGGATCATACTGATGGGTCTGAAGCTTGAGGCTGGACCAGATGACATCCTGAGCTCTGTTCCTGTGGGAATGTTTTTGATATTGTGTCACAGTTTGGGAAGGGCACTCCCTGGTTTGGAGCCCAACCCATGCACTGCTTCCTTACTTCCCCTTCTGCTGATGCCTCAGGTTTAACTTTTCTATTTCTCACATTCTGTGCTGCTTTAGTGGGTGGGTCTGGGCTTCATATCAGGGGATGCTGAGCTCTCTGCACAGAGCAGGGACACAAAACAATTCCTGCTCCAGCTGGGCACCAAGGACAAATTATCCAAATCTCAGCCCAGGAGCACAAACACCATGGGCTGGAGAGAGAAAAACAAGCAGGATGGGGCTGCCTGGGCTGGAGCTGGAATGGGACAATGAACTCCAAGGTGCCAATGGAGCAGAACTGATCCCAGGGAGAGCCCCCGGGAGCGCTCGTGCATTTTGGGACCATTTTGGGTCATTTGGGTGCAGCCCTGGCTGGGCTCTGGTGCTGCCCAAGGTGGATCCATGGAGGAGATCCTTTTAATCCATCCTTGCTTTATTCTTTAGCTCTGTCCAGCCTCTGCTCTAGGCCAGCCTTCACCAGGCATCAGTGCCACCCTCTCTCCCTGCAGAGGAGAACTGGAGGCACACCAGACAAAGATCACAGGCTGGGTGAGAACAATTTACTGGAAGCAGCATATGAAATGAGAAAACGAGCAACACTGGCAGCAATGCCAGTAACAGGGTGCACAAGAGAGGTGAACTATTTACACACAAAAACGTGGAACTCCAGAGTCTCCTGACCTCCCATCCACAAGTGGGGGAGACCCCTTCCCCTCCCTCCCCACCCCCTGCCCAGGATGTAAGGTGCTGAGCAATGACATCCAGGTCCTGGCCATGCCCCTACTGGCTACTGCAAAAGTTAACCTGGCTGGAAGCAGGGTATATTGTAAGAGAAACTAAACCAAAACTAAACTCCAAGCTGATAAATGTCAGTTATCCACAAAACTAAACCTCACTTAATGTACAGCCTCTCTCTTCCAAGATTTTCCCACTAAAATGATGTGATTGAGCAGCTTATTCAAGAGCATTCACATCATAATGACATTATGTTTCGATACAGAAATGTGTTTGGCTTTCCTACTCAAATATTTTGGGAAACAAAATAAATGCCATTAAAGTAATATTGTATTATTAATGGCATTTCAGGGTCTTTTTACTACTCTCAATTTTATTTTTCCACCTCATATAGAAGGTGCCTTATATTTGTTGCCTGCATTTGAGAGACAGCCAGATGTTGACATACATGGAGAATTCTTTAGAAAGAAATAACCCTATAAGTAACTAATAAAGTATACTTATATGCAGTCAAGGCAAAATTGTAATGAGTATACCTTGATTGCACATTAATTGTATTTCTTACACAACTACAGTTAAAAGCTAAATAAAAATAATATATAGCAAGAAAAGCAACAATATATAGTACACAGGTACAACTCATAAGCATATAAAAAAAGCTTATCAAAATTGGGAAAAAAAGAGTTGTTTTTTATAGAACTGGGGGAAAAAAAAAAAAATCTATTTTCCCCAGAGCATACAATGCTCAGCTCATCTATCACTTTCCTTTTGCAAACTTTGTGTACCTCTGAAAGCAAAATCCATAAGCACACTCACACCTCAAAATCACTTTAAAACTATCCTAAAACGGTATTTAAAATTGTATTAAGAATTCTGTACTATTTAGCCATACTTTTGGGGCATAATTTCTTATTCTGCCCAGAGAATTACAAAGCACATCCTTAAAAAATTTCCACGATATTGGTTAATTGCCAGATTTCAGCCACCTCTCCAGTCTCTTCCTTTCAGTGGGTGTGAAAGGGTTTACTTGTACTATCTGTTGCTACTGCCTGAATTTTATCTGGCTCTCCTGCATCCTCAGCAGCAATTCCCAAGTTGGTGGCTTCCCCACAAAGCACGTCAAAGGATTCCCACCCACACACTGAATATCTAACAGACCCTGACCCATTTTTGCCTTATTAAAGCAGCACTACATATTTAAAAAAAAATAAAAATAAGCAGCAACACTAAACGAATGTGAGAGCTGTAGCTGGAACTCCTCTACCCTCTTCAGATTTCAGCTCTGACAAAATCACTATCAAAAAATAGCGACACATTTAAAGTGCAAATATAAAATGCATTTTTCCTGTTTTCTCCTCCAGTGACTTATTACTCCAGCTGTCTTTCAATTAAATATATGAAGGATTTCACTGATGAGTTCTGAATATAGACAACCCCTTAATTTAGCCACCTTTATCTCTTCTTGCCACAATTGAGCATATTTCACAGAACCACAGAAATGCTGAGGTTGGAGGGACCTCTGGAGATCACCCAGTCCAACTGCCCTGCCAAGACAGGATCACCTGGAGCAGGTGTGTACCCTTCATGTAAAGAAGTTCTTCCTCATGTCGAGGTGGCACTCTGCGTTTTAGTTTACGGCCATCAACAAACAAAGCCACATAGTGAACAACAATTGGGACTATATGATTTCACTAAGATTATTGTCATCTAACCAGAACAAGCAGTACCACATGCAGCATTCTGGTTTCAGCAGGGAAAAAATGGCAACAGAAAATTCAGTTGAAGCATGACTTTGAGTTTGCCTATTGCATCCACAGTTTCAGCCAGTGGGAATCAGATTTTACTGGTGATGGTTACACAACAGCCTCTTCCCCAGCTTGGTGCTGTCACCCCCAAAGCACATGAACAACTTCAGCAAGTCAAAGAACCTCTCCCTAAACAGGAATGCCAGGCAGAGGAGGTGGAGAAAAGCCTAGAGCAGGCAAAAGTGGAGGATGTTCATAGTCCTGTGTTGCAGTTATTCAGTGAGGTGCATCTAGGGCTGTGCCTCTCACAGAGGGACAGCCCCACATTTCTCTTCGGCTGCAGCTGCACGCTGCCATTTCTACAGCAGCATGACTATTTCTGTGGCTCCCTGGTGAGCTATTTCATCTGAGAACAGACCTGACCAGATACAGATGTCAGCTGGATGAATTCCCCAAGCTTTTGATGCCCACACGGATTTCAATTGAACTAATGCAAGGTTTATTTCTGACACGGCGCAGAAAATGGACAATAAAATCCCATCATGCTAGACCAACTATCTTTTAATGAATACTGAAAAAAAATCCATTTATCAAAGGTCCATATCTCAGAAACAGATCCCTTATACTCAACTAATTTGTAAGCAAACACTGGTTTTACCTGTTTATAAATTACATCCTTATACCTCCTTTCTCCTTTTAATTTGACAATGGTTTATGCAACTGACTTCACAGGGAAAACAGATTTATAGTTAGCACATATAGAACATTCTTTTGACATAAATTTTAACAACAACTATTATAAGAAAAGATAATATTTACCTCATGAAAAAGGACTCACCTGTTCTTTATAATAGGAAGGACAGAAAATGAGGGAAAAAGACCAGAGCAAATAAGAGTATGTCTCTGTATCCTACAATACATATCCAGGTGACGCACAGTCATCTTTCAATGATTAAGATTTTTCACCAACACCATGTAATTTAAGGATCCACTTCATTCTAAGGATAACTTGAATCCATAAAGGTAGACACCAGTATCAAAAATAAGAACTAGGAGACCTCCTTTTTCTATTAAGCCATAATAAGTTGTATCAACTACTATACAAAGTTCATGTTTTCTAAGCAAAGCAGAAAATTACTGATGCCAATTATTGGCAGAAGAGCGCCCAACACTTGTAAAATTCTTCATCTATCTGGAAAATGAACTTTCCATGCGCAGGTTTGAAGAGGATACTTTCAGATATACTGAGTCAGAGGACTGTTAACTATTGTTTTACACTGTGTGAGTGTTTCTAAAAGACTGGGTTTTTTCCCATGACAGAAGGAACAGAAGACTTTACAACTCCCATGACATTTGGCAGAACATGTTTGCAGGCTTAGTTTAAAATAAAATGGACTTTCCTTGACAATATTCTCCACAGCATTGTCAAAAAGAGCATAACAGTGGAGAGAGGCATTCCACTAATTTGTAGGTATACACTGAATGTCACTGCAGCCCAAAGAGAACTGAAAATTTAGAGAAATATATCCAAGTGGTCTTAAAGAGTAGGAGGGCTAGAAAATAAGCTATGCTGTCCTGGCACATGCTTGCATTTCTCCCACCGGGTCTCTGTCAAACACACTTGAAGGAAGGAATGCACAGTTTAGTCCTTCATCTCAAAATGCTGAGGAACACCTTCTGCAATGCTTAGAAATTACTGCTGCCTTAGAACTTCTTTTTATGTGGGACAACACAACTGAAGAACCACCAAAGTGGTTTTTTATCCACCTCTTCTTGATTTCTTCTTACTGGAAATATTTGCTTCTCTTCTTGTTAAAGCTCTTTTTGAAATAATATTTTCAACCTGACAGTGAGTATTCTCTCTTTACCACCTCACCTAAATTTCTTAAGTCTTGGCTACTTCATATTATTTAACTTTGTATCTATGTATTTTTACTTCTTGGTCAGATTGAAAATGTGACTTTCTGAAAAGTTCACATTCAACTCCATATATTGCACACTTTTGCACCAAGGCACTGATGCTCTGACTGGGTCCTTTCCTGAATTAAATAAAGGAGCAATAACTTTGCATGACTAAAAAAAAAGTGAAAATTTGCATTTATTTAGCAATTGTTCATTTAGCAAATTCAGCACTCTTATTTAAAAAGAAAATTGAAGCATAAGCTATACACAGAAATTGTAGCTTATTAAATTGTTCAGTAGCTTCTGCAGCCAGTGGCAAAATGCTTAGCAAACCCAATACTTAATTACAATTATTTAGGGTTTTTAAAATGAAAATATTCATAATCCATATTTAAATGACCCAATTATTTTGCAACATATTATTCCATCATTTTTGTGAAATATGTACCAAAAAGGTATGTTTTTGTACTACTTTGCACTCAGAATCATCTCAAGGCAAACAGAACACATGAATCTTTTTAAAATATCTTTTTAAATATAAAATTAGCTACTTGATACCTGCTTAAAATTAAAACTACAAAATACACATTTACTCCAAGAACCTAAGCAGAAGCTACATGCAAACACTCATAAACAAATTGAACTGGATCTCCCATTCAGCAGGGTGCACAAAGCACAGAATGCTATTCCACAATAAGATATTAAAACTAAAAAAATAGATTAAATTATGGATAAAATGCCAAAGTACCAACCTTATCCCAACCATATTTATAACAGAGGAGGAGACAACTTACGGGTAGGCTTGTGCAAGCTGCTGAGCTATTCTGTGAGCTGTGGGATCCCTGTCCAGGGCATACACACTGATGTCACTGGCTCTCTCTAAGAGAGCTGCTGTGTGACCTCCAGCTCCAAATGTCATATCCAGGAAACGCTGTGGAGTGAAAACACAGACAACTTTCACCTCACAGCAGTGACAAACTGATGGCTGATTTAGAGCTTAGCTGGAAAATCTCCCTCATGCACTAGTGGAAAATATATCATTGCCTTTTTGGAAATGTTTGGGGTTTTTTTTGTATTTTGTGCAGAACTGCAATTATGTCAGAATAATAGTTCACCAAAACAAAACTAAAAAAAGAAAACCAAACACCCACAAACAAACAAATAAAAACACCAAACCAAACACCACAAAAAAAAAAAAAAAAAAAAAAAGGAATCAGTAGAACTTAATGCTGTGTTAAGCCTTCTTTCCCCTATAAAAGAGCAGCAGTGTTTCCAGAAGCTGCCCCATGCCCCTCCTCCTGGTACCTGACTGATGAAAAGGCAGGAACTATTTCTGCTGACAGAAATAACTGGCTCTTCACTCAGCAACACAGCACTTGTATGACTGCAACTCCACTTTGGAAATATTTTCTTTCCAAATTACCAAGTGACTGTCTGTAATTCTATAGTCTAGGGAATGCACACTGGAGCATGGAAAGAAAAGGATTTTTATTGTTTTTATGCCACTGAATCTAAACCAAAGTACAAATGTGACTGACTCTCTAGAGCACCTTCGTGTTGCCATAAGTTTTTTCTCTCACTTGATTTAACTGACCTCTGTTGACTGAAGGAAAACCCAAACTAGACTTGAAAAACAAATTCTCCATATACTTCAATATTAATCTCCAAATGGGGTTTTTCTCCCCACTTCTCAGATTATTTTTTTAAGTGAAACAGGTGGTTCATTTTATTTTGAAGACTACTTATCAGCTACAATCATATTAAATAGAAATTAACATGAACTAAACTTACAAATTATACAGCCCAAGGGTAAAAGCACATTTTAAGTGAAGTTTTCCAATTTAATTCTTGAAAGAACTAAGATTCACCCACAAATTCCTTTGGATTAGAACAGAAATTCAAAGGCAAGGAAGACCAAAACATTTTTCTGGAAACATTTTTTAGAAAACAAAGGCTTTTATATTACTTTGCCCCTCAAAAAACAAATAATATACTTATGAGACTAATAACATAACTCTACTGTGGCTGAAAGTAAGAACTACTTATGATCTTTTAAGATCCTTAGGCTGCATTATTTAACACAGTTTCCTAAGCTTATGCTCTAGAAGCAAAAGCTTCCCACAATATTTTACAAAGCTAATGAAGGAAACAAAATTTAGCTGGGTAATCACCCAATATTAAATTGCACCACTCACATGAAAAAATGAAGCACTGACTCAGAATTTTTTTGTAAGCAGTATCTATAAGACAAAACTATGTTACAGAGGACATACCATCCAGTCTATACAAATGCTGCCACAATCTATTTAAGCATCCTGATTTATCTTCTGCCATAACAAAACCAGAAGTATACTCCTTGAAACCAATTTAAAAACACAAAACTGAAACAGTTAAAAAATGTGGTTGTTTCTTAAACACAACTGAACATAAGAATTTACCTAGATTTTAAATATACTTGCATATGCTAAAAATTCCAAGCATATTCTCTGTAAGTTTTCACATACCTGTAAGATTTAGAGAAGCTTTCTTATTAAAGATTCTAATCACTTCAGGTTTTCTTTGCATTGTACTGTTACTTCTACTACACCCATAAAAATCCAACACTGGCTGTTGAGTGGGATATTTAACCAATTAGCTATTTTTTTTATCATCTCCATTCAATGAAAATTATTAATATAAAAACTTATTTTTCATTCTGCATTTAGCTTAGAAAATTGCAAAAATGAACATGAATTGTACAAAACATACAAATCCTCCTAAATTGCTTTTAAAATTTCCAGGGTATATCTGTTATGCTTTGATTTCCACTCAAGTTCTTTCCATTTAATCCTTACCAGAACTAATGTACAGAAGCAATGAACAGACCTCTAGCTTTTATATTCTAGTTCTGTAGGGAAATCCATTTAGAAAATCTCTTTAGAAATATGTGAAGGAGCAACAGAAAATTAAAACCACCTTTTTTTTTTTTTTTTTGCATAAGATTAACCCACTCAGAAACGCACTCAAAAAACTTAATCACAGCAGTCCCAGGTGTCATTTAGGATTGCACTTATTCTGCAGCAACACATAACAATCAAAACCAACCTAAATTACATCATAATTCCTCTTGGAAAAAAAAAAAAAAATCAATCAGCATGAGTCACGTCTTCATGGTTTTGTTTTGCTTAAAAAAACAAATAATGCTCTTATTCTTTATTATAGCTAGAAAACCAGGACAAAAACTTTCAAAAACATCACTATTGTCTCTCCTAAAACAGACCTACAGTGTTGGCAGGAGGAGTCACAGAAGGGATAGGAAATGTCAGAAGAGCTGCTTCTATCTTTAACATAAAATACTTTGAAATAATAATTTTATTCCACTTAAACTCACTAATAACATGAATTTCCAGAAAATAGTCTTTTCCCACTAACATGTTTAAGTACTCATTTATTTCCTGCATGTCTGTCTTCTAAACATCTGACTCTTCTCAGTCATCTCTACAAAGTACTGAACAGATTTGATCCTTCTTTCACCACCACTTCCACAAAATTCTTTGTTCCATCACGTTGGAACAGCAGAACATGAACAAATAAATTTAAAAGAGAAATACTAAAAAAATAAATTGGCCTTTTTGGCCAAACCTCCAGACAGTTTTTCTTTCTTAAGCGGCATGTAACACTGAGATTTTTATTTCCAGGTGAGTTTTTAAAGATGTTTTAACTCATTCAAGAATACTTATATTTTGTTTAACAGTCTTGCCTTTCCTCACAGATATCTGCTGCTGCTTTCATTCCTTTTAGATTTGATCAACATTAAGCTTGGCATACATGCTGCTTATTAATGAGCCACAGAGAATATGTTGAAAATAAACGAAAAATAAACATTGGCAATGCAAGGTAGAGAGGAGACAGAATGGGGGTGAATGTACCATGACCCAGTGACAAACTCCCCGTGTTGTCACAGTGCTGGAAAGATTTAGTGAAGAACCCATGCAAGTACCTGCTGGGAATGAACACAAGCTCACTGAATTCCACTTCCTGAAAGAACCAACACACAAAAACCAAACCTTTAAGCAACACCAGACATGGTTCTTAACCTGAGAGCATCAGATTCCATGCACATCCAACTCCTCATAATCCAGCTGTTCCACTCAACAGCTACACCCTGCATTCAGAACCTGAAAAAAAAAATAACTATCACCTTAAGTTTTCAAATAGAATAGTTAAGATATTGATGTGACCATTTTGGAGCATTGATCAGATTAGAAATTAACCACTGTAGTGTCCTGCTTCATAATATGCTTCTCACACATTCCTTCAATTTTTCACTCCTGAAATAAAAGATGCATCATTTTTTTCTTCCTCTTTCTCTCTTGCCTACTAGTTTTCAATCAAATGGAATTAAATGACATTTTATCCTCCTGGTCCTATAAATACTGAAAAGTTTATTACATGAATTTCTCCTGCAGTGAGTCACCCTTCCATTGTTAATTTATGATAGTCCCATCACAGTCCCTCTGGGAATTTCATAATCAGTTTGTGACTGCAGGTTTTAGAAAGCATTTGGCTCTTTCATGACACACAAATAGCAACAAAAATTTCACAGCTTTCCTTTCACAGCTAGCTCGAGTATAGTTAGAAAGACACAAAGAGTTGGAGTTCACCATTTTAGTATACAAGACTTCTTATTGAAAAGCTCTCACAATAAATACCTTTTAAGCATTTCATTTTACTATGTCTGATCTGTAATTCCTAATGATGATGTTCCACAGGTAATAAGGTTTACTCCACAACACTTCATAGCCTTTGTGATTATTTTTCCTTTGATGTGTAACAAAATGAGACTGCAGAATTTGCACAAAACTGAAACTCAAATGTGACACATAAATTGAGACATCATAATGCTTGTTTTTAAAAGCTCACAATTCCAGTATTTTCCACTCCCCTCTTTCTTTCTTTTTTAAAGGCAAGAACTTTATACTCTTTTTTTTAAGTAATTTGATCCTTTAGATGTGCAACTTAATTTTCTCCCACTAACCCTAATCACTTCAAGCACTCCATCAGATGATCTTTCAAAAAGTGTTTTTTTCTTCCTCTCACAACCCTGACATTGTCTGAAAGAAGACTTCAGCATAGTGGACAACATCTCCAAAAGACTTTGGCAAATTGTACAAAATCCCTGAGACATGCCGAGTTAGGATACAGGACATGCCAAACAACCTCCTGTCTTGGGTATCAGTGCTCCAAGAGCAGCCTCTCCCTTCTCCATTCCATGCCACAAACTCCTGCCATCCACCTTTTTGGGCATACAAACTCTCTCACCTTGTTCACACTCACACAGCACCAAAAGATCATTAATCCATTGTGATAAGCAAGCACACACGAGTCATTTGCCATGGCTCTTTCCAATACATAAAATTAACTTCTTATAAAAACAGAAAGGCAAAAGGCTGTTATTCCCCAAAAAGTGATCTTGCAATGCATAATTATTTAATTATATTACTTAATTATATTAATTAATAGAATTTATTTAATTCTATAATTGAATTCAATCCCCAGTCTCCTGTTTATCCACTTTTTCTATTAAATAAAAATTAAAAATCTATGTTGACAATTACCATCTTGGGTGCCTTCAGCAAGTATAAAAACACCTAAAACATCTTACCTCTAAGCTCTCTGATTAAAAATAAAATAAATAAAAATCAAGCCTCAAAACAACCTTCCCAGAAAAGGCTGCTCCTTCCTGCAGCTGTTTTGCTCTTCCTCCAATGATTTAATACACAACCACAGAAGAGACAACCCCACAATTACTCCCCTCTGAAACTCCTGTGTCCTGCTGTTGGCATTTGTCCCCTTCTTGTCTGAAAGAAACATTTCATTGAATGGCAGCCATTCAAGTACAGCGAGTGGAACATTTTGCAGTACTCCCCCCAAATTAAATGCTCATAAAATCATCAAATAATATAAATGTAAAATTTAAAATATGAGCAGAAGAAAAATTAGTTTGCAAGACTCACACCCTTAGCCAGTTTTTATAACAGTTTTTTAATATATATATAACAATTTTACAGTGATGCATGCCTAGTTGAGGACTTCCACCCAAAACTGGGCTTCACAAGTAATAACCTAGAATCACAGAACTTTCCTGTGAGAGAAAGGAAATATGGCCCTAAACCCTCCTGCAACAGCTGAGAACACAGCTCCAGCACCTCACCATTCATGTTTCACCTTCCAGAAGAGTTACAAAGAGCAACAATTACGAAATTAGCATATTTTCAGTTTTAGCAATGAACTTAGTATATTTTCAAGAAACTTGCAGAACATATTTTTCCATTTTGAAAATGGAACTTTTTCCACTTTTTACAGGATTGAAAAAAAAACCCAACCAGAATACTGATTTATTTAAGATATACTAGAAAGAAAAAGCTGAAGAATAGGTAGCCAGCATCCAAGCTCTGCTGCCTAACATTTTAGCTCACTAGAAGAACAGGAAACACCTGGAAATCTCTGCCTGAAGAAAGGAAAATAAAATGGAGGCTCTTTCATGCAATTGACATTCATGCAAATGTCAAAGAAACAATATTTTTTCTTGGAGTGTTATTATAATACTGAATACTCTAACAAAAGTAAGTACACAAAAAGGAATGGTTGCATGATGAGAGAAATAGGTTCTGTAGTATTTCTGCAATATTAAATCCACTTGTATTCTGAGCCAATCAAAGCTAGATCACAGTGCTTCTCTCTGTTTTTACAAATCTTTCTCAGTGGGATGACAAGCCAACATCTTTCACAGTAATAAATGTTTCACACTTGAAATGAGAGCTAGTGTTTGCTTCAAAATGCAAAGAAGGTCAAAATACTAGGATGTTTGTTAAGGCTAACGATAAATATTTATTACTGCATTGCCAGTCACTGCTGGTCTGTATCAAAGTATTTATTCTTATTTTATTTGTATCTATTCCACCTCTTTGTGGAAAAAAAATCCTGAGAACAGAAACGCAATATAAACAAAATAATCAACACATTGCAAGATGCTTTCTGCTACTTCATTCTTCTGGTGTTCCTACGATGAGTCATGTTCTCTAAACTTGCTGCCTGAATTTCCTTGTTATTCACAACAGAAATTGTTCATTGTCACAACACAACTTGTTTTCCACTCTGCTTCATTTTTCAAATATCAACTCTGAGTGCAATAAAAGACATCTGACCTCTTGTTCAAACACCTTGGGTTTTCTACAGCTTACTATTTTAAGGCACTCAACTATTTAATATACACTAAGCAGAACAAGCTGAATTCAAGTAGGGAGCAGTGACAACAAATTCTGTAGGAACTTTTTCTAGCAGTGATTTTTTTCCCAAGAAATAGTTGATCTGCTTTATCCTTTTATTACCACCTCTTTCACAACTAATCACTGCAAAGGTATGAATAGAGACATTTTAAAAATAGCTACTGTTGTGTTTCTTGAATAAAGTACACAGACTATTGTCTGGGCACATATTTAAAGTCCACTGTGAGAAAAGGCAATCTCTTCTCAGTCACTCAGGATTTTATTTTCCTTCTGCAAGGCTCAAAAGTGAGAATTAATGTTTAGTGTTGGCCTTTGTCAAAACCAACCTCACTGAACCTATAGTTTCAATAAGCACAGAGAGAAAATTAATCTGAAGGACAAATGAAATCTACAGTCTTTTCCTTCTAAGAGTAAAGGGAAAACACATCCAAACTTCAACATATTTTCTTTCAATTTCAAGACCAATTTCAGCTTCAGTGGATGAGCAAAGATTTTTCATCCTAAAGTGCATCTGGTCTATATGGCAGAAGACAGGAACAAAAGTTCTGTTGCTTTGAAGTCCATAATATTTACCCAAATTGAGTTACTAACATTTCGTTCAGGCCTTTTGAACAGCTACCCTGGCATTCTTTGAGACAAACTCTAGGAACTGAAAAATATTATTATTTTATTTTTAAACACTATTTGTAATGCACAAGGAGATTATACATATAGAGAGTTCTGTTCAGTACATGCCTACCAAAAACCACCAAAATCATCCTGTTCACAACTCTAAGTACCATGTAATGATACAATCACATGGTGTACAATGAAAATTAACTCAGGCTGCAGGAGCTGGACCACCAAGTACCACGGAGCTCTGGAACTCATTTCAGCCAATGCCTTGATGTGATAATGAAGGTGATGGTTCCACAGGATAGCAGAAATGGGTGTTCATATCCCCAAAAATGCCTTGATCTGAAAGGACCAGGGGGGCCCCAGAGGAGCAGCTGTGGGGTCCTTATGGCCACCAAGCCAAGCAGGTTTGTTGCAGGGGCCAGCACGCTGAATTTCTGAGCCCTGGGACAAAGGCATGCAGGTCCAATAAGATGAATACAATGAATATTGAATTCAGTATGATGAATATTAACTCCTCTGCTCAGGGTGGGCTGAAGGCTCATTTAAATGGCCATGCAGTGCAGGATGTGGGTAGGAGGATGCAAGGTGCTCAAGGGGGAGTAGCTGGCAGGTGGGTTGGGGAAGGCTGCACCTTCCCAATCCCTCAGCCAGCAGGGAAAGGGGATGGCAGCATGCTCAGGATAAAAGGAGGCTGCATCCCCCAAAAACTTAAGAGACACCCCTCAGGGTGATGGTCTAGTGGACTCTTGCTTTAGTCAAATAAATTCAGTTCTTGCAGGCCTCTTCTGTGGGCATTGCCCTTTTACAAGGTGATTTTCCACACACACATAAGCCAGTAAAGCTGTTTCTGGGACCAGCGTGCTTGAAAGCATTCTCACACTACCAAAAACAGATACCTGCTACAGAAGATGCTTTTTAATTAACAGAAAATATATTCTCAGTGGATGTTATGCTCTAATGCAGATGCTTTCACATAAAAAATTAATGGAAGGAAAAAAAAAATCTATTTCAAAAGTATTTTAAAAGAAAGAAAAAGTGTCAGGTTTATATCTTTTAACCTGAGTATCCGATCTAAACTTCGTTTGCTGCTGAAATTGTTCACCAACAAAATAAACACTACATTTGTCCCACCCTCTTTCTCCAGGTCACCTCCAAGGCATACATAACTCAAGCCTACAATCAAGATTTCCACAAACTGATTAACTGATAATTTGATTCTGAATCAACTCATGTCAGCACTGATAATGCCCTGGAGCTCCCTGATGTCACAAACACATTAAAAGTATTGTTTAGATACGCTAAAAACAGTAATTGAAGAGGCAAGTTTTTTACATTAAAGAAAAAATAATTATCCTAAACACCATGTATTCAACATTTGCATTTCTTACAGCACTGCATATAATTCTGTCCATGATTTCCCATTAAATCACACAGTCACCATTTCATCATTTCATCTTCTTTCCTACCCAGACTGTGAGCTGTTTCTAAGAAATCTTACTATCAGTTTTTGCAAAGTATTGCAAAACATGCGAGTCAAAAATTATTATGTGAGATATATGCAGAAAAATCTTCTGCAGCTCATCACTTTTGATGCCACATGTCTTGGAGCCGTTTGGACAGATAATGACCAAATAGACAAGAAAAAAAAAAAATAATTAGGACTATCTTAACACATCTCCTGAACAACAAGTCTAGAAAATTATAAGAACTAACAGGAAGGTAAATTTTAATTGTGTAATAATTTTAAGGGCATTTTTAAGGTATAGCTTTGTCAGAGATAAAGAGGAAATCATTCCAGATCTCCTTAAATAGAATCTATTTCAGGCATCATTTTGCATTTTAAGTTGCTAACAATTATTTCTGAACAACCTATGGATGCAGCAAATAAAAGAACAAAGCACAAAAGGAACTTTGAACCACTCCCCTTAGGTGATTGTGAACGTACTCAGGTACGAATAAAAATAAAAAACAAAAAGCACTTCTTTAAAAACTTAGGAAAATGAACATTTACAAACCCAAAAAAACCCCAAACATATGACCTGCAGTGCCAGTGCAAAGTCACACAGAGGTGAAGTCACTTAGACCAGCTCAGTTACACAGAGAAATCCAACAGGTCAGTGTGGGCTTTGGAACATCTTATTATGGTAACAACAATCCATTTGAAAGAGACTAAGGCAGGTGGGATCACTTTTCCTCTGAAAGACACATGGAGTCTTTTTTCTGTCAACTCAAGTTCATGGCTGGACTCAGCTTACAGCTATGATCAGACCAGCAGGCTTAAAACCCTGCAGTGTGAGGAAACCTCACAAATATTCTCCTGCCAATAACTAAAAAGTATCTTTATTCTAAACAATTATTATAAAAACTAATTATTATTATTTTAATCATTATTATTATTTATTCTAACAATGCTCAATTTATTTTGAGTGTAACAGAGTAATAAAATAAAACCCCAACCAATAAAAAAAAAAATCACAAGCAAACACACAAAAAAAACCCCCAAGCAACAGCCATGGGCATGCCCAGAAGAATACAATCTCCTTGACATATTATGTATTTTTACTGTTCATCTTGGGCTGAAGTGTAAATCCAAGATCATAAGTTGCACAAAGTTACCAATGCAACTGTACTATGAATCGAAGTTGCTCTTAAGAGTAATTAGCCCTCAACATCAAAAAATCTACTCATCCAAACATTTTAAACACTTTTCTCTTAGTAATATTAGTTCACTTAACATTCCCTACTGATTAAGTAATGGCTATTAAAAAAAAAAAACAACAACAAAAAAAACAAACAAAAAACCCCCACAAAACAAAAAACCTCAACAGATTTTCAAATACATTTCAAACACATTACTCTTCTCCAAGAGAAAGTAAAAAGGCAGTCATTTGGGAATAATTTCCAATTTGGTTTCAACATCATTCATGCAATAAGTTTGCTAACTGTTTTTCCAGAAACCAACTCAGCGAATTCTCTTCTTTCTCTACTTATTTTCCTTCTTTGTAACTCATGTAAGAAAATGTTAAAAAAAGGCTTCTGAATTTCCAAAGCTGAATCCAAAGCTGAAAGTTTTCATTATACCTGCAGAAATGGGACTTGTCAAATTTTTGGAAACATTAGCCCCCAAACAGCGTGAAACATGTCATGTTTTCTTTGAGGTAAGCAACAGAAGTCCCTTCTCATAAAAAAGTCATCATGGAATTGACATCTTTCTCATAGGATGAACTCAGAAAAGGCAACAATGTTTTTCCTTGGCAAGATCAAATATAAAATGGAAAGGGAAGAAGAGACACTGCTACCAAGAATGCAGGTTACATTAGTCCTCTGTTCAAAAAATTAATAGAATATCTTCGGACCATGGTAGAATTCAGCCATCTATTTGTGAAATACCAAAAAATATTTTCAAAGGCTTTACTTTTTTATTTTACATTTAAATATCTCAAAATAATTTACAACTTTAAAAAAACCATTTTTGCAATTTTATATTTTACAGCAATTGCTTACCATATTGTAAAAAAAAAACCCTGTAACCTTACTGATAAAGTAACTAACTGTAGCTGAACACAATCATACTCTAAAACAAGCAGCAGCACATCTCAGTTTTCAGTATTTTGAAATGTAGTGCTACTAAACTTCATCCAACAGGAAAGATTTCATGACCTCCTCTCCAGTGTAACTGGAGATACTAATATTCTCATCCAGCATGCAGATACTATGCACTAATACATAATTAAAGAACAGGCAGTTAGTGGTTTATATTTATGTGAGATCAGTTTTACAAAAAGGAACATACTTCAGACTCACAGGCAATTAAAACCAGATTAATTTCCTGCCACAAACATGAGTTCAAGCTCCTAATGAGAACAGCATGACTTGTAATGTACTTTTGTACCCTTTATTACATTAATACAGCAATCAAAACAAAAACTGTCAATCACCCCTGACAAAAATACTGAGCATAGAAACCTTGTAGAACTATGCAGCTTTCATATAATCTATTGATTAGAGAAGTAATCTATTGATTACTTGGCCCTTCAGAGCATGAAATCAAAGACCAGAAATACCCAGCCTCTTGTGGAAACTGCCCAGGTGGTTCAATAGCAGCATAAGAAGTCTTAGCAGCAGGCAATTATAGTAATAAAATATCTTTAAAGTGTTGATCTAAGCCAGTGGAAAAGTGGCATGCACAACCTGCCACCTGAACCTGGGTCCCTTTACTTTCATTTTAAGACAAAAACATTCTCAGTTCCACCAGCTGTGTACGTAAATCTAGAATGCCACGGTGGCAATCCCAGAAGGCAATGGCATGACTAAATCCCACACAAGTCTGGAGCGGGGTTTTATTTTTTTATAAACCAAGATGTTCAGCTGTGAGTTACAAAAAGAACAAACAAGCAGATTAAAAACATAATAAATCACACTTTAGACTGAAGCTGTTGAACTAATTGGTTGCATTTCAGTGTGACAGGAGAGATGCTATCAGAAGGCAGAAGCTGGGCAGAGGCAGCATACCAAACTTCACTTTCTGCTAACACTGTTTGCCAACAAAGCACTGCCTGTGGCAGCATGCTGCACAAGGAGGAGCTGCTTTGGCTCATCTGTGAGCTCTCAGTGGCTGAAAGAAGAATTACATCTAATTACACAGATTAGATATAGACAATTTTTAATCAGCTGGTTCTACCACAGCAGTGCTTGAAAACACAACAAACGGGCCCATTGACACTTAACATTCGACTGTAAAAAGCTGCTTTAAAAATCCCTACAAGCACACAGAAAACAGCTTTCACCACAAGAAGAGTATACATACTGTAAACTTGCTTGCTCACCTGTTGTCCTGTTCTTTTGAGAGTTTTAAAGTTCCTTTAAAAGTTTTTATGCCTTCTGATATTTACATATTTTAATTGAGTTTTCTCACGCATGTTCATGTAAATAATGATTATTTTGCATTCTTCTTTGTGAGTGGAGAGAATTGATGGACTGTTGGTTTGACCAGTGTGGTTGGAGAGGTGGCAGTCTCGCCCTCCAATCCACTGCCACTTTTGCTATTGTATATATGCCGGAGTTAGAAAATAAAGTTGGCTTTTTTGAGGTTTTTTTCTTTCCTTTTACAGCTAGCCTGCTTCTGTGAGCTATTTTGTGTCACAGTGTGACATTGCCCTTTGTCTGTTAGTTATTGTCTGCAAACAAGTTGTTTTGCTCAGTTTTTATGGTGATGCTTGTATGCCATAATCTCTTATTAGAAGCCAAAGGAATTACCATTAGCAAAACTAACTTGCTTTATGATCTGCATACACATAGAATACAGTTCCCTTCAAACAAACCTATTATCTAAATCAAGATCAAACAAATGAATGTGACAGAATAGGGAAGACCATACAGATAACAGTACCAATTCCATGTAATTACAGATAAGCAGCATCTCCCTCAGCACAAAGCAATTAAACATGTTTATTCAGCTATCTTGGAATCAACATGCACAGCTAGATGGGTCTGTGAGTTTCGTAACTGTTAGCTTTACCCTGTGTTTTCATCCAAAAGCCAGTTGCACAAGAAAAGAAAAATTAAAAAGCAGTTACAATTTTAAATAATCTCTTTGACAAGCAGAACCTGAGCCACCATGTGTGCTCTAATCCATGTAAGACTTTTAACGGCTCAAACAGGACACAGGATTGAAAGAAAGTTTATCTTAGTGATAGACATTTTTTCCTACTGAACTTCTCATAATTTCTTTGGCTATTAAGCTTATTTTAAGAGGAGAGCATTCTTCTGCTTTGAATCCATACAGCATCCTCACCCAGGAGGATGCACTCTGCCCAAACAAACAACACACAAGAGGTGCTGCTGAGCCATCTGAATTGTCTACAACCTTCTTCCCATGAGGGGAATCACTCAAGAATAGTCATGTCTACTCTCAATACCACAAGTACGTAATCATCCTAAACATCACTGTATGGAAAAGTTAAATGCCTTAATGCAAACCCTAGCACCATTATTTCTTTTCTGCCCATGGTGGATCATTCACTATCTTGCAGATGTTATTCAGCAGCAAATAATAAAATTACAACACACTAGAGTTACAGAGGAGGGCAACAGCACAACCCACCAATAGCTCAGAAAATGTGCCAAAATTCACAAAAAAAAAAAAAAGGCAAAGTCAAGTACTACAGATAAAAGAGAGGAGGGGCAGGCAGGTCACAAAAATCATCCAAATGCAGCTGGACAAATCTGAAGGCAAATTAAAACTGTAAATAAAAGTTCATTGAACAAAAACCAACCAAATCCTAACAGATCAGTTTAAGCTTTCCTAAAAGCAACATACAATACAATCATGTTTTCCGTCATGACCCACAATTCATACATGAAACTTATTTTCCGTAAAAATATACCTTATCCACTCTTCCTGGCGGTATTTTATATACATATTTTTATCCACATACATATCACAGAGGAATGGAATTCTGTCCACAAGAATCTGAAGTGTTTGCTTCACTGAGTCTACTTGGACAAACTCTTACATTACTGAGACTTAAGCTGACCCTGTTATTCAGCATTTTCTCTTACAAGCATTTCGGAAAAAGAAAATTACTGTGTAAGACTCTTGATTTCCATTTAAAAAAACCTACTTCAAGAACAGAAGGTTTTTTCCCAATCCCATTCTGCTCCCTAAAAAAAGCTGAAGTACAAATTTAACAACAGAAAATAGTTTGAAGGTTAATTTAAATATGATACCTGCACTACAGACATTTTCTCCAGAAACCATTACATAACATTTTATTCAAAAATTGGCATAAAGACCAGAGGACTGGTTTCCTGGTGCTACATTCCAGTTGTCCACATGTAAAATGAAACAAACCAGAGGATATCAGGTATGAAAATTGGATCAAGTGGCACTGCCAGCATTCTTTCCAGGATGGGAGGGAATCTTATCAGTGTCACATGCACATCTACACCACGAAGAATTGTTACTGGCAATTCTTCCAAAGAGGTCACATCCCACTACCAAAAATTCTCTATCCCTTATCACCCCAGACTCTGGAAATTATTTTTGACAGCATCAGTGATCACAAATTTTATTCTCAAGGATCAGCATAAAAACAGAAGAGAGAAAATTTCACCCTACTCTATCCAACAAACACTGTACTTCTGCAAAAAGAAGTAACATGACAGATTATGAACCTACAAAGATCCTCTACAAAATCCAAGTGATTTCATAGAGCTTCTGGTGAAGAAACTAGGGAAATTAACTAATTTTGAAACTTGTATAAGAGCAAAGACTGCAGAAGTCCATGCTACAGGTACACAGAAAAGATGCCTCACTTTGACAAGGAGACAGCACTCACACAGCATTGCAAAATTAAATATCATGTGTGGAACAGACCAGTAAGTGCCTTAACCAACAGATAAGCACAAACACATTCTCCAATTAACGTGGTCAAGAGGCAGTGCCTGAGGGAAGGGCAGGGGAGCAGCACTGCACACACATCCTAAACACCTGCATTGCCCTTGCTGTCACCAGGTCATGAACTGATATTCCACAGCACAGCAATCCTGACTCCTCTCCCTGCTTGGACAAGGAGCACTGTGGTGGGCACAGAGTGCAAGAATGGAAAGATACACAGGGTCAGGGGCCATGGCCACAAGAACACACCAAGCAACACAGTGAGCTTGTTTCCAGCCTGCTCTGGGCAGATCTGTTGTCACCTCAACCCTTCATGCCCCACACCAAGTAAGGCTGTTGTGGTTTAGGAATGGTACTCCCATGTTCAGCACCCACACCGAGATTCCCCAAATCACAGCTCGCTCCCTCTTCCCCTCTCCTCTGCATCAGGATGGGATTGAGAACTGAGGACACACGAGGGAAAGAGGAACTGAGAACTGAAGGCCCAAGAGGGAAAGACCACTGGTCAAGGTAAGAACAATTGACTGGAAACAGCAACGATATAAGAAAACAAACATTAACGGCAACAATATTAACAACAATATTAATTTATACCTTTTATTAATAACAAAAGCCATAAGAAAAAAATTATTTACATGGACAAACATCCCTGATAACAAAGAATAGCAGACAGCTCCATCCAACACACTTTCTCAACCCAAACCTTCTTCCGAGGAGAGAGCGAGTCCCTTCTGCCTCCTCCCAACAGTGACTTGAGGTGCTATAGAATAACCTCCATGTTTCATGCTTCTTCCAGGCTACTGCAGAAATTCACCCTGCTCTGGCCACAACCAGGGCAATATTTTAAATTTAGCTTGATATATGGTAACTAGCTCTACAGGTAGCTGTTAGCTCTTGCTGCTAAAAAGACAGCATGGGTACACACTACTTATAGGTAATAATCAGATCATTATACAACATTTAATATCTGCTTAAAAATAATGTTGTCTTTGTTTGTGATAACTTGGCCCTTACATTCCACTCTTTTGCTTTCAGCATGTATGTATTTTAACATACTACTAAAATAGAAAACCAGCAACCTGACTTGCTGAGCAAAAATAAGGACATTCCTAAACTGTATAGGAAGATACTTTACAGAACTACAAAAACCACAAGACTAAGAATATGCTTCCAAGTGTATTTACTGTACCATTTGCTAAATTATTTTAACTATTACAGTCTTTAAAACTATTCTAAAGTTTGTACCTTAATTGTTTCATGTAGGTGTTAAAATTTATCTTCCGGATTTTCCAAAAGCCAGCTCCATCAGGTTCTGAGCATTTATTTGTGCCCACTCACAGACAGGTCAACAAGACAATTTTTTGTAAACTTTGCTGAAATGAAGTCTTGAGTCTCTAATTATTCTCTCTACCAGCAGATAAAAGACTTCCAAGACTGGTGCTACTGATGCCATTTAGTGATTTTAATTTTTTCCTTTCCTGCCTAGAAAAGCAAACTAATCCACTAGAAATTTTGTGCAACATTTGTAAAAGCAATCCATCTATCAAAGCAAGGCAAATCCATGGGTTGTGACATGCAATATGTCCATGTACACAGAAGACAACCCCATTCATTTGCTTGTGTTATGAAGAAAGCCTTGTCCCACACAATTCAAAAAGCATGATTTATTAATTACTGTATGTAAACAGTCCTGAAAAGTTCCTCTACCTAAAGCAAATGACAATCCACTACTGGTGAGATTTTCCAGACTTTTGTACCGAGATACAAAAATCTCATTAACAGATAAGCAATCTTGTTTATCTTCAGTACTCCAACTTAGACTGATTCTGCCAAGACATAACCTAATCCAAAGGATTTTGAAGTGCTAAAACCCAAAAAATCTATGGTGTGTGAGAAATGGGATGAGAACAAATAGAGAACTATCACCATTTTTAACTCTATAGCCAGGATTACATGAGTAATATTTTACACAGTAATCAACTTTATCACCAAAACTACTGCTGTAGCTTGAACTGCTGAACAAACCACAACACAACAGTTCCCAAATTACTAAGTTTAAAATCCAAGCTACAACTTTCCATCACAGACATATTTTCTTAAATCTCAAGCACAGAGCAAGGAAAAAAAGCCTTCTATTTCAGCTAAACTTTTCTGATTTTACCTAGAAACAGAATACTTCCAAGTAGAGCTTTATTCTCCTCAGTGACTGTAAGGCAAGTGAATACTTTGCTTTAAACCTTTACTGCTTTCTTTCAAAATGAAAAAGATGCTTTGAAATATGCTGCATTTTATGCTTCAAGAACTAAGTCTATTGCTAGTCTCTAGGACAAATTATTTTAGTGGCCATATTCAAAACATTTAGGCATCTTCACAACTGATGAACTAGAACAAATACCTACATGACAGAGCTAGTTTTTAAAATTTAGATAACATGCAAAACCAAAAAGAAACACTTTTAATAGAGAATAAAAGCAAATTGGGGAAACATAAAAAGCTGTTAGAAAAAGAGCAAAACCAGATAAAACCAAGCTAAAGACAACAAAGGAAAAATGCATGAAGGAGGAAGTCCTTTAGAAAGGAAGGAGGCTGGAAAAGAACTGCACCAGTAAGCCTCACACTCCTAAGAGAAAGTTGGTATGAGGGAAATCTACAGTCCAGAAAAACAATAAAATCATATTCAAAGAACAAATTTCAGAGCCAGCTGATCATTTCAGGAGAGAACAGAACACCTTCCATCACTGCTGCTTTATATGAAACCAGGCTTAGATGAGGACAAGAAAATAGGAAATGTGGAATAGAATTCCCTTAGGACACATCTCTCTGGTCCAATAAAACATCCAAAGGCTCCAGCAGTTTTCTGTGGAGGACTATTAAAATTGTTTTTATACAGCTGCAGCAGATGGTATGATTCACTTATCTCAAAATAAAAGAGCTCAGGGAACTTTATGATATTATTAAGCATCAAGTTAGAACAAATAAAAAAGTGCCTTTCATGCAAATATTGAAACCATGAATAACACAGGGAGAAGTCTAGTATTTAACACACTTTTTAGGGAGATAGAACTTGATGAAACACTGTGCCAGTGACTGTCACAGCACATGTCACAGTCGAGAGGGCCATGATGCACGGAGTATCATCATACAATGGCAGAAAGCTTCAACCAGACAGAATAACACCAGATGACTTAGAAAGGTTCAACCCATAAAAATAACACCATACCTTTTCAGAAGGCTTCAGGCATCTGCCCATACAGAATAACACCATGGCACTTGAGAAAGCTGCAGGCTCTGCTCCCCTTGTCCTTCAGCCCAGCCTTTCATCCCCTCCTGTTGATGCACTGCCCCTGTGTGCCTCTGGGCCCTGTGTGGTTGCCCAGCACACCTGGGCACTCCCTGGCTCCTTACCTGCAATTTTAGTCACCTGTCCTGCACAGCTGCACCCACTGGGGGTGAGGCTCCGTGTGCCTACAAATGGAATTGTACAAACACAACCCCAAACATTCCCCCCGCAAGAACGTCCTCACTTACTGTTGTCAGGTGAAGGTACTACAAGGTAGAAAATAATTCTCTATTCTCTCCTTTCCCTTTCTTTCAGGCTTCCATTAGCACCTGCAGCAATGGAATTTTCAAGTGCCAGGGACTGGACACCTGGCCAGGTACACTCCTGATGTGAACTAGTGCTGTGGCACTGATGCTCTTGTGACTCAGGAGTGTCCTCCGAGCTAAAGAGCTTCAGTGGGAAGAAAAACAGTTAAAAGAGAAAAAGAATATACCATCAAACAATCTTCTACCTCCTCCAGTGTCTAAAAAGGCATTTGTTCACCATCCCAGATTCAGTATTCATCACATATGGAAGTAGTACAGACCTTTCTTATAGTTCAAAATTAATGTCTCAGTAGTTTTCAGAAATAAGAAACTGAGCTGCAACCATCCATTCATGTTCTCACTCCTCTGTTCTCAGTGGGAACAAGCAGGAGTCCTGCACAAAGCTGTTTTCTCTATTAATGCAAATTATAAAAAAAACCCTAAAAAATCAAAACTTGCTTTTCTCCCAGTGTTTATAGGTTGTGTTATTTTCCGTAATGAAAGAGACAGCTTCAAGACATGTCCTGTTGCCCCATGTCCTCCATACAGCCCTTTGCCTCAAGCTGCATGATGGTAAAAAAAACTCAAAAGGAACTGAAGAACAGGAGAAATAAAGGCTCCAATGCTATTGGAAAACACTAATTACCTGGGGATGGTGGGCACACACGTGGACCAAAAAAAGCCATTTATTATTATATAATTTATTATAAACCAGGGCACAAAACAAGATGAACATCAGGCACTAAAACTACCAAAACTGAGAACATAATCTGCAAGACAACACAAAAACATAAATTTATTTTTAAGTTTGATTTTGAAAAGGTTTTGAATGATGCTTTAAAGAGTTTAGGAATAGTGAAAAAACATGAATCAGCACTAATAGGACAGCTCTTAATGACGAAAACTTTAAAAAGTCCTCAAAGGACTCTAAACATCTGTAAATGCACAGGCATGGTAAAAAGCATAATTACTGAGTATGTGATCCAACAGAGTGAAAAAATTCAAACTGAGTACTATAAAAATCAGAGAGGCTAGTAAAAGATAATGGCAACCGCAGGTGTATTCAACAGAAACGACATCTTAAACCACACAAATTTCAACAGAAAAAAAACAATTAATCTATGTTGCTAGAAACAAAATACTTCAGCGGGATGTCAGTCAGTAACACAGAGCTGACAACTGCACTTTAATTACATTTGAGTCTGTTACCAATTAGTTAGTCTACAGCACTACAGGCTTCATGCTATGACTCAGTGCACTGACTCATTCAGGAAAACTTTTCCTACCCAGGCACCCACAAGGATGCAAGATCAAAAGGAAAGCAGTTACATTGACCTTCTTAGCAAAAGTCTTGTTTTAAATTTAGATGACCAAAAGTGGATACTGACACAACTGCTCAAGAAGGCTTTTTGAAGGGGAGACTTTGAGGAGCACTGTTTAAACTCCATTGCAGATAAACACCTCAAAAAATCAAAAGTACAAATAATGCTTTGTACAGTTTGAAGCTCAAGAAGTACATTTTAATTTTTTTTTTACAAGCTGCTCAAATAGCATTATTTATATTAATAAAAATATCTACCAACAAAAAAAAACCCTCCTGTTTCCTATCACTGAAGAGTCCTGGCTGATTTGAACAACTGAAGGCTGAAATTTTTTCTGTGTCAGAAGTAATGTCACCAGCTGATGGAAAGGAGTGGGGAAAAGTGACAAAATGTCTTCAGCCATATCTTTGTTTCGGGAAAAAAATACCTTTGGTAGATTTTTGAATTAAAACAAATCTACCATTGCACTAAGCAATGGGATTTTCAAGTTTGGCAGTGAAAACAACAGGAAGATAATCCTGGGTGAAAGATTCTTCTAGTGCCATTCTCCAAAAACATGTTAAGATTTCCAAGTAAGACTTCTGTGCCAGTTCTTCTTGAATGCTCAGGCTATGATGCCAAAGTTGCAAGTGCAGGATCCTGGAAAAGGAAAGCTGTGTTAATTGTTCTCATGTTCTCACCTTCTGCTCTGACAGAACTTAAGAGTTTTATTGTAGGCCTGGAGGAAATGAGAGGAACAGGTAAGGTTCTTGAGGGTTAAAATGAGCATGAATGTTGCAGTTAAGGAATATTTTTAAATTAAAGCACGTTTTCTCCAGAACCGTACCAGAATCTACAAATCTCAGTATTTAACATGAGTTTTTAGCAGCTGAAAAAGCCAATCCATTAGACTACCAAGCTGCACAAGATGTTAAGTGGTAGGTGTAAGGAGTAATTGGGCATTATTTTCTCATGTGTTTTCCCTCTTGTAGTTAATTTCTCTCAGCACAGGTGTTTACTGTGTACTTCCACAAGCCAATTAAACGTAGCAACATGGCCCAGAAAAGTGAAACAGAAGGAAAAGCTGCATTTTTTTTCTGAGGTGTTAGTGTGTTTAGCTGAGGTGCAGAAGTCAGGGACAGGAGCTTAGGGAGGTGGTGACATGGCAGGAGCAGGGACGCTGGACCTGTCCCCGTCAGTGGCATCACAACACTCCACTGCCTTCGTGCTCAGCTTGGCTCCTCCAGCAAACCCTCAGGAACAAATCCATCACCTCCATCCCAGTTTTCTTTCCCAAAGTGAAGTAACACTGCAAATGGCAGTATCCAAGCCAGTAATTGAGGAATGCACTCAGCTGGCAGAGGGACACTGGAACTTTGGCCACACAGCCCCTGTGACTCTCAAGAGGTCACCACACCAAGAGGCAGGTCATCCTGTTCCTCACTTTTCTGTCTGTAACACTCAGACTCTGGATCTGCTTCCCAGACACCCTGTGACCTCCACAGCTGCATGTGGATGCCTCTCCAGTGTGCTGCAAAGCTCTACACCAAAATGCTAACCCCTTGGAAAAACCTGGACAAGAGGCACTTCTACTCAGGCATCCACAGGAGAATTTCAGCATTGCTGCTTCTAATTCTGCCATGTAGAAGCAATACTACTGTGCTACTTTATAACAGAGCTGTAAACATAAATCCTGTGTAATGAATTTGAATTAATGAGTCTATAAAGATAATCTGTCTATGATTCAAAGGTTGTAGGGATATAATTCAAGAGACAAAAGTCTAAATTTAAAGCAGAGTTTGAACAGTAAACAGCATATGAGACATGTCCATGAACAAAACATCAGGTTTATTTCCCCAGCACTATGTGGCTCTATCTACCTGAACAGGCCAGTGGAAGGAGATTCTCAAAGGACAGAATCAACATTTTGTCTGGGCCCCTGCACAAAGGCCAGCAGCTTTTACTCCAGATCATTTCCAAGGTCTTCTTTTTTTAGTATCATCCCTAGATTACAGTTTGCTTATAAAGTCAATGCCAGCAGAGGTCAGCATCCAATCCTGCTGAACAATTACCCATGTAAAAAATTCTTCATCAAAAAAGAGAAGTCCTTTCTCTTCAAACAAAATATACACTATGTATGCTCACTCCTGAACTCAAAACAGCAATATTGCTGGTTTTAAATAATGGCATCTATCAAACCTTAAACTATTTAATCATGTTTCTAGAACTATTCTAAATCTAGAACTACTTTTGCTAAGGCAAAAATACTGATTAGAAGATTTAGCAATTGGAGATCTCCTTTTCTCCCTCTTAGCATTTCAGCCTCCAGTGGGAGAAAAAGGAGTTTCCTTGAAACACTCTCCCCTTCTGCTCAAAGTCCTCTTTGTTGAATGACCATGACCCATATAAGCAGAAATACCTGCAGGTTCTCAAAGCCATTTAACAAGGTCTTCAGACTAAATTTTGAAAGTCAAGGTCTGCCTACCCCTTATCAAGTCCAAATCACATATCTACAAATTTCCATTGCATTTCTCCATTGTAAGCATTGTTTCTTTGGTTGACTCAAGATGTGACTTAAAATGGCTAAGTATCCTCTGTCCTCCCAATTTATCTCAAAATTATTTACTGCACCACTACATCCCACCTAATGCAAGCAACCATGTAGAGAAAGGTTTATATTTTAATTTTTGCATAACAACCCAAGAATTTGTCCTCAATTCCCATTCAAAAGACAAGAATTAAAACAGCTTACTTGTTTTATATGCCTGACAACAGGAGGGATTTTTAAAATTACATGAAATAAACCAGATTGTGAAAAACCACTGGCATCATGAGACGCGATATATAAGTTGTGAGATAGCAACAAAGACTTGTTCGTAGAGAAATGTAGTTTTAGAGAAATGCTGGAAGAGCTCTACTGTTTTTCTAAGAAACTACACACACTCAAAGTCTCAGAAGAAAACATTATTTAAATATACCTTGCTGCTATTCACACGCAAATAGAAACTATCCTAGAACTAAGAAAATAAGAGGTCAAAGAGACTAAGTTGTTCTTGCATTTTTATACTATTTTATTCATATTTAGTAAGAAGCAATATTTAGGCTTCAGCATGCTAATAACCTTTGCTTTCCCTTATGAGAATTCAAAATATTTTGCAAGTAAGTTCTGTCAAGTAAATCAGACATAGCTGTTTTTAAACTAGAACACTTTGATTTTAATCACCTGCTCAAAATCAGATGGGAAAATAATAGTACAAATACAGTGAATCACACACAGTCCACAGACACCTTGCTATGTTTTACTTGCATCCTGAAAAGTTGCAATTTTTTCATTTGCATTCTGTTGCTTCTGTCAGGACTCTAAAAATGAAAAGTGACTTACTATACAACTCAATGTTCTGATGTCATCTCAACATCAATCAGTAACAAAACACTGCCATGTTGCTACCTAAAATTCCTTATCAATGAAAAGGAATAAAAAAGAAACTTCTGGAAAAACAAAACATCTGCGGCAAGAAGTGGTTAAGGTTACCCTGTGGAGCAAAGCCTCATTGCAGATTTCCCTGCAGTAAACTGGAAAATACTTTAAACCTGTGCAAGGTAAACAAGCTTTATACAAATCTGTAGACCCAGTACCAATAAGATGCTACTGATGACACCACTATGAAAATTGTGTTTTACCTATACAGGCATAATTCCCATCCAAAGCTTGTTCAAGTATACAAGAGCTGAACTTGTCAGTGAAAATATTATAAAGGGATTAAAAGGTATTATGTACGATAACACGGCCTGCCAGAAAATAAGATTTACCAAAAAAGTCAAATTTACAGTTCTGTATTTTTGCTAATGGCAATATATTACACCATAAAACCTGTTTTTTTCTGGCACCTAGGAAAAGGAAACTATCAAATTAAGTATATAGCAAAGAAGAATTTTGGTTGCAAGCAAAAGATATCTCCTATCAGTTCTATACAGTACATGACTTTCACCTATGTAAAAAGTTATCACTTGTAATTTCAAAAAGTAAGGACTGATATGTAAAACATAACTGAACTAATTTTTCTCCACAAGTACTTTTTGACATACTATGAAATGATAAAAAAGTTGTTTACACACAAAGTCTAACAGTCTACATCACCAAGAGAATAGAAATGAACAGTTGGCATTTTGTAGGAAAACAACCTTCTCAGATCACACATTAAGTACAATACAAAATGATTTTCCAGTATTGGCCTATTCAACAATTCAACGTAATGAAACCATTATTTCCCATTTTTCCCATTTATCCCACTGGTACACTAACAGAGGATGCTGCTGGATTATACCAGAGTACAGCTGAAATATCTGTAACATCACTAAGTTTGCCTATCCAAGAATTTCAGGAACTTGCACAATCAATCATCTCTTCATCATTCTGCATAGAGGAGAAAAAGATTGCTGTGAACACATTTTGCAGCACCCATCAGCCATAGCCACTTAGCACCTCAAAATAATTTCCAATGTATCTTCTTCACAAAGGTTCAATTTTCTGATTACAGCTAAATAGGAAACAACATACAAACAAAAATGAAGAGGTTTTTGTATGAAAACATATAAAAAGGCATTTTACCTCTGCTCTGCTTTGTTTTTCACTCCTTACTTATTTTCTAGAGCCCCTTCCCCCTTGCACAAGAGGTAAGAGATGCAAACAAAAACCACCGCCCGCCTATGCCACCTGCTTTTAGAAGCACTGGCAGACCTTGCCTCACTGTGCATTATTTACTTCACTCATTTTCCTAAGAGTAATGTTGTCTGGAATTATATTTAATGACGTTGTGACTCAATCACACCATGATTAACATTTCCATAGGAAATTAAAATTTCAGTGTCTGAATGACTTCAGCTAATCATCAGACTTAACAAGAAAAAACTGACTTCCTCTGTTACCTCACAAGAAACTTCTTTCCTCAATTATAACCAAGGAGCTATTTAAGATGCAATGAAAATTTTACAAAGGCTCAAGTAAAAATCTAATTCTTTATTACTAATGGTTAGCCAATCCCAAAAATCTATGGATGTGTTTTTGATAAGCCTTAGCTGCCAGGTTCCTACAGCAATGTTGACATTAAATAATACCATTTTGATGCAGTCAGCCCGAAACAATATTCATTTATTTCAGGGATATTATTAAAACAGAAGAATTTGTCATTTATTAAAACACAGTTATTAGGAAAGTATTTTCCCAAGATGCTGAGCATCAGCAAACATCACTGGAATGAAGATAACATGCTCAGAAAGCCTGGGGAAAATAAAAAATACTAAAAAAAAAAAAAAAAATCAGACCATGTGTGCATGACACCTGTTTAACCTTCAGATATCTGCTTAAGCAACAAATTCAGTAGCTTAACCTCTTAATCATCTCTTTACCTAGATTAATTCTGTGCAAAACTACTGCCAACTGTATGAAACACAAAATAAGAAAACAAAACCTGCAGATATCTCCCATACTCCACCTGTGATCTTCAATTGTTAGTAATATTTTGTGTGATAAAAAAAAGTCTGCAATTCTGTTTGCAAACTCAAACGCAAATATTTAATAAGCTTAGCCAAAAGGCTGACTAAAGACACACAGTACTAGATGAGGAGGAAATGAGTAGCTACATATATTAATTATCACCCTTTCTGAGAACATAGGCTCACTCAAGTTAAAATTTAAAGGGCTTAGATTACTTTCTGGTGAATTTTATTAGTTTTCCCCAAGAGGTGCAAAGACTAATGCTATCACAACAGCCAAGGAGAACATACACAGCGTCATTCCAAGCTGAGTCACCCCAAAGCACTGAATCTTGCTTTATTATAACACAGCATCTTAGGCAGCCTCCTGAAGCGCTGCCGTTCGTTATGTGCTAGAGCAGTAACAGAAAACGAACCCAGCGTCACCATAAAACCAAACCTGCACATCTGCGGGGCTGCTGGCAGCCCCTGCTCCCTTGCTGATCTCTCTGGATGCAGCAGCTGCAGGCTTTCCTTCCTCTACTGCCACTGAGAAAGATGAAGAACCAAGCTGGTGAGAGGTCTTCTACTTGTGCCTGCTGGTAACATTTCAATATGCCTCCAGAGAGCCATGATGCAGCTTGGAAGATGAGGAGGTCAGGCAGATGGGCAGCAACTACAACCTGAACATTCTTTCCTGTGCAGCTGTAGCCATCAGCTTATTCTTCCTCTCATCCAAATATTCTAGTTCTTTTCTCTCTAAAGACCTAATTCTTGAAGGACAAAAAAAGTAAAATCTGAAGAGACTCCTTCACCACGCCTCATTCGTATCCTGCCATCATTCAGACCCAAACCCATGGATATTTTACACTTCCTGGTACCACAGGCTAATCACTCAGGAGTACCAGCTTCAAAACAGAAAACAGTTATGCAATGCTCTCAAATAAATGGCACATGCTTTCAGTCACCTGTCAATATGGAATTTAAGATCCCTGTACTTTTGGAGGGCCCACTACAGAAGTCAGTAAACAAGCAGACCATTGAAGAGTGTGACCTTCTCTGCCTCCTCAACTGGCAAGCTGTTCATGAATATCACCTCCTGTCCTGTTCTCTTCCCAGTCCCCTTCTGTCCTCTCTCATCTTGGGATGGTACTCACACAGATGCAGCTGCTGTAAAATACAGATAACATTTGCTGGCACTGCACTGTTAAATAACACTCCTTCTACCTTACTACATTTTATTTCACCTGCATGCCACAGCAGAGAGCAATTGGTTTTAAGTCACAGAATGTAAACAAATGTGGTCCGCTTTTCCAAATCTGCATGTATACACTACCATTGTAGAACCAGACAATGTTAGTATTTTAAGTACTTGAAGGACTATCTTATGCATGTCTTAGTCAAAAGTATTTTGAGAATGTTTTCCGTTTTCATGGACTAACTTCAAAACCTAACTTCACTAAAAACATCCCCCTTAAAGTATGATTTTAGCCAATTATTTTGAACAGTGCTATCTGATGAGAATCCATTTAACTAGTTTCCTAGTAGATACATCCAAAAATACTTTGAATATATACACATTCTATTGCATGAACATTTTATTACACACTTCCACACACAGCTGTGATATGAAGCCTGGCTAGCCTTTTCTGTAAATTTACAATATGAGCAGCCAGGACATCAGGCAAGGTAAGAGTGACAGAAAAAATACACAGGAACTACATGATCAACTGAAACAACTCTCAATATGCCCCAGTAACACAGGAAAAATTCCCTAGTAACATGGGAAAAAAGTGTGTTCTGGAATTCTCAGAGTATTTTCAGAATTACTATGTGTTAATTTATTGACTCTCGCAAGTTTCTGTTCCTTCCTTCCTTTTTTACAACAATCACTACAAAGCTCACTGTGCGGCTGACAGAGAAAAATTAGCCATAAAAATTGCATATAGAAAGACATTTTCATCATGCTTTTATAAAAAAAAATAGTTGTATCTACAATAAAGAACATTATGCAATTTGATTGCTTTGTCACCTTACTCATTTTACAAGTCCAGTGAAAAACAGGCTAAAACAATAAAAGCTTTTACTATGTTCATGTGTGTATAGTGCTTTTCCAAAATAAGTATTTTATCATTTACCTCATGATGCAACTAATATTCCCTTCCAAACTTGGTATTTTGGCTGCATTTTACCAAAAAACTTACACAACTTGAGAACCCAGAATTAATTTTTCCAGATCCCTTTTCAATCCCTCTTTACTTTGGGCACCCTGCAGAAAAGTTCAGTTTTGAGAACCTTTAGCACAAACAGGTCATTCCAGTTAGAATTGATTTGCAGATGGCTTTGGAGGTGCTGTGATGAGAACCCTGGTCACCAGCACCACCACGTAACTATTTATACACCACAACACTTGGAAAGCTCTGCCACAGAACAGAAGTCCCCTCTGCAGGGTGCTGTTCAGAGAAAGGTTATTTCTGCCTCCAAGCGTTTCTACTCGGTACAAGGCAGAAAGGGAATACTGATGTATGGACAAGAACACACAGAAACTAAGATAACAATTCCAGAACTGACGCTGCTTTCTCACAGCAGCAGTCTCCCTCAGCTTCCTCCAAGTGTGTTCTACTACCTGACTAACTAGCTCTGTAGAAAAGGAAGGAAACAACCATGCTGCACATCAACATTTAAGAGAAGCAGTAGAACCTCCAGGAGGTGAGAAGCTGTCTTCAAAATTGAACCCCAGAGCTCAAGCAGCACTTCACTCACAATAAAACAATGTCTGGCTGTCAGCAATGTCTTACACTTCCTTCCTGTTATTTTAGAAGTCCGTGCTCACACTTCTGAAAAAGAATTGTGTGATGTTTGGATGTGTGAAAATAGTAACTACCCTGAAAACAAAGCAGTATGTACCTGAAAGAGTGAAAGGAGAGCTCATGGCAAAGCTGCATGCTCTCAGGAAATACTTGTCTCTTTCTAGAAAGCACCACATGATTTCCAAGGAAAAGAAATAACACATGAAATATAACGCATGATTTTCAAGACAAAGACAATACCTCCTTCAATGAATGCTAAATAGCAAAAACAATCTGAATAACATCATGGAGAATCAAAAGGGAAATATCCACAGTGAGTCCTGGCTAACTCTCAAGATGATGTCAGATGAGAACTCTTTGGGGAAAATTAACTGTCTTTTTTTTTTATATACAAATTAACATAATGAGGTAAAAAATCATCTACTATTAATGGCTTCTGATAAACCCCTTAAACACTGGAGAAAATGGGAAGGTCTCATTCATTATTTCTCACCTCAAGTTTGACCACCTACCATTTAATTTACAGATACTAAAAAAAACCCCACCTTCTAGAACTATGATAAACCAAATAATACTAGCAGACCTTATAGTATCTCCATTATCTCCCTTATAGTCTCTTCTAGATCATACTCAACCATAGATAAAATCAATCACATAGAACCATGGATGTCATCAGATTACAGGCTTTCCCATATCATCTGAGTAGGGCATAATATTTGCTTCTCTTCTTATTGGAGTTTAAATATTATATATAGAAGTATTTGTTGGTGCTGGAGCACTACCATTTCCTAGAGCTTCACAACCCAAAAACCTTGAAGATTTTCATAAGAACAGTTAAAATTTCAGAGTTTTATCTTCTGGCATTCACAGAACTCACTGCTATTGAAATTCTTATAATGTTATAGCCACAGTATGTGGAAGAGATCCACATCTCTACTTAAAAAGAAATGTGAGCATTGCAAAGGAAAAAAAAAAATAGGAAAAAGTAGGCTGGAAACTGGGAAAACATGCTTCTGGATGTCCAAACATTGATTCCAAACAGGTTTGGTTCTTTAAGAGAACAGAGAATTGTTAAGACAACTGCAAAAACATTGGTGAGGTATTTGCAAACAACACTCATGGACTGAGAAGATTAAAATGTAATCAATACAGTAAACTTAAAGAGGAAATTACTTATGTGTGGACTTACTGCAACAGACTTTTCATTGAGCAGGGAGGTAGATTGGTGAAATCTAATTTGTAGTCTTTACTTCAAAGACAGGACTACTACAGGGACTTTGCGAAACAAGGCAATAAAAGAAAATTCAAAGATAAATGGAAGTATTATTGCTCCAACTCCTGACAAACTGATTCCCCAAAGGAGACAGTCAACAAGAATATTCAGTGGGAGGGCACTAACATCTTCATCTCCGTGGTGACTCACTCTTAAGTAACATTTCCTTTCATAAGAACCTCTCTAAGTAAAATGAAAATCCCATTCAGTGACCATAACTATAGGGAGAACATCATCTTCCTAATTAGATTTTTTTATATTGGTAGCTCCTTGTCTTAAGACACAAGAAGAAATAGATGCCCAAATCAGCTATTTTATAACAAAGAATATAACTCCATTAAAGCTGAGCAATGGAAATCTTTATGTGCAAGGAGAGAATAGAACAGAAAAACTAAATTCAAGATCAGACCCTTGCCTTTCCTGCCCACAAAACAAAGTGTTCACAGACTTCCTGCCAAGACTATAATCTTAAAAATGTAAATTTATGTAACACTGCCAGTTGACATCCATGTCAGTACAAACTGATTACCACCACTTGTGTGAGTTAGTGACAAACTGTCTCAACCTGTGTTGAGGCTTCCACTCACACCAGGAAAACTCAGCTGACACATTGCATCCTTTTACACACTAGTTATTTTTTCAGGACTTCAGAAAGTGCTGTGAATACATACAGAAAAACAGAAGTGCTGAACAGTTTCCAGTTTCAGTCATGTTGAACAGGTTGGCAGCATTATTAATGCTTCAATTTGAGGTAAACACATTTGGGCTCTCTTATAGCAGTGACCAGTGGTTCACTATGAGCTTAGGAATCTGAAAAAATCCCATCCCAATAACAAGCTATTTTACTAATATTTAAATAAGAAAAAATATTTAAATTAGAAAAAGTTTCAGGGGCAGTAATACTTACTCTCCACAGTTCATAACTTTAACATAATAGTTTCTTTTACAAGTCCTGTTGCCAAGGAAGACTTTCTACATCAACAAACACAGTCTAATGGACACTGACTTCATAAGGCTCTTCTTATCCAAGTAAAAACTTATACAATTGGAAAAAATATTTCACATAGTGTATCACAGTTTATACGCTCACTTAATGTGTGGAAATGTCATCATAGTTTTGACATCAGAATAAAATCTGAACTCAAAGTTCCTTATGTATTTCTCCAATTTAGATATCTTCAACAGTAGAACACATGCCAGAGCAATTTGCATGCTAATGTGCATCAACACTATTTCCATTTTCACTGCTTCTTCAACAACTTAAAATGGTATACAAAGCAACACAACAAGATTTGACTGTAAATTTCTGACCACTGAATACACATCAAACTTGCTATATCACTTTGCCACTGTTGGGTCATACTGTTTTCAAATAAAAGTAAAAACATACAGACTTTGACCTTTCTGCTTCTTTACCTGCTGTTTCATCCATTGTAGTAAAACAACACACTGATAAGCCTAAACTCCTAAGATTCTATGAAGCTAACATGAGCACTAAAATCACAGATGAAAGTATCTGAAATATGTAAGTTCTTAAATAACGGTCATTATTCAAAAAATAATGAATGAATACTTTTCAAATGAATACTGAGACCACACAGAAAAAAACTATTTCCCCGTGTATCATTTTTCTCGAGGACACCTGTAACCATTTACTACCCCAGACACCAAAAGCAAACCACTTACAGTACTATACCCAAACAAGAAGGCTTGAACCAGTTCTCCATGCTAATGGGACTAAGCAAAGTTTAAAACCTACATACTTACTACTCTTACACAAGAGAAAAAGGGCTCTTCACAAACTGATGAGATAACCACACATGAGAACTCCCCTCTCAGTCATTAACATAACCTTAAGAATACACAAGTGCAACTCAGAAAGACAAGCACAAAAACAACACAGTAGCCAAATATGACAGTTTTAATAAATACCACATACCTGAGGATTCAGGCACACACACACACCAGAATTTTATGAGTTTGAATACAGAGTTTTAAATTAAATTTCAAAACAATCGAGGACCTTTGAAAGGTAAAACTGATTGCTTAAGAGAATCCATTTATTCCTCTAAACTAAAGTCATCCCTACTCTCCAGAAATTTTTCTGCTGGACTGCTAATGGATGACAATTGTAATTAATCATTTAACTCACCTGGCCTGGCTGAGGAGATAAACAATTAACAACCTCCTCCAGCATCACTGGTACGTGCAATCTTCCACATTTACTGTTTTCTGCATTTTGAGGCAGCTCTTCAGCTTCGCATTTTTGGACAGTTTGTTCCTCTGACTCAGAAAGCTTTTCTGATGAATGGATCCTTCTGGCCAAACCAGCCACATTTACTGAATTCAGTTTCAAGTTACGCAGAAACAAACATCTGCAAACTTGGTATAGATTTTGAGGTAACATTTTGGAGTTGATCAACCTAGAAGAGCAGTAGATGTTGGGAATTACTTTCAAACAAGTACTTGAAATAGTGGATTTATTTAAATAACATAGGGGAAATGCTATAGGCAAAGCTATACCATTCTGAGTTGGGCAGCTTTACAGATCTGTCGTGTCAGTAAAATGTTTACAGAACTTTCAAGATTACCTACAAATCAATCATGTTCAAGCAGTTAGCAGATTCATTTCACTATCAGCTTCTAATATCTGCTTTTGTTGAATTTACCTTGCCAGAGACTACCAAAATTTTGCCTGCAGAAAGATATATGCTAACAAAGCTCCTCTCCTGATCATTTAGGCTTCAACTGGGCCATAATTCCCTCAAGTTAAATTTGCAACTGCACCTCACTCTAGCTTTGGGCAGACACGCAGGTGTGTGTTTCACCACAAGCCATAGTGTGCCTACAGAAAACACATCTATGACCATGGTGTGCTCTGCTGGTTTTGCCCGGGCTGGAGTTAATTTTCTCCCCAGCAGCTGAGCTGGGGCTGGTTTGGATTTCTGCTGGCACAGCAGAGAGGAGACACAGCTGGGCAGGAGACCCAGATGCACCCAAGGGATATTCCAGACCAAAGGACACGGTGCTCCGGACAGAAACGGGGGAAGAGGAAGACTGGGGTGGTGGCATTGGTGTTCCCAAGTGACCACTGTTATCTGCGATGGGCCCCGCTCTCCTGGAGATGGCTGGACCAGGGGAAGGCATTCCTTGTTTTGCTCTGCCTGCCTGCACAGCCTTTGACTCCCCCGTGAAACTCTCTCCACCTCAGCCGCTGTTTCTGCCTTCCCACCCTTCCCCTTCTGTCCCGGCCCCTCTGTGAGGGCGAGGAGCGGCTGAACGGGACCAGGGCCACCATCCCCTGCCCGGCCCGGGGGTGACGCGAGGGACTCCGCTCACAGCCACGGCCTCCCGCCCACGGGAGATCTCAGCGGCGAGCACGCCGGCCGGATTTCATTTCATTTCTCTAACAGTGTTCGCCAGAAGGGAACCGGGCCCCACTGCAGGCTGCCGCCCCGGGATCGGCCCTGCGCTAAAGCAGCGAGGACAAAATCCCCGCCCGAAGCACTTTCGGTCAGAGCCGACCGGAGCAGTGGCAGCGGCCCGCGCCGGGCCCGAGCGGGAGGAGCGGCCGGGAGCTGTCCCCGGCCAAGCCGGGCCGGACCGATACGCGGAGCAGAGGCCGCCCCGGGAGCGCCTCCCTTCCCTCACGCCGGCCGCCCTTCCCTCACGCCGGCCGCCCTTCCCTCACGCCGGCCGCCCTTCCCTCACGCCGGCCGCCCTTCCCTCCGCGCCCTCTCTTTCCGCCCCGCCGCCGCCCCCCGCGCGCCCGGCCTCACGCACTTACCGCCGGCGCTCCGGTGACGTCACAGGCCACAGCCAATGGGAAGGCGAGGAGCGCGGCCTGGCCGGGTTTGAATCCCGCGGCCGGCGGATGGCGGTTGGTGCTGGTGCGGCCGCGGGGAGAGCGGAGCGAGCCCGGAACGGCCCGGGGAGAGCAGAGCGAGAGAGGGAGAGAGCGGAGCGAGAGACGGAGAGAGCGAGCACGGCTCGGGGAGAGCAGAGCGAGACAGCGAGAGAGAGAGAGAGCGGGCACGGCCCGGGGAGAGCAGAGCGAGAGAGCGAGAGAGAGAGCGGGCACGGCCCGGGGAGAGCAGAGCGAGAGAGCGAGAGAGAGAGCGGGAACGGCCCGGGGAGAGCAGAGCGAGACAGCGAGAGAGAGAGCGGGAACGGCCCGGGGAGAGCAGAGCGAGAGAGCGAGAGAGAGAGCGGGAACGGCCCGGGGAGAGCAGAGCGAGACAGCGAGAGAGAGAGCGGGAACGGCCCGGGGAGAGCAGAGCGAGACAGCGAGAGAGAGAGCGGGAACGGCCCGGGGAGAGCAGAGCGAGAGAACGGGCACGGCCCGGGGAGAGCAGAGCGAGAGAACGGGCACGGCCCGGGGAGAGCAGAGCGAGAGAGCGGGCACGGCTCGGGGAGAGCAGAGCGAGACAGCGAGACAGCGAGAGAGAGAGAGCGGGCACGGCCCGGGGAGAGCAGAGCGAGAGAGCGAGCACGGCCCGGGGAGAGCGGAGCGAGACAGCGAGAGAGAGAGCGGGCACGGCCCGGGGAGAGCGGAGCGAGACAGCGAGAGAGAGAGAGCGGGCACGGCCCGGGGAGAGCAGAGCGAGAGAGCGAGCACGGCCCGGGGAGAGCAGAGCGAGAGCGAGAGAGAGAGCGGGCACGGCCCGGGGAGAGCAGAGCGAGACAGCGAGAGAGAGAGCGGGCACGGCCCGGGGAGAGCAGAGCGAGACAGCGAGAGAGAGAGCGGGCACGGCCCGGGGAGAGCAGAGCGAGACAGCGAGAGAGCGGGCACGGCCCGGGGAGAGCAGAGCGAGAGAGGGAGAGAGCGAGCACGGCCCGGGGAGAGCAGATCGAGGGAGCGGGCACGGCCCGGCGAGGGAGCGGGCACGGCCCGGGCACGGCCGGCCGAGCCCCGGGCACGGGGAGCGGAGCCCCGGCCGCAGGCGGAGCCCGGCAGCGGCTCTGCGGCCGGCCCCGGAGCGCTCCGGCCGCAGGGCCCGGCCCGGCGCCGTGCCCCGGGGAGGAGCGGCCCGCGGGGCCAGGCGCTGCCGCGGAGCCGGGCGGGCCGGCAGCGGCTCGGCCGGGAGAGGAGCCGGCCCTGGGCCGGCAGCGGGAGCTGCGCCGTGTCCGCCGCTGGGAACCGCAGAAATGGGATATGCGAGGAAATCCCGCTCGTGTCGGTCACTGCGGCCCGTGCCGGGCACCTTCACCTAAATCCCGCTTCAGCTCTTCAACGCTCCCTGCGACGTGGCTGTGTCTGTCCAGGGAGGGCAACACGGGAAAGGCTGCTGGCTTTAGCCCACAGAAACGTGGTGTCCGGTCTGAAAGCTGGGTCTGCTATAGAGGGAAGCCTGTAGGGCACTGAGCATTTGAATTGTGAAATGAACTTCAGAGTTCCCTGGGGCAGTGCTGGTCGGCTTTCTGAGAGCTGTGCTGAGTTCAGTCATCCTTTGGGGCGCTTACAGAGCTTCCCAAAGCCTCGCTGCCCTGGGGCAGTCCCATGACAAGGGATGGGCCCAGCACAGGGCCCTGACCGAATGTGTGAATGGCTGGAAAGAGTGAAGGCTCATATTGAAATAAATGTCCTCTGTGTGAATTGCAGAAAGGATTCAGCTGCTGGATCTGACCGAGTGCTGGCAGTGAGGCTGGGGAGCAGGAGGGATGACTCCAGCCAGGGAAGATGTCTGCAGCCATGTCAAAGTGGTGGTCCGTGTCCGGCCAGAGAGCCAGAAAGAAAAGCAGGGCAGCTTCAGCAGGGTGGTGCGTGTCATTGACCAGCACGTGCTGGTCTTTGACCCAAAGGAGGAGGAGAGTGACCCACAGGCACGCCTTTAACATGATTACACCTTGCACATTGACACCTGAAAGGACCATCCAATTCCTTTCTCCTAAACATCTCCAAAAAGGCAAGTCGTGTAGGAGACAATCTACATGACATGTAGTTCATTTTAAGGCTGTGCTGGAAAAATAAAGCATTTTTTTTATACTAGGCAACAGCAGATTTTATAGCCATAGTGGTAGGGGAAACAGTACTGTCAAAGCAGAAATAACAAATGGACCATTTGATATTTCTTTGCTTTACTATGAATTCTTTACATTTCTGCAGCCTGATTGTCACAGCCTGGTTTAACATGTCTTCAAACGGACAGGAACCACATGAAATGTGAACTTGGTGTCTTCTACATGCTTTCAAAGCCTTTCTTATCTATCTCCTTTATGTATGTATCTCACCCATCCATCTCCTTTTTTTCAGAGGAAAAAAATCATTTTTTCTATTCAGATTATAGAAGCCAACACTCTAAATTCAGAAATATAAGAGAAGCCATAACACAGAACTAAATAAATGCAGACAGATATCAAAGTACTTGAAAACTATAAGGTGATAAAATACTATACCTTTTTCATGATAATTACGTAAATAGTTAGAAAATGTAAAAATTAAAGTTGTAGTTCTCTTTGACCACATAGAAATCAGAATCGCATAATTTGTTGAGGTTTCCCAACTCTGAAAGTTGCCTTATTTTACAAGAAGAAGTTAGGAATTTACCACATGGAAATTACATTTGATGAAAATATAGATTGACTCCTAATTGCCTGTTGCAAGTGAGCACAATAAATTATTTTTGCACATTTCAATCTAAATACTACTGTACTTGTGTTACTTTAGATATAATTTATTATTATGTATTTTAATTATTCATTTTTCTAATAAAAATATTAGAAGGTATGGAAGACTTTTTTAGTAGTATTTATTTATTATAATGTAGTATTTGTTATATATTTTTATATTTTAATTTATTTATAGTATTTATTTTTCTAATAAAAATAGAAAGTATGGAAGACTATTTTTTCATACTATTTTAGTAGTATTTTACTGTTGATATTTCTGGTTTGTGTCTAAGAATGGTCACATCACAATAATGGTCACAATAATGTTTTAAATAAATACTGAAGCAAATAAAATTTGCTTTATTTGTTTTATTTGCTAATTTGTTTTATCAAAGAATCTACTAGCTCCGTTAAGTTAACCTAAACTTGAAAGAACATTCCATTCTCTCTAAGTGAACAGTTTTAAGTACTCAGGAAGCTCCTAAAGATAAAAAGCTTTTATATTATATGAATAGTTTGCAACTAAACAATGTTGACTTTAATTTTTAGCCACCCAGATAATTTTTTTTTTTCATTCTATAAGTTGAAAGGATGAGGAAATGAAGTTTTCTAATATTTCTTTATACTGTTTCTGGTAGAAATAGAGAATTCCTACTACATCCTTCCTATTCCACAAGTCAAATATTCTTGTACAACACAGTACATCTCCTATTGGGCAAATCAAATTACTTTTTTTCTATTGAAGTTGGAAAACCTCTCTACTTATGGTCTCTCATTATTATTATTGTTGACTTTTTCACAAACATGATCCAAACCCTACAGATTCAGGTGCTGTCAAGTGCCTGCAGTTTGCACATGTCAGAGAGTGGGAGTGGATTTTACTCAAGAATACTGCAATGCAGCAGTTGGGACATGCTCCTGACAGTGGGAGTCTTGGATTTTTTTATCCTTGCTTTCATATTTTCTGCAAGGACTCTACACGTATGCAAAATGCATGCACAAACAGCAATGCACAGTACAGCCCACATTTATTTCCTTCCAGATTTGCTGGGATGCAACAGGCATCTTGTCATCTTTGATCCTTATGAGGATCTTTATGACTCTTTCTAAAAATAAAATCATTTTGTAACGTTGAAGAACCTTCTTCGGAAATATAGAATCTCTTAGCAATTTTATTTCTAAAAAGTAATAATAATATTAAAAATAGAATCCTTGTTTTTGAGGTAAGCATGGAAAGGATTGAAAAAGAGGATGAAGAGTGTTTCCCAAAGAACAGCATCACAGCAGTTTTAGAAAATAAACCCAGAAAGAAAACTGAAAAAAGCACAAGCAATGAGTTTAGACATGGGCATCTAAATTCTCATCTATATCCTAGACAGCTAGGCCCTTCACCAAATTTGCCTTAAATACCTGGATGATATGTGTAAAGTTTGAGTTCCCTGGGGCTGGGAGACAGGGCACAGGAAAACAAACAGAAATTGATTCCAGTGGCAGGGTCAGGAATCATCAGGGGCAGGGTAGACTGTGCCAAGGGCTTTCCTGATAAAACAAAAAACTACTGTATTCAAGCCAAAACATATGGAGCAAGGAAGAGGAGGTGCTTTTTGCAAGCCAAGTGTAAAGAGGCACTGCTGAATTTAAGGAGCAGCAGTGGATGGGATAAGAACTGACTTTTCCTCTGATAATTTAACAAAACTTACTATAATCTTTCTTAGAGCAGAAGGGTTTATTGGAAGAACACAGTGCTTAGTGTTTTGTAATAATCATCTTTTTCCTATTCTGACCATGTTCTTGATGCTATTTTGGCATAAAGGAAGGTATAGCTTGTGTTCAAAATCTAATTTTTGGTGAACAGAGTTGTCTATCTCGTGACAGCAGCAGTCTTGGAACTGCCCAAATGAGAGTTTCTATCACTTATTCAACATCCTTAATTAGCTGCATTAGTGTCTGCAACCAGCACCACAGCACATGACTGAACCTGAAGGTAAGAGAGCATAGGTTTATTGCAGGACTTTGGCTGCAAACAGCCACACTATCCTCTCCAATCTGCTTTCTGTTACATTTTATTGTGCTTCGCCTTTCACCATATGGATTTTGCTGACATCCTAAGGAACACAGAATTCTGATTTGAGGTGTATGGTGAGGTAGCTTCATTGATGATTGGATATTTTGAAATTAAGGTGGTCTCAAAGATTTTCACAAAATTTAATGCATGTTATTTTTCTGGAATGCAGAAAATGAAAACAGCCTTTACCTGAAATGCTTTCACAATCTCCGTGTTGTGTTGAAAATGTTCACTTTCTGAAAAAAAATTTAACAGTTGCTTTTCATTTTCAGTATATATAAATTAGCATATTAAAAAAAAAAAATATTATTTACATGAAATTTTGACTTCTTTAACTGCATATTGCTGTGATGCCACTTGGGAAGGAATGTAAGTCCTGAGAAAACATCTGCCAACCACACACATCATAAAATCGCTGTACTGTTCATTTCACTTGCTGATGCCGAACCATGGAGGAGCAGCATGCCAGGGAAGTCACATCCCTTCTAGAAAGAACCACATGCATTTTTAAGTAATTGTGAGAAAGTTTGCAATTCAGTTTACCACTATTCACACTCAACACAGGATTGACCTGCTGTTAAAGTTTTGCATTAATTTTGATCATCACATTCAAGCTCTTCCTCATGCTCTCTTTTGTTATTCTATATTGCTTTGCTTTGTCTTCTAAAAGACCTCTAGCAGTAGGTTGAATGTTTTCAGTACCTTAGATATGATAAAGTTGTAGGAATTTCCTGAGTTGAGCCCCTGTTTGGTCACTTCTTGGCAGCTGGGGTTGTGACAGGAGTCAGCAGAGTTCTCCACGAGCGAGGAGGGAGCAAAAAGTCCAATTCCTTGGGAAGACTTTTTCCTGCAGCATCCCTTGGGAGAAGTTAAACTTTTCATTTCCAGCTCTGGTAAACGCAGCCATGACGTGAGTGCTTGAAGAGAGAAGCCCTGCAGTGATGCAGGCAGAGCACAGGAAGGGCAAAGGGCTTGGAGACAGGGCTGGCAGAAAGTTATTGTGTCATCCGCTGTGCAGCCAGAAGATACGGGCCAAAGAAAGGCAAATTTAAGTCCATACACATGGAGTAATTCCATCTCCAAGAGTGCCATATTAGAAGAAGTTCTACAGGCACAATGGGGAATAAAAGCCACAAAGTAGTGATTTCTGCATCTTAATTTTTAGTGTATTACGTGGGTTTTTTTTCCTTTGGTTGAAGATTTTTTTTTTTTACTGCATATGTACTGAAATATGTGTGTACTATCTAATATGCTGTTTCTCTCAAAACAGTAATTTAACATGAATCTCATTAAAGCCCTTCTTCCTGAGCAGATAAACAAAGTGCTAATGTATTTTTAATGAGGTACGGTGATTTCTTGCTGTGAAAATGGGCCTAGACCTGTAAAAACACCATTTTCTTTCTACCCAATGAGGATAATGATGAGTTTTTAGCAATGCATCATTGTCCTATTTGCTGCAAAGACTGACCTAGTGAGCTACATATAAGAACTAGGGACTCCTCTGCCAATAAAAAATTCATTATTGCCCTTCTGAAATTGAATTGTTTCATTGTTTGAATTGCTGTAAAGCCATTATCATAAATTTCCACAAGCTTGTTTGAATTACAGATTACATTCTCTCTTTTTTTTTTTTTTTTTTTTTTTATTCAGGTTTCCCAGCTATTGTTGCTGGTCCCTTTCAAAGGGATTCCCACCAGAACTGGGAGGCATTTATTTTTAGTAGGGTTTACTGTTCTCTCAATAATTTCTTGTGGTTGATCTGACTCTTTCTTTAAAAAAAAAAACATTTTGTCATTCTGAAGAAACTTCTTAGGAAATACAGAATCTCTCACTTAGCAATTTTATTTCTAAAAGGTAATAATAAAATAATTTTTAAAATTTCCTGGTTTTGAGGGAATCCTTGTATTTTTGTCCCACCTTGGGGGAAGCATGGAAAGAAGTGAAAAAGAGCATGAAGAGTGTTTCTCAAAGCACAGCGTCTCAGAATTTTTAGAAAATAAACCCAGAAAACTGAAAAAAATATGTGAAATGTAATTTCTTAAATATAGACATTTCACCACAACTGATTAAAAACAAAACAAACAAACTAACAAAAAAACAGGAAGTAAATTTTACTCTTTATCCAAACCATTCAGAACCTCTTTGGTGCCACTTAACACAGAGCACTGGGTACCTTGGGAAATTTCTGGTGTCTTTGTATATTTGACACTTCAGATTGTATTAAAATAAGACAATGACAAAAATATTCACGATTTTGTGTATTTTCACATTATGCTGAGGTGTTTCAAGTTTTATTCCCTGAATTAATTAAATTACTCTCTGACATTTGTATATTATTATTACAATGATCCTTAACATTTTGGTTTTGGCTTTTCTTTGCTTTTTGCATTTTAGTCATGCTAACAGGTATGACAGACCTGTTGCAGGTTTGTTTTAAATTTGTCTGTGGGGACTACAGTCATTTACACTAAATAAATTCCATGTGTTTCTTATTGCCTTCCTAATTTTTAATTTATGATCATCATTGGATTTGTATCTAAATTTAGCAAATTTGAAGTTCTGAAGTACAGAACTGTCTAATTTTATAAAGGCATTGGGGAAGTTCGAATTTATGTAAAATCTCTGCTTTTGGCCATAACATAAGCAGAAAGTTTTGAGGAAAAGATATACTTTTACCAATAGGCAGTTAAATTAATATCTAAATGGTTAATGTATGTTGCATACAAAAAAAAAAAATACATCTGGGACAACCTTGGAAGCTATTGTCCTTTCATTTCCTAATTGTAGAAAAACTGCATCCATAAAATAATTATTGACTCCAAATTGAATTTCAACGAGTTGGAAGAGTAATCTGTGAATTATTGGCACTTAGTTTTATTCCATGTGGGACTTCTTGTGGAAACAGATATTTTTAGAAATATCTGAGGCCAATTTATTACTACATTGGCAATAACAAATACTGATCTAAGTATGCAGATCCTAGACAAAGACAAGGGAACTTTTTAAGGAGCATTCCGTTTCAATGAATGGAGATTAGTTTTGAAGAAAATTGAGCAGTGCCATCTTTTGTTAGAAGAGACTAACTGCAATACTCATGTGAGAATATTTGGATCAGTTTTGATGTGCACACAAATTTCAGTCAGTTCTGTTTATCACTAATAGGACTGACCTTTTCTATTGCTAAACACAAGAAAGAGAATTTACTGCATTTGGTGAATTTTTGCTGAGAAGAATTCAAGAACAAACACCATCACAAACAAAACTCAAGACCTACCATTATACCAGGCAGATATCCTCCTGTAAATGAAAACATTCAGGTCAAATCCATAAGAATAGTTTATGTGTTTTTTACAATAAAGACAACACATTCAAGTTTGCTGCAGCTGATGTTTTTAAGAAAGGGAAATAAAAGTATCTACCTGTAACATTTACTGCTGCTGAATCACACTTTTCTGAGAGAAGAAATCAAGTCAAGGCTGGTCAGAAGGTCTTGGATTTCTGTTGGGTAGCTCAGGGGGGAAAGAGTAAAATAGCAAAAAGAAAAATAGCAGGTGAAGAACATAAAAACACAGAAAATTTCTCACCTCTGGTTTTACCCATTGTGTGTGATGGTGACTTAGCAAGGACTGCTGCTTTATGAGCAAAGCAGTTTTTAACGAGTAGCTCTGTGAAATTTCATAATGCCTTTCAAAACTGGGAGTTCTGGTTTTTTATCAATTCTATCAATTCTTCATTTCCTTAAGTGTAAAGACATGTCACATCCATACCTATTATTTTTTATCTATTTTTTGGAATTTTTACTTTTTATAATACTCCTGGGAGTTCTTTCTGTAACTTTTGTAGCTGGTCAAACCAGGACTCCTAAATCTGGATTTAGGATGTCAGTCTTTTGCTGGAGGTGAACAGTAGATTATCTACAGGCCTCTGAAGTTTGATGTCAGTACCTCAGCAGGAGAAGAATAGAAGAAGAATATTCTTCAAAAAGGAGAATAGAAAAAATGTGCACATTTACATGATCTATGAAATGATTCATAGCACATATCCTGCACTACAGGAAGTTCCTTCCTTCCCACCATAAAGGAAATTCCCACATGGAAGTGCAAGATAATGGAAAATGCTTGTGGGAGAGGGAAAGAAGTGAATATGCCAGAATAGGGGAGAACCCTCCTCCTAGGCTTAAACCATCCTTTCACATGATCATCCCATATTCCAATATAGCAAATGACTCCAGTAGATACAGTGATTTTTCCTGAACTGGTAGAACTGCCACCAGCCATATCACAACTGCAGTAGGAAGCCCAAAACTTGGGATCATCCTCAGCATCTGGAGCTGTAAAAACTCCTGTACATTGTCCATGCACATGCTACCTGAGCCTGACCACTGCACGTATCTGAAATGACAGCCACAAAACTCTTGCTCTGCCCAAGCCCCAGATGATCTCATTTTTTTTGATTTTTTTTTTTCAAGGGAATATCCAAATCTTTACTAGAAACACTAGTCACTTATTTACCAACAAAATTTTTTCACAAACCACTATCAATACTTTAATATAAAATGTATTTTCTCTTGGTGACTCTAAATTTACTTTCTAACTTACAGTTCTTGACACACATTGTTGAAACTGTTTTATTTAGTTCTTTAGAAATGGTATATTTCCTTTAAAAATTATAGAATCAAACCATTATTTTTATTTATATTTGCACATATAAATATATGTACATATATACACATATGTATGTATCTATATACATATGATATGCACAAATATAATATTTAATATATATGTATGTATACATATGTATGTATTATATGATTGCAATTATCTATCATTATAAGGAAAGTTATTCATCATTTATAAGACTAATAACTAACACTATAAGACACTTATCTTTTTATCTGTCAAGGCCCCAGATTTAGTTATATTCCAGTAGCTTGTATGAAAGAGATTTGGAAAATGCATTATTTGCCAAACAGCTCATCTTGTAAATAAATCTTGTAAAAAATATATATATATCAGAGATATAATATTATTATAGTGCTGATAAATATAATATATCTAATAAATATATTTATTAGATAACAAAGATTCTCATAAGACCTAGACATATTATTCTTGCTTATTTCAAAATCCACAATGCAATTTGTGGAATAAAAAGCTCTCCCTATAATTTATTTTGATAAGAAATAACTTGATCCACTGTATTAATCAATAATTAATCATTAATATGTTCAATCAGTGAAATTATCACATATATTATATTCTTGGTTTTCCCAGCAGGCTTAGCTGATGGGTGTTTCAAAATCTCAAGGAATGAGCTGCAAAAGATTTCATTTGGTTGTTGGAGCAAAAACTTCAACAGCAAAATGTTGATGGGCACACCCCTATCAATCTCTGTGTCTCTTGTGGACACAACTTGCTCACAAACTTTCACAACATGAAAATTATTCAGCAGCTTCATTCTGTGTCCTTAGTTCCTAGGGTATATGAGCACTGAATTTGGAAAGACCTGAATGCCACTTTAATTTACATTTTCTTTAAATAACACCTCTTATGGGTTTGGCCACATCAGTGCTTTCATCAGTATTGGTACAACTCCACACCAACAGAATGCCCTGGGTTTTTTTTAACCAAAATAAACTTATTGGAGGTAGAATTTAACACACTCAGACTTTCCAAGCAATTTATGCATTAAATAGGGTGGTGGTGTTGGTGGTCTTTAATAACATAAACACATTTGAGTGATATAGGAAAAGTATTTTTGTCCACAGTCAATGGTCAACTAAAACCAAAAAAAACAAGCAAGATAAAAACAAAAAAGGCAAGTTTGTGCATGGAATGTTCCTTTGTAGAGCAGGAAGAGTTATTTTTCTCTTCTATAAAAGAATAAAAGTTCCAGGGGGAAAAAAGAAAAAAAAAAAAGAGCATGGTAAGAGCAAGGACCCCCCCAAAAGTCTTGCACAGTTCTGGGGTAAAAATGAGAATGGTGATGCCTTTCCTGCTGAGGTGAGTGACAGTGGGCACTACCCTCTTTGCATTGGTGGCTCTCAGATCAGATTTTCATGCAACAAAACTTATATTACAGCTCCCAGCTGTAGTTTGTTAAAGGTTCCCAGAGTAACATCTTAAACTGAGAGAACATTTTGAGCATTTTTTCTTTTTTTATTTTAGAACTATAAATCCCATGGTTTTTTGACACTGAATATGCTGAGATGTTTCTGCACAATGCAAAACCCTTCTTATAATAGCACATAAATTAAAAAGCAGTAAAATCAACAACAACAAAAAAAGATAATATAAATCTCTTTTTCAACAATTCTAATGCATTCCCTTTCAGGACTGGAATTTCCAAACTATTCCTCCATATATACTGTTTTGAGAAGCCAAGCATATCCTACAGGGCTTCCAGATCATTCATGGTGTTGCTCTTTCCTCACTAAGTTCTTTTTCCCAAGTAATTAGGTGGTATCTACTTACATGCAGTAGACTACCCTCTGTCTCACGCATCCGTGCCTCATTTCCTCATTTAATGCTCTTTTCAGTCTTGTTATTTATTTTCTTTAATATTACACTTCCAGCTCTATAGCCTGATGAGTCACACTCATTGCCATCCACAACAGCACTCTCCAAGGCCTGTGAAACAATAAAGTAATTTATAAAAGCGTTTCCACCAAAGTTATATACAGAGAATCTAACCTTTATTTTAGTGGCACTTGAATTATGACAAAGCTCCATTCAGAAAAGATTATTCGTAATAAGAACTAGAAGAACATAATGTATGTTATATTTAAAAAATTTTAAAAGGAAAGAAATGAACCCACAACACCACAACATAATGGTGTGAGACACAGAAGCTTACAACCACAAACACTTCTTCATTCAAAAACAGAAAAAAAAATATATTGAAGATTTCAAAGTATTTTCCTTCCTTGCCATAGAAAAGGGGAGATGTAATTCTTAGAAATTTCTTCACTAAATACAGAATGACTGACTTATTTCATTGCAGCAGGAGAGCATTTTAAGATGTTGTGTGTCTGTATGCTATTCCCTGTTCAGCTATCATTATTCCACCTACATTTATTGCATTTTGCAATTAGAATTTGGGATAAGAAAGTAATTGTTCTTGTTACTTCCTGAAAGTGACATCAACAGAGACACAAAAAAAATGTGTGTGGGATAAAAGAGAGGGGTTCTCTCCAACACTGCTTCTAGCACACAGAAAATGTTTCCAGCCAAGAATGAAGAGATGCAGAACTAAAATAAAGAAGAATATATCTACCTGTAAGAAAGGGAACGTCCATGAAGAAAGTAGCACTGTTTAAGTATAGAAACATGACTTGTGAAAGTATAATACATTCCTTTTTCTACCATTTTAGCCACAAGTTTCAGCACATTGATAACAAAAGGAATGCACTGAATGAGGAGCTGAAAAGCTGTAATTTATTTATATTCATTTATATTCATATTCACTGCAGCCTGGCATGTTTACCTCTCCCAGCCTATCAAACATAAGACGAGCTGTCCTGATTATATTTGCTTATGTGAGAATGACACAAATGCTCAACAGCATTCCCATATTGAGGAAGGTATCTCTTAACTTGCTAGGAAAATAAGAATTGCTTAACTACAAAATAAAAGTTACTTAATTCAGAATTCAGAGTCTAATGTTGTATAGTTAATGAATTCTGTCGACTTGGGCTGAAAATAAGAACCTGAACAGATGAGTACTGCAGAAATAGAGAAAATACTTATTTTTGGTTTAATTTAAAAAAATGAATATATAAAACTTCCTTTATGTGGTATAAATGCTGGAAATGAAATTCAGGAACTAGACTCCTATACTTCTAATCTGAAGCTTAGAACACATATAAAGTAAGAGTATTTTGTCAGAGCAAAAAGATGACTAGTTAAGCAACACAAAATCACTAAGAAATACCAACTGCAGTTTTGTCCATGGGAAGATCATTCCATTAACATTTAAGAAATACTTGTTTTCTTCAAAATTAAACTAGTGTTAAATTCAAATTAAAATACCATAAATTTTCACTAGTTTAAAAGAACCCAAACACAACAAAACATTAAAAGTATAATTTTAGCACCATTGCAATGTTATTAAAAATCAGAGCACATTTCATGCTTGCAGGGGATGATGAAGGGGAACACATAATTTACACCACCTTAAAAATCCACTTATAAATTGTGCCATGGGAACTACATAATATAATTTTTTTTTTTTTTTCATACCTGCCTATTTCTGGCAACCATGGCATGTTACAGGCCTGTGTAAATGAAACATATACAATTTTCAGTCATCCTATTTAGAAAATGGTATATTTCTGTAATATCCTATAAAAAGAGAATTGTCTTTGGCTGTACACTGGTACTATTAACAAAGTCCTTCACAACAATTGTCTCCATTCTGTATTTTTCCCCAGAGCTGCAAATTCCATTAAATGCTCAGGAGTCAGGCAGCACTTTGGGGAAGGATGTTGTGGGGGTGTCAGTGTTGGGTACATTCCCATGGAGCACAGCAAGTGTCAGGTGCACCCTCACCTGGCTGAGGCACCTGGGGGATGCCTTGGCCTAGAGCAGAGGCTGGACAGAGCTAAAGAATAAAGCAGGGATTGATTTAAAGGATCTCCTCCATGGATCCACTTTGGGCAGCACCAGAGCCCAGCCAGGGCTGCACCCAAATGACCCAAAATGGTCCCAAAATGCACGAGCGCTCCCGGGGCTCTCCCTGGGATCAGTTCTGCTCCATTGGCACCTTGGAGTTCATTGTCCCATTCCAGCTTCAGCCCAGGCAGCCCCATCCTGCTTGTTTTTCTCTCTCCAGCCCACGGTGTTTGTGCTCCTGGGCTGAGATTTGGATCATTTGTCTTTGGTGCCCAGCTGGAGCAGGAATTGTTTTGTGTCCCTGCTCTGTGCAGAGAGCTCAGCATCCCCTCATGGGAAGCTCAGAAGCGCACACTAAAGCAGCACAGAGTGTGAGCAATGTAAAAGCTAAAACCTGGGGCATCAGTGGAACAGTGATGTTGTCACCTTGCTGAGACATCTGTGGAATGGTGATGTTTTCAAAGACATTGCTCTTGTTGTCTTGCCAGCTTTGAAGAGAAACAGCTCTTTAGATTGGCAAATAAAGCAAGGGCTGCAAAAACCACGTGGGTGAAACTGATAGTGCCCCACTCAATGATTTAAAAATGGATCTGGATCCAAGGCTTATTTGCTCTTTTCCATCCAAGATAATTTTGTATTAAATATTGGTAGTTCAAAATCAAACACTGACCTGTTTACTGGAGAAGCACCAGCAAGACACAGCTTTATTTCAGCACTTGGATGATAATTCTGCAATCTCTTTAAGTTTAAAGACATGTACTCAGCTCTTCCACCTTTGAGGAGCCTGCACTATTGTAATTTTACCCTGTGCTTGGAAATCTAACCATGTGGTAGGGCTTGTGGTAACTTCAGTCATTAAACGCTTATCAGAAGCACAAGAGTAGCAATAAAAAAAAATTAAATAAATCTCAATTCAACATAAATAATTTATTTCTTTCTTCAAATATCATCCTTCACGGAATCTTTCTTCGTATTGATGGTGCTGCCATTGTTGCTTCTTTCAGTTCAGGCCTCATTATAGGGGTAGATGCTATCTCAGATTTCTGATGGATTTGCTAATTTGTATCAAGATTGAATTTAGCTAAACAAAGAAAAATAAAAATAAAATAATATTTTCAAAATTCTCATGTTTGAAACAAGTATTAAGAATATTAAGAATATGAGTATTTCATAGAAAGAAACTTGAGGATACATGCAATGCTCACAGAAGGGGAGAAGATACAGAATTGACTTTTTGGTAACAAGCATTCTAAGTAACTGTTCTTGTAGGATTTGATATAAAGCTGTTTTTTTTCCAAAATCATGTATGGTTCCATTTTCAAAATCTCTAGTCCTGTATCTCCCTGTGCTTTCCGTAGTGTTACAGAGACTTTAATGAATGATACACGAAGGGTTGTTTGGAGGTTGTGCTGTAGGGAAAAACTCTTCTGAGTCACCAGCAGTGCTCAACTGTAGACTCGTTAATTTGATTAAAAGCATGGCTTGTTACAGGCTGCCTGGTTATGCAATTTTAAAGTATCACATAGTCTGAGATCTCATTAACTGAACTTTTACTATTTTCATTATTTTTCGATTTAAACTGTTACATTATTATATAGTTTGCATCGTCGCATGTGCCACTGGTCATGCATGTTACACCTGCACCTTTGCAAAATAATCCTTCTAGTGCCTACAAGGAATTTAATTCATTTTTCAGCTCTTTGGCAGGGTTTGGAGTTATGGATCATTCAATACATGCATATATTACACAGCTTTGGCGCTGGGTCCATGTCACAGTTTTAAAAAACTCTATTCTACTTTGAAAAACTCAGCATAGAGAGTTTTTCATAACATTAAAGAAAAATCTTCTCTCCCTAAATAAACTAAAAAAATAATTAAAAAATAATAAACCTAACTAAAATTTCTACATTTTATTTCTTTACATTATCAATACAAATGGTAAAAAATTCTAAAAAAATTACTTTAATTCTTACTACTTTTTCTTTCTTTTAGTTACTATTAGTAAAATTTTCCTTATACCCTTTTAAAATTTTAAATCTACTTTACCTTTCTCCTAATTCTACCTCACAACAAAAAATAAATACACTGGTAATTAACCAACACCAAACCCACCATACTCATTAATACATTAACCAAAACATCTCAAAATTAATAAAATCTCAAATTAACAAACAAAAACCACTACAGCCCATCTCTGCATCCAGTTAAAACGTAGTTACCTAACCCAAAAATACTGCTAATAAAGAAGCTTGTAAGAGAATTGAAACAATAATTTGAAACAAACTTCATTTCTCTTTTTCAAAAAGTAAATTCAAATAGGATGCAGGTAAAAAACTAATCTGAACTATTAGTTCCATAACTGCTTTCCTGAATGCACTTCTTTCCCTGGTGGACAAAGTTATTAAGGTCACAGTGCTAAGATCATTCTTTCTATGAATTACTCAGTATTACAAACCACAAGGCAATCAGCAATAAATAAAATATTATTCTGAATCATCTCAATAGATGCCACGTCAGTAGGTAGTAAATAAGCCATTACAGCTGAAAAACCCCAAAAACCATTAGCCCTGCAAAGCCAACTCAGTTAAAAGTTTCAGCTTGTATTATTCTTCTATCAACGTTTACCACCATTTTTAGAAGGAATATGTAATGATATGGGTCATAGCCGATCTGCTCTCTCTGGTGACTGCAGAAAGTTCATGTGTGTCATAAAAGATGCAGAAAACAGCTGATATTAGTTATTTGTGGAGGCCTTGCTGACAGGCCTGTGTCTGACATGTCTGGGAAGCCAGTAATTAATTACCTGGCTCTCTCATATTGTGCTCCAGTTCTGCAGGAAATGCTTCCTAACTCACACTTCATTGGGAATATAGTGCTTACTAATTAGGACATGTGAATGACAGACAAATTCTCAGCACCAGGGTGGGCTCCAGACCCTTTTTTATCTCAATTGCATGTAATTCTCTCTCATAGACAAGAGCACCTGCTTTAGACACAGCAAACGCTCTTTCAAAGCTTGACATTCTTCCCAGTCACTGCAAAGTTGTATCCTGAAGGTAAAATAGGAAAATAATTTTTCACTCACTGTAGGTATCTTTTAGACAAATTTGGAAAATTTAGAGACACAAACGTTCCACTAGTGTTGAAAAGGAAAACATAAAGTTAAAAAATCCCATATTAACCAAGACCAAAGGAGCTATAATAGAAAATAACTATTGCTGGTAAGGTTTTATTCTGAACATTGAGCTTAGCTCAGTGGATTCCTGTGAAATATGCCACATGGGACTTAACCAAAGGGAAATCACTTTTATGAGAAGTGACTATTACACTAGCTAAGAAGTCATCAGAGCTGTGAGCAGAATGGTTTACCTGGGATTTTGTTGTGAAATGTGATGAAGTCCAGTTTTAAAACGTGGGCCATCCATCCCCAATCTAGGTACTCAGCTGCCAAGAAAGAACACCACATGGAGGAGCCAGTGAATGCCTCTTTCTGGAGCTGAGGCATTTTACATTTTCTAGTAAACACACACATTCTTCTACCTGAGCACTGCTTAACTTGCACAAAGAACAAACAAACATCTATCAAATGGTGCACAAGAAATTTAGCTAATGCCACATTAAGGCAAATATCTTACTGAGATGCATCTGAAAAAAGAAGCACAGTCATACAGCAACAGAAATATCTAAATCATAGAGCTGAAAATAATTTTGAACAAAAGATGACACAAATTAACAAGTGCAATTCAACAGAGTGATATTACTTCTCTGTCCTGGCTCAGAACAGGTTGTTGTACATTCATCCAAATTAACTTGCTCCATTCTTTGACATTGTGATGGACCTTTCATCTGCAGTTTCTCTGCATTTCAACAAGACATAATCTTGTCTTTAAATGAGGGTGAGCTGAGCAGACAAGGTTTGAGAGATTCATCCTCATGGATCCTTAACTGAGTAGCATGCAAAGTCATGCACAGTGCTGACCAAGTAATTAGTATTTGAAAATTTAGTGGTTTAGAAGTATTTTATCAACTGTTTCAATATACAACTACAAAATATTGTAATTCACAGGATTAAAAAAAAACCAAACCACCAGTTCATTAATCTCCAGCCGGGCAAGGGAGGGATTGTCCTGCTCTGCCCTGAGCTGGGGTGGCCTCACCTCAAGTCCTAGGCAGTTTAGGGTGGCACAATATAAAAAAGGCATGAGGTTATTAGAGAACATCCAAAGGAGGCCACACATGGTTATTAAATAGACAGTCTTAACATTATGTATTGCTTTTATTTTAAACAGACTTTCTTCATGGAATCATGAACGATAAATCCAGCAGGAGGTCCCTCACCTGTACAGTCATTGTGATTTTGCACCTGTAAATCATCATGAGTTATGTAACATGCTTATTTTGTACTGCTCAGAGTTTACAAGTAGTTCTAGTTTACAAGGAGTTCTAAGTTTGCTCCAGAGAGCTCAGCTGAGATAGCTACCAAGTTGTCTGACAGCAGCTAGTTTCCTTTTGATTCCACTAGGCAGACTTTAATGATTCTTTTTTTCCCCCTGTTGCTGCTATAACTCTTAGGGAAGCATAGAGTTGACTTTTTCATCTAAAAATCCCCTAGAAATTCACTTACCATTACTTGCAGTTGGACTACAATTGGATTGCTGATGGTCCCTTCTGACTGGAACTACTGAATTCTATTCTCTCCCATACTGTTCTTGAAAAAACTTATGGAGTTGTAGGAAACAACTGACAGGCCCATATTATTGCCCTGATTTTTAAATGTGTTAAGTTTTCTTTTATAGTTCTTTTGAAAGTTTTAAAGTTCTCATAAAACTTCTTTAGCCTTCTGATAATGTTTACATATTGAGAATCAGAGTTCCCACACAATTTCAGGTACAAATAGAATAGTTTACATATTTCTCTGTGGGTGAGAGAAATGATTGATTGAGCTTTGGACCAGTATGGTTGGAGAGGTGGTAATTCCATCCTCCAAATCCATGGTCACCTTTGGAATTCTATAAATACCAGGTGTTTAAATAAAACTGGCTCTTTTTCTATTTTGAACTTCCCAAGTTTCTGTGTACTCATTTCGTGTCCAATAGCAACACCATATCTAAAAGTTGACTTGTAAATTATATCTAAAAACTGTCTAAAAAAATATCTGAAAGCTGTCTTGGCTGGTTTCATTGAGAGTAGGTATTAAAAAGTTTTCCATATGTGGGGTCTTGCCTACCAGCAGGACATCAATTTACCAGCTCCAAGAACAGCATCTCTGTATTCCTTTCCACCACTGAGGGTTTCCTGTGCAGCAACACATAAACCGCCTTTGGATTTTCTGGAAGAACAATAGCAAAGTGAATGAAGAGCCTGTTGAGTTCACAGGACATCTAACAGCATAACATCCCTATGAAATCCAAGTCCTGTCATTGTGCATTTTACCCGTCACTCAAATTGACAAAGAATTCACCCCAGAAAAACTAATAAACAAACCCCAAAATTAATAATTTAGCAATAAATTCCCAATATTGCACAGGAAATAGCAGGAAGAGGAAGGGTTTGTTGCTTGGTAAAGAACTAGTCCTTTCAAAACCAATTTCTACAAGGCAGCAATTCTGTCATCAAAAGCTGGAGTAGTGAGTTAATGAACCAAAGAGAATCACTTTTCACTGGCTCTGGCTACTCTGTTTCTCAAAAGAAGCCTGGATGACTTCTTTTTCCTGGAAAGCAGTGGAAATGTGAAGTATAAATCAGAAAATAGAAGTCTCAATTTCTAGGGTTTTTTTGCTTTTGTTTTTTTTTTTTTTTTAAGTTAATCAAAGTACCTGTTTGGGGAAAGAAAAAGGTTAATTGAACTTACTTTTTAGCAAAATTAGCATGCCAAGGGAAAAAAGTGTCCTCAGCTCATTTGGCATGAAACCTGGAGCATCCAAGCAAAAAAGATCCCAAGGTAAAAGTTGCACTAATGAAGAATATTGTAGAGAATACTGAATACTACATTTATCCATTTTTGAGAGAAAATATTTTGTTAAGCTGGAGGTGACTGGTCCTGGATAGAAAGACTTACAAAAGGAAAACTGCCTGGCATCAGAGAACCATGGCTCAGTATTTTTATTTACTTATATTTTATCAGAATGAGCTTTGGCAAGGTTGCGTTTAGCACAGTTACATCCTTCTAGGCAAATTGCTGTACAAAATACATCTTGGAATACAGAGATAATTATTTTTTAAAGACACAGATGACTTGGACTGCCTGAGTTCAAGAAGTGTTTGGACAATGCCCTCAGGCACAGAATTTGTCTCATGGTCTTTAAGCATTATTCTACCAATAATGTTGAACTTTAATAGAAGACATTAATTAATGAACATTCAGAATTGTGGAGAAATAGCTATCTTTCCTAAAGAAATTATAAATTAATTAATATTCACTTGGTATTAAATGAGGCATACTAACTTTTGGGAATAGTGTATATTTTAGATAGTTTATGTACATAAAACAAAGAAAGATCACAAAATTATGGAAATCATACATATATTTGTTATCACTGCAGCACTGTTCCTTGCAGAGTATCTCTGATCGTGTCAATGTTGTAAGACTTGACTTTTGGGTGAAAGAAGGAGCCTGTAACCAAAGACACCAGAGAATTCTTGAATTCTTACTTTTTTGGTGCATGCAGAGCCTCTATTTAAAGTCTCATACAAAAGGTTTCTATAGAAACCTGAAGGACTCAGCCAACTGGTGCTAAAAAGCTGGACCCTGAGACCTACACAAAACCCACAATAACATTCATCTGTTCCACTGGCTCCTCAAGTCACTGATCTCCATTCTGCTTCAGCATCCATCCTTTATGCACACTATTGTACCTGACACTAGCGACCTCCACCTTTGGAAACAAAACATTCTGGTAGCTGCCAAACACATGGCTTTAATTGAATTTAATTGAATTGAAAGCTATCCCTGATCTCCTTTCTGGCATGTACTAGCTCCCAAGGACAGGTAGGATGAGTTGTACTTTTTCTGAGGAGCCTTTTGTCCCATATAGAGTTATGCTTTAAACTGTTACTCACTAAAAGAGCAAGTATTTTTGGTTGCTTCTGAAAGTCATATTTCCATAGTGATGCTGACAGAAATGTGCAATACATCATGCTAAGGGAAGCTTAACTCACTATCAGAGATACTGCTCCCAGCTACCATTTTAAACCCAGTCTGGAATATTATAAGTTCAAAACTCGTTTTTTTGTTTTGTTTTGGTTTCTTTTTTTTGTTTTGCTTTGTTTTTGGTTTTGGTTTTTTTGTGGGTTTTTTTTGTTTTTGTTTTTTTTCCCCTGAACCTTATTTTAAGATTATGATCATTATAAAGCATTCACTCTTAATTCTCAGCTTGTTCCCCATTTCTGGGTTGGTTTGTTTCAGTAGCTGAAAGCAGTTACTGACTCATGCCAGGGTTCAGCTTGCTGAGGCTGCACTGGGATTGTCTTCCTCTTTCCTGTGTGGGGAAATAGTCCCTAACACTGCTGCAGCCCTACAACTGTACTTTCAGAATGCTTCTGAAAGCATTCCCCACCCTTGGCACAATCTCTTTCCATCATGCTTGTTTTCTTACTCCAGATCCACCAGGATCCTTGTTGCTTAAACAGTTTTTCCCATGCTTCTCTCCTAGATGTGCACCTTTTTTTGGTTGTCAGGGCTATGCAGAAATCCAGAGATACACTTCTACTAGGTCAGCAATTCTGAAAACCTACAGTGAGCAGAAGGTTCAGCACAAGGAAGATAGAAGACAACTCCCCTCTGTCACTTGGGGCAGATTTTCAATGTGCTAGAGAGCACAACACATTTCTTGTACCTATTCAGCGGGAGATGGCTCTTGCACAGAATCTTTTTTTTTCCCTGATAATATTCTCAGAACTGCAGATTCCTTCATTTCCCTACTTCTAATATTTCATGAGGTCTCAATTCATGTTGAAAAACATTTCAACTAGAACTTCTTCCCACTACACCCAGAAAAGCCTGCAAGAATGAGAGAACTTCAAAGCCCAACAGCAATGGCAATGTTTAACAAAGAACCACCTCTCCAAGAGACATGGAACATCCATTTCTCCCTGAGTTTGCAGAGCTACAATAATAGGACATACCAGAGATCCAATCCAAAAGATTATTCATACCATTGATGAACAACTCTCGCAAATGCTATGGAGTTTGGGGCAAATTTATGTTTGTAAAGAATTCATGGCATCCCTCCTTTCAATCATCTCAGGTCCACCCACACTGACATTTCACAAACCAAACTTCTGTAATACCTCTCAGCACAAGGCATTCTCTACACATCTGCTCAGGTCAACAGCAAATGTTCTTATTTTCTAGCCTGAAAAAAACCCCACCACCCCCCAGAAAAGACAAGAATATACTCCCCCATCCTTGTAATAAAGACAACTCAAGGTCATGATCAAGAAAAAAGGTTTTTATTCTCGTCTTCTGTGCTCCCCTCAGCTTGTGCAATACCTTCTTTCACAGAGCGCAAAATACATTTCCAGTTGGAACTCTGAAACTCTTGCAAGTTCTTTTTCCCAGGGATAACCCAAATCAGACAGAAACAATATGACAGATATTCAATATCTTGGTCTATTTCCCATAGCAAAAATGGGGAGCTACCACCAGAGAATTTAACTCTTAATTATTTATAGACAACAAAACACAGTCTATTTCTTAAATTCTCAATTTACACCAACAACCACAAGGTGAGCTCTTCTCCTGTGATTATTTCAGATAAATATTACATTGGACTTTCTCCTGTATCTTAATCACCTGCTTTGCCTAGACCAGGCTGTGTTTTTTCAACAGGGCTGAACAGTTCCTCCTCCTAATTCTGAGGTAGCAGTTTGCTTTTCACATGGATGGACTTCAGTGACATACTTCACTTCCCAGAAAACGACAGGAAAGACGACCAGAGAGTTAGAGTTGCCAAGGAGATACATGTCTCTGCTGCAGACAAACTTGTCTCTGATATTTGCTATATTTTATGAGCTGTATTCAATGTTGGAAAACTTCTCATAGAAACTACTGTGCTTCTTATGCAAAATCATTAAACACACAAAAAGACCCATATCACTATTTCTCTCTCCTTAGCATGATGCAATGTTAATTCACATTCACTGATTCACCAAGAAAGTTGTTTTATAAGATTCTGTAAGTATTAAATGTATCATTCTCTAATTTATAGAATTTTGATTTGGAAGTAAAGTCACCTGCTTGCAGCTTGCTACTGTTTCATGGCATCAACCGTATTAAAATTAATTCATATTAAAATGAACTATTACCTCTAAACAAAGAAGAATCCATTACTGCAGTTTGATAAAATCCCTCATTAGCTTCTGAATCTTATTACTGTTCCACTTCAGCACTGGGCAGACTTACTCATGAAAATTGCTTTCAAAAACCCATGTCAAAGAATGCTGAACAAGGATTTCAGAGCCTTTTAATTAATTTTTAATCTTTGTTCCTGAGTATGGAGCTGATGTCAATAAAATGTCCAGGAGGACTCTTGATTTATTTTAAGAAAAAATGATCAGGCTTGTGCCAGTATTTGCTCCTAGGTATAGCTGAAATATTTTATCTTAAACAGCCCAACAAAGCCAGCTTCAGGCAACTCATCTCAAGTTCAAAATACCAGCTTTAGGAATGAAGTACAAAGAGCAAAGTTCATGAGAAAAGAAAACAGGATTGAAACAATAGGAAAACCTGTGCTCAAGATTCCAGTGTGCCATTATAATTTGTATCTATTCTTTCAAAGCCCTTAAACACAGGTATAATTCAGAACTTAATTTCTAATTAATTCCACTGAAGGAAATAAAGCTGCTTTACATTCAGGACTCTTTTGAAGAAGTACAACATTGTTCTCAGAACATTAAGATCTCAGAGAATGCTGTTGGAGATGATAAATTATAATTTTTCTGGTGACATGGAGTAATAACCACCCTCGTACCCCCCCTAGAAGTACCCTCTCACAAATTTAAATCGAGACTTAAACAAAATGCTTTTTTTTACAACTTAAAATAGATTTAAGATGCAAATAAATTGAACACATTTAGATCACAGTCAGAGGAAGCAGTTAAATTCACTTGCAGAATCGAGTCAGAATTTTTTAATGTATCAAGAGATGCTTTGGGGAAAGGCTCTTTTCTGCTTTCAGAGGAGGCATTGCTCATATTTCTCTGCTAAATATCAGCACATGTACAACAGACTGCAGAATGACTGGTGCTGCTGAAAAAAGATCTCAAAAAGGGGTCATAAAGAGAACAAGCATCAGATTTGATTTAAGGACAAAATCTCCTAAAAATAACATGCCTGTATACAACATCACTACAGCAAAGGATAAACTGATAATTATAACAAAATTAAAATTGAGGTCTCCAGAAAGGAGCAAAATATGGACAAATTTAACATGCTAGAAAAAAAAAAAGAAATCTCAGAAGTAACACATACCAGCAATGTTTTAGACTTTTTTCTGAATATTCTGCCAGCGATAGTAGTATTTTTTTTACTTTGCCTTATGAAGGAATGAATTAATTAATTGACTGATAATATTTCTTAAAATAAATTTTAAATGTATTAACTTCAGAATTAATTTACTTGCTGAATAGAGGTTAAACAAATTAAAATCCTCTTAGTTTTCCAAAACAAAATTACTGAATTAAAGTGAAAATGCATCAATTTATTTAATATAAATCTTATTCTGTGGTCAAAATACTCTGTCATAAAACTAATATGCTCTTTTAAGTTGGATAAAATTGGATACTGTGTTATCCAATGTTGCAATCTTCCTAATATTCAAAAAGAAGGCTTCTACTGAAGACTGATGTAGACAGAACCAGTATTTCCATCTTTTCCCTCTTGGAGAAGGATCTTAGCAGAACAGGCTTCTCAAGAAGGAAGAACAACTCCAATAAAGCAGAATTTCCTGGGTGTCTTGCTGTATTAAAGTTATCATTCCTGACAGAGGAGCAGCAGACTGAAGGCTGTGACTAAGGACAATTAATTTTAATTGTGGAAAATCAACCTTGTAATTTTCTAATAGTTCTCTAGCGAGGGATCAAATACAGTTTGAAAGCAGCGCTAATAAGATGTTCTTAAGAAACATTTCAGGGAGATTCTATTGTAGAAGAGGACTCACGAAGGTGTAAGCTACAGGAAAAGAAGAAAATAGGAAAGGAAATGTAATACTCCATAGTGTATCTGAACTTTGATACTAGAATGTAGGTGAAATTGAAAGATACCCATCTACATATGTGTGCATTCCTCTAAAGAGAAAAGTAAGCCATGAAAGCAGGAAGGAAGTGAAGCTTTCTTGCTCTAAGCTGACAAAAATCACACCAACACCCAGAGCAAGGACAGCCCTGCGGACTGTTTTGGGTCCTAGCACTCAGCAGATGACAGGAATCCAGAATCTTGTCTCCTCTTAGGCAATACTCAAGAAAAAAACCCTCACTTGTTGATGGGTACAGCTTCAGCAGTAATAAAATTAAATAAACTAAATAAAACGACATAAAACTTCAGGTGGTTGGGTGCAGCCCATTAAGCTCTTCTGTGTCTTGCTTGTATGATTTGCAGCAACCAAATCCCATTTTATGGGTACCAGTGGGGATCATGAGCATACCCTGGACACCCTAACACAGAAACCTTGCCTAAACTTCTTGCTGAACATCTAGTTGAATTATTCTATCATTTGTTAATTAGTCTATCAATTCTCCTGTCTCCTTGCTCTGTTAAAGTTGCTCTTATTCTTGATGGATAAAAGCCAGGAGTATTCCAGGCTTTATCTTTTGAGTATCCTATGTTTAAAATTCAACCAGTGCAGGTCTGATAATGATTTCCTTCTTATTTTCAGAGAGAGTAAAGATGCCACCAGTGGATATTTAGCAAATTAAAGGTCTGCTTTTACAAATAATGACACTTAAGATGGTATACATAATTATATCCCCAAACACAGAAATCTTGCCTAAACTTCTCACTGAACATGCAATTTAATGGAAGTCAAACTAATTATTTACCTAATACACATATTGCAAATCATCTACATTTTCACAGAGCTAACTTCTTCAAAATTAACACTTTCAAAACTCTGTAACACCTGAAATAACCATTTCCAAGCAATATTAACATCCCAGATGTGGGTTTCTGGATATGAGACAAAGATTAGTCTCAAATAAATGAAATAAGCAAGATCTAGTTTATTTTATTCTGTTCTCCAAGAAATTCACCTTCTACTTTCTGTCATAGAGCTTTTGCTTCTTTTTTTTTCTTTAAGAATCAAAGTGTCAGACTGTTTCCCAGGCAACCAACAATAGCAAAAGAAGACCTTTAGGTATACCAGGGGAGGTTCAGGTTGGACACAAGGAAGAATTTCTTACAGAAGGGGTGACTGGGCATTGGAAGGTGCTGCCCAAGGAATCCCTGTCCCTGCAGGTGTCTAAGGAAGGACTGGATGTGGCACCCAGTGCCATGCTCTGGGTGACAAGGTGCTGTTTGGTAAAGGATCTCTAAGACCTTTTCCAGCCTAATTGGTCCGTGATTTGGGCTAACAAAACTGCCACAGGATGCAGATCTCAGGACCCAGCCCTGTCCTGCTGAGTATGGGCCACAGGGTTCCTTCCTTTAGAGAGCTGGGAGGAAAGAACACTGGGCTGCAAGCTAAGCAAGACACGACCCACAGAGTTCCTTCCTTCTCTTTTCCTTCCTGGCCCACAGCTGTGCCATCACATTCCAATCATGCTGATATACCTGAACAATTAATCCTTTTGATGCCCCAGGTTTCAGCTTTTGTGTTTTCCAGATTCTGTGCTGCTTTAGTGTGCACTTCTGAGCTCCCCATCAGGGGATGCTGAGCTCTGCACAGAGCAGGGACACAAAACAATTCCTGCTCCAGCTGGGCACCAAGGACAAATGATCCAAATCTCAGCCCAGGAGCACAAACACCGTGGGCTGGAGAGAGAAAAACAAGCAGGATGGGGCTGCCTGGGCTGGAGCTGGAATGGGACAATGAACTCCAAGGTGCCAATGGAGCAGAACTGATCCCAGGGAGAGCCCCGGGAGCACTCGTGCATTTTGGGACCATTTTGGGTCATTTGGGTGCAGCCCTGGCTGGGCTCTGGTGCTGCCCAAGGTGCATCCATGGAGGAGATCCTTTAAATCAATCCCTGCTTTATTCTTTAGCTCTGTCCAGCCTCTGCTCTAGGCCAGCCTTCCCAAGGTATCATTTTATAATAAACATCCAAGACAATTGACTAAATGAATTTAGTTCTTGTTATGATGAAGTGGCTGTACTGCACCTCTTCTTTGGGTCCTGATAGATCTTTCAGAGGTCTTATGAATATATTTCTATTGAACAAAGGCTGACTAGCAGACCAAAATTATTCCAATATAGGTCTAAAAATGTATAATGAACTGAATGTCTTAATAGCAACTGGGGAAACAAGAATGCAAAATAGACAGGAAGCTCAGTGCACCTGCCCAGTTTTATCATGTGACTTTAGCCTTTGATGTTTAACAGGTAAAATTTCTATTATAATTTTTTTTTCAATTGACCTTTAGGATGACATATGTCATAAGAAGTCTGAAAGTGAAGCGGATGATACATTATGCAACCAATAAGGAATTTTGTGATGAAAATAGATATGGTTTTGCCCTTGGTTTCTAGAGTGAATCAGGCCCATAATTTTGGACTAGAAATCATTACTATCCATTCATATACAGATATGATATCTATTTGTACAAAAGTTGCTGAAGATGGCCAAATATCAGGATCAAGACATTCCTCCCCAAGTAAAGACTCTATATTTTGTTTTAGGGAGTAAAATTAATTTTGTCTGCCAGCAGAGGATGCAATTACGTATGCCACCTTAAGTGTCATTATTTGTAAAAGCAGACCCTTTTATTTGCTAAATATCTACTAATGGCATCTTTACTCTCTCTGAAAACAAGAAGAAAATTATTATCAGACCTGCACGGGTTGAGATTCTCAAAAGTAAAGTCTTACCTGAAATACTCCTGGCTTTTATCCATCATGAATTTAACAGAGCAAGGAAACAGAAGAACTGATAGAATAATTAAAGGAAAAATAAGACCAATATGGCTTCATTTTCCAATGAATATTATTTCCCTCTTTGGGAAGAGGGAGAAGCCAAGGAAAGAAATAATTTGCTTGCTACAAACATACCAGAGGAAGAAAGCAGTCAGGGAAAAGGCTGTGTGAAAGGTCAATGTGTCAACAGAAGAAATATGCAAGAGCTGTCCATAAATAAGTCTAAAAGAAGCTTCCTATGCATCAAAGGAGTAAGGATCTGGAAAAGATCCTCAGTGGGAACAACAATATTTATTTTAAAATGGGGTTCCATTAACTTAATGCAGGCAGATTATGCAAGAATTTTCAATAAGAAGGGTCTTGATTTGATGGTCCAGGTCTTGCAATATACTGTGTTCCAGTTCTGGCCTTGGCTTAGGTGAGAAGCTGTTGTCCACCACAAAGATATTTCATCACACAGACATGGCATCAAAGCTTGGCTTCAGATAAACAAATGTCAGGCTATGACAGATGGGGTTCAGGGAAGAATTAACTTCTCCAATTTCAGACTGACAAGAGCTCATAGATTTTCATCATTTCCACTCACTTAGGAGGTGAAAGTGGGAAGAATAAACAGACAGTGAAGTTTCCTTTTGTGTCTGATTCATTTTTTGCTGTATTTTCACCTCCCATCAGGAAAGAGCAGAGTAGGGAAGATCCCCAAACATCAGTTCCCTGAGTTATGGAAACCAGCTTCAATTTCATGTAGAATCCTCTATGTGCAAGGACAGGATGGAGATTACTTCTATCTCTGGAAATGTCAAATATGAGATCACAATATCAAAAGTTTCTTATATAAGGCACACCATACTGCTAGCTGCACAGGGTGATTTCAAGCAATTTATTACCTCCAGTTTCATCTAAATTTATTTTGAAAACATTGGGATGATGGGGAAGTAAGCAAACTAGGTGAGGCACATTCAAACTTACCAAAATGAAATGCTTCCAGAAGCAGCTAAAATAGATTTTTTTTCACATGTGATAGAAATAGAAGGCAAAGAAACAAATCCTTCTGATGCTCTGAGAAGAACAACAGCCTTTTTCTTATGCCAAGAGGAGAAACATTCTCCATGCAGGGAGCATCCAGTGCACTGAAGAAGAGGAAAATTAAGATGTGTATTCTACAACTCTGAAGGTGCAAATTTGATTTCTTCAGCAGTTTTTGGTTTTAGTAACACAAAGAATATGTTGGGGGGGAAAAGAGTGTCCTGTCTGTAAAGTCCACTTTACAGTGGAATTGCTACATTAAATACAATTGGAGCAAACCTGAGTAAGACACCTCTACAACTAAATGATAAAATAATGGGACTTCAAAGATATGAGTAGCTGGGAGGAGGGAAAAACCCCAAAGAAACAGAGAGCAATAGTTCTTTCTTGAACTGATAAAAAATTCCAAACAGAGAGTTCAACGTATTTGAATAGAATGTTTAACCTGCAGCCCTTTCCCAGTTCACCAGGTAAATATTTTCCTTTACATCAAAATCTCTATGGACTGAAAATGGAAAGAGGCCTTACTTGTTGCTGCAAGCAATGTTGCTGCATTACTTGGAGTCCTAACTTAAGATTCAGAGAATTTTAATAACTTAGCTAAATCTTATTTCTATTAATACAATTCTCCCATCTATCACCAAGTGGAAAGAATATTTCCCAAAGGACATAGAAAGCCGAAAGATAAGAATCAAATCTACATTTCCATAATAAATATCGAGATAATAAAATTCTCTCTTTTTAATGTTGTGTAGTGCAAGACAAACACGTACAAGTGTAGGTGGCTTACTTTGGTTTTGGGATATAGAACTGAACTTTGAAATATGAAAAACATTTAGCGAGTTCAATTTCACCTTTAATTTGAGTCTTCTATACTTGGCCAGAAGAGGTGGTTAACGATTTAATCATATTTTTCATACATTTATGTTCAAAATGCACTGGTTTATGCTTTTAGATTTTATTTTATTACAATGAAAGCAACTTAAAATTAAGTGTGGGAGGTATAAAAAAAATCCACCCTACCCAATGTCAAGAATAATATCAAATTATTGATCTGTAGAGAGGAGGAAATTAAATATGGTATCCCCTTCTCATTTAAAAGAAAATAACTGCAACAACTCCGAAAAAGTTCACAGAAGAAATAGATTAAAAATGTTGTCATGAAATGAACTACTGCCTTGAATGTATCTTCTGCGGGAGTTTTATTTATGGAACACAGCAAGTGCAAGGATTTGTCAGGAGTGTATGGACTTAACTTTCTTTGTTCATCTTAGCTTTTGTGCATACACAGTCACAGAGACATTTCACAGCTGTGGCAGCCAAAACTGTTACTTCATCTGGGAAAACAGAATTGCTTTCTTAATACATTCTGCTTCCGGAATTTCTTGAAAATATCTCTGCATTTTATTAGGAGTCAGTTTAATAGGTGGACAAAAATCAATCCATGCTTTTTTCACAGCGAGTTAAAAATAACTTTTTTCAACTCTGACTTTTCAACCTGAATTGTATTAATCTGACAAATTTTATCACTATTAAATATTCATGAGGGATCAATTCAAATGTCTCGCTTCTGTGTAAACTATTTATATCTGTGGGTACCTTCACACAGTGCCATTCCACAGAGAGCTTGCTCAATAAAGGAAACAATGAATGAGGTTAAAGAGGCAAGGACCTTACAGGTGCTAGAAAGTCAGAGGTTACAGGCTTGAGGCACAACCACGAAGATCAGTTTTAGCTCAGCACAGCTGCCTGCAGTACTCTCCAGCCTCTGGCAGAAAGCAGAGCTCTTTGACTGACAACAAAAGCAGAGGAGATGGCCATCCTTCAGCTAAAGCTTTCCTTTATACACACATTTCTTACATATGCTGTCCCTGTGTGATTTAGGCTCCATGTACATCAACCATCAGGCTGCCAGATGAGAGATCCATTCCTTGGCTGAGTCACATCACAGCCTGTGCTCTAGCACTGATATTCACTGCTGGTTTTGTAGCCAGCAGTCAGATCCATTCCATTTTCAATTCTTGGGTATGCACAGTCCAGGTTGTGTATTGATAATTTGAGATTAAAAAAAAAAAATATTCGAAGGATTGTGGATATTTAGACAACAAAAGCTTGAATGGAGAATCTGTAAAACATGGGAAAACTCTGGAAGGGATTTTGGCAGTTCATCTAGTCCAAACTCTGGCTCAGAGCAGGGTCACCTATGTGATGTGACACAGCTGCTCCAGACTTGAAGCAGTCATGTCTTGAAAAATCCCTAAAGATGGAGAATATACAAGTCTCTTGGGCAACCTCTTCTACTACTCCAGTGCACAAAGGTGAAAAGGGCTTTCCCCAGACCACAATTGGAATATCTCATGTTTCAATTTGTACTTGCTCTTTCCCACCCTCCCAGGTCATGTTCAAGTGCATAAATGTATAAGTAGGATACTGTTTCCCAACTCTGACACTACACCTGTAATACAGTTAAATACTCCCTGTGAAAGTACAAAAAATATGCTTTTCAATAGTGTATTTTTGCAAAATGGAGATATTTGCCAGTAGTTTCATTAGCAGTTCACTTAATAAAACAAATAAAAAAATTAGCTAACCTACTTTCCTCTGTTCACATTTTCCATTCCCACCTCTCATAAATACTCTTCTGGCCTTACAACCATCTCAGTAAAAGAAGAAAAACAAATGTTGAGTGAAGAAGAATTGAAAACAAGACTACATAAAAATACCTCAAAAATTTAGAATTTCCATTGGAAAAATGAAAACAACTTCAGAACACCTTTTGTATCTCCATTGTTTTTCAATTCCAGTACAGCTAAAACCCCTTCATCACTATTCAACTTTCATAGGAGAAAAAGGCTGAAGATCTAGCTTAGCCTTCCTTAGACAAGACATTTATTACATCTGCAGAATTGCTAGGAGCTCCTAGCACTTTTACTTATTCTTTTGATCAAGTGCATTGGAAAAAGAGCCTCTCGTGCCCACCTTGATTACTGGGGAAGAAAATCCAAATCCTGTCACAGCACAGGCTGCAGTGGGGACCACGATGGCCAGAGTGTCACCACAAAACATCAGGAAGCTCCAACCCACTCAGAGTCACACCAGGGCACTTGAGGAGGCTGCAGGCTCTGCTCCCTTGTCCTTCAGCCCAGCCTTTCATCCCCTCCTGTTGATGCACTGCCCCTGTGTGCCTCTGGGCCCTGTGTGCTTGCCCAGCACACCTGGGCACTCCCTGGCTCCTTACCTGCAATTTTATTCACCTGTCCTGCACAGCTGTAGCCCATTACCACAGACTGCCTACAAAACACTAAGAAACTCACAAAATATTAGAAATAACTTGAATTTGAGTAATAGCATCATTGCTGGTTCTGTTATCTGTGACAGATATTTGGACATAAAATTTTGTTAATTGAACAGATTTATCATGGAATAATTTCTATGCAAAGGCCAACATTTTCAAATGTCAGTACCCAAAAATCCATCTCCAGGCACACAATTAAACAAGACATAATTTTCAACTGTACATCTGTGTAATTTTAACTATTCTGTGAAAATTTCATGAGCTCCAAACAAGTTTATCTTTATAGTGCATGTATATATGATGTCAAGATTTTGAGAGGCTTTAGGTTTTGAGGGGAAGGATTCCAAGGAAATACTTCTTCAGATAAATCCCCTGCTTGACCATGGATGCTAAATAAATCTCAGCTATCTTCATACCGGATTATATCCTTCTGTTCTTCACAACAAAGGAGACTAAATGGTTGAGAATTGCTGACAAAAAATATTTTAAAGAGATGGAAAGTTCACTTTTGTGGATTGTGACTAACATATTAGGGATAGTATGCTTATACAAAAACAATGTCTCAAAACATCTTTGTTTATACAAATTGCAAAGGGTTTTAAGAATTTTATTCTTCTTTGTTTCTGTAGAAAGCAGGTATTCCCATTTTTCTATTTTGTTTCCAGCCATGTGGATCCATGGCTGAAGTATCACCCAGAAAACTGGAGGCAATGCTCTCAATTTTTATGTTAAACTCTTTTTCTTATATGCAATGATGTTTTGGACAACAACATGAGAGCACATTTCAGCAGATGTGTGCAAGTCCCCAGTTTTACAAAAGGGAAATTGAGATATTAAACATACATCACAAATTTAGAAGTAAGCAGCTGGCTGACAAATCTTTCCTCTGATGATTCCTGTCTTGTTAGCTTTTTTGTAAGTCTCCCAAGAGTTTCTCTAGCTGCACCATGTGATATTTCACTACTGCGGTTTTCTGCTCTTGCAGCAAAACCTACTATTTCATCGTAAACAAATAGTGTTAACACTCGTGATGCTTAATGTTTTGTCAGTTTGCTCAGCAAGTGTGAAGAAAATGCAAACACTTTCAAGCCTTTTTTTTTTTCATGCTGTCAGACTGCACTAAGTTGAGGAGATATCCCAAATGGATGCTACTGGAAGCTGCATTTAGATCATCTGTTGAAAGTTAAGAGTTGATACTCATGAGATTCTTAAAACAGGCAGCACCTGGTTATTAACCCCTTTTTTGTCTACCTGGAACAAACAATTTCAAAAATGCTTACAGGCTGTGGACATATTTTTTAGCTATGACAGGCTTGCTTCCCAGAGTGGCTTGCCTTGCTTTCACTCCTATGAATGGCTTCCCAGATATTCCTATGTATAATTTCTCTACACATGCTTTATATTAGATTTTGATGTGCAAATCTGTGCATGATCTACCCAATTAAATATGCTTTTCAACACCTTAATTTTTCATAAATATTTATATCTTTCATCGCTTCATGTAATTGGTCCTGTATCATGAGGGGAATCAAAAACTGCTGTGCAAAATATGGGTTTTCTTTTTTATTCCATCGGTTCTATTCATACAACAATTTTAAAACAGGAAAAAGGTGGCTGTGTCCCATAAATCATTAATAACAGATATATTATCCAAGTGAAATAACTTATACCACCTTTAACAAACAAGGGTGGCCTTGGGAACAGCTGATATACACAATTTGTGCTATGCACAATGGCACAATTTTAGGGCTCCAAGAAGTAATCCTGGAGTTTACTGTCCCCTTGGTTTCCAAAGATGTTTGAGGTGCATTAAAACATTGAAAACATAAAGTTCAGTGTATCTAACAGATATCTAGTGCTTTCTGACAAGGCCTATGATGTTCATGCTGGCCTCTAGCTGCTAATCTAGAAAGTTACATGTTTCCATGGATCCTAATCTCCAAACTCCATGCAACTCTCTCAGATACTCCATTGCACCTCAAATGGCAAGAGATACTTCTTTTAAAGCAATTGAATGAAGCCAGTAATAATTAATTTAAAGCTGTTAATGAGATGCAAGGCACCCTGTTGCTCTAGTTATTATGAGAGACCAAAGAAATTCTTATTTGTGGGGCTGTCCCCCTGTACTTGGGCCATGGGGGATGTGTGTGTGGTGTTGTTAGTTCTTTTTTAGAAATCTGTTTGTTTGGGCACTTTGCAATTGAGAGGCTTGGTTTTGGTACCCTTCCTCACTTCCTGTACTTTTATACTCTTGGGTTAGTCTCTTGAGTGAAGGAGGTCATTAAAAAGGTTTTACAAGTGAAACAGCCAAAAGAATGAATGCCCTGGCAAACTTAATTTTTTATCTCATACTGGACTTCTGATTTCTTTGGGGTTTTTCTTTTCTGCTTCAAGATGATTTTTAAACAGACTTGAACAACCCTTTACATAACATTGTCAGTTTGAACCAGATTTATTTGTCCAATGAAGTGTGTTTTATCAGAACATTCATTACCCTTTTTGAACATAGTGGAGTCAAGGATCAGAAAGCAATTTTCCTTCTTTCCTGTTCTCAAAACCATGATTTTTTTTAGTGAGGTTAAGCAGTGCTTTTTCAAATTCCCTGTGCTTGATGTGTCATCTATCGATGAGTCAAGCCTGTTATGCTGGAACTCTGAATACAAGAATTGTCCCTCACTTTGAAAACTTTTGAAAGGAATGCTTTATTTTTTCCATAGGTAAATTTGAAATAAGTTTTCTTTTTATTCGTAGATGTCATGGCCATACCCATTGATACAAGGTGTTTGTATACAGGCTCTTCAAATATTCATGTTTGCACCATGACTGCATTGCCAAACCATCTCTTTTTTGAAATACTGAAGCTACTACATCAACACAGACTGGAATTTCTTTGCATTTTTAGAAACATCTGCTCTACATATCACTGTGTAATATATCTATATGTTTACTGTGAAAGAAATTAAGGTGTCACTTTGCTGCCAAAAATTTAAGCATGTGCAGGACAGCACTATTTTTGACACAGTGCAGATGGAGTGCTTTAAAAAGGACAGTTTAGCCTCTGCAGCCACATATAATGGATGTATACCCATCCTCCAGATAAAAGCAACTCTGTGGTGTGAATGTTTAGTCTACCTTTTTGCTTGACACTGAATTTTATTTGTAACAGCTGCTTTCTAGTTCACATGAAAGTACTATTGATAATCGAGGGAAGAGCTTTGCATTGAAAATGTGAATAGTGTTTTTCTTACTGACTAGTCTGGCCCCTTCTGTAAAATAAGGGAGTTTGAATTCACAGGCTAATTCTCTCATGAAACAATGATAGGCTTATTGGGGTATCCTTTGAGACTCTCACTGTGAAACTTTGCCAGTATGTAGAGCAAAATATCATATTCACAGGGAGAGATGCAGCAAGCGGCACTGAGACCCTGCACAGGGCTTACAACACATAGCTACAGTAATTTCAAAAAGCTCTTACATCCTTCACCCTGCTTGGAGCATGAAAGTACAATGAATACTGGAAAGCTTGTGGGAAATATTCAAGGACTGGCATGCATCAGGATGCACTAGAAGAGCAGGAGGGGAAGATTTGTCAGTCTCTCAAGACACCCATTTCATCTCTACAGAAGAGACAGCGGCCAAAATGAGGTATTTTTGGTTGTGCCTGCTCCATCTCTTAATTTCTCAAACTCTTCATCTTCTCAGTGAATGTTCTTTGCTGGACATTTTTGGTTTTGGGGTGGTCCGGTTGAGAAAGGAGCTGATGGTCCCATTTAAATTTATGTTATTACTTTAAATTAGACGGTTAAATAAGTTGTAAATTAAAAGAACAATATTATTTTGCATTGTATAAAAAGCTGAATTTATCAAGGAGATGGTAAGAAATATCTAAATAAGAGATAACATAATCAAAGCTTCAGAATATGTACATAGCCATCACTGTAAAGTAGGTATTCCCATTTTTCTATTTTGTTTACATCCATGTGGATCCACGGATCAAATATCACTCAGACAACTGGAAGCAATGCTCTCAATTTTTATGCCAAACTCTTTTTCTTATATTCAATGATGTTTTGGACAACAACACGAGAACAAATTTTAGCAGATGTGTGCAAGTCCCCAGTTTTACAAAAGGGAAATTGAGAGACTAAACATACATCACAAATTTAGAAATATATTATGGTAAGTAGTTGAATATCTCAATGACTGTTATTTGGAGAGGAATTTGTAAGAAGGAAAGGGTGATATCACAGCATAGATATTCTTCTGTGCTCTTTCACTTCCAAAACTGTATGTAAGAGCCAAGAACAACTTAGGTTTAAACATTCTTCCCCTAAAATCCCCTCCTGGTCTGTCCAGGCTCACACATTGTGTCCCACACTGAGAAAACAGGGGTGCAGGTCTGTCAGTGTCTCAGCCCAGGCTGGAGCAACCCTGCTGAGGAGTCCCTGCCCAGCCCTTTTGCTGTGCTCTGGGCCACACCGAGGGGGTGAGCTGGGCTGTCTGGAGGAGACAAAATGGATTTTGTCTGCAGGACGCAAAAGTGGATTTTTTTTGCAGGACCAAAGTGCATTTTGTCCTGTCCCTATCAGCTGCACAGGGGCAGGCAGCAGCCCGTGGGACTGGACTGGAGCTGCTCTGCCAAAAAGCCAGTGGGATGGGGGTGTCAGCTCCTCAGCACCAGGCATTTCACTGTGCACATCCCCCCTGTGCCTGCCAGCACCATGTGAGGCACCACCACCAGAATTTCCTGCATATGCTCCCTCCCTGTGTCTCTCTCACACAGCCAGGCACAGAGCTTGCTGCTGAACAGCACAAGACATTCTCATCCCTTGATGCCTGAGCAATCTGTCTCTGTGGTCTTCCCAGCCTTTATGAGCCCAGGGCTCTGGAAAATTAAAAAAATAAAAAAATAATAATATAAAAAAAAAATCAAACTGAACCCAACTAAATCACATTGTACAGAGTAAAGTAGAGACAGATCTGGCTGGCCCTCACCACCCAGAGCACTGTGCTGATACCACCAATAATGTAGAAAAATAAATGCTTCTCACAACTGACAATTTTTTTACTTTCATTTTTCTTCCAACAAATGATATTGAGTTTGTGTAGATGCTTTTTAAGATGAAGAAAAATGAGGCAAAATTAAGTGGTATTGAACATCAAAACATCACTTTAGCTAAGCAGCAGGATGTTTAGATCTTTGCTGAAAGCTTATCTGAACTACTGGAAGCTCCTTGACTCTGCAAAATCATGCAAAACATTTAAAAACAGGTCAAATATCAGGCACGTCAGCTGCCAGGAATTTCCCATCGGCAAAAAGGTGAGGGAAGGAGCTCTTCCATCATTCCAGAATGTAGGAAAGGCCAGTGCTACAGTCAAGTGACAAGCTAGGGATATTGGGTGTTATTTTGTCTAAATTACCCTCCTAAGAATTTAATTAAATATCATTATTTTTAAATATAAATAGATTTTGTTCTTTTAAAGCAAGACCTGTGTCTAGATTCTAAAGTGTTCTGCAAATGCAGTGCCATGCAGGCTTCTGAAAATCCTTATGGACAATTATGTGTATAGAATGTATAATTGCATGTGCACATATGGATTGTTTTTACCACTTGCATGGACACATCCCTAAGTGTTTGTACAAACAGTCATAATATTTAGACATAATTTATTAGCTGGACAATTATACAAATTATATATCTGTATTTTAAGTGAGTCCCATATTTTTATTACATTCCGTGTAATATTTGATCAACTCATTAAGAAACATGAGGATTAAAATTCAGGAGTGTCTGGATGTATGCCTGTTACACTTAATTAGTGATTGCTGGGAAAAGGATCTGAGAATTATCATACTGCATAAGGACAAAGATCTACACAGCAATAAAAATATTCTGCACAGTATTTTAATAAGATTCACTGCCTTTGGTAAGCTTAAACAGGTGAAGCAAAATCCAGCATTTTGCATCATGTCAGGATTTAATTTCAGAGTTTTATTTATAAAGGTTGCAAGTCATTTAAAGAATGGAGTAATTGTCAAAGTAGGAAGGTATAATATTACAGATTTCTTACAGCCATGTTTTAATGGCTTCAGTGTATATTAAATATTTAAACACATATAACATACATTTTGAAATTGAGAGAGCGGCAGAAGGTAAAAACACTGCACTTTTGGTATAAAGATTTCAGCTGCAACAGAGAGCACGAAAGCAGAGTAACTGAGCAAGTGTGAATCATCCTGCCAAGGTGCTGAGGATGCTCAAAGGGTTAAGGATGGCAAATCACATTTTGTTGCTATGTGCAGCAAGGATAAAGATCTGCTGGAACCCCCTTTAATAGGTGAAAGGTGGTCTGAGCCAGCACGCACGCACTGACGTCCAACCCTTCCCCAGAGAATCAATGATGTTTTTGTGTGTGTGATCAATGTAATATTCCACAGCTAAATTTAGGGACTCTGCATCCTATGAAAATTGCACCTCTCTGTGTCTAATTAACAATAAAAAATTGTGGTTATCTACAGGTTTAATTGTTTAATCTACAAGGTTTTGATTAACTTGATCTTTTTAGTAAGAACAAAGGACTATTTAGGGGGGGGGGAAAAAAGCATTTCTCATGTTGTTTACCCAGAAGGAATCCTGTAATTTTCCCTAGTCAGCTTGTAAGGATACACCATCTTTGCTGTTAACTCCCCGAACCCAAGCAACATAGAGTGTGAGACAGACTGCTAATACAGTTTGCACTGTCTCAGTGCATTGCTTGGTTAAATCATAAATTACATCTGCAAAGCCTCTCCTTTTCAGCTTGGAATTTTTACACACTTTTAGCAATAGATCATAGGATTCAGTGTAAAAATTGAAACCCAGATGCCTTTGGCCACAGTAACTGGTTTGAGGCATATTTTACCAAGCAAATGGCTCTTTGCACCAGTGTTAACTCCCATTTCAGCACTGGTACTGCATACTGTGTATTTACAAATCATGGGGGGATGCACGTTGTTCCACCAAAGTCAGAGGGAGCTGGTCTGACACCAGCTTTCACTTTTAGTAGCTCCTTTATGATGACACACCTGCTGGAGTGTCTGCAGCCATGCTGTGGGTGGGTGCTGTGCAAAGGATGAGCCAGGAAAGAGAACCACTCTTGTCACAGAAACTCTTCCAGGACCCCTCACCAGCTCTTTTCTCAAAGCACTCCAAAGATGCTTTGTTTATATGCTATTGCTCTGCCTCAAAGTTCATAACAAAAATCATTTAAATGAAGGTTTAAAGGAAGAAAGAGTCCTGAGCCTAAGAGAATAACAGTTCAGTTCCGAGTTCTCATCTAGGGTGCTCCAAAACCATAAGCAAACCCATATGGCTTAATTTAGAAAACATTAATAAAAGAAATTAGCACATAATGAGATTTCTGAGAATCTTGCCATTCGTATCAAACCAAAAAAAAAAAAACCCAAAAAAAACCAAACCAACCATAAAAGTCTACCATTGGAAATATACTCTGCTCTACTCTGCTCTCTTCAGTGTATTCTTCCCCTTAGCCTAATTCCCCATGGGTGAAACGAAAATATGAGGATATACTAGTAACTCAGTGTCAATATGTAAGTGTGCATTCAAATATTTAAGGGTGGCTGTCAAGAGCATAGGCTCAGACCTGGATGATTTCCAGAAGTCCCCTCTGGCCACAGCCATTGTGTGATTCCTGAATCTATTGTTGTGGAAATTACCTTATCGAGTAGATGTTCATTAGGGATAAATGTCAAATGATGTAGGATTATTTTGAAATAGTTTTTATGGGAAGCTTACATTCAAATGCATTTTTGTAGGAAGAAGCCTACACTGGCAAATAGAACGAATTTTCAAGAACCAATGAAACCTACATGTAGGAAATTAAAAAATGGTTTGTTCAAAACCTAGAGATTTGTATGATCCCAGGGTGCCCTGCTGACTCAGGCAGAGAATTCAGGACTTCCTCTCCAAACAGAGAAGTTTGTAGTACTGTCATTAAATTAACAAAAAAAATATATTGATCAATAAATATATAATATATTGGTAAATATATAATATATATAAATTATATAATATATGGCAAATATAGAATATATATATTAAATATAGCATTTTTCTATATATAGAAAATATATTTGTAAATACATATATAATATATTGATAAATATATAATATATCTTATATATTATATAATATATAGGAAATATATATTATATATATATAAAATAAATATATTGGTCAAGAAAAGTGATGCTTCAATTTTTCACTCATTGGCAAGCAAGCAACATGTGCAACCCAGCTAGAAAGGTAAGTCATCATTTCAGTTACTTGCTCCAAAGAAACGCAAAATTTTGACCCATGGTTAGGACAGCCTACACACAGATTCAAAGACACAGGAGGTATTGCAGCTCTTCAGGGATATTTTAGATTTCTTGTGCTAGAAATTGCTTTCTGATTTATCTGAATTGCAAGCCAAGCTGTGATACCACCATCCCTCAGCACAGCAATTGCAATACAGACTTCTTCAGCTCTTCCATGCTCTCCTCTTCCTCCCGTGTTTTGTATTAAAGACAGTGTTTTTTGCAAATGTTTATGTTACCAGAATAATATGGTTCTTGACATCTGATGAGGGGATCTTGCATCTCTGTAAATAGAGAATAAAAGAATAATGTAAAAATAATAAAAATAATAAAATAAGAAATAGAATATAAATAATAAAATAATAACTAGAAGAAAAAATTGTAAACATTCTTCCTGTTGCCGTGGACACAAAAACAAACTAATCGACTGTCTTCTTAAACCACTCATCTCTGCTTGTCTAAAGGAGGCAAGAGGTGACAGAGGCTGATTGCAATCCTGTCTAATGTGTGCTGATAAATGTGAGGGCTCATTGTCACGAGCATTCTCCACCATCTCCTCCCAAAGACAGGCTCCAGAACCAACATTTCTCTATAAATAAAGTTTTGGAGGCATTTTAAAACCGCATGGCCTTCTGGTGGATAAAAAAGAGAGTCATGCATATATCCCCCCTCATACAGGCAAATTAAAAAAAAAAAGAATTCTGGTTTGTTCTATGGATAAAGAATATTCCCAGAACACAGTTCATCCTTCCTGTCTGTAGAGTGTTTTCTATTAAATATTAAAACAAACTGTAGTGGCTAAAAGGCAAAGGAGCCTCACTGTTTAGAGGGAACAAACACTGTTAATGCCATGACTTCCAAGGGGTTACTGATCATAATGAAATCCTGATTAATCACACATAAAACAAAGAAGATATTCAATTGAACATGCTTGGGTTATTTAAGCCCTGTAACTCATCTGTGCACAAAACAGGATGCAGTTGAATTTTAGCAGTGCTCAGGTATTTGGGAAAGCCAGCCACTGTAATTTTATTTATTTTTAGTGATGTGTCCTGTCAATGACAGGGAAAAAACCTAAGAGAATTACCCAAACTCAACTCTCCAAAAGCAGTAAAAATATACTAAAAATCTTGTTATAATCCCAGATCACAAGCTAGGGAATTCAGACAACTATCTACATCTGAGAGAGTTAATACGATGGAAAGAATGAAGGCCAGAGGGACAAATGGAAAACTGATTTGGAAGAAATTCAAATTCTAAAGGTAAAATTTCATTTGAGGAACTCAGGGGCTCAGCTCCATCCCAAGAAAAGAAGCAGGCTGTATGTGGTAGACTCACCAGAACCACTGAAACACTGGGAGACAGCACTGCCACTTGATAATTTGCTGGAAGTTTCTAGCTGGCAGTCCTCGGGCTGCATTTAGTCTGCTCTTAACTGTGCTTCTTGCTGTACACAATGCTGAAGGCTGGCCTAATGAAAGCAGAATTAAGTAAAGCACAGATCCTGTGTGCAATGCTTTTTTTCAGGTGTTTACTCATCCGATGCCCCCGCAAGCCCAAATGCTAGCTCATTATTCCCAGCAGTACTCCATTTCAAATCAGTGACACAGACACACTGAAAGGTTACTTGGACTACCCAGAACCTGCTCTTGAAGCAAAATATTCTTCCATATGTTCAGCATCTTTGGAAGAAAACAGCACAGGCAGGCCTATGGATTTGTGTTTAACATTTCTGAAGCAATTTTGAATGCCACTGAAGCAACAGGTAACTGCATTAAAAGGAGAAAAAACCCAAACACCTCAGCAAGGCCACAGGGTATTTTTCAGCCTGTCATGCATGTTTGTGATAAAGACTGGGCAGATTTCAGGATGTGTATTGTGTCTATGCAGTGGACAATGATGCTGTCCATCGAGATAATGCTTTATCTGAAGCAAATAGGAATGTGTGGGATGAAAACTGAACTGGTTGAAAAGTGAAGAACTGATGGACAGAATAGGTAGGTAACTTCCAAGGTTTCATGCAACAAGATTCTGGTGCAGGCTGGAGACTCTTTCAACCACTGAACCACAGGCAATAAGGAAAATATCTGTCTGTGTAGTATAAGGAAATATTTGCTTTGCACTTACAGGTCAGTTTTTGGGCTGTGCTGTGCTGTGGGCTCACTGCTCTGCCCTGGGATCCACACTGCTCATGGGAAAAATCAGTTCTGAAAATAGGCCAGCTGTTGGAACAAGCCCAATAACACTTCCACCCTTTTCACAGGTGATACAATCCACTCTTCCCTTCTTAGATTAGTTCTCCTAAATGCATTCCTTTCCCCTTTAATAGATTAAATAGAAAACCATGTACGTCTTGCATTAACAATACTTTTAAATAGTCACGGACACGTCGCTTTTACTTTTCCCCTCAAGACAAATTCCTTCCCTGGTGTGCATAAACTTTCTAGAAGATGGAATTCAGACTTGCTTTTAGGAACTCAGAAGAGATCAGTGAAGAGACACTTTTGAACGTCAGAGAGGCTTAGTCACCTGATTAAAAGTATCCAGGAAGATCTCATTATTTGAACTGCTTCCTGACCAAGAGCTGAAATTAATGTGCCCATGGAAGCAACTTCAACTACAGCAGCTACACAGTGCCTGTGTGAGTCCAGGATGCAGGTTTGCTTCAATATCCTGAGAATTCCTGTTCTCTCCCACCTCAGCAGCTCCTTCTCTGGAAGCCTGAATGGCAGAAGGAGTTCTGGGGGACATTTTTGGCCTTGGGGTCACAGAGAGTTTGGCCCTGTACCTGCGTCACGCTGCTGACACAAAAACCCCTGGTAGTGACCAAAATGTCATTTGTGGCGTGCGGTGCAGAAGTGCAATTCTGTGTTAACAGTCCATGATTGCTTGTTCCTGCCTTCATTATCTGTTGATGCTAACAAAATATGGATTTACCACTGTATGACAGTTCTGCTCTTGATATCTATGGCTTTCCTGTAAATAAATGAAATTAAATGCAAATACAAAACCCCCCAAGCCTAACCCAGCTTGCTCTGTTTGTACTTTTGTCACTGCAGGCAACCAGAGTGTGAAGCAGGTAAGAAGTCAAGCAAGCTCTTGACGTCAGTTATTCCTCATTTGGAACAATTTTAAACAATCTTTGACTTATGTTCATATGCTGATCATTGATTAAGCCCCAGGGATGTTTCCTCCAGTGTTTCTTCACCTTTATTACTATAAACAATGTAGTACTTTTCCAAGCCACTTAGCCTCAGACTCTGTGTACAGCCTATTAATAAATGCACCCTTGTATATTTTGTTTCTCATTAATACCAAGATGACAGCTGATATTCTGACAATCTCTGGGTCTCCGAAGCACTCATCATTATCAGCAATAAGTCATGTTTATTTCTTAGTTGCATTCAAACATTAGAATTTATGCATAAAGAATAAATCATTCCTCTAACAGAATGATCAGTTTTTGCATTTCGCAATCTAGTTCCACATTACTCACTTGGCATTTTCACTTAAATGAATATGCTCACTTAAAATAAATAGCCAGGGAAAAACAATAGCACAAAAAGAGGTTTGATAGTCACGTAGCATGCACATAACCATCACTAAGGGACTCCTGATGTTATGAGAACCCACTGATGCTTGCTTTCATGCACACAGCACACACAGGGCTTTTAGTCAGAGTTCCTTTCTCCCAGTGTCTTTCATTAAAAACAAAGGAAGGTTCCAGTTCACAGATTAATCAGCTGTGACTTAGCATTTCAGCTGTTTTCAGTAAATATTTCGTGTGTGTACCTGGATTTCACATTTCTTCCTAGCAGGAAACCCAGCAATGCAGACTGCTCAAGATTTGTTTTCAGCCTTTCCCCAAAATATTTCCAAAGAAGCCACTGTGGGGTCTTGCTGCTGCCTCTTGGAAGCCTCAGCTTGCCTAAAGACAATGGTTTTTCAGAGCAGAGTCATTGAAATAAGTCTCATCTCAAGAGATGAAGTCAGAAAGCTTTCTCAGAGGAGCTGTGGATGCTGAAATTGCTGAGCACACAGCCTGGTGGGTCAGCTGTGGGTTGTACATGAGAGGGGTTGCACCCTGTGCTGGGGTTCAGCTTGGAGGTGTCCCTTTGACAAAGGTGGAAAACCAACACCATGACCCACCACACCAAGAAAAGCTGTTAAAAAGAAAATTGTTGTTCTCCTTCCCACCTGTGGATATGGTCAAAAATGGTTCTTGCAGGCATGCACTGCTCTAGAGAGGGGTAGAGCAGAGATTCTGAGGGAAGGTGGAAAAGATGAGTACGCACAAGGTTGGAGGTGGAAGGAAGGGAGCAGGAAATAGCAGCTCTGCAAAAGTACAGGTGATTTGGTGTTTGCAAGCTGCTGGACTACCAACCTCATTCTTCTGACTTCCAGTCTGTTTCCATTCTTCACAGAAAACGTGGCATGTTGGGTTGGGTTTTTTTCTTCTGCCTGATTATAAGTTTGTTGCATCCTCAACTGAGAATGGCTCAGGAGAATAGACTAATAATGGAAATTGGTTTGGCTGGATCAAATGCCTGTTTCTGCCATTTCCACCACAGAAAAAAGATAAAAAACCAAAAACCTTTAGAATGTTTTCTTTTATGCTTATATGAAAATTATTCCCTTTTTTTTATTCAGCTGTTTACCAGAAGCACCAATGGAGAGCAGTGCAAAGCAGAGCCCTACCCATGGGAGTCGGATATTTCTCTAGTCAGGGCAGACAGCTCCATGATTGATCTATCACCAGCTAGACCTGAACCATCCAGCAGGACCTGCAGCCCAGCAATGTTTTCACTCAGCCATTTACTGCTATTGTTTCATGCTTTTCTCAGACTTGTTCCAAGCTTGACAAGAAGGAAAGTCTTTAAGTTTCCTCACACATCATTTTCTGCCTAAAAGGTGTTGAAGCATTAAGTAACTACTGCTAGGATAGTTCAGGACAAGCATTTTTGTGTACATGGTGATAGCAATTGTCGCTCTTTCTGAATGTTGAACTCATAGTGCAATGAGCCATTACATTTTTTCCCTTTCTGTTGGGTATTTGGAAATACTTGGAAAACAAAAATTGTCACTGCATTGGGTTTGCATGGCAAGCTTGTGGCAGCAGAGGGTCTGCAGGGGTGGCTTCTCTGAGAGGATGGCAGAATCCTTCCCATGTCCAATGGATCCAATTCCACTTGTGTCCCACTGCTGGCCAAGGCTGGGCCCATCAGCAGCTGTGGGAGTGTCTCAGGGTGAGATTTAAATGGGGGGAAGCCCCAACCAGTGCAGCAGCTGCTGGACAGATGAGTGAGGATGTGGGAGAGGAAGGTCAGTGCAGGAGGAGGGGCAGGAGATGCTCCAGGAGCAGGAAAAATGTCTAAGGAGGAGGGAGCAGCAGGGACAGCATGTGATGAACTGACCACAACCCTGCACTGCTTTGTGGGTAGCAGGCAGAGAAGTCTGGAGTGAAATTAAGCCTCTTATTAAGGGTTTTATCTTATTACCCTACTCCAATTTTATAGGTAATAAATCAAATTCATCTTCTCTAATCAAGTAAGTCTATTTTGCCTATGAAGGTAAAATAGATATATAATAATATGCTGAGTGATTTTTCTGTCTTTGCACTTTTCCCCAAGATATGAAGTGCATGCTGCTCATATGCCAATGGTAGCTGCTATGAAGTTGAAAAAAATGAATATATTTGGAGTATACTGAGTGATACAATAAGCCCCAAAAGCTTTCCTCATCCATGTCATCCACCAACACTGGCATGTTTTGAAAGTGGAACATAGAAAAAGGTGGAACATGGAAAACACAGAAAATGCCTGGAAGAACTGGGAGAATTAAAACATAACAACAAAAAGAAGAAAAAAAAAAAAAAAAAGAAAAAAGTGGAAAAACTAACATTTTGAATAATTCTTTGCTTCTTTCAACTCTTATTGCAGTATTCCTTACAGTTCTTCCACTTGGCCTTGGTCAAATCATCATTCTCACTGCAGGAAGGACAGCAAAATTATTGCTGTAAATTAAAAGGCCATGGACAAGGAATGGAAACAAAAAGAATATATCTCCAGGAGCTTCCTCACTGTAGATGAAGCTCACTCTACAGAGAACAGCAAGATGCCTTCCTCCTTTTGTTTGCTCCCTGTTTCTCACCTCCTGCTACTTTTTCAAAATATTCTTTTCTGAATGTTCTGAGGTTTATCCTGTGATTGTTTTGTCAGGTGTGTAAATTCCAGCCTACCAAAGAAACACAGAATCGATGTCTAAATTGACTTACTAGAGTTCAACACATCTGGGGAGATTCCTCTGAGGTATTTTTACTTTATTTTTTCATTCAGTGCACCTCCAAAGGGTGGAGGGCTGGCAGTCACTGTTCTAACAGGCACAGCAGAGTAATAACAGATGATCCTGAACAAAGTTGAGAGGTCTGCAGTCCTCTTGGCTGGAATCTGAAGTGCAGGGAGCTCTCAGGACTTTGGGCCTGTGAGCCAAAGCTTAGAATTAAACCCAGGTTTTGATCTGAGACCTTGGAAAAGGCTCCCAAACTGAGGTGCTAGAAGCGAGAGTGTGGATTTGTAGTTTAAGGCAGAGACACGTTAAGCTAAGTAAAGGAAAGTTTAGAGTTTTAGAGTTTAAGATATAGAATAAATAAAAGTAGTTACAAAGGTAACAAGGAGTTTAGAATGCAGCACTGTAGGTTTGTTGCCATAACAGGATTGGCTAAGAAAGTTGCAGGGGTCCATAAGACAAAATATTTAAGGATGGGGTCAAAAACATAAAGATCCTTTTTGGCAGTGTTTTATTGGTCAATAAATCCTTAAAAGGTCTTGTAACTTAGGGTCTTGTGACCTTCTGAGCCACGCAGTGAAGATGTGAGCCCAACTCACCCTTCCTGCCTGTGTAGAAGATAAGAAAAATAAATCCCATCATCAAAAACAACTCAGGGATCCCATCTCTAACTCATTCAAAACTCCCACACTCCTCAGCACCATGTGGATTCAAATTTGTAACAGTTTTGTGACAGGCCTGTAGGGACCTGAAGGCCCTTCTCTCCCCTACCCCACTGCCCAATAAAATCTCCAAAAATACTTCTGAGTGTAGAGGTAATTAAACACTCAGGTTAAACCCACTGAAAGCAGCTGCAGAGGTTAGAAGAGAAATACTATTAATATGCAGTGCTACTCCTATACCAACAGCTGATAAGCCCTCAGAAAAACACAAATAATCTAATTAGAGACAGAAAAATCTTCAGTGTAACGATGCCCAGTCAGGCACTGCACCACCCTCTTCGATAAGCAAGGGGAAAAGGAAGTGAACACAGTTTCACTTTCAGGCATGTCAGCCTTTGTCTGGGTAGCTTTACCTGTTGGTATGAGATGGTGTACACAAGCCAGTTTGGATAGCCAATTACATACAAATTCTATCCATCCATTTGCACATTTTTTATTTTTTTTTAATTCATGAGAGCTGCAACAGTCTATAAATTCCCAAAGGAGTGTGTGGGAATGCTTGCCACCTGTGAAATAATACTGTAACAATGAAGTTTTCAATGCCTACAACAGAACACTGAAGTCAAGTCGTTGTACAAAGCAAGAGCATCTAGTATGATTTAATTGCAGTATTTCTGCTGTTGATTTCAAAATTTTGCAATGCTTACATTTCCTGGCTTGTATGCAAGATTACTAACCAACTTTTAGCTGAAAGGGCAAAAATTCTTGTTAAATCTTATGTATCAGACAAGGGAGGAACAGGTGAAAAGGGGAAAGAAGAACTCTACGAGATCTAAGAGATGACTCTTGCAAGATCAAGCATGCATATGGATGTATGAACATGCATCTGCCTCTTTCTGGTCATTAGATTTAATGACCAGATTTAGATTTAATTCTCTTCAGATGGAAGTTTATTTTGTTCACCTCAGTTTCTTCCTTTTCCATTTCAACACTCCCATCACAACTCAGGCGTGGACCAAAGCTGGGTGATTCAGCTCAAAAGCACACACATGAATTGCACAGTCTTATTAGCAGAATACTTGATTTTCAGAATAAATTGCAATACCAAGGTATTCAGTAGTCACAGTAAAAGCAGAATCAAAATATAAATGCTGCAGTTCAGATCTTGTGCTGTTTTTATGCAGAGATGCAGATTAGCTTTAATCATCTTATTAGTGGTGGGTTTAGTTTAGGTCAGGATGTGCTCTGACACAGATCTTCATGGGATATTAGAGGTATAGATATTAGCAAATTTTGTAAAATGAAGAAAGCAAAAATCTAAAGCAGAAAAGTGATTTCATTGCTGAAGAAATAGCCAAGATATTCTCCCAGCTATAAGTACTCCTAAACTCAGAGATCTGCAAAACTATAATTGTATTTTTTTCTTGTCCACCTAGGAAATATAGTATATATTCTCAGTGATGGGTAAAAACTGGTTATTAACTACCTGCAACTTTTCCATTGGCTGTGGAACCACAGTGCCAAAACCTCCCCCAAGTCTTTTGCGAAGTTACTTAGTGCCCAATAAAATTAAAACCAATGGAAGATTTTAAATTTCATAAAACTTCATGCACTCAAGATTTCAAAACAAGGAGAACTGTGAAAACCTTGAAGGAACACATTAAAGAATAAGGTAGGGACTCTTTTCTGCATTCACCAATAATGATTACACAACTGTGGAGGGAAAAGAAGTGTGTTAGCACTAATAATCTGCCTCCCATTAATTGTAAAAATCAGCATAAACCTCTCTACAGCAGAGGAAGAGCACTGATTCAATATCAATATCAAATATTGGACCATTCATCCCCTCTCAAGCTAGGAGGTTAGGGAATGTGTTCTAGCAGACACTGGCAGCAGTTGGAACATTCCCTTCATCTTAAAAAATATCTCAGGCACCCACTACTATCATCTTTACATTTATAGTAACCTGCCAGTTTCTATTTTTATTTAAAGTAAGTCCTAATTGTACATGAGATTTTAGGTCTCGGTTTAAATTTGAAATATGAAACAGTATTCTCCTACAGATTTTTCAAGGAAAGCTGAGAAGACACAATTTTTTAAGAATACAAGTAAAAGAGATGGGAAATAGAAAATCCTTTTTTATTTTTTCCTCAGTGTTGGGAGAAGAATAATTTAAAATAGAGATGATCATGAGTAGTGCTTGAAAAAAAGACAGTTTCATTCATAAACTTGCAATTGTATTTTTATCACCCAGAATTTAAAAACTTGCCCCATGAATTGCATGATTTATTTTTTTATCATTCAATATTTTAATATAAAAAAATTCTACTGATAGGAGTATGATATTATTTGCAAAAGAAGCTCTTTATTCCCCTTGGGTTTTCCATTCCAAGCAGGGAAATATGCTGCTAATATTTAGCTGAGCTCCAGAAGAGGAGCAGACAAATATCTGGATGGGAAAAGAGTGTAGACAATGGGATCAACACATGCATACACCTACCTCAAAGCAGCTCTTGCAATACCTGTGTTTGTGCTGTCCCTGCTGCTGCCCACTCCAATGAACAAGTCCTGCTCTTCACCTTGGCAGCTCTCACAGCATCACTGTGCAGGGAAGGTGCTGCTGGCAGCAGCACGCCTGGCCCACAGAAGGATCTGTCCATTCTGCTTCTCAGGGGTTTAGCTGACAGCAAACTTGTAGAATTAACATACTGTGGGTTTTATTTCTCACAAAAGAGAATATCGGATGTTTTCTTCATTCCAACAGGTTCCACTTGTCCTGCTAGCTCCTGTGAGAACCCTGTTTGCAACATATATTGTAGCTTTTATCTATAGAGATCCCATACAAAAAAAAAAAAATCCCAAAAAAATCACCACCACCACCAACAACAAAAAAACAATCAAAGCAAACAAAATGAAAGGATTGAAAAGTGAATCCAGATTTTAACATGGCTAAAATATCCTGGTTTGAGGTAAATGGTTATCTCTCCTCTTTACCCCTCTTTAACAAAAAATAATTAATCAGTTTTCACTGCATGGTATTCAGAGTCAGGACACCAGGGAAAGTATCTAATAGCCTAGGAACTGGAGTTGCCTTTAAATAAATAAAGGTAATTTTAAAAAATTATAACAAGACCAGGAGCTTGGGGAGAGGGAGCTCCACTGAACAAAAGGTCCCTACCTTATCCTCCAATGCTCTTTGTGGCTCATGGAAATACAAGTTCTGACCCCCTTCCTTTCACCTGCTGAGAGCAGAGGTAGAAGCAGCACATTTCCTTATGCCATGAGGTTCTCACTCATCATTGTAATTTTCCAGGTGTAGGTAATATATTTGATTGGGATCATGTGGCCAAAATTTATATGAAGGCAAAAATAGAAAAAAAAAAATCAGTTGTAAAGTTTGGAGAATTGCCTCAGAACTTAACACCACAGTCTACAAAATATACAAGCCCAATAATATAAATGCTATATTGCATTATGTGCCCAAGCTGCTTAGCAGGGAAATAAACACTCCCATATACCTTATTGTGTAGCTTATATCTATACTTGGGTCCAAATTTGCTGAAGACTGTTAAACACCATATGGGATTTATGGGTTTCTATACATTGTCCAGCAAGATGCATTATCATGTAAAATATTGCCAGGTCTTTATCCCCATATTACTAAACAATTTTTATACACTTACTTGCAGCATCATGGAATTTATCAAAAAACTCACAATGTAGTAGCCAAAACTGAAGAGGCTAAATCTCAATTTAAAGACCAAAAATGACATGAAAGGAAGATTGGGTAAAGTTTAAGCCAATGAAAGTATGAGTCATTATTATATAACAAGCAAGTTGGATATATTTTAAGCTGAAAAAAAGATAGGTTGAGAGGGGAAGAGAGCACAGAAGTGGGAGTCAACAGGGGAACTGAGGTAAAGTAAGTGGGTATGTAAAAGTTTATGAGCACTATTAGCAACTTGCATGTTCTCTTAATTCTTGTTTACCTCCATTCTTTAAAGTCTCAGGTAGGACTGGTGCAAAATGTTAACAGTTTTCATCCCAGGGGATGGAGAACCCATTCAAATCGTATCAGTGTAATTAATTGCCACTGGGTAGCTATTAGGCAACTTTTAGGTAACTTTGACAAACTTCTTCTGTTCATAGAAGACACAGCTGGGTAGAAATTAGTCTCTAAAAATACTTTCACACAACCTGCTTGTTTTCTAGTCACTGTCTTCTTATGTTATGCTCATTCCATCTGTCAATAGATATGAGTCACACATTCGACCTTTCAGTTTCACTTGCGCACATAAATTTCTTCCAATTTCCTGTGAAACAAACACTTTTAACTCTTCCTGGGCCAGCACATCACACGGACAGCAGGCTGGCGTAGCTGAGCCAGAAGGAAACTTTCCTGGTGATGCTCTTATTTTTCCAGCCTGTACTCCCTTTTCGGGGTAGATTGTCCCTGCGTTTTGCTGATCACCCTTCTGCCCACACTACCATGACTTGCTCTGAAAAAGCAGCAAATAACATGGGACTCCAGTTCAAAGAAACACGGTCTAACTGTACTTTCAAAGAATGCTAAACAGCAGAGGAGCAGATCCAAGTCACTCCTGACAATACCAGCCATGACCAGCAGATTCACTGGAGTAAAACTGTAATTTTACGAGTAAAGCTATAATTTTACAGTTTTTAAACCTGAAGCAGTCAACATTTGATTCAAAGCTAACCTAAAAATAGAGACTCATGCTTGCCCAAATGCTACCCACTGACATAAATCATGATGCCTTTACCAACTGATCTACTTTGTTCTTTCCCAAACACTATAAACACCTCCAGCATGAACAAAGAACAAACATGGCCACGAAAAACACAGCAAAAAAAGTGAAAGTTGGAACATTATTTTGGGATTTGAGGGTTTATTACCTGACTTTCTTTCAGGCGTGGGGCACAATTTAATTCAATCTTTCAGGAAGCTTTAAGGACAAAGGGGAAAGAAATGAGTTATAAGAATCACAAGGCTGGACTATGGCGGGACCAAATTCTGCACAGTGACCTGGTAAAGGATGATGGAGACTTGAGGGGTACAAATGGTTAGCACCTCATTGGAAAGCTCATTTCACTGACAAGTGCAGGAACAGCAGCTCTGCAGCTTTCACAGAACAGAAGACTCACAGTCTGTCCCAGTTAAGCCCTACAACAGCAGACAAGGCTTTGGCATCATGGTTCCTGCCAAAACACACCAGGCCTGGAATATTGTCCCATCAAAACACCCAAGCAAAGTTGCTTTTCTGCTCTGAGATTTCCCTATTGCAAACTGTAATTTCCCTATTTTCAGCTGTAATTGGAGGACAGTTTTAAGGGAGAAAATAGGAGTACAAAGTACAAAAGTAGAAAAGCACAAAGCCCAGGGCTGCAGGCAGGGATGAGGGGATGAGCTGTGGCTGGGGTGGCACTGGGGTGGCCCAGGGTCCTCTGCCTGTTCTCCAGTGTCACACCTAAAGGGGACACAAGTGAGGAGAGGCTTCAGCACTGAAAAGCAATGTAGGAAAAACTCTAAAGGTGGAAGCACCCAGAAAAACTTCTACTCACTTAGGGATGAAGACTTTTTGACCTTGGGACGCTGGCACATTAACACAAACAGTAAAACAGTGTATGCTGCTATTACAGATATGCCCCCAGTCACTTATTTAAGTGCAGACTAACCAAGTCAGTCCAAGGTGACAGCATAAATGTGCATATCTGGCCTTTGTGTTAAAAATCTTCTGTTTCCTTACAGAAAAAAACTCACTGAAAGGATTGATTTTACTTCTGATGACTTATTCTTACTGCACACTTTAAGAAATAACTAAAGAAAGAAGAATTTTCAAGTAGTACTGAGGTCACTAGCAAACAGAAACTTTGTGCATTGTTTTCTGAACTGGAAAAAAAAAAAAAAAGCATATATGGACAACCAGAGCCAAAATTAGCAATAAGCAATATTAGTCACCATTTTTTTCTTTTTGTTAAGTGAGGTGGGGTGAAGTGGAACAGTTGTTATGTTTTTTTATTGTGTCAAGAACCATTCAATCAGAATTTGTATCCTGATATTTTGGTCATCATGTGCCAGTGGGCTAAATTAAATTCAGCAGTCTTCAGGTTCTTTATATTTATTAGTTCAGATAAACAGCTGCCATTGGCACACAGCTGACAGTAACACCCACAGTGTTAAAAAGGAACCAAAAAACAAAAAAACACCAGCAAAAAATCTGTTAAGTGACTGCTCAGGCAGTTTTAACAGGCAGATTTTGTGTCAAACTTTATCTTTCAAAAATATTTATGATACACGATCCATTTACAGATGTACAGCAGCCTACTATTGCTTCCTTAAGGCTTTAAAATCTCTTGGCATTTTCCTTCAACTTCCTAAAGCATGTATGTCCATTATTGCTTAAATTTCATCTCACTGAAGTTAATTGAATGTAGAAGTTGAAATGTTAATATGAAAATTTAAAATATTTTTTTCCCAGGAAACCATTATTTATTTATAATGTCCAAATTTATTGTTAATTGTGAGACTATGACCTGGTACGGACTGTAATTTAAGGCTAATTTTAAATACAAATAAGTACCATTTATGTTTTAATTAGTTGAAGTCAGTGGTCTTGAGATTAAAAGAAATTAAGTTTAAATATGTATTTTAAGTGCCTGATTTAACAACTTTTTTTAGTTACTAGCAAAATCCAAGACAATCAGTACAAGTAGAATGAAGAGAAGAATTAAATACACACAAGAATTAAATAAACATAGTCTGAGCTTAGTTTTTCTTAATGGGTGCTTCCCAAAAACCCAAAGTGGTCCATATATTGATAACAGTAACATGAAGAATATTAATGTTATTGTTATTAATATTATTTAATATAATATAAATTTGCAGATTCTTTACCAGATATGCATTTCCATCAGTTGAAACATTCCTTGATACAAATTTTGCAGCAGATCTGCAGAGATCCAGTAACTGTAGTAATTTATTTGTGTCAGAGAACTCCTGTCTAGGGAAAGTAAAATTTAAGAACAGTCTTTTGGTTTGAAACTCTTATCTGAGGCAGACACCACCAGCCTTTAATTCCATAACCAGGAATTAGAAAACTATTCTGCTATTAGAAGTAATTATAGTAAATACAGTCAAATTTACCATAGTAAATATCTGCCATATTTACCAGAGTAAAACTATTCTGCTTTTAAAAGTATTATAGTAAATATAGCAAATTTACCATAATGAATATCCACAGTACTGAAATTCTCATAAAGTTTCTAAAAACATTAAATTTTAAAAATAAACTGAAAAAGTTCATTACTGTGTGTTCCTTCTTTCCTGACAGTTGCATAACAGGCAGAACCGTTCCAAAGCAGCCCAAAATGGCCAAGTGTTGTTTCCAGCAATATTTCCAACCACAGCCACCAGAAAATTTATTAACTGATTGCAAACATATAAGGAAAAACTTCATCCAAATTTTTAAAGAGCAACAAATTTCACACATCATTCAGTTTCTGCAGGTTGATCTGGAGCCTAAAGTTTCAACAAATGATGAGAATGTGAACAGACTGCTTATGATTGAGCATACTGATATGGCCAGGCTCCTTCATCTGTATGCTGCAGAGCTGTGCAGCTACAAGCTGCATTAAAATTGCTGAAAGGCAATGTAACTCCTCTTGGATGATTCTGTGAATCTTTGAGTTAACAAAACAATGCAGCATTTCTAATTTTTGTTCACAGGGAAACCTCCCAAATATTTTGCTGGTTTTATTTAATGAAATAATTTTCTCCAAGTAACTTGATTTCCTGCTTTGATGCTGATTCACTATTTCCACTCTTAGCTCATTACATACTCCACCTGAGGACTACAGATTAAGGCACTGTCAGGTTAATAACAAAAAAATTATTTGCTAAAATTAAAGGATATGGGAGGCGTGTAAAATCTTTCAAGTCAGATGTTGTAAAATTCTAGAATGAAGGATGGCTTAGAAAAACCCTCCCCTAAAATAAATGAAGTACATTTAGTGATTCATTATTACACGTAGAAGACAAAGTTAGACCTGTGTGCTTGACAGATGTGTAGAGGTGCACTGCAGAGGAGGAGGGTGACATGCATGGGGTAGCAAAGAGGTTTTGTTTTGGGATGGGAGGGCTGCAACTGCTCTGCATGCCTTCATTACACTGCAAAGGCACTTGTGCTCTCAGTACTAATTAAACCTTGGGGAACAATTTGTTGAGGTAGCTGGAGAAAATTTGGATGAGAGCAAGAGAAGAATTTTAATGTTTTAATCCCAAGTAGGAGCAGAAGCATCCAAGTTGTAATATTCTGGGGTTCCAGCAGAGGAGCTCCCTGACTGACACTGCAGAGAGGCAGAACTCAATTTACCAATGTTTGCAGCACTTTGCAGAAGTGAATCCTTTTAATGCATGTACATTATTAAATGAAAAAGAAATTTATAACTATCCTTTTATATAGTTGTGCTGTCACAAAACACTCTTCAGTTCATCAGGGTGGAATTGGAGAGTTTATGGTTGATTTCTAGAAGTACCCCAGTAGTGGCTTTGAGCCACTAAATATTTTCCTGTTAATTTTTCTAATTCTTATTAACAAATGAAGGAACCACCACTCTTCCAGCAAAAAAGTACCTATTGTGATTGGAGGTTTTTTGTCACAAACAGGATGGGACTGCTGGGGTACAATCCTTGAGCTTTATTGCAGCATCAGCCTCCTCACATGGCTGAGACAACAGAAAGATGGCAAAGCTCACACACAGCCAGCAGCAGCCAAAGATTTCTTTCTTTTGGAGCATTTTAAAAATTTCTAGCCAATAGCACATTGCTAAGGCTTACAGACAGTTGTTCTAACCAGTCACTAAAAGCACACACACACCTGCTGCACACAATGATGGCTTGTCTGCTCTCTATTTACAATATAACATACCATTATAATACCATTACCATTGCTATATTATTGTTACCAATGCCATAACCATTGCTGTATTATTATTATACACAATTCTCCATTATTTAGATTTAAACCTTCTCCTATCTTGCTAGGTATATTTTTCCTGCAGTCTTAAGGTCTATCTTAGCCAAGCCTAAAACTCCAGCTGTGGTTTCATGTCCTTGCTTGCTGTACCATTTTAACTTTTTCTGCTTTCAGACTTTGCATCTAGTTCTCTGTTCTTTCTGTTTCTGAGGCCTTTCCCAGCTTTCTAAAAATCTTACCTTTACCTATAACTTCTATTTGCTTTCACTAATGACAGCAGCACCACTGAGGGCTGCACTCCCATGCTCTCACATGAGCTTCTATCAAGGATGGGCTGCCAGCACAGCTAATGTCTGATCCCTCACCTAAATGTGAATTTAAGCGATGGCTGCTTTCTCCTCTAGGTCATAGCTTAGAGAACTGAGCACAGATAAAAGCCAAACAGGATAAAAGAGACTGCTTGTTTCTTGGCTGACAGAAAAAGTGGCAAACTGGGAGGGTGTCTAGGGATCAAATTAAAAAAAAAATCAACTAGCAAGACTTCCCCGCCAAGGAAGGTGAGGAGGGATAAAAAGGGAGGAGAAGGTGTTTTCTAGATTGGCTAGCTGAGTTAGAGCAAGCAGCTGTGAGATACAAAAACTACAACTTTGTTACAGATTTTAAAGGGGTAAAAACACCAGAGAAGTAGAGTGAATCATCTGCGGCCAGGCAAGAGAGAAACAAGTGTACACAGGTTTGTGTATTTGGGGACACCTTCTTGCTCAGAAAATACTTTATAACACCAGAGATTAAAGAATTCCCTTTTTTTTTTTAGACTTGCAAGAGCCTCAACACTTTATAATCCAGATAAAGACAGCAGAAAAAATAGTACAGTTGAATTCTTTGCTGGGAAAACCCATGGCAGAATAACAATTAAAAAAACTAAACAAACCAAACAAAAATTTTCCTTTTACACACACAGGTGTCCCTCCCCATTTGGACTTTTCAGATACTTTTAGTTGCTAAAGAACAGTTGAAACACTGTAGTTTACCAAAGCCCATTGCTCTGTTAAAGCAACCTCTTGTGGGTTTCTTTCTTTCCAACTTCTCTTTAGCTTCTATTTACCTCTACAAATCCATCACTCCATGCTCTTCTTCACAGTGCTGCTGTTCTTTCCTCTCAAATTGCATTTCTACACACACCTCCTGCATTAACCTTCTCCCCTCAGCTTCCTCCTGCTATTTCAGACTGCAGCCATTCTTCCTTGAATAAGATTCCTCTTGTTCCTTAAAAGAACAGTGCAGGAAAATGACTATATAGTATAAGGATCACCTCAGCTTCTGTTCTCACAGGATGAAGGGCCATACTAATGATTTTTAACAGTATGTAGGAAAAGGTGGTCTGTAAGTTTGCTCTTGAAGTGAGACCTTTCTCTAAGTTTGCTCTCTAAATGAGACATTTTCTGTCTTAAACTACATTTGATATTAAGAAGAATTTTCAAAATAATTGGCATACATGTGCAACAAACACATAAAATATGTTTCATTTGTTTTGAGGAAGGAAAATAAACCACCAGAATCCTGAACACACACATAAATAACCAAACTCAACCTTAAGTGATGCCCAACACTGAAACCCTCAGGAGCTTAGTGGATACTTAGCAAATGAATCCACAAAATACTTGCTTCTTCATGTAGAAGAAAACCACCTAAATATTTCTCCTTTAATGTACTCAAATATGTTTGGGGATTCTGTCAGCACCTAGAGGCTGCAGTCTGCCTGGGCACCAGACAGAACAAAACACTGTTTTATTTCAGGTACCTAAAAGTTTTCGTGTCTGGCCAATAGCTACATCTATCTAGAGTTTTAGCAAAAACTACAACCACCCTCCCTCCAGAGAACCCCTCTCCTCACTTCCTCAGGAACATAAGAGCTTGTTCATTGAAATGCTCAGAGGACCTACTATCAAATAATTGCAATTTATAACAAATAATCCAAGAACTTGTTATTAAATTTATTTTTAAACTAAGATTGTGCTCTAAGCTGGGAAAGCATAATGCCTCTTATGCAGAAAATAAGCTGAATCTTTTTTGTCAAAAGAAGTGAAGGATGCACTCCTGACCATAAAGTTGTTTTCTGGACTTCCAAGATGCAAACTGCCTTTTAGTTGTCATCTTCCACAGAGCCCATGCTCAGAAAACCCAAAGCAAAATGGCAATGAAATAAATTAACAGGTGCCTCAGAAAGCAAGGAAGAGACACTTCAGAACTTCAGCATTATGAGATCCATAATGCCATTCCTCTCAGCAGAAAAAGTGCAGCCAATAGGAAAAAAAATCTGGTTGGTCTCTTTCTCTACAAAATAATTTATTACCGTGCCAAGGTGCTGCATATAACTTTTCTGACATTTAAACCTTCCTTTGAAGGTTCAAATGATCCATAATTATAGCTCTTTACAGAAAGAGGAAGAGTAAATCCCTGGGTGATAAAGCCTTTTGAACTAATGTTTAAGACCTCCTCTCATGGATACTCATGGATATCATTTGTCTGTTTCAAGAGATCAAGGGTAACAAAAGAATGTGGAACAAATTAAAAGCCCAAGAAATAACTGAAAAAATATCAGTAAAGTTGGAGAAGTTATGAACATTTACCCACCAAAAGTAGTTTGGCAGAAATGCCCATTCTGTTCCCAGAGCTAGAATTCAAAAGTTTGAGCTCATTTCAAAGCCAGTACTTCTCTTTAAGCATGTTTTCTTGGTGCAATTAAAGGGTTCAAGGCAGCAGGCATTTGGAGCTGGGCTGAAGATGTGCCAGGACTAGAAGGTCTGCAGAGAGAGACAGGTGAACCAGAACACACCTGCATTTCTCACAGCAGCTGGATTAACCTTGTCACCCTCGATTGAAATTCAGAGGCCTCAGAGAGAAAGAGCTGGTCCCAGCAGAAGTTAAAGCTGGGGCTACCAGCAGGGCTGGGATCAGAGGGAGGATTGTGTTTATAGCAAGGCCTTTTGAACCACTGCCCAGGCCTGTGCAGGAGACAAGTGATTACAGCAAGTAAATAGGCAGACAAGTGATTTAATATAGAGACAGAAAGGAAACAGGGCTAAGATTTGCTGTTTAAGAGAGCCCAGGCTGAGAGGAGAGCTGAGCTGCTTGGAGGAGGCTCTGGGCAGCTTAGATAGACACTAGAAATAGAAAACAGGTCATGGTAGAGCCTGGCATTGGGAGGTGTCTAAACCAGACCCAGGCTCAATCAGACTTAAAGCATAAATTATAAAGCATAAAGTAGGATTAGATTTAAGAGGACGAAGAATCTTGATCCTCCAAACTGGGGGATCAGTTCATCCCACAGGGATCCCAAAGCAGATTGAACACTAGAACTGATGCAGATTACTAAAATCAGGCCTAGGGGTCTGGAAACTTAAAATTAACAAAAATCAAGATGCACTGACAAGAGTAATGCTTGTTACTCAATCCCACAGGGTAAGGCAGGGCACTAAGAATATATCTATGGCTGCAAATAAATTTTGGAAGTGCCAAGAGATTAGGATGAAGGCTGTAAATCACTTGGGAACTGGATTACATCCTGTGTGGGCAGAAGTTCTCAGGTTGCATGGTTGAGGGTAGGGACAGAGATAATGTTGTGAAATTCAGGGATTTAGAGCTAGATTTATATCACAGTGCTGATGTGGCCCCAGGTCTAGGACAAGACTTCATGCTGACAGAGGCTGGGATTAAGGTTGAGATGGGCAGAAATCCCTATGCTCATCTAAGAAAAAAATGTGAGCTTCTTAAAAAGATTTAAGGCACATACAAGTTGTAAATTGGTAAAAGAAGAGTTTAATAGAGATTTGAAAGCTCCAGGAGAACCAAATATTTTGGTGCAAGGCATAACAATGTGATACATCTCATTAGCCAGGGAAAAAGACCAGTAAAAATTCAAACAAATTCCATGAGCACCTAAAAGAACGGAAGCAAACCCAGGGTTACCACATGCCTTTAACAGCATTTATTCTGCAGGTGGCCCATTTCCCCAAGACGACTCCTTGTAGGTGGAGAATAAATCCAGGAGTCATAACAGCACTGCACAAGTTATGGCCCAGAGCTCAGTGGGACTGTTGTAATGAAATCCCAGGTCTTGATTTCTGCATTCTCATGTCCCAGTCAGAGACAAAAAGAACTAAGGCATGCAAAAGACTCTTTTCAACTTTTCACAAAATATTTATATTAAAATAAATATCAAAAAGTAAATATAAATGTAGCTTAAAGTAAGGAGAACATAGTCTCTGTCTAGATTAGGGGAATGGAGACAATACAAGGAAAATTGGTAAAAGGAAAAGCATTGCAGGCAAAATTACATGTTTATTTTAAGGTTTGTTTTGGTTTGTCTTTACTCAGAGAAGTAACAACAATAAGCATCATAGAAAATTACTCTTGAAAGATGTTTTGGGTTCTTCTAGCTACCTTTATGCACTGTTTCTGTGTTTCATAAATCAGATTCATATGAGGATAAAATTTCTGTATATAAATTCTGTTCTAACTAAAACACAAACTTGGCTTTTAAAGTCAACTTTAACTAAAAGGAAACAGGCAGAAGTGATTCTCAGCTAAAAAAATAAAGTTAATTTTATTTAAATGTCTTAACATGCAGAAAAGATTTCATTAATGTTCCACATTTTCATGCTCTCTGTATAGTTTAGAAATTGTTTATTGAGGAATGTTACTGTTTAGAACTTTTAAAAGCATAGTTCCTGATCTGACAAGCTTGAGAATAAACACCAAAGAAAAGACTTGCACCATCTGAAGTCTAGCAAGCCTGTATAATCAGTAAGACGAATTATTTGAAAGAAAGGAGGAATTAAAATAACATGAAGTTCCCACAAGCAGGGCAGGATATTTTTTCCATTTAAAGACCCAGTCCAAAAGCAAAGCATCTCAAATTAGTCATAGATCAGTAGTCAGGTCCTGGGTGTTTACCTCACCCGTGTGATAGTATAAACAGCTGCATGTTCTGCTTCTCCTGTGAACCCCACGCCTGAAAAAAGTCTGTTACATCAGCTGTGAACAGCAATCACTCCAGGGCCCAGCTCTAAGCCAGTCTGGGCTCTGATGAATTGTTTTTGTCCAAGAAATGCACTGCCTTAGAGCCTGGCACCCCACATCACTCTTTCTCCACCTACATAGCATTTAGTCAACTGGTGAATCACCAGATCTCATCAGTGTGGCTTGGCAGCATCTCCCAGGCACAGCACAGCTGCAGAACACTGCTCAGGCCACATGGTGTGAGAAAGAGAGCCCAGAAATTTCCTACTAATGCCTTTGGGGCCAGGTTAGGAGCCTCTGGGGCCAGCAGAGCCCTATCAAAAACCCTGCAAGTGAGTGTGAGCACTGCAGCAGCAGGCACAGAACATCTCAGAAAGCACTTTTAGGAATAAACAGTCAAATGTCTTCTCTTTCAGCACTTGTAAGAATAAACAGTCTACTTAGAAGAGTGGTGGAAAACCCAACAGAGCTGAAGGTAATACTTCCCCTCAAATACTCCTGTAACGAAGGAGGCAGCTGGGGTGGAGGAAAGAGTAGGAGAAGGGCATGCAGAGAAAATATCATTTTTGGTGGGAAGAAAGAAACAACAACAAAAACGAGATAAAATGATCAAGCTTCAGCCTTCTTAAAAGTAGAAAAACCTTGATCCTTCTGCCAAGAGATTTCCTGGGTAAGGCAGGCTTGGTTTGCAGTGTCCATGAGAGAGCTTGGGCAGTTCTGGCATCACTCCACTGACATCTGGCTGATGGACAGTCTGCAGTGCAAGGCAGCTCCCTGCCGTGGCTCACTGGTGTTCACTGCCTGCAGCCGGGACAGGACATCACTCCTGCTCTAAACTCATGGAAGATGTCTGATTTCTCCTTTCTGCCAACTGGAGCCTGGTAGTCTGCAGCTCCCCAACAAACCCTAAGCACCCCAGAAACTTTTGAACAACCTGCCACTTATCAGCTGTGCTAGGGATGCTAAGATTTTTAGCTTTTCTATTTTTCACATTCTGTGCTGCTTTAGTGTGCACTTCTGAGCTTCACATGAGGGGATGCTGAGCTCTCTGTACAGAGCAGGGACACAAAACAATTCCTTCTCCAGCTGGGCACCAAGGACAAATGATCCAAATCTCAGCCCAGGAGCACAAACACCGTGGGCTGGAGAGAGAAAAACAAGCAGGATGGGGCTGCCTGGGCTGAAGCTGGAATGGGACAATGAACTCCAAGGTGCCAATGGAGCAGAACTGATCCCAGGGAGAGCCCCGGGAGCGCTCGTGCATTTTGGGACCATTTTGGGTCATTTGGGTGCAGCCCTGGCTGGGCTCTGGTGCTGCCCAAGCTGGATCCATGGAGGAGATCCTTTAAATCAATCCCTGCTTTATTCTTTAGCTCTGTTCTAGTCTCAGTTCTAATTCAGTCTTCTCAAAGCATCACTAGAAATAAACATTTGAGCTTTGGTGCTTTAAGAAAGGGACCTGCATGTCCGTGGTGAAACATTTTTACTGCTAGAGCTGATTAAAAAGGAACAAACAAGGTGTGAGGGGTCAATAACTAAGCAAGTTCTCCACATCTGACTCATTTACACAGAGGGGGTTTTTGCTATGCTGCAGTCAGTACAGAAAACTAAGGAGTAGTTATGACTATACACTACACACATGGCTGAATGGAAAAATTATTCTTTATTCCCCATTTTTTACCTTCTTCACAAATGCAACAAGAGGACACTTTGGATAAATTTAAGGTGTGGGTTTGTGACAGTCAGACTTAAGCCATCTTGACGACTACCTTGCTACAGAGACAAAGTTCTGGATGCTTTAATTCAAAGGTAGACTGAGTTTACGTCTTAAAATTTTGGCTTTTGACAGAGATAGATCCAACTGACATGACTGAGTCCTAAACCCTCGTTCACTGGCAAGTCCATGAACCACCCAAATTTCTAAATGGTTCCTAAGTAGAGGACTCATTTCTGCATTGGCCTTAATTTCATTCTGGCTGACCATAGGAAATAGCTCTTTAATATTTGTCTAACATCTCAGGTAAGACATGGAACATCTCCAGAGCATTCCTTCAGGTAACAAATTGTTGGGCTGCTTATATTTCATGCTTTTATCTCCATTTCCTAAGTGGGAGTCCCAAATTTAGAGGCCCTACTAGCCAAGTAAATTCTCACTGCCACAACTCCGACGTTTAAAATGTGCAATTATCCTCTTACCTTGAACCAACAGCAAGGTCACATATGAGCCTTGGAGCACAGAAAACATATTAAATCTGAAAAGACAGCGTAAGCCATCTGACCTCTTCTCTAGCAGTGCCAAACATCTCTCCTGTTACTCTGCCTCTGAAGGAAGCTTTGCTGGAGAAGCCACTTCACACCTGCAGAAATATCTTTCCTGAATGATGGGGTGGTTAAAAGCATAAAATATTTTTATTGCTCAAGTTTCCTCACAGAACCAGCGTCTGGCTGCAGGGCACTTCCACCTACAGACCGACATAAAAAAGATCCTGCTGTATATAAGCTGTCCTCCCCCACTGGGCAGGGGTAATGGGAGAAGGGAATTCTTTAGTTACTACTCTGCCTCACTGGAAGACAGACATTCCCGTAAAACTGTGTGTGGGAGCATTTCACACTGAAACTAAAACAGTGTTAAAAGTAAATTCAGCGAGCTGCTCCTCATGCAGCGCAGCTGCTCTGTGGAGAGATGAAGATATTTTATTATACACACACTGACTGCCAGACACCAGCCCCACTGCAGTGCCAGGGAGATGGCTCTCCTGCTGCTGTCCAAGGGATGCTGCTCTTAAGGCTCTTGGCCAAGGCACACCTTCACATGCCAGCCCCAACCTGCCCCTTCTCCCCCCGAGGAGCCGAGAGCAATGGGCTGTTTCTGATTGCAGCTGTTTTAATCCAATTAAATTCGTGTTTGGGGACTACACAATCAGCAGAGTAAATTGACGTGACGCCCCTGACTTTGTAATTACACCAGATTTATGCTGCTAGGAGAAGGAACATGGGCCAGCCTTAAAGCATGGCCATGAACCTATTGTGACAAATCTGCTTCACGGGAAAAAACCATTGCAGCTCATTGCTTCATGCAGCACTGCTCCAAGGACATAGTGATGCCAAAAACAGGTCTTACTGCAGCCATGAGGCACCACATTTTAAACAGAAAGATCCTGCTGTGATGGTTAGGTACCTGAGTGACACAGGGTAACATGGATTGTTTTGTTTTGCAGGTTTTAACCTCAACATGGGAGAAGAGGAATGGTTTATTCTCTGTATTAGACTAAATTGACAACACTGAAATACTTCATGTGTAATATAATTGATTTTCCACCTACCAAGAGAATAGTTAAACACTAAAAATCAATGCCAATCTCTAAAGTCCTACCTTTTTGATCACATTTGACTGTTCTGTAACAAGTTATATTGAAAAGTGTCAAGCTAAAGGGAAAAAGGTAGCCAAAGATATAATGTAGTCAGGACCATCACACCCTTCATAATAAACAGAATATCAAAATATTAATGACAAAATAATTCTGCCTGGAAATAAAACTATGTTGGCAGTTTAGGAGACTGGTATCCTATAGCTGGCCTGTATTCCTGTTTCATAGCAAAGGTGAAAAAAACTTACAACATTGCAATTCTGTGAACATCAGTGGAGTACAATTCTGGCTTCGTACTTTGCCTGGGCAAGTCCAGTCCAACTTCTGTTTATCTCAAATTTCTGGAATTGCTAGCCCAGGAAAACCTACTTTTCCATTAACTGCCAAGGGAACTTCCTGTCTCAAACATTTGCAGCTCAGATTTCTCTGTCCTTCAAGGCATAAAGATTATTATTTGCAAAGAAAACTTGAAGAAATTTTGACTTTTTAAACTCTAGTGCCATTACCAAACTATATTCATAGGACAATCTAAGAGAATGACACCAATAGTGAGGTACTATTTATAAGGGATGCTCGTTTTTGGAAGGTCATTGCCCAGGTCATATTTGAGATGGTGCTAAAACTTTAAACATAAGAAGGAACAAATAGATATTAACATTATCATGATCCTTTACAAACAGTTCACCCACAACATAATGAGCTTTGTATAAGAAAATGCTACATACTCTGTGTCCATGACACAGTTTCATCCAGACAAACCAAGAGAAGCTTCAGCTTCTACAATTTTACAGCTCTGCATCATTGTCTCTGCATGGAAATCCTAATACTGTTTTCAGAAAGAATGCTAAAGCTGCCATCACACCCTGGACACCTTAACCAAGTAGCAAGCCTAGAGCTAGCACAACCAGTTAGGAAAAGTCAGTCTTCCTCATTATTATCAGCATTGGATAAAGATACTTTTAATTTACATCAAATGTTTGAGAGTCCTTTATTAGTTAATAAATGAGCATGTTACTTGACCCACTGATTGGTCTTTGTTGGCCTGTGTATTGACTAACCCTGAGCAGAAAACAACCCAAATTTTGGATTGGAGTGGGGATAAAGCAGAACTTCAGGGCTGTAGACACCCTGCACTTCTCCCCAGTTTAAAGAGATGATGCCAGAATGGAACTTGTGCCACCAGCTCCAGCCTGGGGCACTTCTGTCTGAAAGGTATCACCACTGAGATTGGGATGCTCAGAGCCATCCATGCCAAGCCCACCGAAGCCAAACCTCCCTGCTGTGCCAGTGGAAACTCCAAACAAAGGCACTCTTTGAGCAGAGCTCCCAATAATCTTTACAGGGAACTGGGTCAAAGAAGCCCCAAGGCCTCTCTGAGCTGCCCGAGCCAGCAGAGGCCTACAAAGGGATATTTCTGCAGCTGAGAAAGCCTTGTGCAAAAGAACAGCCAATTAAGGGTCTTTTCCAGGCACACCCGTGCACGGGTAGCAGGAGAAAGGCAATGCCCCAGCCACTGCTCAGTCCCAGAAACATCCCGTGGGCTTGCTGGGCTAGCTGGGGGCAGGGAAGTCTCTCCAAAAGAAATCCCAGTGGATGCCAGAGAGCCTCAGGCTACCCTTTGACACCAGCAGCAGCAATTGCCAAGGATTTTACCCACAGGGGACTGAGAGGACACCAAACTAATCTAAGAGCTGTTACAACCTCATTGCAGTTTGGTTGCAGTGCCCTACATGGAATTTTTAACAGCAGCTTGCAGTTGAAAGGTTCTCTAACCACTGTCCAAGTCGTGGGATAGCCAGCAAACTCTGTTTTCTTACAGCAAGCTATGACACACCAGGAATTTTTCAGACAGCTTAACGGAGAGATAGAGGAAAAAATTTATTTTAGGTATGACATAGAATGCACTTGCTCAAATACTATTAATGGTAAGAGTGCATAAATACAGCAAAACAACTAGGAAGGAACACGAAATACAGCTTGGCATGAAGGAAGAAACAATTTTCTTAGACTTCAGCATCTTGCACTGCTCCAGTCAAGACTGCAACCTGGGTACCAGACTACCTGTGTGGAATGATACAGAGGGGCACTAATAGTAACATAATACCTAAATATATTCTCTGGGAACACTGCTTCCTACACACCAGTCAGTTGTATCAATAGACAAATCGTTTAAAGCCTTTTTTTTTTTCCTAAATTAGCCCCACCAAGCACACCTTCCCCACACTCATGAGCACAAAACTCCCATAAGAATCTCTCATTATTTTGGAAAACACAAAATGGCCAGTCCCAGGTGAAGATGTAGCAATGACAAAACCTGTGGCAGGTTTGTATCCAGACCTACCCAGCCCTTCTTTCACAGCACACAATTGTGTGTGAAATCATTCCCACCCTCCTGCTGCTGCTCCTTCCCAGAAGTTTTAGGTAGCACAAGGGCTTTCTCTGCTCCCTCTGAGCAGCCCCGATGGCTCTCTCCAAAAACACCCAAGAGAAGTTTGAGAAGCAACTTTCCCCCACATATTTATGCTTGCCAATGCTGAAAAAACAAGAGGGCAGCAATCTGAACTCAAAGATGTACAGGCTACCTATCCTTCCTCATATTGTTATTAACATTCAAATTCTGAATAATTTTGGAGTCTAGGCATAGAAAGAAATTAGGCAGTAGGAATAACCACAAATAAAGAACCCTGAACATTCTGAAAACTTCACTTTTTCTTTAATTAATTTCAGCTGTATTTTGAACATGTAGAAACAGCCAGCCTGCCCTCCTCAGTCTCTCTTCCCTGCACTCCAATATATCCCTTTTCCCACCATATTTATCTTTTGGAACACTTTCCCCTATTGCCCTGATGTGCCATTATCCTAATTTGCAACAGTCTTACTTTCTTACCTAGCTTTTAGTGGCAGCTGTATCTGATTTTTTTTTTTTTTTTTTCTGTTAATCACTTTAAAGAAGACATTTTTTCCTGTTCCTCATATGAATGGGGCCTGGCACAGCAGACTCTAGTTTCGGATCATCTGCTAAATAATACATTTTACCTGGGTTGGATTGGATGAGGGGAGAGCAGTGGATATTGTCTGGCTGGACTGGAGCAGAGCTTTCAGCACCCTGTCACAACATCCTCATGAGCAAGCTCAGGCAGTGTGGGCTGGAGGAGCAGACATTTCAGGGACTGAGAAGTGGCTGCACAGCAGATCCCAAGGGCTGTGGCACAGGGTCTGGCTGCAGGCCTGGCCCTGGTGCTGTCCCCAAGGTTCTATACTGGTCCCAGTATTGTTTAACTTACTCATCAGTGACTTGGACAAAGGGGCAGATGCCCCCTTTGCTGATGATACAAAGATGGGAGAAATGGTCCCAGAGTGCTGTGCATCCCTTCTGAAGGACTTCAACAGGCTGGAGAGATGGACAGAGAAGAACTGTGCAAAATTCAACAGTGGGAAATGCAGGGTCCAGCACCTGGGGAGGAATAACCCCATGCACCAGCATGGGCTGAGGACTGACCTGCTGGAAAGCAGCTCTGTGGAAGAGGAGCTAGGGGTCTCTAAACCCATTTAAATCTATAAAAGAAGTGATTATTTTTTTTCATTTTCATTTATTCTAACCAGGCACACAACCAAAAAAGCTTGATGATATCCTCTTGACAAGGGAGACTCCCCCTATCCCTTCTGCACACTAACAGGTGGGGCACAGGACAAACTGACCAAGAAGCACAGGTGAAGCCTTGTGGGAATGTTCACCTCTGGACTGCACAGAAATACTCTAAAATCTCCCAGAGAGGGGTGGAGTCTCCTCACCGGAGATATTTGAGAACCACCTGGGCACGATCCTGTGCATTGTGCTCTGGAATGACCCTGAGTGAGTGGGGAGGTTGGACAAAACCTGCTGTGGTGCCTTCCAACCTGACCTATTCTGTGGAATTAATGGGAAAACTTCCTGGTGGAATAATAGCTCAGTATGGTGAAATGTGGGACAGCAATGTCATTAAATACTCTGGCCTGGCCATGCAGAAATGGTGGGAAATTGAGATTTTGGGGTTTTTTTTAATACAAGGGGTGGGGTGAGGGAACGGAAGAAAAAGACATTTATGGAGTTTTGAGAGGCAATTTCTAAAAGTATTATTTGTAGGCTAGCTACTGAGAAGAAAGTGACATGTTCTAAAAGAAGAACATTACAGAGGTAAGTAATGTTAAAACAAAATGAACACTTGATCAAATTTATAGGAATGATGTGGTCAGGAAACTGCCTAGACACTGGTGACATCAGGGCTCCTGCCATGAGTAGTACCAGTCATATGTAGCCATAGAAGGAGTTACCACAGAATTTCTGGGGGTTTATTTGCAGGTCTCACTTGAGTCTTAACTCCAAACATATGGGAATGCTGCATGCCACAGTAAGTTCCTATATAGAATAAATAAAGTTCCTTTATAAAGACTACAGAATGAGAGCAAGGACTTACATCACATCATAGATAGCAGTAGGTAAAAAAGATGCATGTTAAGTTTCCTTAGCCATGGTAGCCATACAGGAAGCAGGAAGGACTAGCATTGTACAATATTCTACAACCTGAGAAACACAAACTTTAGCAATGCCAAACAAACAGAGCAAAGGATTACTCACCCTGGTATTTCAGCAGCTCCCACTACTTAACTTCATATCTGCACGTACATGCCATGCAGGTCTCCAGACATCCAGAAGCCCAAATTTTTCAAAAACCAAAGCTGTACAAGCAACACAGTACTGCTGCAATTCCTCATTTATCAACATCAGGAAAAAGACAAGGAAAATCACATATGTTAAGACTGAATTCAGAGTTCAAAAAACCAAGGAAATTAAAAAAGTGTTGTGCTCACATGCTCTGTAATCTGATCAGGAGTACAGATTGGGTACAGGTGTAGGCAATTGGTTACAGGTGTCACTCATCTGAGACCTGACCCAAAGGAACATGATGGCTTTCATAGATGCCTCTGATTCTTGCATTTGGGCTGACCTGAGTATCTGTTTAATCTTTTTGCAGTTGAAAGAACACAGTTCAGCTATTGACATTTTCTTATCTGAAGTTGATAAAAGTGAAAAAAAAAAAAAAAGAATTTTAAAATTAAGTGTACTCGAGTTTTAAGTTGCAGTGCACAGAAAATTTTTAAAAAAGTAGCATGTGCTTATACACATGTCAAAGCTCAGAAAAAGAAGTGATTTTCATTGGACTGTACCTAGGGATTTGGACTTTTTCATTTTTATTTTTTGTTTTAATTTTATAAACTTTAATCTGTGACTACTGACAAAATTCAGTGGAACGCTGATTCCACCCAGTAAACACCCTCAGAGCCTCCCCCCACACTCAAAGTCTCTTGATTCAACTTACAATTAGATGAAGAGCTTGACAAATTCAATGGATTTTGTTCCCGTTACAATCCTTCCGAGGGAATGCCTAGGTTTTTTTTGCAGCTGGTGTCTCAATAGTCTGTCTGTTTAGACTCTGTGCTTTTACCAGAGATGAAACACTCAGCATCCAGCTGCCCATGCAGCCTCAAACCTCCAGTTCTGCACTTGCACAAGCCATGCCAGGGAGTGGCAATTACCCTTCAATGACTTTATTGACTACAAATGATTAAGACAAGCATGACTGACAAAGCCATACTGACCACTTTTATTTTTAACCCAGCACCATTCCGTACCCATCCAGAATTAGCTCCCTGTGATTCCTGCATGAAGCAATGCTTCACCACTTCTTAAGTCTCTGGGGCTTTTTGTAAAAGAAGAGTTATCCTTTCATAACAAGTCACAATGGCTTTTGGAAACTTCTCATGGCTTTTCAGATTTTGGGGTAGCGCAACAGAACTCTATTGTTGGCAAGCTATAATTTTTTTATTATTTTCTTCGTTTGTATTAACTTATACTGCCATCATGTGGGCAGGAATAAGAACAAACAATTGTTCAGTGAAATCTCCCAACTTGAAAGTCTTCTTTTCCTTTTAAAACCTTCTTCTCATGACCAATATGAGCACTTACTCAAGGTTATTGAAAAAGGGGGAAGACAACCCCTGATTCCTGGTTTGTTTCTGTTGTGACCCCACCAAAAATGTGTCAGTGCCCAAGGACCCAGTGGAAGGAGCTGTGTTGGAGCTGGGCAATAACTGAGTAGCACAAGTGGTAAAGATCTCTCCTTGATGCCTTGTGCAGGCTGCCCTGGAACAGAGGCTGGACAGAGCTAAAGAATAAAGCAGGGATTGATTAAAAGGATCTCCTCCATGGATCCACCTTGGGCAGCACCAGAGCCCAGCCAGGGCTGCACCCAAATGACCCAAAATGGTCCCAAAATGCACGAGCGCTCCCGGGGGCTCTCCCTGGGATCAGTTCTGCTCCATTGGCACCTTGGAGTTCATTGTCCCATTCCAGCTTCAGCCCAGGCAGCCCCATCCTGCTTGTTTTTCTCTCTCCAGCCCACCGTGTTTGTGCTCCTGGGCTGAGATTTGGATCATTTGTCCTTGGTGCCCAGCTGGAGCAGGAATTGTTTTGTGTCCCTGCTCTGTGCAGAGAGCTCAGCATCCCCTCATGGGAAGCTCAGAAGTGCACACTAAAGCAGCACAGAATGGGAAAAATAGAAAAGCTGGAACCTGAGGCACCATCCTGAGCACAGAGCTCCAGCTGCTTTTCCTGAGGCCCTTTGTCTGTACAGGACGCAAGTCATGGGGGGCAGAAATCCCAGAAAAGCACAGAGCAGGCAAAAGCCAGGCAGGGCCTGATGCAGCATGGCAAGTACAGAGTGCAAACAGAAGTGCCAGCACTGACAGGCTTCCAAGCCATGCCAGGACTCAAGAAAGCAATCAGACCAAGGACCAGCTCCTTTCCTTTCTCTCTCCCAAGGTCTGTGTGTTCACCCTCTTCCCTGGGTGCTGGAAGAATCGATTTATTCACCTTTTTGAGTATTACAAACTTCACCTGCTGTTGAGTACTGTTGAGGATAAACTTGGAAATGACAAAGAATGACCCTTTTTGTTTTACAAACAAACATAATTTGAAAGAAAATGACCACAGAATTTTAATTATTTTATACATTTCTTATTATTTAGAATAATTTAATCATTTTGGAAAAAAAAAACTAACCCTTCAGTTGTCAAACAATAATTATCTGTAAGGATTAAAGTTACTTAAAAAAAAATAAGACCTGTACAGTTTAAAAAAAGTAATATAAACACATTATAGTGCCAAGAACCCCAGAACACAGACTGAGATAAGAATATGCTGGAATTCCAGAAATTATACTTGAAAGACCAGCAGTTTTCTAGTTTAACTACATGATAGAAAACCAGGGCTGGGATATTTGCATCCATATATATATATGTGAATATATACCTCTCAAATTTAGCTTACCAAAAATCTGTAACTGTCTTCATTGAAGTAATAAATTGTCACAGTAAAGACTGAATTTGCCAGCTTCATGCTCTCTCTCTGCACAGCCCTTATAAGCTGTTTTTCATGGCCCCAGTAAGTGGCAGCAGCCCTCACAATGAGCAGCACTGTATTCCAGAGGGTCCCACTGCTCACCCTGGGCTCAGCACAGCAGCATCCAGCAGGCAGCAGAACATAAATAACATATTGATTTCCTTGCTAGAGAAGCTTTGAAGATGAATGCCCCAAAATCCATGGAATATTCTTATTCAGGAATCTAACCTATAGCAGAAAATAACATTTAACACAAGAAAACCACATCCAAACTGTACAGGACCCAAGCCTGTATGTCACAATCACGTTGTAAACAAACTTATCTTGTCTAATGTAAAGAATGTACACAAAAACATCCATGTACTGCCACACAAGGGTTACTTGAGAAATCAATCTTCACTAAGACTGAAAGAGTATTTCCTCTGCATTTAGGTACCGTGGTTACCATAGCTTTTTTTCTTTCCAACAACTATTAATAACTGTTTTATTAGGACATGTAGATTATAAAATCTTGGTCAGTTTAATAGCTCCATGATTGAGCTTTTTAACTATTGAATGTGCAGGAGTAACTCCATTCGTTCATTTTCCAGGTGCCATTTCCCCCCTGTGTTAAAATCAGGTATATTCCCACAGCTGTTCTGGGGCCTTCAGAACTTGCTGTGTCATATATTTCTGTTATACATGTTACAGCTAGAGGTGAGAGATAATTGAATTTACACCAGGTGTACTTATTATTGTCACATTGTAGGCAATAGGTAATTATTGTTACTTAATGTAACAATAATTATTTCCATTTCATAGCATTATTTATATGAAAGTCAGGTTAGTTCTCTCATTCATTAGAAGCGACAGCACTGTTCTCTCATTTGCCTTTAGACACAAGCTTGACAAACTAGACTAAAGGAGAAAATAGATTAGGATTAATAGATTAGATAGATTAGATTTTTCAAAAAAAGAGGGTACAGTTGCAAAACCAGATGAGAATTAAAAAAGGGAGGTATGCAAACTCTATACCAAGGATTCCATCAAAGAAACTGACAAATTAGTTATCTCCAGTACATAATTAATTTGCTATGTAATGGCAAATTTTTGTGCCATTTCTGTCAATAAGGCTAAGGTTCAAGCTTGACAGAAAACACAAGACTCCATCTAACCCATGGATCAAGCCTATGTACAATAAAATAAGCAGAAAAAAAAAGGAAAAGAAAGCAGGCAGCACTTTTTTAATCTATCCACTTCAGGTTCACTCAGTCTTAATACTTTACATGAACAAGCTCATAGTCTTCAAAGGAAATACCTTGATAAAAAAGCCTTGTGAACATTGGGCTGGAGGGCATCCAACATGTGTTGCTCATTTACCAGTGAAATGCTCACCAGCCTCAGCTGCAGCTCCTTATCTCTCCCACCACTTCCCTTGTAAGCAGAAATAATTCTCAAGAAATGGTGTAGGGAGTTCAAGGAAAGCAAATACCAGCACAAATGTATCCCATCCCTCTGCTCACACAATTTCTGTGGTACAAAACATGAAGAAACTCTTCTGGCTTGGCTTGAAGGGAGCTCTATGGATAAACACTCTGCATTTTCACATGGAGTATACTTTTAGCCAGCTTGAGAAGGATTTCTCTAAACACAGGGCAGAAAGAATGTTTCTTTCTTCTTTTGAATAGGAAGAAAGAAACATTCTTTTACATTTCTTCTTTTTAGTTTCTTCTTTAAAATATTTAAAATTGCTATCTGGGGTTCTAGGTTTACAATTGAAAGATGACAGAAATAATTTTGTAACCTCAGTGAGACTCATTCTCTTCAGTTAGGTCCAAGAAGAATGTATCACAGCATATCTTGTTAGTTACCCAGCAATTCCATCAGAAAAGGTGATGGAATATCTGAACTCTGATACAGAAAACCCACACTGAAATATAGCCCCTCCAGTAAAGAGGGACCAGACAACATACACTGTACCCTCAACAGAAAAGAAGTTTATCAGCATGCAGAGAAGCAGCAAGTGTCCAATATTCCTAGGCAAACTTCTGCCTAGATAAGACATACAAACAAAGAAAATAACTCTTCAGATCTTTTCCTACATTTGATTATATGGCAGCAATCTCTAAAGGCTCAAAGAGGCTTGGGTCAGTATCTTCTCAACTTGCCTTAACTTGTAACAGACATTTAAAGTTCTCCTTTTCTTTTCTCAGTCAGACCACAACATGCAACAGTGGTGAGAGAAACAAATTATTTTGGTTAATCAAACCTAAAAATGTATCTTCCCTTCTTTCCACGAGGAAACAAATATATTTCCATTCTTCTTCCCTAAGCATCCTAGAGGTGAGCCCATATTTCATACACTGTTTCCTGGGACTGTCTGGCCATTTCCTTTTAATGCTCAGAGCTGGTTGAAAAACAGGCAAGGGCTCCCCAGATCTGAGGGGATTCCTTGCAAAATCTGGCTCCCCAAAACTGAGGGGATTCGTTGCAGCTCTGGGAAGAACAGAACATCTGAGCTGAAGCAGAAGAGGGGCTGCTCAGACTGGGCTGTGGCCACGCACACTCTGTGCCCTACAGCTGAACCCCTCAGCAGGGCATTTCCCCAGAGTTACAGGAAAGAAAGGAGTTAATATTTCACAATCTTTGCATTCCTCAGTTGTGACCCTCAGAGCCTGGCTGCTTGCCAGTTGACCACTCACAGAAACCTGAGAGAGCTCCAGGCACTGGTGCTCCCATTCCAGTGTTTCTGGGAAGGAGAGTTCACACCAAACTGATGAAATCAAAGCTTGACAAACTCAGAATTAGCTTTATGGGAATTAGCTTTATGATAAAGACAGGAGGGTTTGACAAGCTAGCTGTTCAAAAGGCTCAGAATTAGACACTGCTCTCTCACTCTACATTTCAGGGATGTGCCAAGGATTGGAAGCTCTGTCCAGGTCTGAAACTTTCTGCAGCAAAACTAATCTTCTGAAATCGTGGTTAGACAAACAAATCCTGGGACAGATTGGGTGTGTTCATGGAAATACATGAAAATACCTGCAAAGTACAGAAGATGTGTATTTTAGTAAGACTCCCTCCATTCTCTTTCTTTCTTCTGAATGCTGAACTCCTCTCTCTCAAAGAACTTGGGTCTAAGTGATTAATCTGTTTCCTGGGGTGATGGAAAAGAATCCCAGGTGCTTATGTTATAGTCAGTTAAGAACTGAGTTGTTTATACAAGGCTGAAACTGAAAAGACTGATGACGAAAACTTTTTTATACAAGGTTTCTGAAATTCCTATCTGAGGGATAAGGAGATCCTGTCATAAATTCTCTTTATTTAAGTAATATTTATCCAATTGTATCCCATAATTAACTTTAAAAAGCTGTAATTTAGTTATTATTTATCTTACAAATTTCCTAGAGGTCCAGACCTAAGGACAATTAACAAAACATCAGCCCTAACTGATTGTCTATGCTTGAATGCATAGACTATAAACACTACTCCACCAAAAGGCTTTTTACAAACCTGAGAGCTGGACACAGCCTTGAACCTGGTGTCCTACAACGAGAGTGCCCAAGGCTATGCCATGGCAACTGCTCTGTCCTTACACACAAATATTTATCCATGCAAGTGTCCAAGCAGACCTGTGAGCACTAGTTATTCTAGTTTTAAAGGCTGTCAGCCTGGGCTCCAGAGGAATTCCATTGTTCAGGTGAGTAAGGGCAGTGCTAGCTCAGAATAAGGCACAAAATTTGCTTTTCTGATCTAAAAATACAGCTCTTCCAATGTGCTGTAAGTGTTGGCTGCAGCCACAGTTTTGGGGAAGTTCTGCCTTTACACTATTTCTCCACATCCAATGAAGAAGCCATCCTTAGCAATGTGGGTCTCAGATTCAGTCAAAGAGAGAAATGGAGAGTTTCTAGTCAGGCAGAAGCCTGGGAAAGAGTTGAAGAATGTAAATAATTCTTTATCTCTCTTGTTGTTCACATTGTTTATAGTTAAGTTCTATCACTGTGTGTCAAGCACTGTGCACCAATGGTTTGGGTTGTTTTCACTTCAGGACCAATGGAGTTGGTCCTTATGAAGCTCTGTATAAAAGAGAGGTGTATTTTGAATAAACCAGAGTTTTACTCTCAGCAGCTTCTGAGTCAGTCTTCTCATTCCTGTTCTGCCCCAACAGCAACATAGCAAAACTTTTTAATCTAAAGTAAAAGCCCTAAGCTCTGCTCTGCTCTTGTTAATTTGGCCCCTTTGGAAGAAACAACACAGCCACAAACAAATTTTTGTAAAGGGCTTTAAAACCAAATTCATTTGCTTACCCTTTTGGGCCCCCAAGACTAAAATGTAAGCTGGCTTGGTCTGCAAGGTTCTCCCAATGGCCAATGCCTTCTTCCAGGCTCTGACAGAAGTCAGAGCAGTCGAGCTGCACCAAAAGCTTTGCAGCTCCATGCTCTCTCTCTTCCCTTCTGTCTTTTCTCTGGACTGCATTACGCACTGCTGGGTATATCCTGCTCTCCTCTCCCTTGTGAGGGAACAAGGCTCTGCCCCAGTGACAGCAGGGATAAAACTGTGGCTCCACAGTACCTTTCATGAGTCTGGAAAAGTCCTATCTTCTTTTCTGACCTACACAGGCAGAATATCCAATCCCACTGCTGGGTAAGTGGTGGCCCACTGAAAACCAAAAAACCATGAGAGCGTCTAGGCTGAGCTTTGGGCTCAGAACCACATAGTGCTGGCTTATCTAGAATTAAGGCTAGACAAGCTAGGGGACATCAGGCTGCCATAGAGCCTACAACAGAACAGGAGAGACAGCACTGGCAGCCAGATTGGGAAAGGGTTTGGAGGGTGTTGCATTCTTCATTTGGGGATTGCCATAAGAAAAGGGACACTATGGCAGATGAAAAATAAATTAGCAATTTACAAATTAACAAATAATAGTTTCTATTTGTTATCTTATAACATTATTAATTGCACTTGCAAAAAATAATCACCCAAGGTTTAAAAGCCAATAAATTGTCCAACAGGCAACGTTTTCTTAGGATAGGCAAGAGAATAGAGATGATGCAGTATAAAATGAACCCATCCTTACTGTTCCAGGAGATGGGATGGCAAACTGTTGTTAAGGGAATTCCCAAATGGAGATTTCATATGAGCTACTGCATTTAGTAGTCCTTTGAAAGAGAGCTCTTCTGTCCCCTTTTTTGTCCTATATACTTTGGCCTGTGTACCTCCCTTCCTACTGTTGTTTTCAAACAACATTTTAGATAGCCTCTTCTTCAAGAACCCTTTCCAGGACTATCTTTTTTGTCTTTCTCTGTTATTTTTACTTGTACTAGGAATGAGGAAGTTACTGGTGACCATACTCAGGAAATACTTTCACCAGACTGCTTTTTGAGGTTTCTTTTGCAATAAAATCTGAGAGAAAGTCACCCATCCTTTTAAGTGACTGAGATGTACTTGGCTTAGAAGTGCTACTTTACATCTGAGAAGGATGAGAGGCAATGCAACAAGTGCACATCAGCTGATGGAGCATGAGATTCTCAAAGTAAAACACACTGTCCTTTCAGCTTTTAAGAGGCAGTATTTTCTATTCCACACAAGTACCTCCACAAAGGCTCATGCCTAAATGCTGCTCCCAGAGAAACAAGAATATCAGATATTCTGTATGTTGAGGGACATTATCTGATGCACTGCAAATAGAAAAGAAAAAACAGGTTGTCATTAGGCAAATTTTCATTCTAATAGGACAACTTAAGCTGACGGGTAAATTTTTATTTTCTTCATGATACACATGTGAAGTAACTCTTCTGAAGGCTGTAGATACCAAAATGAAATCTTGATGAAGTATGAGTCAATAGTCTTCACTGCGAGCAGAAGTTTAGCTCTTCACGTCTCTCTCATGTAAAAATCCCCCAAAAGCAGGCAAAGGTAAAATGTGATCTTTTGAAGAGACACTGAGCTAATGATTCATGTGTAACTGATTCAAACACTTACAACACCGTGATTAATTGAGAACTCAGACGACTTGTCAGGTAAATGAAGGCAATTCTTTTGGTTTGGTTGAGAATGCAGATGAGACAGTGACAGGTCAGCACAAACACAATAATATAGGAGATCCTGTGACAGACGCATTAAATTTAGATGGTGGACAAAAGAATTAGTTACATTAGAGTAATTGAGATCAATTGGAACATTGTGTCCTTTCTTGATCACAGTTTCCATGTAGTCTTGCAGAACAACTACTGTTTTATCATACAGGGATCAAGATAAAGAGCTTCAGAGATGCATATGCCTAATTGAGTTGATACACAGCTTGTACTGGAATCTTTCTTCACAGAAAAAAACCCTGAGTTTTGTGGTGCATCACCTTAACTGGTCATGAAAAAAAGTACTTGTTTAAAAACTCTGTTCCTAATCATATAAAAAAAGAGCAGGTAGGTTAAATTTTAGTTAAGAATATAATAATTGAAATCTTATACCCTCATGCTTTCCCTACCCACAATCTCTATAAAGTGTTCTTAGCCTTGCAGCCCAAATGAAATATTTTCAGATTTACTTAATTGCATTTTTTTTAATATATCTGAGATCTTCCCCATGGAATTGGGCAGAGCAGAAATTCACAAAAACAAATTTTCAAGGAAAAAAGTTTTTGGTCAATCTTTGTCAAAAAAAAAAGTAGGAAGAAGAAGGGAGACATTTTGAAACTGTTGAGCAAACTCAACAGTTTTTCTGAACAGTTGAATTGTTGATCTTAATCCACTTTGTTGAATAATAGGGAGTTTTTCCACAAAAAATAAATGTCTTCTGTAACACACCTTTAAAAAGAAAAAAAAAACACCAAAAAACCCCACCAAAACCAAACCACAACATATGTCATTTATTTGAGCTAGACCACATTTTTGTAGGTTATATTTAATTCAGTAGTTTTATTTCCATGAGAAGACAGGTTTTCTTCCCTCTATTTCTCAGCATGCATCTATACCAGAAGCACAAATAATCTCATCCATAGCAAAATTTTTTCAGCTGCCTATTAGAAGTGCTCATTTTTAATGACTTTTGCTGTGTATGTGAAGCCCCTAGAATGTAGGAGACTTGTTTGTATCTTCCACTGTTTTGCTGGCACCAGTGATTAGAATGATCAGCAGCAGAGGAAAAGCTGAGATACATGAAAAAAGACCTCCAGCAGCTCCAGTTATTTGGGATCATACTCAGGAAATGCCTTCAACAGACTGCTTTTTGAGGTTTCTTTTGCAATAAAATCTGGGAGAAAGTCACCCATCAAGTGACTGAGATGTGCTTGGCTTAGAAGTGCTGCTTTCATGGTACACGTGAGGATGAGAGGCAATGCAACAAGAGCACACTCGGCCATAGCCCACAGTAGTCACAGGTTTCTTCATTATAAGACACTATATAACATTCTAATCCAATGGAAAGCTGCCACAAAGTTTATTTTGTTTTTCTAACCTATCACCTTTAATTCTGCTGCACTATGGATGCTTTTATCCAATGGGCTGCTATTAAATGTACACACATCTTTCTATTATAATTTCTAAACTCTGAGCTTACTCCATACAATTCCATCCCTACACTATCAACCCTTCACCATCTTACCCATCCAGTTTCTCACTTACTTAAGGCACATTCTTACTTACAACTGTAGAAATATAAGTTTATAGTTTTTCTGCTTAATGTCTGTGTACTTTTATTTTTACATCAACCCAAGCTTCTTCCCAAGCTGCAGATCAAACCCCCCAGTGTCTGTGGAAGTTTCTGTCTTTCCATTTCCTACAGGTACGAGATACCAAAAAACCCAGATACATTTATCTGCCCTTGCCTGCCGCCCCTCATTTACTGAAATTCACAGTATCTGAGCCTGGACTGAAACAGAACAGACCTGGACAAGCACAAACTGGGGGAGAGAGATGTAGTTCATACAAGAGAAACAAATATGTGAGAAGTGGGGAAAAAAAAAAAAAAAAACAAAAACAACAAAAAAGCTCAAAAGAGCATTCACTTTGCAAAGTCAGGTAAAATAAGGAAATGTCAGGTGTAAAGTCTGATGTGATCTTAATTTGACTTTGCCACATAAAGAATAAAATTGCTTTTAAGATGAGTTTAAATTCATGACTGAAATTAGAGTTGAAGTCCTCTGCTATAAATTTATAATTAATTAAGTAATATTAACAAGGCAGTAGTGAACAATGTTTAAAAACTTGCTATTTTGAAGTAACTGAAGCATGAATATGATTTTGTTGCCTCTAGACAAGTGAATGATAAATAGTTGCTCCGAATCAGTGAGGCTCATTTGCATGTGGAGTAAATATTTACATCTGAATGATGAATATCTGAAAAGCAGATTTAGCATGGAAAGCATTATACAGGCTGTTAATTGCAGCACTATTCAAGTTGTCACAGAAGTAGCATAAATTACACATTTCAAAATGAAAACACAGGCATTTTTGATACTTCTTTTAGATTAATTTTCTATCAACATTATAGCTTCTCACGGCAAAACAACATGGAAGAGGAAACATGATGGTTGAGATTAATTACCATAAAATTATGAGTGGACAGTGTCTCATCACAAGGAATAGATGTGCTTTCTTGCTGATGAGATGAAGTCAAACATCTGTAAACAAATCTATTTCCTTACTGCTGGGCTGGAGATAGATATGAAAATGGCAAAGGCTAACTGCAGATTGTTCAGTGCCTCAGAGCAGAAATATTGAAGTCCCCTCACTTTCCAGATAGTTTTAATTAGCCAAGTGATAAATAAATAAATAAAGAGCAATAAAGACCTGCTGAGGTCTTTATTTCTTACAAATATTTCTTGCCTGTTTCTAGAAAACCACTAGTTTTGGTACATTTATTAGTATTACTGTAGCTTTGGAGCATCTCAGTTTTGCCTATTAACTGTTTATATTCTCATTGGTTTTTTCCAACATGCTATTGGTACTTAAAGGCCACTTTCACCAGTTTTCACTCATGTATGACACGACATTATAAACTAGAACTTTCATCCTAAATGCAAGTTTTATTAAAAAAAAAAAATCCATGTCAATTAAAAAGTAACTTAAACCAGAAAAAAAAAAAAATAAAAGGTGCTGGATCTTTCTTTGGTGGGAAAAAGGACTATATTACACTTGGAATTCAACATAGTCACAGATTCCTACAGTGAAAAATCTGCAATTTAGAGATTAAAAATTTTGTTATGAATTCTGGAAAAAAAAGTAGAAACATGTTCAATTTTTTTGCCATATTTTCAGACAGATTATAAAAAAACTGGGTCCAATTAAGACCATAATTATGTTACACATCTACTTCTAGTTTGAATATTTTCTGAGTTTAAATCAACAGCATCTGGGAAAGAACAGAATCCCAAAATCTTCAGAAAAAGAACAGAAAAAGATCTATTTATATATATATATATATATATATATATATATATATATATATATATATATATAATTTTTTTCAGGAAAAATATCTCTCATCTGTTTGAAAGAAATGTTCTGGCAAAGGAAAGCATTGGAGCAGTATTACTGTTCCTAATGGAAAGATTAATCTTTAAGTGATATCACTCACTGCCACTTGGGAAGACAAGATGAAAACACATGAGAAGCCACTAAAACAGTGGATTTTTCTGTTTTCCTGATATACTGACCCTGGTTAGCTTCTCCTGAACTTGTCATGTATTAGAATACATAGTGCAACAGTGATTTCCCAACAGCGCTTGCTCTTCATAAGAATAAGTGAATTAAAACACTGTATAATGAGAGAATAAACATTTTTATTTTTAATTTTTCTCCCTGAGCACCACTTCATGCTGATAACCCACAAAGTGATGCACTTTTAACAGGTACTGCAAGAGTGAGGGGGTGAAATGTCCTGGATAAGCTCCTGGCTTATCTTGGGTACTTGGGACCACAAGCTCCAGCTAATGTGATTTCTCTTGCATTTCCACTGATATGAAATCATTTCAATCAGGCTGGTAAAAAAGGCAAAATCCCTCTCACTTTTAAGTCACACAAAGTACACAGGCATTGCCTCAGGAGTGACCACAGATTCTGTTGTTATGTTTCTGATTGTAGCTGAAAGACATGGCAAAACCAGCAAAGCTTCTCATACTCTGTGCAAGCCAGAATTGTCAGGATAGTAACAGTAGTAGTAGTAGTAGTAGTAGTAGTAATAATAATAATAATAATAATAATAATAATAATAATAATAATAATAACAATATACTCATTACAAGCCAGAATTATCAGAATAATACAACAATAACTGCCATTTGTTTAGAAGCTGCAGTGAATCAAGGCATGCAAAGGCCAAGTGGTAAATTGTTATACACCGTCTGTGGATCAAAATGGAGCTGAGGTGCTTCAAACCCAACTTAATTGTGTGTGATAATCAAGGTGAAAGACATGATGGAGCAGTACTGAGGAGACCCTCCAACACCTCCATCATAGTCCAGGTGCAAAGAGGGGAGAGTTATTTCTGCTCAGACTGATTCAGGTACCCTGAACCTCTTAGCACACATAGAACCAAAGTTTTCTAGGGGAAAACAGACGTGCAAAGTTTTGCTTTGCAGGCTGCAGGGCCCCCAGGAAGCACAGTGCTGTCCCTTCACCTGTCTCACATGTGGCAGCAGAACATCAGAGACCTCAGCACCACAGACCAAACAGGGCCTGAACCACAGAAATCCTATTTCTGTTCCTGTCCAGACTATGATTGGGCCTGCTCCCAAAATCATCTCCCTACTCCCGACTTTGCACAATGTTCAATAGCAGCTCATACCTGGGGTGAAGCTGGAATGGCACCACCTTCCAGTTTGGAGGGTATCCTGCCAGATCTAGGACTGACTTTCAGCTGAAGAAAGATCCTGCAGAGCTCATGAGCTGGGGCTGAGCTGCAGCATGGCTGGGACATCTCCCTGTGACATTTTGGAGCTGCAGCATGGTTGGATATCCCCCTGTGACATTTTGGAGCCCAAACTCAGGTCCAAGAGAGTGGCTAACACTCCCTGGTGTCTGATGTCCTGAAGTCCCACCAGGCAGTGGTTTTCCTCTCTGGCCCTAATAAATCTGCTAGTGGCAAAGTTGTGATTAAGGACTCTGAGGTCACTCTTCAGATCCCTGATTCCAAACAGCACAAACTGAAAACAGGCAAGAGGTTGAACTTTTCCCCAGCCTGATGCACCATGTGAGTGTTTCAATGCTGCACAGGAAGGCAGATGTGATACCAGGCAGAGCAATAGTCCTCTGAGCTCTGAATGCTACACATGCAAAACCACGGCCCAGCCTTCAGCAAAATCTTCCTGATTCTCATGTTCTGTCATGCAGTTTTAAAAATTGGAGAACAGGCTGTCAGAGGAGAGAAATGAAGGAGGCACAGATGATTTCATCAGGGTCACCAAGCTGCTGTTTAACTTACGGCACAAAAGTTACTGATAATGTTTGAAATTATTCCTTTTATTTGAGTAATCTGACCAATCTCTTCTCTTTTTCCTTCTTTTAATTTCATATATATGTACATATATATATATGCATATTAAATTATTATTTATTTCATAAAAGTATACAAAATTATATATATTATTTTCATATTTGTATATGAAATCATATATATAGATACATCACAAAAAATGTAAACGATAAAATGAGAAGCAGGTAAACATTAAGTTTTAAGTTAAGAATTATATCTAAAAATTAAATCAGGATCACATTATTTTTATCTGAATGTAAAAAATGCTGTACTTTTAGCTACTGGGAGTTTTGGTCAGAACATAAATAGTATGAACTATAGGTTAGGGGCCCTGAGTAAACAAGAAAAATGTAAGTGATGATTTTGTCTCTTTCCCTTTGAAAGCAAAGGGTGAAACCCACTACTATAAAATAAAATAAAATAAAAAAAGTTCAAATTGTTTTTGGAAAATGAAAAATGAGAGTGAAAATTATATGCCAGACTAGAAAGCATTAACAGTTCTAAGGTCTCATATTGCAAAT